>NC_091983.1:234754242-235447738 GCF_044704955.1 Pristiophorus japonicus
GATCAGCTGAGTTTATTTTCTTTGGAACAGAGGAGGCTGAGGGGAGATTTAAATTGAGGTGTATAAAATTATGAGGGACCTAGAGAGAATGGATAGGAAGGACCTATTTCCCTTAGCAGAGAGGTCAACAACCAGGGGGCATAGATTTAAAGTAATTGGTAGCAGGTTTAGAGGGGATTTGAGGGAACATTTCTTCACACAAAGGATGGTGAGGGTCTGGAACTCACTGCCTGAAAGGGTGATAGAGGCAGAAACCCTCACCACATTTAAAAACTGCTTGGATGTGCACTTGAAGTGCCGTAACCTACAGGACTACGGGCCAAGAGCTGGAAAGTGGGATTAGGCTGGATAGCTCTTTGTCAACCGGCACAGATACGATGGGCCGAAATGGTTAAGCACGAGTTAGGTACAGAGTGAAGCTCTCTCTAAATTGGTTCACCAAGCACAGCCAACTCACATCCAGCACGTGCTAAATGCAGCATATGTGATATATTCTTTAGGACCTCGCAAACACACAAGACGTCACAAGATGGCTGTTAACTCAGGAACTTGTCAGGTGACCTGCATCTTTATTGCAATAACAGCAATAGCTGCATTACCACATTTGTCCACTGGGTGGAGCAGTAGTCCACTATATGGAACTATATTACACTTCTCACTCCTCAATGAAGAAGTAATTATAACAAACAATCATCATACATCACTTGCATGGTTATACATAACAAAAGATATGGGGCTAGACTTTCCCTAAAGCCCCCCACCGCCGGATTGCTGCCCAAAAAGATTCTTCAAATACCGCTGGCGAAAAATTCCATAAAAAAGGGAAAAAATACCGCCCGGCGAGAAAATGAATCTTACACGTAGATTCTCGAGGGTTTCTCGGCGGTTAAATTGAAACTTGGCAAAATGGGCAGTTCTTACCAGAATAGACGGTAAGTACTCAAACTACGGTTGGCCCTCGGGAGGGGAGGGAAAGCTCAAAAAATAGTTTCTCAATGAAACAAAAAATAAAAAATTAGAAAACATTCTCAAGACCCTTTTTAACGTAATCATCGTGAAAGAATTTTAAAATAATTATCAAAAAATCTTTAACTTACCTTTCTTTTCAGGGTAGTTACTGACCGTCCTGTTTCCGGCAGCTTTTTGTGGGTGGTTTTTTCGAGTTGATGTGGGACACCGTTGAGGTAAAACTTGGACCGTGGCAGTTTTCTCGGCGGTGCACACAGATACACGTGGGCCGTCTGCTCCCCAGCGGTATTTAGAAAATGTCGGCGGAACGGGTTCAAAAATGAAGAGGAAACTTTCACCGTGTGATTTTCCGCTGAAAAAGAGCTGTACCACCGAGAAAACTGTCGAAAATGAAGAGGAAAGTCTAGCCCATGGACTTATTTTGCCATTTTTACAAATCAAACGTAACGACTGGTTTTCTGTTTCGAAGAGGATACCTTCGTTTTCGAACAGAACTTTCCAAACATGGTGTGGAACTTAGACTCATTCTAGGCTGAGCCTGAGGAAAGTTTTCCTCCAAGGGATGACCTTGATTTACATTTGAATTCTCTACAACTTCAGACTATTTGTCTGCCTGACTCGGACTCACACTTAAATTCTCACTTTCTCTTGTACTTGATTCTGAATCATTCCAAATTTCAACTCCTTCCACATCTGTAGGTGAAATATGATCAATGTGAACAAACCTAACACTGTCCATGATCAAACATCTTGACCAAAATTGTCCAAGGACCACATATCTTCACCACTCTTCCTGGTAACCACTTTAACCATTTATGGTGATGGTTCTTCACTCTCACCTTCTGATTTAATTTCACACTTCTCTCGCTTACTCTACCTCTATCATGATTCTCCTTCTGTCTTAATTGTTTCTCTTCTATTGGTAAAGGTTTCTAAATACCTAACCCCCGTTACACACAGTTCTTTGAGGTCAGGATCTATAAGAACAAAATACACATGGCACAGGGTTTTGGCTCAACCAAGATTTGTTTGTTTTATTGACCATACACGCAATTACCTCCCCTGTATAAATCATACAATTTATATTGGATTAACAAACCCCAGAATACAAACCCCTACGAAAGACTCATTTGCTTCGGCACAATATGACAGTTAAACCCGTCCGCGATTTGACTGTTGCACATAAAGTTACCCAGACCCAATCACAAAACCCTTCTATGATTTGGCTGGAACAAACATACAATCAACAATTCCGCGGCTATCTTCTGAGGTTGACTGTGGGCCATTTTCTTCATTACAGCTTGTATCCCAAAGACACAGCGCTGGCTTCTGTTGCTGTTTCGATGCTGTTCCTGTAATGCTCTCTTGCCTTCGAAAATGGGTCTTCTTTATTCCAAAAACAAGCTTGTGATCTCCAAACAGATTTCCTGTTCCCTCCTGTGATATTAGCTCTCCTGCTGTGCAACACAATGCAAAGCCTTCCTTGGTATTGATGGTTGAGGAATGTTTGAATGTCCCAGTATCTTTTCAGACAGAAAACCATTGAAGGTTGTATATCCCTCTTCTGGTGCTTTGATGATGTCCAATCTCTCGATGAATCATAGTTTCACTGCAATGGCCAGGACCATCGAATGTTTGAATGGCATTGTCTGTGTTGATTGTCTCTCCCTGGCCCAGACAGGGGCATGGTCAGCTCTCCTGCTGCGTAATCTTCCTTGGTCTCCACAGTTGAGGAATGTGCGACTGTCCCTGTATCTTTTCAGACAGAAAACCATTGAAGGTGTGGATGTCTCTTTTGATGTCATTGTCTGTGTGGGTTAAGATTGATGGCAGATATCCTGTATCATTGTCTCTCATGATGTCTGATGGTTTGGCTGCAATGTTTGAATAGCAGCTTGTGTCCCTTTCCTGCCCAGCTCTTTTTGCAGGCCGGAATGCATTTCTGAGTTTTTATAGTAGTCCAATTTTTACTGTTGTGGGGGGGAGGAACGTATCCCACAACTGACTGTGCTAAGTTTGGTTTTAACAATGAGAACCTGGTTCATGGCTGTCGTTTGAGAAACAACTCTGCTGGTGCTCTACCAGTAGTTGTATGAGGAACAAAGTGGCCCACCCAACGGAGCTGGTCGAGTGTGGTCAGTGCTTCGATGCTGGGGATGTGGGCCTGATTGAGGACACTAACGTTGTTGCATCTGTTCTCCCAGGGGATTTGCAGGATCTTGTGGAGACATCAATGGTGGTAATTCTCCAGTGATTTGAGGTGTCTACTGTTATGTATGTGAACCTCACCTGTGTGTAAGACTTCCCACCAGAGGGCAAACCCGTGGGAGACCTTTGGGTCACCTGTGTGCACCTTGGTGCAAGCAGGTTTAAAAGGTAGGCCACCATGTTGCTGCCTCACTTTGGAATTATAGTAAACAGACCAAGGTCACAATGGTTTAAGTTTATAATACATCCTTGTGGAGTTATTCTAAACATAGCAACTGGCGACGAGTTACAAATCACATACTTTCACATGGAAATGGCTGCCGTTGGTATTCTTGTGAGATTTATTGAGGGTGATGATTAGGTTTAGGGTAAATCTCAAGAAACAGCCTTAAACAAGACCAGAAACTTGCTATGCTCCAACAAATTACTTGCTCTGTATGACCCATGTAACGGTTTGGTACGAGCATGTGATGCGTCGTCGTACGGGGTCGGGTGTGTGTTACAGAAAGCAAATGTGTCAGGAAAACTGCAAGCAGTTGCATATGTGTCCAGAAGTTTGTCCAAGGCTGAAAGAGCCTATAGTATGGTTGAGAAAGAAGGGCTGGCTTGTACGTATGGGGTTAAGAAAATGCACCAATATCTATTTGGTCTCCGGTTCGAGCTAGAAACCGACCACAAACCACTCACATCACTGCTCTCAGAAAGCAAAGGTGTCAACACCAATGCTTCATCCCACATCCAAAGATGAGTGCTAACGTTGTCTGCATATGAAGATGTAATCCGCCACAGACAAGGCACAGAGAACTGCGCTGATGCCCTCAGTCGGTTGCCATTGCCCACCACCGGGATGGAAATGGCGCAACCCACAGACTTGCTTCTAGTAATGGATGCCTTTGAGAGTGAGGGGTCGACTATCACGGCTCGCCAGATCAGGTCCTGGACCAGCCAAGACCCCCTGAAATCACTAGTAAAAAGATGCATCCTCAATGGGAGCTGGTTGGGCGTTCCCGGGAAAATGCAAGAGCAAATTAAGCTTTTTCACCGACGCAAAGATGAACTGTCAGTCCAGTCAGATTGCCTCCTATGGGGGAATTGCGTGATTTTGCCCAAAAAGTGCAAGGAAACATTTATAGGCCATCTACACAGTACCCACCCAGGCATAGTCATGATGAAGGCTATTGCCAGGACGCACGTCTGGTGGCCTGGCATCGACTCCGAATTAGAGTCATCTGTACACCAATGTGATACTTACTCACAGCTGAGCAACACACCCAGGGAGGCCCCACTGAGTCTGTGGTCATGGCCCTCCAAACCATGGTCCGGGGTCCACGTAGACGTCGCTGGCCCTTTTCTAGGGAAGAAGCTTCAAGCAGCAGTGGACGCTTACTCAAAAAGGATTGAATGTATAATAATGTCATCATGTACGTCCACTGCCACCATTGAAAGGCTCAGGGCTATGTTCGCCACCCATGGGTTGCCCGACGTCCTTATCAGTGACAATGGACCATATTTCACCAACTCGGAATTCAACAAATTCATGACCCGCAATGGCATCAAGCATGTCAGGTCTGCCCCACGTAAACCCGCATCTAACGGCCAAGCAGAACGGGCAGTCCAAACCATCAAGCTGGTTGGGTGTGTGTTGGTGGATCATAGATTGTGGGGTCTTCCTCAAACTGTTCTTGGTAGTCCGTGAATCGCAGTTTGGTTGGATCCAGGTGCTTTCTGCACGTTTGCCCATTCAATAATTTCACAACAAACACTCTATTCCCCTCCTTGGCTGAGACAGTGCCAGCAATCCACTTGGGACCGTAATTTAGAACAAACACCGGGTCATTGATTTCAATGTCACGTGAGGCCGCCGCGCGATCATGGTACACATTATCCCTGTGCCGCTGGTTTTCGACATGATCATTGAGGTCCGGGTGGACTAAGGAGAGCCTGGTTTTGAGTGCTCTCTTCATTAACAATTCTACAGGCGGAACCCCGGTGAGTGATCAATGCTTGAGACGCGTAACGGATGGTTCCTTGCAGACCCGGTTATCCAGGTTCCTGCTTAGCTACCGGACACGCCCCAGTCGCTCATCGGGGTTCCCCCTGCAGAATTGTTAATGAAGAGAGCACTCAAAACCAGGCTCTTCTTAGTCCACCTGGACCTCAATGATCACGTAGAAACCCGGCAGCACTGGCATAACGTGTGCAATGATCGCGCGGCGGCCTCGCGTGACATTGGTGTCAATGACCCGGTGTTTGTTCTAAATTACGGTCATGGTCCCAAGTGGATTGCTGGCACTGTCTTAGCCAAGGAGGGGAATCGAGTGTTTGTTGTGAAATTGTTGAATGGGCAAACGTGCAGAAAGCACCTGGATCAGACCAAACTGCGATTCACAGACTACCAAGAACAGGTTGAGGAAGACCCCACCATCTCTGATCCACCAACACACACCCAACCAGCAAGTGACCTCACTGTCAACCACAAGAATGAACCCACCTTGCCCGACAGTCCAACCAGACCAGCCCAGCTGCCGTGCAGCGATGACCCGACCAACTCATCCATGCCAGGATGTCAACTCAGACGATTGACCAGGGAATGCAGGCCGCCAGATCAACTCAACCTATAAATAGCTTGTACTCAAGTCTTTGGGGGGAAGTGATGTTATGTATGTGCACCTCACCTGTGTTTAAGATTTGCCACCAGAGGGCATACCCATGGGAGACCTATGGGTCACCTGTGTGTACCCTGGTGCAAGCAGGTATAAAAGGCAGGTCACCATGTTGCTGCTTCAATTTGGAGTTATAGTAACCAGACCAAGGTCACAATGGTTTAAGTTTACAACCCAGCCTCGTGGAGTTATTCTAAACATGACCTCTACTATATATGGTCCACGTCTCTGAGCCATACAGGAAGGCGGGTATCACTACAGCCCTGTAGACCATGAGCTTGGTTCCAGATTTGAGGGCCTGATCTTCAAACACTCTGACATCTCTGTTATATACTTCGAACATGCCTAACACAAGACTCCCAAAGCAAGCGCTCTACTCAGAATTCCTACATGACAAATGAGCCCCGAGTGGGCAGAGGAAACATTTCAAGGACACCCTCAAAGCCTCCTTGATAAAATGCAACATCCTCACCGACACCTGCGAGTCCCTGCCAAAGACCGCCTGAAGTGGAGGAAGAGCATCTGAGAGGGCGCTGAGCACCTCGAGTCTTGTCGTCAAGAGCATGCAGAAAGCAAGTGCAGACAGCGGAAGGGGTTTGCGCAAACCATAATCCCCACCCACCTTTTCCTTCAACGACTGTCAGTCCCACCTTTGACAGAGATTGTAATTCCTGCAGTGGAATGTTCAGTCACCTAAGAACTCACTTTTCGTGTGGAACATAAGAACATAAGAACATAAGAATTAGGAACAGGAGTAGTCCATCTAGCCCCTCGAGCCTGCTCCGCCATTCAACAAGATCATGGCTGATCTGGCCGTGGACTCAGCTCCATTTACCCGCCCGCTCCCCATAACCCTTAATTCCCTTATTGGTTAAAAATCTATCTATCTGTGATTTGAATACATTTAATGAGGTAGCCTCAACTGCTTCCTTGGGCAGAGAATTCCGCAGATTCACAACCCTCTGGGAGAAGAAATTCCTTCTCAACTCGGTTTTAAATTGGCTCCCCCGTATTTTGAGGCTGTGCCCCCTAGTTCTAGTCTCCCGAACAGTGGAAACAACCTCTCTGCCTCTATCTTGTCTATCCCTTTCATTATTTTAAATGTTTCTATAAGATCACCCCTCATCCTTCTGAACTCTAACGAGTAAAGACCCAGTCCACTCAATCTATCATCATCAGATAAACCCCTCATCTCCGGAATCAGCCGAGTAAATCGTCTCTGTACCCCCTCCAAAGCTAGTATATCCTTCCTTAAGTAAGGTGACCAAAACTGCACGCAGTACTCCAGGTGCGGCCTCACCAATACCCTGTACAGTTGCAGCAGGACCTCCCTGCTTTTGTACTCCATCCCTCTCGAAATGAAGGCCAACATTCCATTCGCCTTCCTGATTACCTGCTGCACCTGCAAACTAACTTTTTGGGATTTATGCACAAGGACCCCCAGGTCCCTCTGCACTGTAACATGTTGTAATTTCTCTCCATTCAAATAATATTCCCTTTTACTGTTTTTTTTTCCAAGGTGGATGACCTCACATTTTCCGACATTGTATTCCATCTGCCAAACCTTAGCCCATTCGCTTAACCTATCTAAATCTCTTTGCAGCCTCTCTAAATCTCTTTGCAGCCCTCGATTTGCTATGTTTCGCAGCATTTTTGCTTGTGAACTGTTAAATTCTTCTTAACAATTGTCAGAGCCAAAATCTTCTGGGAGGCCAAATGAAGAAAACAATCTTCGGAAAATGTCTATTGTTTTACTTGTTGATATTTTCCACATTGGAAACGCCTTAACCCACTTCGAATGGCTATCAATCACAATGAACAATTACTGTCCTTCTAGCTCAGCAAAATTGATATGTAACCTTTGCCACACCTTGGAGGCCATTTCCAATGCTGTAATGGTGTTGATGGTGATTGCTTGCTTACCGATTGACATATTGTACACTGACTAACGATTTACTCTATATCATTATCTAGTCCTGGCCACCATAAGTTACTGCATGCAAAACTCTTGGTCAAGCATTCAGGAAGGATAGAATAAAAGGAAAAGGAGGTGGGGTAGCATTGCTGGTTAAAGAGGAGATTAATGCAATAGTTAGGAAAGACATTAGCTTGGATGATTTGGAATCTATATGGGTAGAGCTGCAGAACACCAAAGGGCAAAAAACGTTAGTGGGAGTTATGTACAGACCTCCAAACAGTAGTAGTGATGTTGGGGAGGGCATCAAACAGGAAATTAGGGGTGCATGCAATAAAGGTGCAGCAGTGAAAATGGGTGACTTTAACATAGATTGGGCGAGCCAAACTGGAAGCAATACGGTGGAGGAGGATTTCCTGGAGTACATAAGAGATGGTTTTCTAGACCAATATGTCGAGGAACCAACTAGGGGGGAGGCCATCTTAGACTGGGTGTTGTGTAATGAGAGAGGACTAATTAGCAATCTCATTGTGCGAGGTCCCTTGGGGAAGAGTGACCATAATATGGTGGAATTCTGCATTAGAATGGAGAATGATACAGTTAATTCAGAGACCATGGTCCAGTATTTAACGAAGGGTAACTTTGAAGGTATGAGGTGTGAATTGGCTAGGATAGATTGGCGAATGATACTTAAGGGGGTGACTGTGGATGGGCAATGGCAGACATTTAGAGACCGCATGGATGAATTACAACAATTGTACATTCCTGTCTGGCGTAAAAATAAAAAAGGGAAGGTGGCTCAACCGTGGCTATCTAGGGAAATCAGGGATAGTATTAAAGCCAAGGAAGTGGCATACAAATTGGCCAGAAATAGCAGCGAAACCGGGGACTGGGAGAAATTTAGAACTCAGCAGAGGAGGACAAAGGGTTTGATTAGGGCAGGGAAAATGGAGTACGAGAAGAAGCTTGCAGGGAACATTAAGGCGGATTGCAAAAGTTTCTATAGGTATGTAAAGAGAAAAAGGTTAGTAAAGACAAACGTAGGTCCCCTGCAGTCAGAATCAGGTGAAGTCATAACGGGGAACAAAGAAATGGCAGACCAATTGAACAAGTACTTTGGTTCAGTATTCACTAAGGAGGACACAAACAACCTTCCGGATATAAAAGGGGTCAGAGGGTCTAGTAGGGAGGAGGAACTGAGGGAAATCTTTATTAGTCGGGAAATTGTGTTGGGGAAATTGATGGGATTGAAGGCCGATAAATCCCCAGGGCCTGATGGACTGCATCCCAGAGTACTTAAGGAGGTGGCCTTGGAAATAGCGGATGCATTGACAGTCATTTTCCAACATTCCATTGACTCTGGATCAGTTCCTATTGAGTGGAGGGTAGCCAATGTAACCCCACTTTTTAAAATAGGAGGGAGAGAGAAAACAGGGAACTATAGACCGGTCAGCCTGGCCTCAGTAGTGGGTAAAATGATGGAATCAATTATTAAGGATGTCATAGCAGCGCATTTGGAAAATGGTGACATGATAGGTCCAAGTCAGCATGGATTTGTGAAGGGGAAATCATGCTTGACAAATCTTCTGGAATTTTTTGAGGATGTTTCCAGTAAAGTGGACAAGGGAGAACCAGTTGATGTGGTATATTTGGACTTTCAGAAGGCTTTCGACAAGGTCCCACACAAGAGATTAATGTGCAAAGTTAAAATACATGGGATTGGGGGTAGTGTGCGGACGTGGATTGAGAACTGGTTGTCAGACAGGAAGCAAAGAGTAGGAGTAAATGTGTACTTTTCAGAATGGCAGGCAGTGACTAGTGGGGTACCGCAAGGTTCTGTGCTGGGGCCCCAGCTGTTTACATTGTACATTAATGATTTAGACGAGGGGATTAAATGTAGTATCTCCAAATTTGCGGATGACACTAAGTTGGGTGGCAGTGTGAGCTGCGAGGAGGATGCTGTGAGGCTGCAGAGTGACTTGGATAGGTTAGGTGAGTGGGCAAATGAATGGCAGATGAAGTATAATGTGGATAAATGTGTGGTTATCCACTTTGGTGGTAAAAACAGAGAGACAGACTATTATCTGAATGGTGACAGATTAGGAAAAGGGAAGGTGCAACGAGACCTGGGTGTCATGGTACATCAGTCATTGAAGGTTGGCATGCAGGTACAGCAGGCGGTTAAGAAAGCAAATGGCATGTTGGCCTTCATAGCGAGGGGATTTGAGTACAGGGGCAGGGAGATGTTGCTACAGTTGTACAGGGCCTTGGTGAGGCCACACCTGGAGTATTGTGTACAATTTTGGTCTCCTAACTTGAGGAAGGACATTCTTGCTATTGAGGGAGTGCAGCGAAGATTCACCAGACTGATTCCCGGGATGGTGGGACTGACCTATCAAGAAAGAATGGATCAACTGGGCTTGTATTCACTGGAGTTCAGAAGAATGAGAGGGGACCTCATAGAAACGTTTAAAATTCTGATGGGTTTGGACAGGTTAGATGCAGGAAGAATGTTCCCAATATTGGGGAAGTCCAGAACCAGAGGTCACAGTCTAAGGATAAGGGGTAAGCCATTTAGGACCGAGATGAGGAGAGACTTCTTCACCCAGAGAGTGGTGAACCTGTGGAAATCTCTGCCACAAAAAGTGGTTGGGGCCAATTCACTAAATATATTCAAAAGGGAGTTAGATGAAGTCCTTACTACTCGGGGGATCAAGGGGTATGGCGAGAAAGCAGGAAGGCGGTACTGAAGTTTCATGTTCAGCCATGAACTCATTGAATGGCGGTGCAGGCTCGAAGGGCTGAATGGCCTGCTCCTGCAGCTATTTTCTATGTTTCTATGTTTCTAAGCACATTCCCAGGTGCTGGTCATGAAGATCTCCTAATAATCTGGACCTAAATTTTTTTGGTATAACCACTCTTGCACCCCACATGATACAATCTTTATCCACAGACAATTCATTCCTGCAAAGGAAGTATGGGTTAATATCTTTATCTGATACCTGGTTTGGCCAGCCATTTGTGATGTAATCATACACCTTTGACATAACTGGGTCACGTTTGGTTGTTCTACCAATCTCTTCTGCTGTGACTGGCAGTTCATCAATGTATCAGGTGTAACTTGTGATTGGGAAGGCAATCTAGACATAGCATCAGCATTACTGTGATCAGCTGATCGTCTGTACTCAATATCATATGTATATGCTGACAAGATCAAAGCCAATCTCTGCATTCAGGTTGCTGCTAATGTTGGAACTGGGGACTTTGGATGGAGGATTGCTGTCAGGGGCTTATGATCCATAACAATGGTAAATTTATGACCATACAATTATTTATGGAACATCTTGACCTCAAAAATTAGTGCCAAAATTTCCCTTTCGATTTGCACAAAATTACGCTCACTGGCTCTGAGAGTACATGCGTCCTTCTGTACCCTGAAGACACTCGCCTTGAAGCCTTGGATCGGGCTGCCTGTTTCACAGAACACCTTCGGATACTTCTTGATGACCCCATCCTTCGACGCAAATCTCCCTTAAACACGAGAAATCTCACTCCAATTCAGCTTCAGTGATCCGAACCAATTTCTTTCTACTAAGGCAGGCTTGTCTCCTGCCAGTACTAAGAGAGGCAAACCCTGAAATTGATTCTTGTACTTCACCGGTACGGTGATACAACCTACCACAGGAATGTTCTCTCCAGAGTAGCTCTATCTTGGATTTCTCCAATGGGAAATCAAGCAATTTGTTGAGATATTGCAATTCCAGTACTACGCTCATGGATGCACCAGTGTCGATTTCCATGGGTATCCTGGTTCCTGCAACATCTACTTGGATGATGATAATTTTGGAATCGCTGTTAGATACCCTTGTGCTCCTGATGATGTGTATCTCTTCATCCTGTTGCTTTTCTTCCATGCTATGTACTCTCTGGGAATTTCAACTTAAAGCTTTGAAAGTTGGTTTACTCTTCAGTCGGCATGCCTTCGCAAGATGCCCAGTTTTCATGTAGAAGAAACATTAACACCAAAACATTAATAAACATTAATATTAATTCTAGAATCTGTAATTGGAATACAGTGGGCCTATTTTTATGGCGATAATGATATTTAACATGAATATATTGGTAATTATTGACATTTGGTTCAGTTTACCTTAATATTAAATTGTTCTTTCCTTTCCCCTATTTATATGGACTCAACTCACTCGCAGTGTCAGCTGCCAAGTCCAGCTCCTCCCGCAGTGACTCCCACTGATGCGGTGTAACAAGGGGCGTAAACCTGTCTCCAGGTGACATCACAAAGGAGCCAGGACCCATGTTCCAAAGCAGCCCAAGCCCCTCCCACTCTAGGCATTACAGGGTCACATGACCAGGCTCTGGTGGACATGACATTAGACGAAGAGATCAATAAGTTGGGGCAAAACCTGTCTCTGCCCCATGGAAGCATAGAAACATAGAAACAGAGAAAAATAGGTGCAGGAGTAGGCCATTCGGCCCTTCGAGCCTGCACCACCATTCAAAAAGATCATTCCATCAGTACTCCTTTCCTGCTTTCTCTCCACACCCCTTGATTCCACACCCCTTGATCCCCCTAACCGTAAGAGCCATATCTAACTCCCTCTTGAATATATCCAGTGAACTGGCATCAACAACTCTCTGCAGTAGGTAATTCCACAGGTTACCAACTCTCTGAGTGAAGAAGTTTCTCCTCATCTCAGTCCTAAATGGCTACCCCTTATCCTAAGACTATGTTCCCTGGTTCTGGACTTCCCCAACATCAGGAACATTCTTCCCACATTTAACCTGTCCAGTCCCATCAGAATCTTATATGTTTCGATGAGATCCCCTCTCATCCTTCTAATCTCCAGTGAATAAAGGCCCAGTTGATCCAGTCTCTCCTCATATGACAGCCCAGCCATCCCTGGAATCAGTCTGGTGAACCTTCGCTGCACTCCCTCAATAGCAAGAATGTCCTTCCTCAGACAAGGAGACCAAAACTGAACACAATATTCCAGGTGAGGCCTCACTAAGGCCCTGTACAACTGCAGTAAGACCTCCCTGCTTCTATATTCAAATCCCCTAGCTATGAAGGCCAACATACCATTTGCCTTCTTTACCGCCTGTGGACCTGCGTGCCCACTTTCAGTGACTGATGGACCATGACACCCAGGTCTCGTTGCACCTCCCCTTTTCCTAGTCTGCCGCCATTCAGATAATATTCTGCCTTCATGTTTTTGTCCCCAAAATGGATAACCTCACATTTATCCACATTATACTGCATTTGCCCACTCACCTAACCTGTCCAAGTCACCTTGCAGCCTCTTAGCGTCCCCTTCACAGCTCACACCGCCACCCAGTTTAGTGTCATCTGCAAACTTGGAGATACTACACTCTATTCCTTCATCCAAATCGTTAATGTATATTGTAAAGAGCTGGGGTCCCAGCACTGAGCCCTGCGGCACTCCACTAGTCACCGCCTGCCATTCTGAAAAGGACCCGTTTATCCCGACACTCTGCTTCCTGGCTGCCAATCAGCTCCCTATCCACGTCAGTATATTACCCCCAATACCATGTGCTTTGATTTTGCACAACAATCTCTTGTGCGGGACCTTGTCAAAAGCCTTCTGAAAGTCAAATTATACCACATCCACTGGTTCTCCCTTGTCCACTCTGCTCGTTACATCCTCAAAAAATTCCAGAAGATTCATCAAGCATGATTTCCCTTTCATAAATCAACGCTGACTTGATCCGTTCCTGTCACCGCTTTCCAAATGCGCTGCTATTTCGTCCTTCATGATCGATTCCAACATTTACCCCACTACTGATGTCAAGCTAACCGGTCTATAATTACCCGTTTTCTCTCTCCCTCCTTTTTTAAAAAGTGGTGTTACATTAGCTACCCTCCAGTCCATGGGAACTGATCCAGAATCGATAGATACTTGGAAAATGATCACCAAAGCATCCATTATTTCTCGGGCCACTTCCTTGAACACTCTGGGAAGCAGACTATCAGGCCCCGGGGATTTATCGGCCTTCAATCTCATCAATTTCCCGAACACAATTTCCCGCCTAATAAGGATATCCTTCAGTTCCTCCTTCTCACTTGACCCACCGTCCCCTCGTAGCTTTGGAAGGTTATTTGTATCTTCCTTCGTGAAGACAGAACCGAAGTATTGGTTAAATTGGTCTGCCATTTCTTTGTTCCCCATTATAATTTCACCTGAATCCAACTGCAAGGAACCTACATTTGTCTTTACTAATCTTTTTCTCTTCACATATTTAGAGAAGTTTTTATATTCCCTGCAAGCTTCCTCTCGTACTCTATTTTCCCCCTCTTAATTAAACCCTTAGTCCTCCTCTGTTGAATTCTAAATTTCTCCCAGTCCTCAGGTTTGTTGTTTTTTCTAGCCAATTTATATGCCTCTTCCTTGGCTTTAACACTATCCTTAATTTCCTTTGTTAGCCATGGTTGAGCCACTTTTCCCGTTTTATTTTTACTCCAGACAGGGATGTACATTTGCTGAAGTTCATCCGTGTGATCTTTAAATGTTTGCCAATGCTTATCCACCGTCAATCCTTTTAGTATTGTTTGCCAGCCTATTCTAGCCTATTCACGCCTCATACCGTCAAAGTTACCTTTCCTTAAGTTCAGGACCCTAGTTTCCGAATTAACTTTGTCATTCTCCATCTTAATAAGGAATTCTACCATATTATGGTCACTTTTCCCCAAAGGGTCTCGCACAACAAGATTGCTAATTCGTCACTTCTCATTACACAATACCCAGTCTAGGATGGCCAGCTCCCTGGTTGGTTCCTCGACATATTGGTCTAGAAAACCATCCCTAATACACTCCAGGAAATCCTCCTCCACCACATTGCTACCAGTTAGGTTAGCCCAATCAATGTGTAGATTAAAGTCGCCCATGATTACTGCTGCACCTTTATTGCACACATCCCTTATTTCTTGTTTGATGCTGTCCACAACCTCACTACTACTATTTGGTGGTCTATACACAACACCCGCTAGCGTTTTCTGCCCTTTGGAATTCTGCCGCTCCACCCATACTGATTCCACAACATCCAGGCTAATGTCCTTCCTTACAATTGTATTGATTTCACCTTTAACCAGCAATGCCACCCCGCCTCCTTTTTCTTTCTGTCTATCCTTCCTAAATGCTGAATACCCCTGGATGTTGAGTTTCCAGCCTTGGTCAACCTGGAGCCATGTCTCCGTGATGCCAATCACATCGTTTCCGTTAACTGCTATCTGCGCAGTTAATTCATCCACCTTATTTCGAATACTCCTTGCATTGTGGCACAGAGCCTTTAACACACTTTGCCCCTTTAGAATTTTGCTGTAATGTGGCCCTTTTTGTTTTTTGCCTTGGGTTTCTCTGCGCTCCACTTTTACTGTTCTCCTTTCTATATTTTGCTTCTGCCTCCTTTTTATTTCCCTCTGTCTCCCTGCATATGTTCTCAACCCCCTGCCATATTAGTTTAACTCCTCCCCAACAGCACTAGCAAACACTCCCCCTAGGATATTGGATGCGGGAACGCAAATTCCAGTGGAGGGGGCTCGAGTGCGTCCTCCACCTCCGCCTCAAAAATTAGGTTAGTTTTTACCAGGCAGCCCGAAATCCCCATCAGATAGTTGTATTTACTTATACTGCGGAAAGCTGGATTGTTGATTTTCTAGGCATCCTTTGGGCTCCACTGATTAAGTCATTTGATTCTGGGCCCACCATTGAGCGACCAACATTCAGAAAGATATGGACGGACCAAGGTCTTCAGCCACACCAGGCTGTTACATGCCTCATAGACCAGCAAGGAGCTGTTCTCATATTCCACCTGGTCATCAGGGTGGGTGCCCCTGTAACACCACCACTGGCCGGGGGGGGGGGGGGTTACCCACCCCTAATATGGTAATGACCCCATGAAATTCACCATGTGTTTTGACCACAGAGAGTATCACAGCTGAACCACTCCTGTCCTCCCCCAACACCTACATACATACATTTATCAGCAGGAACAATGCTGATTTTTATCCCTTCCCAGACAAGGGAGGTGAGACTACCTGTTGTGCCCCTACTGCCACCTGGCTGAGATTGGAGAACTCAGCACAGACTGCAGGTTACACCAGGGGTGTAAATCCATCTTGGGCAGTAGCACAAAACGTGCGATGGTGAATCGGCCGCCCGTTTTACCTGTCTGAGATCCGATAACTCAGCACAGACTGCAGATTACACCACGGGGTGAAACCTGTCCTGGGCAGAAGCTCGATTTACAAAGACCCATATTTAAATGAGTAGAGTAATTTTGACTTTGGTGGATAGTATAAAACGGGCGATAGCGGATTTTCATTTCTATTGGAGAGATCTATAACGGGCGGCTGATCTGGTATCGCCCATTTTATAATCTCGCCCAAGTCAAAATGATCCCGAGGTGTGGGCCTGCTAATGGAGGCTGCCTTTTACACTGAGAACAAGGAAAGAGTTTTGGGAGTGAGGCTGAATTGTAACATACAGAACAAGCCACTCCTGACACTTCCCCAATGTTATTACTGTATTACTGGGGAATTTATCAGCCTTACAGTGTGAGAGCTGGAATCATTAAACAATGGCTGCCCCGGGTGTTCAGACCTCCCTGGAGCCAACACTCAGAGAGTTCATGGTTTCTAAATCCATCACAATATTGGAAGGAAGAAACAATTCCAGGATCAATTAGCTGCTGTTTTTCTTCAGCGTTTAATGTTCCTGCCTAAAGGATTTGAAAATATCTTCAGAAAGCCGTATCAATAGATCTGAACTCGCTGCTCAAACTGTAGACCCACCTGAAGGTGCTGAGAGTCATTCAGTGCAACAACAACAACAACAACTTGTATTTCTATCCAGGCAACATATCACGCAGTAAAACATCACAAGGCACTTCACATGGGTGTTATAAAACACAAACAAAATTGACACCGAGCCAGATAAGAAGAAATTACGGCAGATAACCATGTTTGGTCAAACAGGTAGGTTTTAAGGAGCTTGAAGGAGGAAAGAGACGGCGAGAGGTGGAGAGGTTTAGGGAGGGAGTTCCAGAGCTTAGGGCCCAAACAGCTGAAGGCACGGCCACCGACAGTGAGCAGTTATAACCAGGGATGCTCAAGGGGGCAGAATTTGAGGTGCGCAGATATCTTAGGGAGTTGTGAGGCTGAAGGAGATTACAGAGATAGGGAGAGGCGAGGCCATGGAGGGAATTGTAAACAAGGATGAGAATTTTGAAATTGAGGTGTTCTTAAACAGGAACCAATGTAGGTCAGCGAGCACAGGGGGGATGGGTGAGCGGGACTTGGTGCGAGTTAGGACACAGGCTGCCGAGTTGTGGATAACCTCAAGTTTACATAGGGTAGAGTGGGGGAGGCCAGCCAGGAGTGCATTGCAATCGTCAAGACTCGAGGTAACAAAGGCATGGAAGAGAGCTTCAGCAGCAGATGAACTGAGGAAAGGGCTGAGACGGGCGATGTTACAGAGATGGAAATGGGCGCTCTTAGTTATGTTGCAGATACGTGGTCGAAAGCTCATTTCAGGGTCAAACATGACACCTAGGTGAACAGTCTGCTTCAGTCTCAGACAGAAGTTGGGGAGAGGGATGGAGTCAGTGGCTCGGGAACGGAGTTTGTGGCAGGGACTGAAAATAATGACTTCGGTCTTCCTAATAATCAATTGGAGAAAATGTCTGCTCATCCAGAAATTGAATGTCAGAGAAGCAGTCTGACAATTTAGAGACCGTGGAGGGGTCGACAGAAGTGGTAGTGAGGTAGAGCTGCGTGTCATCAGCGTACATGTGGAAACTGACACTGCATTTTCAGACATGCCTCCTTGTTCATTTTTCAAACTGAGATACAAATGCCCTCCCTCACCACTCCTTATGATTTTTACCCCAACCACATTATCTGGAATCTACTCCAAGTGTTGAGCACTCGGTGACAAATTTCCTGAAATCAAAGTTAATTTTCCCTTTGCCACTTTGACCCAGAGACCCCATTTCTCCCACTTACCCGACCCGACCCAGATTTATCTTTTCTATACCATTTACTATCTTAAGGATCTCAAAACGCTTCCTTTTCCAGCTAGAAAGCCCATGTTTCTGCCGTCTTTGCTCATAATTCAGTCCCTTTACCCAGGGATCAGTCTCGTGCAGTGCATCATGGTACTGAAAATATCCCTTGTTGTCTTGGTGACCAGAACAGGGCCCAGTGCTCAAGGTATGGTGTGGCCCCAGCAAGGAAACAGTGTAGCACCACATCCTCCGATTTACTGTGTTGTTTTGGCCAAATAGTTCAGCATTCTATATGTGTGAGATGACCCGTTGACAATGACATTTAGCATCAATCCTGTCATGTGGAAATGTTTGAGGATGTTATATCGCCAGGGCTTGCAGGCCCCAATGACAACATGCAATTTTTAACAATATTTGATTATTATTATTACTGTTGTTATTGGTTGGGTGAACCGCACCATCAAACTTCTCAGGCATGTGCTCTTAGCTGATTCATGGTTAACAAACGAATAGACTTGCTGTATATTGGGGTTTCTGGTTTCTGAGTATAATTAATACAAGCTGTGGTTAATAGCTGGTTGTTGGATTGATTTTTATATTCAACAGTTCAACACTAGAGGGAGCCGTTGCCTTGGAAACTATGGGAGTGCAGATTAAATCTTGGGAATGAACTGCAACTCCTCAATCCCTGTAAAATGGGAGACTCCCTGAATTTATCTCTCAGAAATGAATCAAGGTTCTCACCCATCCTATCCGATGTCTTCACCAATGATGTGTTGCTTGTAAAGTCCTTACACAATACCACAAATCCACACGAGGCACATTCTATGGAAAAGGTCACTCCATGACTTGAACCTTTATTCACAGGACCAAGAAGTGATGACCGTGCGTGGGACCTCCCTTTATATACCTGGATGACTAGGTGAGGAGTGTCTCCCACAAGTTCACTCCCTGTGGTCAAGGTGTGCATTTCTTACGTATATACAGTATTGCAGTGTTGTTCCATAAAGGTTACATACATGGCATTGCTGACATTGCTGGGACGGTATAGTGGGGGTGGTGTGTGTGTGGGAGGGTATAGTGGGGGTGGGGTGTGTGTGGGAGTGTATAGTTGGGGTGGGGGGTGTGTGCGAGGGTATAGTGGGAGTGGGGGGTGTGTGGGAGGGTATAGTGGGAGTGGGGGGTGTGTGGGAGGGAATAGTGGGGGTGGGGGTGTGTGGGTGGGTATAGTGGGTGTGGGGAGTGTGTGGGAGGGTATAGTGGGGGTGGGGGGTGTGTGGGAGGGTATAGTGGGTGTGGGAGGTGTGTGGGAGGGTATAGTGGGGGGTGGGGGGTGTGTGGGAGGGTATAGTGGGGGTGGGGGGTGTGTGGAAGGGTATAGTGGGGGTGGGGAGTGTGTGGGAGGGTATAGTGGGGGTGGGGGGTGTGTGGGAGGGTATAGTGGGGGTGGGGGGTGTGTGGGAGGGTATAGTGGGGGTGGGGGTGGGTGGGACGGTTTGAGGTCTGTAAACTTATTGCCCTTCTTTTCACAGATGCCTCCATTTAAAAAATGAGTCCTACACGGCCCAATCTCCAGTGAGTGGGGACAATGATCATGAGGGAGGGAGTGGGTAGGAGAGGGGACAATAATCGTGAGGGAGGGGTTGGGCAGGAGTGGGGACAATGATTGTGAGGGAGGGAGTGGGCAGGAGAGGGGACAATGATCGTGAGGGAGGGAGTGGGTAGGAGAGGGGGCAATGATCGTGAGGAAGGGAGTGGGTAGGAGAGGGGACAATAATCGTGAGGGAGGGGTTGGGCAGGAGAGGGGACAATAATCGTGAGGGAGGGGTTGGGCAGGAGTGGGGACAACGATCGTGAGGAAGGGAGTGGGTAGTAGAGGGGACAATGATCGTGAGGGAAGGGTCTGAGTGGGAAGGAGGGGAAAACTGATGGACGGGAGGGATGTAAGATTTCTAAATCTCTGGCATTAAATTGACAGCAAGACGGATTCTTTGAAAACAATTCGGAATAGTTTCTTAAACACACACATGGACGTCTTATCAGCAGTGTCAGCTCTCCGACCGATCGACTTAGTTACAACAGATACAATGTAACAATAATGATTTATAAAAAGGTATATGTCACTTCCCTGTGGCCAACCACACGGCCTGCTTCTTGGTCTGTGGAGGAAGGTCCTGCTTTTGCCGCGTGCTTAGGAAAAGAGAAGCAGAGAGCCATCAATCTTTGGCTTGGCTTATTATAGGGTTAGGGTTAGGGTTAGGGTTAGCTGAACACAATATTCCAGGTGAGGCCTCACTAAGACCCTGTACAACTGCAGTAAGACCTCCCTGCTCCTATACTCAAAGCCCCTTGCTATGAAGGCCAACATACCATTTGCCTTCTTCACCACCTCCTGTACCTGCATGCCAATCTTCAATGACTGATGTACCATGACACCCAGGTCTCGTTGCACCTCCCCTTTTCCTAATCTGCCAGCATTCAGATAATATTCTGCCTTTGTGTTTTTGCCGCCAAAAAGAATAACCTCACATTTATCCACATTATTCTGCATCTGCCATGTATTGGCCCACTTGCCTAACCTGTCCAAGTCACCCTCTTAGTGTCCTCCTCTCCGCTCATACCGCCACCCAGTTTAGCGTCATCTGCAAACTTGGAGATATTGCACTCAATTCCATCATCCAATTCATTAATATATATTGTAAAGAGCTGGGGTCCCAGCACTGAGCCCTGTGGCACTCCACTGGTCACTGCCTGCCATTCTGAAAAGGACCCGTTAATCCCGACTCTCTGCTTCCTGTCTGCCAACCAGTTCTCTATCCACGTCAGTACATTACCCCCAATACCATGTACTTTGATTTTGCACACCAATGTCTTGTGTGGACCTTGTCAAAAGCCTTTTGAAAGTCCAAATACACCACATCCACAGGTTCTCCCCTGTCCACTATACTAGTTACATCCTCAAAAAATTCCAGAAGATTTGTCAAGTTTGATTTCCCCTTCTTAAATCCATGCTGACTTGGACCAATCCTATCACTGATTTCCAAATGTGTTGCTATTTCATCCTTAATGATTGATTCCAACATTTTCCCCACTAGTGATGTCAGGCTAACTGGTCTATAATTACCTGTTTTTTCTCTCCCTCCTTTTTTAAAAAGTGGTGTTACATTAGCAATCCTCCAGTCCATAGGAACTGATCCAGAGTCGATAGACGATTGGTAAATTATCACCAATGCATCCACTATTTCTCGGGCCACTTCCTTAAGTACTCTGGGATGTAGACTCTCAGGCCCTGGGGATTTATCGGCCTTTAATCCCGTCAATTTCCCTAACAAAATTTCCCGCCTAATAAGGATATCCTTCAGTTCCTCCTTCTCACTAGACCCTCGGTCCCCTAGTAAATCGGGAAGGTTATTTGTACTTCCTTTGTGAAGACAGAACCAAAGTATTTGTTCAATTGGTCTGACATTTCTTTGTTCCCCATTATAAATTCACCCGAATCCGACTGCAAGGGACCAATGTTTGTCTTCACTAATCTTTTTCTCTTCTCATATGTATAGAAGCTTTTGCAGTCATTTTTTATGTTTCCGGCAAGCTTCCTCTTGTACTCTATTTTCCCCCTTTTCATTAAATCCTTTGTCCTCCTCTGCTGTATTCTAAATTTCTCCCAGTCCTCCGGCTTGCTACTTTTTCTGGCTAATTTGTATGCCTCTTTCTTGGATTTAACACTATCCTTAATTTGCCTGGTTAGCCACGGTTGAGCCACCTTCCCCATTTTATTTTTACTCCAGACAGGGATGTACAATTGTTGACGATCTTTAAAGGTTTGCCATTGCCTATCTACCGTCAACCCTTTAAGTATCATTAGCCAGTCTAATCTAGCCAATTCGCATCTCATACCATCAAAGTTATCTTTCCTTAAGTTCAGGACCCTGGTTTCTGAAATAACTTGTCACTCTCCATCTTAATAAAGAATTCTACCATATTATGGTCACTCTTCCCCAAGGGGCCTCGTACAACAATATTGCTAATTAGTCGCTTCTCATTACACATCACCCATCTAGGATGGCCAGCTCTCTGGTTGGTTCCTCGACATATTGGTCTAGAAAACCATCCCGAATACACTCCAGGAAATCCTCCTCCACCGTATTGCTCCCAGTTAGGTTAGCCTAATCAATATGTAGATTAAAGTCGCCTATGATTACAGCTGTACCTTTATTGCACACATCCCTTATTTTTTGTTTGATGCTGTCCCAAACCTCACTACTACTATTTGGTGGCCTGTACACAACTCCCACTAGCGTTTTCTGCCCATGGGTATTCTGTAGCTCCACCCATACCGATTCCACATCATCCAGGCTAATGTCCTTCCTTACAATTGCTTTAATTTCCTCTTTAACCAGCAACGCCACCCCGCCTCCTTTTCCTTTCTGTCTATCCTTCCTAAATGCAGAATAACCCTGGATGTTGAGTTCCCAGCCTTGGTCCCTTGGAGCCAGGTCTCCGTGATGCCAATCACATCATACCCGTTAACTGCTATCTGCGCAGTTAATTCGTCCACCTTATTCCGAATACACCTCGCATTGAGCCACAGAGCCGTCAGGCTTGTCTTTTTAACACACTTTGACCCTTTTTGTTTTTTGCCTTGGGTTTCTCTGCCCTCCACTTTTACTATTCACGTTTCTATATTTTGCTTCTGTCTCCATTTTATTCCCCTCTGTCCCCCTGCATAGGTTCCCATCCCCCTGCCATATTATTTAAACTCCTCCCAAACAGCACTAGCAAACACTCCCCCAAGGACATTGGTTCCGGTCCTGCCCAGGTGCAGACCATCCGGTTTGTACCGGTCCCATCTCCCCCAGAACCGGTTCCAATGTCCCAGGAATTTGAATCCCTCCCTTCTGCACCACTGCTCAAGCCACGTATTCATCTGAGCTATTCTGCGATTCCCACTCTGACTAGCACATGGCACTGGTAGCAATCCTGAGATTACTTCTTTTGAGGTCCTACTTTTTAATTTAGCTCCAAGCTCCCTAAATTCGTCTCGTAGGACCTCATCCCGTTTTTTACCGATATCGTTGGCACCTATATGCACCACGACAACTGGCTGTTCACACTCTCTTTTCAGAAGATCCTGCACCTGCTCTGAGACATCCTTGACCCTTGCACCAGGGAGGCAACATACCATCCTTGAGTCTCGGTTGCAGCCGCAGAAACGCCTATCTATTCCCCTTACAATTGAATCCCCTATCACGATCGCTCTCCCACACTTTTTCCTGCCCTCCTGTGCAGCAGAGCCAGCCACGGTGCCATGAACCTGGCTGCTGATTCTCTCCCCTGATGAGTCATCCCCCTCAACAGTACCCAAAGCGGTGTATCTGTTTTGCAGGGGTATGACCGCAGTGGACCCATGCACTACCTTCCTTGCACTGTTCTTCCTGTTGGTCTTCCATTCCCTATCTGGCTGTGGACCTTTGACCTGCGGTAAGATCCACTCACTAAATGTACTATTCACATCATTCTCAGCATCGTGCATGCTCCAGAGTGAATACACCCGCAGCTCCAGTTCCGCAACGCGGTTTGTCAGGAGCTGGAGGCGAATACACTTCCCGCACACGTAGTCGTCAGGGACACCGGAAGCGCCCCTGATTTCCCACATGGTACAGGAGGAGCATAACACGTGTCTGAGCTCTGCTGCCATGACTTAACCCCTAGATTAACTTAATTTGGCAACAACAATGCTAAAGATTCCTTCCTGATTTAGAAAAGAAAAAGAAAAGCTACTTACCAATCACCAGCCATTCATTTACCCCGTTGGCTGTGATGTCACCTTTCGATTTCTTTCTACTTCTTTTTTGCTTTCTGTCCCCGCTGAAGCTGCACAAGCTGAGCCTTTATAGGCCTCACTCACACTGCTCCCGCCTCTCGCCAACTGCCACTGCCTCAGGAACACCCGCTGAGCCTTTATAGGCCTCACTCACACTGCTCCCCCCTCTCGCCAATTGCCACTGCCTCAGGAACACCCGCTGAGCCTTTATAGGCCTCACTCACACTGCTCCCGCCTCTCGCCGACTGCCACTGCCTCAGGAACACCCGCTGAGCCTTTATAGGCCTCACTCACACTGCTCCCGCCTCTCGCCAACTGCCGCTGCCTCAGGAACACCCGCTGAGCCTTTATAGGCCTCACTCACACTGCTCCCCCCTCTCGCCGACTGCCACTGCCTCAGGAACACCCGCTGGGCCTTTATAGGCCTCACTCACACTGCTCCCGCCTCTCGCCAACTGCCGCTGCCTCTCGATCTCCCGCTGAGCCTTTATAGGCCTCACTCACGCTGCTCCCGCCTCTCGCCGACTGCCACTGCCTCAGGAACACCCGCTGGGCCTTTATAGGCCTCACTCACGCTGCTCCCGGCTCGCGCCGACTGCCGCTGCCTCAGGAACACCTGCTGGGCCTTTATAGGCCTCACTCACGCTGCTCCTGCCTCTCGCCAACTGCCGCTGCCTCAGGAACACCCGCTGGGCCTTTATAGGCCTCACTCACACTGCTCCTGCCTCTCGCCAACTGCCGCTGCCTCAGGAACACCCGCTGGGCCTTTATAGGCCTCACTCATACTGCTCCTGCCTCTCGCCAACTGCCGCCGCCAAAAGAACACCGGCTGGGCCTTTATAGGCCTCACTCACACTGCTCCTGCCTCTCGCCTACTGCCGAGGGGATCAAGGGGTCTGGAGAGAAAGCAGGAAAGGGGTACTGAGGGAATGATCAGCCATGATCTTATTGAATGGCGGTGCAGGCTCGAAGGGCCGAATGGCCTACTCCTCCACCTATTTTCTATGTTTCTATGTTTTTATGTTTCTAATTGCCTAATACTGTGGTTTAATTGACAAATTTCTTGTCTTAAATGCTGTATTTCTCCCTCTTTTAACTGCTTCACAAGTTGGAGGCCTTCTTCCTTTTGTTGTTTTATACCTTGATTCTCTTTTTCTTTTAGTTGAATCTCTTTTACTTACAATTCTTTTGATTTCCTGTATTTCTTTTGCCCTTTGTTTCACGCTTTGAACCTCTTTTACTTGGAGTTCTTTTAAATCTTGTATCACTTTGACCTCCTGCCTTATTAATTCCTCATCTCTCTGGGTACAATAAAATGCAGTGAATGCCAAAAGACCATTTGCCCGTTTTGGCCTTGGCTCTCCTTGATCTACTTTCTCCTCGATAAATGTCACGAGCTCCCCAAAGGACGCATGTTGGTCCTTACGGAAATATGGTGCCTGTGCCTGTAACTCTTCTATGGGCTAGAACCTCCACTTTTTTTGTATGCTTAACGCCCACTTAACGTCCATTTTACTGCTGAAATGACGTATAACGCCCATTCTGGCACAAAATGGAAACTGACAGGCTTTTTTAGGAGATTTATCGCTGAGCGTTAATTTCCCAATGGGCTTAATGCCGGGGAAAAAGATCACCGCCCACCCACTTTTTTGGGGCAGAATCAGCAGAATGGGCGAATTCAAACCCCATAATATCGCCCAGCATTACTTTCCGCACGGAATTAACATCGAGATTCAATATTGACGCCCGCACACTGTTTTTTGTCATAAAGAGCATATTTACCCAAACTAGCGACCATGCAGATCGCCCATCTTCAATTTCATCACCTCGCACACATATCGCCCACAATATCGCTCGCTCAAAAACCGCTCACAAAAAATGGAACTAACCGGTGTGACTGGCATTTGTTAAATTCCTCTCTTACGTGAGGAGCTGATGTCTGAAAGATTTGACTGAAAGAGCGCGGATGTGAGTGACAACGCTGACACACTACTGTGTGTGTGCAGCTCAGACATCAATGGTGCCCATCACCTTGGTGCCAGTTAAGGTTTCCGTTGATTGATGTTAATTTATATTTAACCCTTTCATGGGTAAGTAATCACCAGTGTGTAATGGTCCAGCTATCTGAGACAATGCACAACAAGGTTATGTTCAACAACAAAAGTTTAATACCAATATTGGTCTGAAATCATAAGTATCACAGCCAATAACACCCAACCGCCGCTCACACCCCATTTTTTCCACCATTGACATAAATCATATGTTCAACTTGTCCAGCAACACAGAATACAAAGGCAAAGCAGGTGCGTGGTTCCCAGCCCCCATACATTGCAACAAATTGCATACACCCAGATGGAGCTATAACACAGCCATCACCTGCGCACATGCACCTCACTTTTCTTCCCCCCTGTCCTTCTTCTCCCCATCTCTACCCCTTCGCCTACTTGCTCCATGGCGCCTGACCGAGGAGCTCCTCAGGTGGTGCCTCAATGGGGGGAGCGGATGAAGGCAGATGCATTGGTTGGATGGGTACAGGAGCAGGGTGTGCTGAGGGGCCAACATTCTCTGAGGCAGAAGCAGGATCTTGGTCCTTGCTCTCATCTGTCGGTCGTAGTGGTGGTGTGGAACCTAGGGGTGGAGTGCTGTGCTCGGGGACCACTGGGAGGCCTGTGGGAGCAGCGTTCCTGGCTATCGCATCCAGGGACTCTGCCATGCATGGAATGTACTCAGTCATGGTGGCCAGGTGTCGGGATATGCCCCCCAATGCTTTGATGAGCAGGTCACCAATGTCTACAGTCCTCCTGGACAATTGTATCATCTCTCTGCTGTCATGTTGCGCTGGTGGAACAAACTTGCCACGTCCATGAGGTCTCCGCAGGCTTAGCGCCGTCCTGGGGACGAATGGGATGCCCTGTGGAGTGGTACTTGGAGCCGGCACCTCCAGAGTGGAGGCGGGAATGACTGGAGGACCACTAGATGGCATGGAATGGGTTCTGGAGCGTGGCGATGCAGGTTCTTCGAAGTTTGCACTCATATCCGTTGAGAACAGACCCAGTGGATTGACGGGTGACAATCGGAGCTCCTCAGCACCAGATGT
Organism: Pristiophorus japonicus; assembly: GCF_044704955.1. NCBI lineage: Eukaryota > Metazoa > Chordata > Chondrichthyes > Pristiophoridae > Pristiophorus > Pristiophorus japonicus. The sequence continues at coordinate 234,780,960 of NC_091983.1, forward strand.
AGTGGGATCATCCGCCGACTCCTGCCCCGCACCCCCACCTTCTGGCCTCTGTGGCCTTGCTTGGGGCCGCGCTGCTGGCTGAGCTGCAAGAAACAAATGAGGTTATTAGAGGAGAAGGGGGTACTAGGGTGACAAGGTGAGTCCAGCGCTACACACAACATATGCACGATAAAAGCACCACCGCTCTCAAAATCATCGCAGACATCACATTTCATGACCATCAACACATTGTGCATTGCAATGATTTTCATTCGGCCAGAATTATTTCTATGACACTTTTAGAAATCATCTATCATATGTCGGAGCAGGCTTGAGGTCTGGCCTACTCCTGCTCGTATTTCTTATGTTCTTCTATTCTTATGTTCTTTGTTCTTATATGATTGTTTGGATATGAGTTGGTGTGGTATCTATTGACTTTACATCACGCAATGGTGTAAGCTTTACTCACGTGGCATCACTTCAGTGTCTGCAGATGCATCCATGGCTGTCCGGGGGTGCTTCCCCACGAGTGCTAGCACTCACTCCTCCACCTCTGTGATGTCGCTGGGGACTGGTGGCCGCCCACCCCTTCACCTCAGCACAGACCTCATCGTCAATAGCTTCTTCTGTAAAAGGTGACAGGACAACATGGCATGAGATCATTGCGTGATATCATTGCTAGGTACTGTTACAGAGACTGATACAACACATAACAAACAGATTTCATCAACATTAATATGAATATTATCATTCTTTACCTAAAGACATACACCGTGACCACAGGCTTTGAGTAAAGCATTCCCGGTAAAAGTGCAAGACCTCACATCTGCTGATAGTCAGTCATGACTGTCACAAATCAAGTTATATAAATATATAAGTACATGTAAATCAATGTAATACTTACTCTTGCAGATCCCACAAACGTTCCATCGTTTGCGGCATTGGTTGCCCTCATGCACCTCGTTGGTCACCGACGAGACCACCTCTGCTATCTCAGTCCATATCCTCTGGTAGGCCTTTGGGGTGGGTTTCCCACGCCCTCCCTGTGTTAAATCTCCCCAGCGTGAGTCGACCTCCTGCAGGAGGGAGGCATTTGTCTCGTCCGAGAACCGCCTGGCAATTTTGCGACCTCCAATGTGCTCCTCTCCCACCTTACTGCTCTCTCCAGCATCAGTCTCCACAGCGTGCTGTGATGCCTCCTCTTCTCCCTCCATTATAGGGCAAATTCAGTCAAATATGAGGCTTTTTGTTTGCCTAATTGCTGTGAAGCTCGAAAGTCTCCCTCCTTTCTCCCAAAGCAGCCACACCACACCCAGCCACACCTTCAGTCCCTCTGAGCTCCCTCTCTCTCTGTCTTCTCTTCTGCCCATGTCATGGTGATCCCTGACCTCCAGAATCACGGGAATCGAGCGTTGCCATGCCGTTGCTAAGGACGGCCACACTTTATGGCAGAAGGCCAAAAAAATTTTACGCTACCGCCCATTTGATATCGCTCATGGTGAAGGACATTTTCAAAAATGTAAACTAGGTGTTTTCAGAATGGGCGAGAAGCCAGCGATCTGAAAATCATTTTTTACTGCCCATGCAGGAAAGAACGCCCATTTTTGGGCAATAAGTACAAAAGTGTCCTTTATGTCCTTTATGGATACCTTTTTGGACAACTCCTGATAAACTCTCTCAACATTTTTTTTGTTAGCTTTCTGTTCATGACCGATCCCTTCATCCTGTGTCTTTTGAATGTAACTACTGGTGGATGTCCACTTAACCAGTTCCAACTATCGAAACAACTGCTCCTTAAGACGCAACTTCTCCCGATCCGTTTAACAGTTTATAGTTCACACTTCGCAACACAGGTTAGAATCGCAACTCTCGAAATTTCCAATTGTTCAAAGAAATAATTAAAAGCTGTCCCGCCGGATCTCGGACGAGTCCCCAATTTTGTAAGATTTTTAAATCTCTGGCATTAAATTGACAGCAAGACTGATTCTTGTAAGTGCTGCAATACAGCGGGACCTGGGGGTACTTGTGTATGAAACTCTTTTTGGAGTTCACCTGCAAAAACATAAAACATTAAACGGTGCCACCCGACCTGGGTGACACTCCAGACATTTACAAGGCCCTTTTTTTTCCCCCTTTTTTTTGTTTTTTTTTGTGTTTTTCTTTTTTTGGTTTTTTTTTTGGGCACTAAAATCACAATTTTCCCCAGTGCCCCCTATAAAAGGGAAGGGGGACACTAAAAGCACCGGCAATTAAAACAAATTAAACTTAAAAAACGTAAAATCAAATTAAAATTTGGTTGCCGGGCGTGATGATGCACTCCAGTCCCTCCGGTGCCCACCTCTCGCGGAAGGCCGCGAGCGTACCGGTGTACTTGTGTATGAAACACAAAAGGATAGTATGCAGGTGCAGCAAGTGATAAGGAAGGCCAATGGAATCTTGGCCTTTATTGCAAAGGGGATGGAGTATAAAAGCAGGGAAGTCTTGTTACAGCTGTACAGGCTATTGGTGACGCCACACCTGGAATACTGCATGCAGTTTTGGTTTCCATATTTACGAAAGGATATACTTGCTGTGGAGGCAGTTCAGAGAAAGTTCACTAGGTTGATCCTGGGGATGAGGGGGTTGATTTATGAGGAAAGGTTGAGTAGGTTGGGCCTCTACTCATTGGAATTCAGAAGAATGAGAGGTGATCTTATAGAAATGTATAAGATTATGAAGGGGCTTGACAACATGGATGAGGAGAGGATGTTTCCACTGGTGGGAGAGACTAGAATAAGGGGCTACCCATTTAGAACTGAGATGAGGAGAAATTTCTTCTCTCTGAGGGTTGTGAATCTGTGGAATTCGCTACCTCAGAGAGCTGTGGAAACTGGGACATTAAATAAATTTAAGACATAGATAGACAGTTTCTTAAACGATAAGGGGATAGGGAAACGGGCAGGGAAGTGGAGCTGAGTCCATGATCAGATCAGCCATGATCTTATTGAATGGTGGAGCAGGCTCGAGGGGCCTTATGGCCTACTCCTGCTCCTATTTCTTATGTTCTTATGTTTAAAACAATTCCAAATAGTTTATTATCACACACAAAAACACGTCTTATCACAGAAACAGCAGTCATCAGTTAGCTTACGGATCTATTTAGTTACAACAGATTATAAAAGGGTATACTTCACTTTCCTCTGGCTGGCTGGCTGTACACACGGCCTGCTGTTTGGGCTGGTCTTGAGATGACAGTTTTCCTGTTTTGCCTTGTGCTCAGGAGAGAAGAAGAGAAACCCAGCAATCTGTGTTTGGGTCTTTATAGTCCTTAAATACATTGTTTCTCAGAAAGCCCCAGGATTAGCTCTTGATTCCAGGGCCGTTTCTGATTGGCTTCTCTTCATACATGTGTCTGTCTGGGGGACCAGTGCCATTCCTTGATTAGGTTAATGGTTTTCCAATTAACACCTTTAAGTTTCGATGGGTTTCAAAGACATTTCCTTTGTTCCTTTAAGCTCTGTCCAGCCAGAAGACAATATACAAACAGAACATGCTGGAAGATTTTGTCTCTTTCAAAACTGTCTTTTCGTATAATCTCATTTGTTAACATTTTTATATATATATATACACAGAATCAATTTTGTCATTACTAAACACTTTTATTCTTACACCTGGCAACCCGCTCTTTTGGAGCTTACGGACTATGCCGGGCCATATTCACAAGTTAAAACGGGAAACTTGCAACTTTTTTTGGGCATATTCGGACATAAAAAAATCTGACGTAACTCTTCAACTACGCCAAAACCTGAAATTTGGGACAGTAATGTGGGCACCTCTCGCACTACGTAGGCACATGCCGGTGTTACTGATACACTCATAATAAATGGTCAGACTGAGTACTATGTGTAATGAGCAAGTGTGACCTTCGCTCCTTTATTAAGGTTCTAGAGTGCAGGTACCTCATGGGTGGCCTGCTTATATACTGTGCTCCCAAAGGATGCTGGGATCCCTTGGGACTCCAACAGGTAGGCCCTCTGGTGGTCAGGTGTGATGCAGGTTACGAGGGGTTAAATACATAACATCACTCCTCCGTGAAGTCAATAATACACTTATTTACAAGGTGAGACGACCTGGGGCTTTGCACTCCCTTGTCGATCGTCTCGGTACAAATGCTGGTGTAGGTGGGTTGGTCAGTTCTTTATTGGGCTGTTGGGCAGCCAGTCTTGCCCGGCTGCTGGTGATGATGAGTTCTGTTTCGTTGTCAACTGTGATGTCAGTTATCACTTGTGTGTGTGTTTTAGAAGGTCAAAGTTGGTGGTGTCCTCTTCAGGTTGTGCGTAGCTGTTGGTGAACCACAAGTTAATTTGGTCCAAATGTTTTCTGTGTGTTTGCCCACTGATCAGTTTGACGTGAAATACCCTCTTTGGCTGTGACTGTGCCAGCGAGCCATTTGGGACCATGTCCATAATTGAACACAAACACAGGATCATTGATCTCAATATCGCGTGACAAGTTTGTGGGGTCATGGTACACACTTTTTTGATGCCGCTTGTCCTCCACGTGATCATGTAGATCAGGATGGACCAGAGATAGCCTTGCTTTAAGCGTCATTTTCATGAGCAGCTCAACTGGGGGAATCCTGGTGAGTGAGTGGGGTCTGATGCGGTAGCTGAGCAGGGTCTGCAGGGAGCCTTCCGACATGCGTTTCAAGCTTTGCTTGACGGTCTGGACTGCCTGTTCTGCTTGGCCGTTGGATGCGAGCTTGAATGGGGCAGATGTGACAAGTTTGATCCCATTGCGGGTCATGAATTCTTTGAATTCCGCACTGGTGAAACACGACCCATTGCCGCTGACTAGGACATCAGGCAGTCTGTACATGGTAAACATGGCTCGTAGACTTTCAATGGTGGCCGTGGATGTGCTTACAGACATTATTGCACATTCAATCCACTTTGAGTAAGCGTCCACGACAACTAAAAACATTTTGCCTAGGAATGGGCCCACATAGTCTACATGGATCCTCGACCACGGTTTGGATGGCCTGGACCACAAACTTAGCCGTGCCTCTCTGGGTGCATTGAGAGCAAGTGTTGCACTGGCGCACACATGACTAAATCTGCGTCGATGCCAGGCTACCACACGTGGGATCTGGCTATGGCTTTCAGCATCACGATGCCTGGGTGGGTGCTGTGCAGTTCGCAAATGAATGTGTCTCTGCCTTTCTTGGGCAAACTATGCGATTGCCCCACAAAAGACAGACCGCCTGCAGGGACAGCTCATCTTTGCGTCTGTGGAATGTCTTAATCGCTTCCTGCATCTCCACTGGGACACTGGACCAGCTCCCATGGAGGACACAGTTTTTTACCAGGGACAGTAAAGGATCCTGGCTGGGCCAGGTCCTGATCTGGCGGGCCATAACGAAGGATTTCTCATTCTCAAATACCTCCTTGACCATAAGCAAGTCTGCTAGCTGTGCCATTTCCACCCCGGCGGTGGGCAATGGTAGCCAACTGAGAGCATCTGCGCAGTTTTCTGTGCCCAGTCTGTGGCAGATTACATAGTTGTATGCCAACAGCGTGAGCGCCCATCTTTGGATGCGGGCAGAGGCATTGGTATTAATCCCTTTGCTCTCTGAGAATAGTGATATGTGTAGTTTGTGGTCAGTTTTAAGTTCAAACTTGAGGCCAAATAAGTACTGGTGCATTTTTTTACCCTGTAAACGCAAGCCAGAGCCTCTTTTTCAACCATGCTGTAGGCCCGATATTGAGTTAACAGAGCTTGTGTGTTCGGGTCTGTGTGTTTGTGTGTAACTACCTCATATGTCTCGGGCTCCTCAATCGCAGAAACAACATGAATGTCCGATATCGCTCTGCCGTGAGAATTTCCTTTCCCAAACCACAGTAGATCATTCACATAATCCACAATTACACCACATTTATCCAGGAAATCAGACCCACAATACCTTCCCCATTCATTAAGTGTATCACAACCGGCCTCTCTAGAATGACTTCCACCAGTCTAAATATAAACCATCCCTCCTTTGTCTCGGTTGCCTTTTGCATCGATCCGACAAAGGCAGTCAAAGAAATAATCTTCCCTGTGGCCAGAGGTGGTGTTGAGGGCATGGGGTGTGTAATAGCCCAACCAGTGTCCACAAGCATTATCTGTCGCTGGCCTCCATTAATTACCACAGGATTTACCGGATGGTTATTATCATCACGCCGGAACCCCATTACCCACTTCGGGGAGGCCCCGCCCATCAGTAAAGATTCCATTAACCACCTGGTCTGTCTATGCCTGAACTCCCTTTAAAATTGTACCATTAATTTATATTGCCTCTCCTCCTTCATCCTTCCAAAATGTATCACTCCGCACTTCTCAGCAGTAAATTTCATCTGCCGTGTGTCGGCCCATTTTACCAGTCTGTCTAAGTCCGCCTGAACTCTGCTACTGTCCTCCTCACTAAACTTGAGTTTCGTGTCATCTGCACAATATGAAATTATGCCCTGGATATCCAATTCCAGGACTTTGATATCGATCAAAATGAACAGTGGTCTGAATACCGACCCCTGGGGACATCATTGGGACATCAACACCCGTTCACCACTGGTCTCTGCTTTCTGTACCTTAAACAATTTTATATCCACACTGCCGCTGGCCCTAGAATCCCAGGGCCTTCTATGTTATGTTCTCAGAACACATTCATATACTTCCCAAAACACATTTATATATCCAGCACACATTTATATAACCAGCACACATTTATATATTCAGAACACATTTATATATCCAGCACACATTCCTGTACTTCCCAGAACACATCCATGAATTTCCCAGAACACATCCATGTATTTCCCAGAACACATTCACACACACTCAGAGAAGTGTGAACCTGTGGAATTCTCTAACATAGAAATTTATTGAGGCCATCTCGTTAGAAATATTTAAAAGGGAGTTAGATGTATCCCTTACAGTTTCAGGGATCAAGGGGTATGGAGAGAAAGCAGAAATGGGGTACAAAAGTTGCATGATCAGCCATGATCATATTGAATGGTGGTGCAGGCTTGAAGGGCCAAATGGCCTACTCCTGCACCTATTTCCTATGTTTTTATGTTTCTATACTCTCCAGATATATAGGGTGCTCATAGGCACAAAGCATTGACGGTGACAGAAAAAAATGATAAACGTGTTTAGGATGCATATGGGGTCCTTAGTTTTATAAATACCAACATAATGGCTTTTTGTTTTGTTGCTGGGATGTGAACATCGCTGACAAGGCCGGCATTTATTGCCCTCCCTAATTGCCCTTGAGAAGGTAATGGTGAGCCGCCTTCTTGAACCGCTGCAGTCCGTGTGATGAAGGTACTCACATAGGGTTCAATTTTCCCCAATTATAAGAACATAAGAACATAAGAAATAGGAGCAGGACTAAGCCATTTGGCCCCTCGAGCCTGCTCCGCCATTCAATAAGATCATGGCTGATCTGATCCTGGCCTCAACTCCACTACCCTGTCCACTCCCCATAACCTTTGACTCCCTTACCATTCAAAAATATGTCTATCTCCACCTTAAATATACTCAATGACTCAGCCTCCACAGCTCTCTGGGAAAGAGAATTCCAAAGATTCATGACCCTCAGAGAAGAATTTCCTCCTCATTTCCATTTTAAACAGGCAACCCCTTATTCTGAAATTATGCCCCCTGGTTCTAGATTCCCCCACGACGGGAAATATCCTCTCTGCATCTACCTTGTCGGGTCTCCTCAGTATCTTATATGTTTCAATAAGACCCCCTCTTATTCTTCTAAACTCCGATGAATATAGGCCCAACCATTCTTCAAAAGACAACCCCTTTATCTCAGGAATCAACCTCATGAACCTTCTCTATACTGCCTCCAATGCAAGTAGGAGACCAAAACTGTACACAGTACTCCAGGTGTGGTCTTATCAACACCCTGTACAGTTGTAGCAGGAATTCTCTACTTTTATACTCCACCCCCTTGTAAGAAAGGTCAACATTCCATTTGCTTTCCTAATTACTTGCTGTATCTGTATGCTAACTTTTTGTGTTTCTCTGTACCTCCGCATTTTGTAATCTCTCCCCATTTAAATAATTATGTTTTTTTATTTTTCCTATATGTCGAGGAACCAACTATGGGGGAGGCCATCTTAGACTGGGTGTTGTGTAATGAGAGAGGATTAATTAGCAATCTCATTGTGCGAGGCCCCTTGGGGAAGAGTGACCATAATATGGTGGAATTCTGCATTAGGATGGAGAATGAAACAGTTAATTCGGAGACCATGGTCCAGAACTTAAAGAAGGGTAACTTTGAAGGTATGAGGGGTGAATTGGCTAGCATAGTTTGGCGAATGATACTTAAGGGGTTGACTGTGGATGGACAATGGCAGACATTTAGAGACTGCATGGATGAACTACAACAATTGTACATTCCTGTCTGGCGTAAAAATAAAAAAGGGAAGGTGGCTCAACCGTGGCTATCAAGGGAAATCAGGGATAGTATTAAAGCCAAGGAAGTGGCATACACATTGGCCAGCAATAGCAGTGAACCCGGGGACTGGGAGAAATTTAGAACTCAGCAGAGGAGGACAAAGGGTTTGATTAGGGCAGGGAAAATGGAGTACGAGAAGAAGCTTGCAGGGAACATTAAGGCGGATTGCAAAATTTTCTATAGGCATGTAAAGAGAAAAAGGTTAGTAAAGACAAACGTAGGTCCCCTGCAGTCAGAATCAGGGGAAGTCATAACTGGGAACAAAGAAATGGCAGACCAATTGAACAAGTACTTTGGTTCGGTATTCACTAAAGAGGACACAAACAACCTTCTGGATATAAAAGGGGTCAGAGGGTCTAGTAAGGAGGAGGAACTGAGGGAAATCTTTTTTAATCGGGAAATTGTGTTGGGGAAATTGATGGGATTGAAGGCCGATAAATCCCCAGGGCCTGATGGACTGCATCCCAGAATATTTAAGGAGGTGGCCTTGGAAATAGTGGATGCATTGACAGTCATTTTCCAACATTCCATTGACTCTGGATCAGTTCCTATCGAGTGGAGGGTAGCCAATGTAACCCCACTTTTTAAAAAAGGAGGGAGAGAGAAAACAGGGAATTATAGACCGGTCAGCCTGACCTCAGTAGTGGGTAAAATGATGGAATCAATTATTAAGGATGTCATAGCAGTGCATTTGGAAAATGGTGACATGATAGGTCCAAGTCAGCATGGATTTGTGAAAGGGAAATCATGCTTGACAAACCTTCTGGAATTTTTTGAGGATGTTTCCAGTAAAGTGGACAAGGGAGAACCAGTTGATGTGGTATATTTGGACTTTCAGAAGGCTTTCGACAAGGTCCCACACAAGAGATTAATGTGCAAATTTAAAGCACATGGGATTGGGGGTAGTGTGCTGCTGTGGATTGAGAACTGGTTGTCAGACAGGAAGCAAAGAGTAGGAGTAAATGGGTACTTTTCAGAATGGCAGGCAGTGACGAGTGGGATATCGCAAGGTTCTGTGCTGGGGCCCCAGCTGTTTACATTGTACATTAATGATTTAGACGAGGGGATTAAATTTAGTATCTCCAAATTTGCGGATGACACTAAGTTGGGTGGCAGTGTGAGCAGCGAGGAGGATGCTATGAGGCTGCAGAGTGACTTGGATAGGTTAGGTGAGTGGGCAAATGCATGGCAGATGAAGTATAATGTGGATATATGTGAGGTTATCCACTTTGGTGGTAAAAACAGAGAGACAGACTATTATCTGAATGGTGACAGATTAGGAAAAGAGGAGGTGCAACGAGACCTGGGTGTCATGGTACATCAGTCATTGAAGGTTGGCATGCAGGTACAGCAGGCGGTTAAGAAAGCAAATGGCATGTTGGCCTTCATAGCGAGGAGATTTGAGTACAGGGGCAGGGAGGTGTTGCTACAGTTGTACAGGGCCTTGGTGAGGCCACACCTGGAGTATTGTGTACAGTTTTGGTCTCCTAACTTGAGGAAGGACATTCTTGCTATTGAGGGAGTGCAGCGAAGATTCACCAGACTGATTCCCGGGATGGTGGGACTGATCTATCAAGAAAGACTGGATCAACTGGGCTTCTATTCACTGGAGTTCAGAAGAATGAGAGGGGACCTCATAGAAACGTTTAAAATTCTGACGGGTTTAGACAGGTTAGATGCAGGAAGAATGTTCCCAATGTTGGGGAAGTCTAGAACCAGGGGTCACAGTCTAAGGATAAGGGGTAAGCCATTTAGGACCGAGATGAGGAGAAACTTCTTCACCCAGAGAGTGGTGAACCTGTGGAATTCTCTAGCACAGAAAGTAGTTGAGGCCAATTCACTAAATATATTCAAAAGGGAGTTAGATGAAGTCCTTACTACTCGGGGGATCAAGGGGTATGGCGAGAAAGCAGGAAGCGGGTACTGAAGTTGCATGTTCAGCCATGAACTCATTGAATGGCGGTGCAGGCTAGAAGGGCTGAATGGCCTACTCCTGCACCTATTTTCTATGTTTCTACCAAAGTGGATAACCTCCCATTTTCTCACATTATACTCCATCTGCCAGATTTTTGCCCTCTTACTTAGCCTATGTGTCCCTTTGCGTCCTCTACATAATTTGCTTTCCCACCCATCTTTGTATCAACAGCAAATTTGGCTACATTACACTTGGTCCCTTCATGTGAGTCATTAATATTGATTGTAAATAGTTGAGGCCCCATCACTGATCCCTGCAGCACCTCACTAGTTTGTTTGCCAACCTGAAAATGACCCATTTGTCCTGTTTTCTCTCTGTTTTCTGTTAGTTAGCCAATCCTCTATCCATGCTAATATATTACTCCCAATCCCATGAGCTCTTATCTTGTGCAGTAATCTTTTATGTGGCACCTTATTGAATGTCTTCTGGAAATCCAAATACACAACATCTACTGGTTCCCCTTTATCCACCCTGCTCGTTATATCCTCAAAGAACTTCAGCAAATTTGTCAAACATGATTTCCCTTTCATAAAACTATGCTGACTCTGCTTGATTGTGTTCTGATTTTCTAAATGTCCAGCTACTGCTTCCTTAATAATGGACTGCAGCATTTTCCCAATGACATAATCATCATCATCATAGGCAGTCCCTCAAATCGAGGATGACTTGCTTTCACGTCAAAAAGTTCACAGGTGTTTCAATGAAGGACCTAAAATTCCAGGTCCGAACTAAATTTTGAAGGGTGGAAGATGTCTGTGCTTGGATTTTTTTAAATGTGTGGTGATCGTTGCACACCAGCCACCACACGGGCTTGAGAGAGCTAGGTCTTGGTCCAGTAGCAAGGGTTAACCAAGACGACTGGAGACCAGCTCTGCTGCACGGACCTAGTGCGCACACATATCGCAGTGTGGGCTGGCCCGTGCTGCCCCTGGGCCCTCGCCTCTTCTGTACCCCCGCCTCTTCTGTGCCCCGAACTCATGTCTCTCCTGGTCCCCGATCACGTCCCTCTACAATCTCTCGCCACTCCTTCGCCCCAACCTCGCCGCTCCTTCGCTCTGACCTCACCGCTCCTGCAGTACCTGCCCACGTTCCAATCACCAACCTGGACCTGGATGACATCCCTTTTCACTGCTGTTGCACTCCTGCTCCAGCAGGTGCTGCTCCCTGGAATTGTACGCGCCATGCTGCATCTTCCGTTCCCCGACCTGCTCCGATGGTGCTCGCAGGCCGTGAGCTCGTGCAGACTGCTGGGCTGGGCTGCCATGCTCCTTCCGCTCCCGGCCCAATGACAGATGTCAGGCTAACTGGTCTATAAGTTGCCTGCTTTCTGTCTCCCTCCTTTCTTAAATAGGGGCATTACATTTGCAGTTTTCCAATCTGCTGGGACCTCTCCAGAATCCAGATAATTTTGGTAGATTACAACCAACCAATGCATCCACTATCTCGGCAGCCACTTCCTTTAAGACCCTCGGATGCAGGCCATCAGGTCCAGGGGACTTGTCCTCCTTTAGTCCCATTAGTTTGCCTAATACTTTTACTTTAGTGATAGTTTTTAGTCACCCCCTCCCAATAGCTTTTGATTATCAAGTATTGGGATGCTTTTAGTTCTACTGTGAAGACCGATACAAAATATTTTTGGAAGTCTCTGCCATTTCCCTGTTTCCCATTATTAATTCTCCAGTCTCATCTTCTAAGGGGCCAATGTTTACTTCAGCTACTCTCTTCCTTTTTATATACCTGTAGAAGCTCTTACTGTCTGTCTTTATGTTTCTTGCTAATTTACTCTCAAACTATCTTCTCTCTATTTTTTTTTTAGTCGTCCTTTGCTGGTTTCTAAAAATTTCCCAATCCACTGGCCTTCCATTATTTTTCACAACCTTGTATGCCTTTATTTTAAATTTGACATCATCCTTTACTTCCTTAAGTTAGCTGCAGATGGTTCATCCTTCCCAAAGAGTCTTTCTTTCTAACTGGAATATATCTTTGCTGAGAGTTACGAAATATCTCCCTAAATGTTTGCCACTGTTCATCCACGATGACTCGCAATGGATCCACCAAAGACCCAATCCATGTCCGGACCGGGGTCAAGCAGAGCTGCGTCATTGCGCCAACCCTCTTCTCGATCTTCCTCGCTGCCATGCTCCATCTCACACTCAACAAGTTATCCGCTGGAGTGGAACTAAACTATAGAACCAGTGGGAACCTGTTGAACCTTCGTCGCCTCCAGGCTAGATCCAAGACCGTTTGTCGTCGAGCTACAGTACACGGACCACGCTTGCGTCTGCGCACGTTCAGAGGCTAAACTCCAAGTCATCGTCAACATCTTCACCGAGGCGTACCAAAGCATGGGCCTTACACTAAACATCCGTAAGATAAAGGTCCTCCACCAACCTAACCCCGCCACGCAGCACTATCCCTCCCAGTTATCAAGATCCAGGGCGCAGCCTGGGGGAGGGGGGAGGATGAGGGGGGAAGGCCTTTCGGCCTGGGCTAGGAGAAGCACTGGGCACCGTCAAGGCCGGGAGGGGGGTCTATCCAATTCTTACAGTTTACAGGATAGACTTTTGGCACAAAGTCTCTGTAATATTTTCATGTTGGTAAGCTGCTGCCTGAAATAACTGCAATGTGCAAGGTGTTTGTGCAGGTTGCTGTGAGCGAGCCAGAATGTCTTGTATGTTTCACTTTCTAGCCTCAGTCCTCAGTGTGTCCCTTGTTACCCTGGCAACCCGACCTTTTTGGCGCAGATCCTAGGCTCCACCCACAGAGCTTAAGGTCTACGCCAGGCCATAGTCACAAGTTAAAATGGGGAAAATTGCAATTTTTTTTGCTTGGTTTGACACAAAAAAATCGGCCATAACTCCAACTACGCCAACACCTGCAATGTGGAAAATTGAGCCCCCAGTGCTGCAAGGGAGGGATTTCCTGGAATTTGACCCTGCAACAATGAAGGAACGGCGATACATTTCCAAGGCAGGATGGTGTGTGACTTGGAGGGGAACTTGGAGGTGATGGATTTCTCATGCGTCTGCTGCCCTTGTCCTTCGAGGTGGAAGGTCAGGGGTTGGGGAGCTGCCGTCTAAGAATCATTGACGAGTTACTGAAGTGCCTCTTGTAGATGGTACACACTGCAGGCACAGTGTGGCAGTGGTAGAGGGAGTGAATGTTTAAGGTGGTAGCTGGAGAGCCAATCAAGCAGGCTGCTTTGTCCTGGATGGTGTCCAGTTTCTTGGGTGTTGTTGGAGCTGCACTCATCCAGGCAGGTGGAGAGTATTCCATCACACTCCTGACTTCTGCCTTGTAGATGGTGGAAAGACTCTGGGGAGTCAGGAAGTGAGACACACCGCAGAAGCCCGAGCATCTGACCTGCTCTTGTGGCCACATTATTTATGTGGCTGATCAAGTTAAGCTTCTGGTCAATGTGACCTTCAGGATGTTGAAGGCGGGGGATTTGGCAATGGTAATATCGTTGAATGTCAAGGGGCGGTGGTTAGACTCTTGCTTGTTGGAAATAGTCATTGCCTAGCACTTGTGTGGCACGAAAGTTACTCGCCACTTATCATCACAAGCCTGAGTGTCGTCCAGATCTTGCTGCATGTGGGCATGAACTGCTTCATTTTCTGAGGAGTTGCAAATGACACTGAACACTGTGCAGTCATCAGTGAACATCCCCACTTCTGACCTTATGATGGAGGGAAGGTCATTGATGAAGCAGCTGAAGATGGTTGGGCCGAGGACACTGCCCTGAGGAACTCCTGCAGCTATGCCCTGGGGCTGAGATGATTGACCTCCAATGACTACAGCCATCTTCATTTGTGCTAGGTATGACTCCAGCCAGTGGAGAGTTTTCCCCCTGATTCCCACTGACTTCAGTTTTACTCGGCCTTCTTGATGCAACACCCAGTCAAATGCTGCCTTAATGTGAAGGGCAGACATTCTCACCTCACCTCTGGAATTCAGCTCATTTATCCAGTTATTGTGAGTAAGTGCCACTTGATAGCACTGTCGACGAGACCTTACATCACTTTGCTGATGATTGAGAGTAGACTGATAGGGCAGTAATTGGCCGGATTGGATTTGTCCTGCTTTTTGTGAACAGGACATACCTGGGCAGATTTTCACATTGCTGTATAGATGCCAGTGTTGTAGCTGTACTAGAACAGTTTGGCTTGAGGCACGGCTAGTTCTGGAGCACAAGTCTTCAGCCCAACAGCCAGGATGTTGTTGGGGCCCATAGGCTTTGCTGTATCCAGTGCGCTCAGCCATTTCTTGATATCATGTGGAGTGAATCGAATTGGCTGAAGACTGGCTTCTGTGATGGTGGGAATGTCAGGAGGAGGCCGATGTGGATCATCCACTCTGCACTTCTGGCTGCAGGTGGTTGTAAACGCTGAAGCCTTGTCTTTTGCACTGACGTGTTAGGCTCCGCCATCATTGAGGATGGGGATATTCATGGAGCCTCCTCCTCCCATTCGTTGTTTTATGGTCCATTCACGACTGGATGTGGCAGGACTGCAGAGTTTTGATCTAATCTGTTGATTGTGGGATCACTTCGCCCTGTCTATGGCATGCTGCATCCGCTGTTTAGCTTGCATATAGTCTGTGTTGCAGCTTCCCCAGGTTGGCACCTCATTTTTAGGTACGCCTTGTGCTGCTCCCGGCATGCTCTTCTGCACTCCTTACTGAACCAGGGTTGGTCCCCTGGCTTGATGGTAATGGTAGAGTGAGGGATATGCCGGGCCGTGAGGTTACAGATTGTGGTGGAACAACATTCTACTGCTGCTGATGGCCCACAGCGCCTCATGGATGCCTAGTTTGAGTTGCTAGATCTGTTCTGAATCTATTCCATTTAGAAAGAAAGACATATTTATATAGCGTCGTTCATTACCACCGGACGTATAAAAGTGCTTTACGGCCAAAGAAGCACTTTTGGGGTGTAGTCACTGTTGTAATGTGGGAGACACGGCAGCCAATTCATTCACAGCAAGCTTCGACAAACAGTACAGTGGTAGTTACTCACAACACGATGGAGGGTGTCCTCAGTGTGAAGGTGGGACTTCATCTCCACAATGACTGTGAGGTGGTCACTGCCATCAATGCTGTCATGGACAGATACATCTGCGACAGGTAGATTGGTGAGGACGGGGTCAAGTCGGTTTCCCCTCGTGTTGGTTCTCATCACCACCTGCCGCAGGCCCAGTCTGGAAGCTATGTCCTTCAGGTCTCGGCCAGCTCGGTCAGTACTGGTGCTACCGAGCCACTTTTGGTGATGGACATTGAAGTACCCAGAGTACGTTCTGTGCCCTTGCTATTCTTAGTGCGTCTTTCAAATGGTGTTCAACACGGAGCAATACTGATTCATCAGCTGAGGGAGGGCGGTAATCAGCAGGAGGTTTCCTTGCCCATGCTGGACCTGAGGCTATTCATGAGGTCCGGAGTCCATGTTGAGGATTCCCAGGGCCACTCCCCTCCGACAGTATACCACTGTGCCGTCTCCTCTGGTGGGTCTGTTCTGCTGGTGGGACAGGACATACCCAGGGATAGTGATAGAGGAGTCTGGGATATTGGCTGAAAGGTATGAGTATAACTATGTTCCACTATTGCTTGACTAGCCTGTGCGACAAGTCCCCAAATGTTCGTGAGGAGGACTTGGCAGGCTCGACTGGGCTGGATGTGCCGTTGTCCGTAACCAGTGCGGAGGTCAATGCTGGGTGGTTCATCCGGTTTTATTCTTCTTATTGTTTTTCGTAGCAGTTTCTTATAACTGAGTGGCTTGCTTGGCCATTGGAGTCACAGATCTGCCTGACCAGGTAAGGAAGGCAGATTTCCTTGTTTAAAGGTTTTTATGACAATCCGACAGTTTCATGGTCACCATTACTGATACTGGTGTTTTAATTCCAGATTTATTTAATTCTCTGAATCTAAATTCCCCAGTTGCCGTGGTGGGATTTGAACTCACGTCTTTGGATCATTAGTCCAGGCCTCTGGATTACTAATCCAGTAACATAATCACTATGCTACCATTCCCTGCAAGTTTCAGGTAACAGATGGTCAGGAGAGCATTGGAATAGTCACGTCGAGAGGTAACAAAGGCACGAATGAGGCTGCCTGCAACACTTTAGGTGAAGCAGGGGTGGAGACGGTGATGTTATGGGGGTGGATGAAAGCGGTCTTGGGAATGGAGTGCACATGGGTCGGAATCTCATCTCGTGGCCCAATAAGTCTGGTTCAGCCTCACACAGAATAAAACGAGGACATTTTACTGTATGGTCGGAGAATTCACAGTCGGGAAAGTGAAGCAGTCTATCACCAGTCAGAAGTAATTGAACAAAGACACTATGGGCCTTGGTCCTTCCCCTTGGTTTTCAATAAAAAACATGGAGAACATTAATAAAAGCCTCCCACACTGAATGAACGTTATGACCCCATGTCCAGGTGTGGTGTTTCCCTGTGAGTCCTGTACCACGTTATCGAAACAGAGAAATTTCAAAGGGGTAGAACTTGGTCCTCATTGTTTCCGGGCAGGAAACTGGGACAAAAAGGACCAATTTTGCACGATATCTCGCACCAGATCAGCGTGTGTTTTAAGGGCTCCACCATATTATTATAGGCAGCTTTGCTGTCATCCTGAGCAGCCGTCTAAAACAGGTGTTAGGCCTCTTGTGATATAAATAAGCGACCCAAGGCTCATTTTGAGCCCTCTTTCAGAAATTGGCCTGGATTGAATGGAGTCAGGGGAAACAGGAGTGATCCCCGAATGTACATTCCCGCGATCGCCCCGTGTTGCTGTTCTAACCCCCTTCCGGAACTTAACTTCGGGCCGTTGCTGGTGAGGCAAGATTCCCGAATTCCCTCTCAGTAAAATGTGTCGTTGCCTGTGGAGGTCCAGCAGGTGATGGCAGCTCATGTATAAAATGTTAATGAGGACCGAGGACCAATTTCGGGCCGGCCTCAGGTTTTGGATATGCTCTGTCGCCGCACCGCTGGTTATAGACCCAAAAACGGTCCGTAAATAATTTCCAGCCCAATATTTCAGAGCATCAACCTCTGGGGACCAGTGCAGAAGCTTTGACTTGCCTGAGACGATTGAGCTCAGCTGTGGAACGAGTGGTAAAGTTGACAGCAAACTATCCTTTCCTCTCAAACGATGGCTCTAACTGACCACACATTGATAATGTGACTCAGGGTGGGGAAAGATCAAGTGGTGAGGGAAACGGAACTGTCCCACTGGTGGAGGAGTGATTGCTCTTGTGAGCTTTGGGCTGAGGTTCCATGTGGGACTTTACTCTGCAGCT
Organism: Pristiophorus japonicus; assembly: GCF_044704955.1. Lineage (NCBI taxonomy): Eukaryota > Metazoa > Chordata > Chondrichthyes > Pristiophoridae > Pristiophorus > Pristiophorus japonicus. The sequence goes on from NC_091983.1 coordinate 234,798,694, forward strand.
TTCTGTGCTACACCCGGTCCAGGAGTACTTGATGGTGACTGGGGGTCATCTCAAATGTGGAGAATATCCCAGTCCCCAGCACTGACATCTCTTCCCCTGACTGACACTTTAACAAACGTGTAAATTAACATAACTACAGGTGTTCCCACGATTTGGGAGGTCAGGCGTCATTCATGCATGTGCAGAAGGTAAGGGGAGAGAGAGAGAGAGGAGAGAGAGAGAGAGAGAAGGACTGAGAAGAGGAGAGAAGTCTTATCGAGATTATTGAGCGTTTCATATAGATACTATTGAGAGTTTCAGCAATTTGATTTTTTTGTGATATATTATTATGTCTGGCCACGAGTCCGACAGTGGGCAGGAGGTGGAAGGTAGGAGGAGAGCCAAACCCTTCTCCGACAAGACCAACGAGGCCCTCATCGGAGAGGTGCACTCACGGTGGGCCCAATTAACCTGGGGTGGGCATGGGAAACCTCCACCCTGGGCGTACCAAAAGATGTGGAGTGAGAGCGGCGATGTGGTCTCATCGGCATCCCACAAGGCGAGGGGTCCGACCAGTGCCGAAAGTGCTGGAACAGCCTGGTTGCTTCGGCATGATTCAGCAAATTGTAATTATAATTATAAATGTCCAGGATTGAAATTAAGCTTGTTATTCTTACCATGACCTTGTGGCTGAATATTAAGCAGGTCAGAGACAGTGCTCTCTCACAGGATGTGCACAACATGGATGCTGCCTGGAAATTTAACATTAACTGCCATGATTATTTGGCTGTGGGCGACAACGAGCAGCACATTCAGGGAGAGAATCCCTTTCAGTTACAAAACACCTCCGCATCCCGTAAAGGTACTTTCAGGGTGATGTACATGCAGTTTATTGCTCCCTGCACCTTGGAGAAGTTTGCTGTTCTCGAGAAACCCAAGTCCTCTCAGTCTGCACCTCCCTGGTCATAGGGAAGCTTATAAAGTCCATCCTGCGTGTGTAAAGTGCTTGAGTCACCTGTTGAATGGAGCAATGTGCGGTGTGCTGAGAGACACAACAGATGTAGCCAGCTGAAACCTGAAAGGAGCCCGATGCGTAGAAGGATAGTGCCGCAGTAACCTTTACCTGAATGGGCAGTACGGTCCTAATAGTGCTGGTAGGCTGCAGATCCCCCTTGAGGAGCTGGCATATCTCATCAATGACCCCCTTTCGGAAGCGCAGCCTCCTAAGGCACATGTTATCAGACAAGTTGAGGTAAGATTGCTTTTCCCTGTAAGTTCGTCGGCTGTACATTCTCCTCCTCCGCCTTCGCATTAGTTTGCCACCTCTTTGATTGGACCCTTCACTAAACCCTTCACTAAACCCAACTTCAGACTTCAGCATGTGAGCATTTGCAAGTAATGGTAGAGAAGTTACAGATCCCATCAATATCACTATTGCTATTAATGACCCTTGTATTAAAATAAATATAAATATAAATGTGAGTGGATCAATCAATAACTATAAGGCCCTTAAATAATTTACAAATTATAAGGGCCTTCTTTAAGCAGCCTCGCACTTCCTCTGACGTTCAAAATGGCATCCATAGTGCCGAGTTCTGTGAGGAACGGCAGGTTTTCTCCAGCGACGTCCAGCGATCTTCTCGGCGAGCGATAAGCCCAGCGATGTGTGGGCGATGTGCTGAAAGTTGCTTTGAGTGATGTGTGGCCGATCTGTTCTGTTACACTCATAATAAGTGCGAGACTGAGTACTACGTGCAATGAGCAAGTGTGTCCTTTATTAAGGTTCAAGACTGCAGGTACCTCGTGGGTGGCCTGCTTATATACTGGGTTCCCAATGGATGCTGGGATCCCTTGGGACTTCAATGGGTGGGCCCTCTGGTGGTCAAGTGGTGCTGGTAGGCTGCCCCATCACTCCCCCATGAAGTCAATAATACACTTATTTACAAGGTGAGACGATCTGGGGCTTTGCGCTCCATTGTCGATTATCTCGGTACAAATAGTGGTGTGGGAAGGTTGGTCAATACTTCACTGGGCTGTTGGGCAGTCAGCCTTGCCGGGCTGCTGGTGATGATGAATTCGGTTTTGTGGTCAACTGTGATGTCAGTTACCACTTGTGTGTGTGTTGGAAGGTCAAAGTTGGTGGTGTCCTCTTCGGGTTGTTCGTAGCTGTTGGTGAACCGCAATTTGATTTGGTCCAAATGTTTTCTGTGCATTTGGCCATTAGTCAGTTTGACCTGAAACACCCTCCTTCCTTCTTTGGCTGTGCCTGTGCCAACGAGCTATTTGGGTCCATGTCCATAATTGAGCACAAACACAGGATCATTGATCTTAATGTCACTTGATAAATTTGCGCGGTCATGGTACACACTTTGTTGATGCCACTTGCCCTCCACATGATCATGGAGATCAGGGTGGATATCAGAGAGCCTTGTCTTATGCGCCCTTTTCATGAGCAGCTCAGCTGGGGGAATCCCGGTGAGTGAGTGGGATCTGGTGCGGTAGCTGAGCAGCACTCGGGACAACCGGGTCTGCAGGGAGTCTTCCAGCACACGTTTCAAGCTTTGCTTGATGGTCTGAACTGCCCGTTCCACCTAGCCGTTGGATGCGGGCTTGAACGGGGCAGATGTGACATGTTTGAACCCGTTGCGGGTCATAAATTCCTTGAATTCAGCACTGGTGAAGCACGGCCCATTGTCGCTGACTAGGACATCAGGCAGGCCGTGCATGGCAAACATGGCTCGTAAGCTTTCAATGGCCGCCGTGAATGTGCTTAAAGACATTATTGCACATTCAATCCATTTTGAGTAAGCGTCCACGACAAATAAAACATTTTGCCTAGGAATGGGCCCGCATAGTCTACATGGATCCTTGACCACAGTTTGGATGTCCATGACCACAAACTTAGCGGTGCCTCTCTGGGTGCATTGCCCAACTGAGAGCAAGTGTTGCACTGGCGCACACATGACTCTAAATCTGAGTCGATGCCAGGCCACCATACATGAGACCTGGCTATGGCTTTCATCATTACGATGCCTGGGTGGGTGTTGTGCAGTTCGCAAATAATTGTGTCTCTGCCTTTCTTGGGCAAGACCACGCAATTGCCCCACAAAAGACAGTCCACCTGCAGGGACAACTCGTCTTTGCATCTGTGGAACGACTTAATTGCTTCCTGCATCTCCACTGAGACACTGGACCAGCTCCCATGGAGAAAACAGCTTTTTACCAAGGACAGTACAGGATCCTGGCTGGTCCAGGTTCTGATTTGGCGGAGGACTTCTCATTCTCAAAAGCCTCCATGACCATGAGCAAGTCCGCTGGCTGTGCCATTTCCCAGTGGGCAATGGTAGCCGACTGAGAGCATCTGCGCAGTTCTATGTGCCTGGTCTGTGGCGGATTACATAGTTGTATGCCAACAGCGTGAGGGCCCATCTTTGGATGCGGGCAGAGGCATTGGTATTAAACCCTTTGCTCTCCGAGAGTAGCGATCTGAGCGATTTGTGATCAGTTTCAAGCTCGAACTTGAAGCCAAATAAGTACTGGTGCATTTTTTTTACCCCATAAACATATGCCATAGCCTCTTTTTCAACCCTGCAGTAGGCCCTTTCGGCCTTGGGACAAACCACTGGATGCATACGCAACCGGTTGCAAAATCCCCGATTCATTAGTCTGTTGTAACACATACCCGACCCCATATGACGACGCATCACAAGCTAACGCTGATCGTTTACATGGGTTATACAGAACAAGCAGTTTGTTAGAACACAATAAATTTCTGGTTTCCTTAAAGGCAGCCTCTTGTGAAGTCTCCCATACCCAGTCGTCTCCCTTGTGCAGTAGTGCATGGAGGGGTTCTAGCAGGCTGCCTATCCCAGTTCGGAAATTAGAAAAATAGTTAAGGAGTCCCAGGAACGACCGCAGCTCCGTCATGTTCTATGGTCGCGGCGCATTCTTGATGGCCTCCATCTTGATGTCGGTGAGTATGATGCCATCTGCTGCGATTCTCCTCCCTAAGAATTCGACGTCCTGTAAAAGGAAAATATACTTCGAGCATTTCAACCTGAGCCCCACGCGATCCAACCGACTAAGAACCTCCTCCAGATTCTTCAAGTGCTCCATGGTGTCCCAACCTGTAATCAATATGTCATCCTGGAAGAGCACTGTGAAAGGATCCGACTTTAGCAGGCTCTCCATGTTCCGCTAGAAGGTTGCTGCGGCTGACCGACTCCTGAACGAGCACCGGTTATAGAGAAACAGACCTTTGTGCGTGTTGATGCAGGTGAGGCCTTTCGAAGACTCCTACAGCTCCTGCGTCATGTAGGCCGAGGTCAGTTCCAGCTTGGTGAACGTCTTCCCTCCAGCCAGGGTCGCAAATAGGTTGTCTTCCTTGGGTAGTGGGTACTGATCCTGCAGCAAAAACGATTAATCGTTACTTTATAGTCCCCGCAAATTCTAACCGTACCGTCTTCCGTGAGTACTGGGACAATCGGACTGGCCCAGTCATTGAATTCCACTGGCACAATGATGCCTTCATGTTGCAGCCTGTCCGGCTCGATTTCCACTTGTTCACGCATCATATACGGTACTGCCCGAGCCTTGTGGTGGATGGATCGTGTACCGGGAACCAAATGGTTCTGCACTTTCGCCCCCGAGAAGCTTCCAATGCCTGGCTCGAATAACGATGGGAACTTGCTTAGAACTTGGGTACATGAGGTGTCGCTGACGGACGAAAGCACTCGGATGTCGTCCCAGTTCCAACGGATTTTCCCCAGCCAAACAACGTGGCACAATCCACAGTGGGAGTTCGTGTACTGCTCCATCATAGGAGACTTTGACTTCAGCACTGCCAATTACAGAGATTAGTTCTTTGGTGTAAGTCCTTAATTTGGTGTGAATGGGTTTGAGCTTGGGCCTGTGTGCCTTCTTTCCCCACTGCCCGTCGAAGGACTTTTTACTCATTGTGGATTGACTTGCCCCCGTGTCCAGCTCTATAGATACTGGAATGCCGTTCAGTTCAACTTTCGACATTGTGGGTGGGCATTTTGCGTGAATGTGTGTAACCCGTACAATTCTGCCTCCTCAGTACAAGTTTCCAATTCAGTCTGATCCACTGTAGCTTGATCTTCCTCTGCAACATGGTGGTTTGCAGGGTTTGCAGCTCGCCTGCACATTCATTGGAGGTGTTCCATTGTTCTGCAAACATTCCTTGCATAGTGCTTAAAGCGGCATTGATGGGGCTGATGGTCACCTCCGCAGCACCGACAGGAGGTTAACTGCCTCGCATTAACAGATGATGGCGGACTCTGGGTCAATTGAGGTCGGGCCACAGCAGCCGGCGTGTACATTCTGTCATGTACATTTCTGCTCAAAACCGGCGTTACTTTATGCACAGTAGTGGCCGAAACTTCTTTGTTCTGTGCAATCTGCTTGTGTCGTCACTGGTGGATGTAAATTCCTGGGCTATCGTTATGGCTTTACTCAGATTCAGAGTTTCTACAGTCAACAGTTTGCGAAGGACTGTCTCATGTCCGATGCCCAGTACAACAAAGTTTCTGAGTATTTGTTCCAGGAATCCCTCAAACTCGCAATGTCCTGCGAGGCGCCTTAGTTCGGCGACATAACTCGCCACTTCCTGGCCCTCTGACCCTTGACATGTGTAGAACCGATATCTCACCATTAAAACGCTTTCCTTAGGATTTAGGTGCTCCTGGACCAGCGTACACAATTCTTCATAGGATTTCTCTATTGGTTTTGCCGGGACCAGGAGATTCTTCACGAGGCCATAGGTTGTTGCCCCGCAGAGAGTTAGGAGGATCGCCCTTCGTTTGGTGGCGTTCTCGTCCCCTTCGAGCTCATTGGCCACAAAGTATTGGTCGAGTCTATCCACGAAGGCCTCCCAATTGTCCCCTTCTGAAAACTTCTCCAGGATGCTGACTGTTCTTTGCATTTTTGCGTGGTTGTTCGTTAACTCGTCGCCAATTGTTACACTCATAACAAGCAGTGAGACTGAGTATTGTGTGCAATGAGCAAGTGTGACCTTAGCTCCTTTATTAAGGTTCCAGTGTGCAGGTTTCGTGGGTGGCCTGCTTATATATTGTCTTCCCAAGGGATGCTGGAATCCCTGGGACTCCAACAGGTGGGCCCTTTGGTGGTCAGGTGTGATGCAGATTACAAAGGGTTAAATACATAACAAGCTCGGCGATCTGTGGGCGATGTGCTGAAAGTTGCGTCGGGCGATGTGTGGCTGATGTGTGGGTGATCAGCTTGGCGATGTGACATGAAATTTGGGCCGGCGATTTTTCGGGCAATTAACTGTCACCAAGATGATGCTCACCATTGATGTATGACCTGCACATCCAACAGTGTGTCAGCCTTGTAAATAACACCTACGTTCTTTCAGGCAAAGCGATAATTGATGAGCTCCTGATGTAAGGCGCATGCAGCTATCATGCCACCATGGGCCCTTTCATGCGGTCTACAGGGGGGGCGGGGGCATTGCTTCAGCGTCAGCCAGATTGCCTGCACCGATGTCAGCATCTGCCTCCTCGTCCTCCTCTTCCTCGCTCTGGTGAGGTGGACTGTCAGACTCATCAATCAATTCTTGTCCCCTCCTGATAGCCAAGTTGTGCAGCATGGAGCACACCACCACGACTTGAGCTACCTGCTCAGGGTGGTATTGTAGTGAGCCTCCTGAGTGGTCCAGGCATCTGAAGTGCTGCTTCAGCACTCCAATGGTTTTCTCCACGATATTGTGAGTTGCTCTGTAACTCTTGTTGTATCGCCTCTTAGCCTCGGTGTGGGTATCACGCAGGGGGTGTCATCAGCCAGGTGGTGAGGCCATATCCTTTGTCACCAAGCATCCAGCATTGACCTTGTGGCTCATTGTTAAACAAGTCAGATACAGTGTTCTCACGCAGGATGTGAGCATCATGCATCCTGCCTGTAAATTGAGCATTCACTGCCAGTATAATTTGCTGGTAGTTCACAACCAGTTGGACATTTAGAGAGTGGAAGAATTCCTTGCGGTGCCTGAAAACATAGAAACATAGAAACATAGAAAATAGGTGCAGGATTAGGTCATTCGGCCCTTCGAGCCTGCACCACCATTCAATATGATCATGGCTGATCATTTTTGCAACTTTAGTACTCCATTCCTGCTTTCTCTCCATACCCCTTCATCGCTTTAGCTGTAAGGGCTGCATCTAACTCCCTTTTGAATATATCTAATGAACTAGCCTCAACAACTCTCTGTGGTAGAGAATTCCACAGATTCACAATTCTCAGAGTGAAGAAGTTTCTTCTCATCTCGGTTCTAAATGGCTTACCCCTTATCCTTATAGTGTGACCCCTGGTTCTGGACTTCCCTAACATCGGGAACATTCATCCTCATCTAACCTGTCCAATCCTGTCAGAATTTTATATGTTTCTATGAGATCTCCTCTCATTCTTCTAAATTCCAGTGAATATAAGTCTAGTCGATCCAGTCTTTCCTCATATGTCAGTCCTGCCATCCCAGGAGTCATTCTGGTGAACCTTCGCTGCATTCCCTCAATAGCAAGCACATCCTTCCACAGATTAGGAGACCAAAACTGTACACAATATTCCAGGTGAGGCCTCACCAAGGCTCTGTACAACAGCAGTAAGACCGCCCTGCTCCTATACTCAAATCCTCTCACTATAAAGGCCAACATCCCATTTGCCTTCTTCACCGCCTTCTGTATCTGCATGCCAACTTTCAATGACTGATGTACCATGACACCCAGGTCTCGTTACACCTCCCCTTTTCCTAATCTGTCACCATTCAGATAATATTCTGCCTTCTTGTTTTTGCCACCAAAGTGGATAGCCTCACATTTATCTACATTATACTGCATCTGCCATGCATTTGCCCACTCAGCTAACCTGTCCAAGTCACCTTGCAGCCTCTTAGCATCATCCTCACAGCTCACACTGCCTCTCAGCTTAGTGTCATCTGAAAACTTGGAGATATTACATTCAATTCCTTCATCCAAATCATTAATGTATATTGTAAATAGTTGAGGGTCCCAGCACTGAACCTTGCGGTACCCCACTACTCATGCCTGCCATTCTGAAAAGGACCCATTTATTCCTACTCTTTGCTTCCTGTCTGCCAACCAGTTCTCTATCCATGTCAATACATTACCCTCAATATCATCTGCTTTAATTTTGCACACTAATCTATTGTGTGGGATCTTATCAAATGCCTTTTGAAAGTCCAAATACACCACATCCACTGGTTCACCCTTGTCCACTCAACTAGTTACATCCTCAAAAAATTCTACAAGATTTGTCAAGCATGATTTCCCTTTCATAAATCCATGCTGACTTGGACTGATCCTGTCATTGCTTTCCAAATGCGCTGCTATTACATCTTTAATAATTGATTCCAACATTTTCCCCACTACCGATGTCAGGCTAACCGGTCTACAATTCCTTGTTTTCTCTCTCCCTCCTTTTTTAAAAAGTGGGGTTACATTAGCTACCATCCAATCCATAGGAACTGATCCAGAGTCAATATAACATTGGAAAATGACCACCAATGCATCCACTATTTCTAGGACCACTTCCTTAAGTACTCTGGGACACAGATTATCAGGCCCTGGGGATTTATCGGCCTTCAATCCCATCAATTTCGCTAACACAAATTCCTGACTAATAAGGATTTCCTTTAGTTCCTCCTTCATGCTAGACCCTCGGTCCCCTAGTATTTCCGGAAGGTTATTTGTGTCTTCCTTAGTGAAGACAGAACCAAAGTATTTGTTCACTTGGTCTGCCATTTCTTTGTTCCCCATTATAAGTTCACCTGATTCACCAGATTCAACATCCTGCCAAGGTGACCGCATCGCGATGTGCGTACAGTTTATTGCTCCCTGCACCTTGGGGAAGTTTGCAATTCTGGAGAATCCTAGAGCCCTCTGTGTCTCCCAGGTCATAGGGAAGCTGATCAAGTCCCTCCTGCTTCAGTGACCTGTCTAATGTCGCGATGAGTGGCATGCCGAGAAAGTCCGCAAATGTCACCAGCTGTGGCCTGAAAAGAACCCGAGGCGTAGAATGACAGTGTTGCAGTGACTTTGACCTTGACTGACAGTGCAGTACTGATGGTGCTGGCAGGCTGCAGATCTGCCCTTATCAGCTGGCATACCTCAGTGATAATCTCTTTGTGAAAGTGCATTCTCCGAAGGCAGATGGTGTCGGGCAAGTTGAGCTAAGAATGCTTGCGGCCAGTGTAACTTCTCATCCTCCTCATCTGTCTGTCACTTCTTACATTGGGCACAAATTGCAGTGGAGCGTTCCTTCGGCGATGTCGAATCTGCTGCATGTATTTGGTCACCAAGACAGGTTGAGAAAGGACAGGCCCCATTGCAGTAGATCTCTGTTTTCCACCGATTGCTCACAAACAAGGAATGTCCCAACGAAGACACCTCTTCAATTCCAATCGGTCACAATATGGTCAAGATGTTTTAGACATGTTCACATCAACTCCAAAGACCTGCAGAGTACATCCGAACTCCACCGAGGTTGAAGCACAGCAGCTTTTTAAAGGATGCGACATGTGATCTAGAACATGGTGTCCATAACGCTGTGATTCGTTCCGGTTAGTTCGACTTTTTGTGGCCGTTTTTTTTGGGCGAGCGATATTGTGGGCGATATGTGTGCGAGGTGGTGAAATTGACAATGGGCGATCTCCATGGCCGCTAGTTTGGGTAAATATGCTCTTTACGACAAAAAACAATGGGCGGGCGTTAATATTGAATCTCGGTGTTAATTGCGTGCGGAAAGTAACGCTGGGCGATATTATGGGCGTTGAATTGGCCCATTCTGCTGATTCCACCCAAGAAAAGTGGGCGGACGGGAATATTTTTTCTCGGCATTAAGCCCATGGGGAAAGTAACGCTCGGCAATAAGTTCCCGAAAAATGCCCGCCAGTTTCCATTTTGTGCCAAAATGGACGATAAATGGCCGTTATATGTCATTTCAGCGGTAAAATGAGCATTCAGTGGGCATTAAGCATGCAAAAAAAGTGGAAGTTCTAGCCCCTGGAGTGTTATATTGAGAGCGTGAATATGGTTGTTAAGCTGAAATTAATGCCCAGACTTTCAGATGATGTCCCCAGTAATAGGAGAATCAAGGAAAACTTTTGTGGTATGAAGAAAAGTGAACATTTTAAATTAAAGACATGGTGTGGATTTATTTTGACTGAAATTTATAATATACCACTGTTGAAATGCATGGAGTTTTTTTAAGTGGATAAAATGTAGGACTCGATTTTCCCCAAAACCTTTTTTTAGCGTACTTGAAGAGTTACGCCCATTTTTGGGGGGGCACAAGAACGCTCCCAAAAAACATTCAAAAGTTTCCCCATTTGATTTCTTCATTTTGGCGCAGCCAAACCTGTCCTTTAGTTTTGGAGGTGGAGCCATGATCTGTGCCAAAAAGCTTGGATTACCACGGTAACCAGGGACACAATGCGGGCTGAGGCTGCAAAGTGAAACATACAATCAGCTTCCAACACATTAAAATACATTGCATCAACATAAAAACACATTGAAATACATTGTAGCAACTTAAAAACACATTGAAATACATTGCAGCAACTTAAAAACACATTAAAATACATTGCAGCAACTTAAAAACATATGAAAATACATTGCAACAACATACCTCCAATTATTAAAGCGTTCCCCCCCGCTTCCGATGCCGGTACCGATCCCTGCCCCTATCCCAGGCTGAAGTGCATCCCAGTCTGCATCACCGCCCAGCCCTAGCCCCGAGTGGCTTGCTGGTCTGCACTTTTTCTGACAGACATGCGACAAGCCCCGCCCCTGTCAAGCTCGGCACTCCGCCCACCCCCACTGGCCCCCATCCCAAATCATTCCCTCCACGTCGTGCCGAGAAGCAGGACCTGAGGCTCCGACTCTCTTCACTCGCTCAGGCCCTGGTCATCTCCTCTCTTCCCCCACCGACTCTCTAAACCTCCCCGCCCTGGGGCTGGGAGCGGGGGTCCTGGGGCTTAGAGCTGCGGGCCTGGGGCCGAGAGCGAGGATCCTGGGACCGAGAGCAGGGGTCCTGGGACCGAGAGCGAGGACGGGAAGGAGCTAATGTAACACCACTTTTTAAGAAAGGAGGTCGAGAGAAAATGGGGAATTATAGAACGGTTAGCCTGACATCGTTGGTGGGGAAAATGTTGGAATCAATTCTTAAAGATGAAATAGCAGCGCATTTGGAAAGCAGTTACAGGATCGATCCAAGTCAGCATGGATTTATGAAAGGGAAATCATGCTTGACAAATCTTCTAGAATTTTTTGAGGATGTAACTAGTAGAGTGGACATGGGAGAACCAGTGGATGTGATGTATTTGGACTTTCAAAAGGCTTTTGACAAGGTCCCACACAAGAGATTAGTGTGTAAAATTAAAGCACATGGTATTGAGGGTAATGTATTGACGTGGATAGATAACTAGTTGGCAGACAGGAAGCAGAGAGTCAGAAAAAATGGATCCTTTTCAGAATGGCAGGCAGTGACCAGTGGGGTGCCGCAGGGTTCAGTCCTGGGACCCCAGCTATTTACAATATACATCAATGATTTTCGTGAAGGAATTCAATGTAATATATCCAAGTTTGCAGGTGACACTGAGCTGGGTGGCGGTGTGAGCTGTGAGGAGGATGCTAAGAGGCTGCAGGGTGACTTGGACAGGTTAAGTGAGTGGGCAAATGCATGGCAGATGCAGTATAATGTGGATAAATGTGAGGTTATCCACATTGGTGGCAAAAACAGGAAGACAGAATATTATCTGAATGGTGACAGATTAGAAAAAGGGGAGGTGCAACGAGATCTGGGTGTCATGATACATCAGTCATTGAAGTTTGGCATACAGGTACAGCAGGCGGTGAAGAAGGCAAATGGTATGTTGGCCTTCATAGCAAGGGGATTTGAGTATAGGAGCAGGGAGGTCTTACTGCAGTTGTGCAGGGCCTTGCTGAGGCCACACCTGGAATATTTTGTTCAGTTTTGGTCTCCTAATCTGAGGAAGAACGTTCTTGCTATTGAGGGAGCGCAGCAAAGATTCACCAGACTGATTCCCGGGATGGCAGGACTGACATATGAGGAGAGACTGGATCAAGTGGACATGTATCCACTGGAATTTAAAAGAATGATAGGGGATCTCATAGAAACATATAAAATTCTGACGGGATTGGACAAGTTAGAGGCAGGAAGAATGTTCCCATTGCTGGGGAGTTCCAGAACCAGGGGTCACAGTCTAAGGATAAGGGGTAGGCAGGCCATTTAGGATGGACATGAGGGGAAACTTCTTCACTCAGAGAGTGGTTAACCTGTGGAATTCTCTACCACAGAAAGTTGTTGAGGCCGATTCTTTAGATATAATTCAAAAGGGAATTAGATATGGCCCTTACGGCCAAAGGGATCAAGGGGTATGGAGAGAAAGCAGAAAAGGGGTACTGAGGTTGAATGATCAGCCATGATCTTATCGAATGGCGGTGCAGGCTAGAAGGGCCGAATGGCCTGCTCCTGCACCTAATTTCTATGTTTCTATGATCTTGGGGCCGAGAGCGATGGCGGCAACGAGCAGAGAAGTGGCGGAGGGCCGAGCGGGAGAGAGAGAGAGAGGCTGGGGGAGAGAGAGAGGCTGGGGGAGAGAGAGAGAGGCTGGGAGAGAGAGAGAAACATAGAAACATAGAAAATAGGTGCAGGAGTAGGCCATTCGGCCCTTCGAGCCTGCACCACCATTTGATAAAATCATGGCTGATCTTTTCCTCAGTACCCATTTCCTGCTTTCTCTCCATACCCCTTGATCCCGTTAGCCATAAGGGTCATATCTAACTCCCTCTTGAATATATCCAATGAACTGGCATCAACAACTCTCTGTGGCAGGGAATTCCACAGGTTAACAACTCTCTGAGTGTAGATGTTCCTCCTCATCTCAGTCCTAAATGGCCTACCCCTTATCCTAAGACTGTGTCTCCTGGTTCTGGACTTCCCCAAAATCAGGAACAATATACCCGCATCACACATGACCCGTCCCGTCAGAATCTTGTATATTTCTATGAGATCCACTCTCATCCTTCTAAACTCCAATGTATAAAGGCCCAGTTGATCCAGTCTCTCCTCATATGTCAGTCCGGCCATCCTGGGAATCAGTCTGGTGAACCTTTGTTCACTCCCTCAATAGCAAGAACGTCCTTCCTCAGATTAGGAGACCAAAACTGAACACAATATTCCAGGTGGTGCCTCACCAAGGCCCTGTACAACTGCAGTAAGACCTCTCTGCTCCTATACTCAAATCCCCTAGCTTTGAAGGCCAACATACCATTTGCCTTCTTTACCGCCTGCTGCACCTGTATGCCAACTTTCAGTGACTGATGAACCATGACACCTAGGTCTCGTTGCACCTCCCCTATTGTGTTCCTAACACAGATGAGACTGCACACAGGGAGGTTAAAGTAACAGTGACCTTAGTCTTTAATAAGACACTCCAGAGTGAGGAACAATCCTTAGGGGCCGGCTTATATACAATGGTCCCAAGAGATGCTGGGATCCCTTGGGACTTCAGGGGATGAGCTCCCTGGTGGCAGAACATGTGAGTGCATGCTTTACAGATACACAACATCCCCTTTTCCGAATCTGCCACCATTCAGAGAGGGAGGCCGGGGGAAGAGAGAGGGTGAGAGGCTGGGGGAGTGAGAGGCTGTGGGGCATGGCGGGGGGAGAGTAACGGGGGTGGGGGGTGAAATCAGAGGGAACTCAGGGAAGACGGGTCACGTTCTTACAGCCGCCTAGAACGAACATCGTTGGAGTGGATGATATCCACAAGTCACAACACTGTCAGTATTCACTTAATCCCCAATAAACCTGTTAACAATCTGTACACAATGCCTGCCCCATCTATAGTGGGGTGGCGGGGGAGGATGCACTTGGACTGGGATAAGGCTCTTCGGCTGAGGGAGGCATGCACTTGGACTGGGATAAGGTTAAGTTCGTAGCACTCACTAACTCTCAGCTGTATTGGGGCACTGTTTTACTTTAACACGGGCTGGCCCGTTAACCACCTCTGCTCCTATCGAGCTCCCACAATCGTGCTTGTGAGTAGCGAACGTGGCCTGATACTGAGTTAACAGAGCTTGTGTGTTCAGGTCTGTGTGTGTGTGTGTAACTATCTCGTATGTCTCGGGCTCCTCAATCGCAGAAACAGCCGATACCCATCTGCTGTGAAAATTTCCTTTCCCAAACAGATCATTCGCATAATCCACGATTACACCACATTTATCGAGGAAATCTGACCCACAACACCTTCCCCATTCATTAAGTACATCTCAACCGGCCTCTCGAGAGTAACATGCTCCAGCCCAAATTTAAACCGTTCCTCCTTTATCTCGGGTGCCTTTTGCATCGATCCGACAAAGGCAGTTAAAGAAATAATCTTCCCTGTGGCCAGAGGATGGCGCTTAGGGCATGGGGTGTGTTCACTGGTAACAGCCCAACCAGTGTCCATAAGCATTGTCTGTCACTGGCGGCCGATGCCATCCAGTCGCTAAAAACAGCTCTGGGCCCTGACTCCGTTAGTTGTGTCGAGGAGGCTCAAGTACGTGGGGAGATCCCGTCCGAACTGACCCCTGTCCGGATGGAATTCCTCATCGGCGCCAAACCCCGGAACCTCCCTCGGGAGCCTGCGCCTCACAACTTGAGCCGCCTCGGGGAAATCCCCTCCGTGCCTTTCAGTTCTGCGCGGAGGGGTTTCCTGTACGGGCTGCTCCTGCACACTCTCAACCTTGCCATCCTCGCCTGCCATCCGGACACGTCATGGCATACCATCTTGCCATCCGGAGGAGGCGGGGGTCCCCGATGGAGTGCACTCTATGCGGGAGTCCTCCCACTATTTATCGGGGACTTGGCCTGGAGGGTGGTGCACGGAGCAGTCCTGTGCAACAAATTTTTAAGCCGGTTCACGGACTCCCAGGCCACCTGCAATTTCTGCAGTCTGGAGGAGTCCGTGTTCCATGTTTTTATGGAGTGTGCAAGGTTGCAGTCCCTGTTTCATTATTTGAAGAGGCTGCTCCTCAATTTCTGGCTGCACTTCAGTCCCACACTCCTGATCTTTGGGCACCCTGTGCGGAGGGGAGCGGATAGGTCCGAGGGCCTCCTCGTAGGACTGCTCCTGGGCACGGCCAAGGGTGCCATCAGCCGGTCCAGGCAGCGGGCGGTCGAGGGGGTCGTTCAGCCTGACTGCCTGCCTCTCTTCCGTGCTTACATCCGGGCCAGGGTGTCCCTGGAGATGGAGCACGCGGTGTCCACCGGTACGCTCGCGGCCTTCCGCGAGAGGTGGGCGCCGGAGGGACTGGAGTGCATTATAACCCCCGGCAACCAAATTTTAATTTGATTTTATACGTTTCAAAGTTTAATTTGTTTTAAATGCTAGTTTTAGTGTCCCCCTCCCCTTTTATAGGGGGCACTTGTAAATTATGGTTTTCGAGCCCAAATAAAACCACAAAAAAAATCGACAAAAATACAAAAAAAAACAAAGGGCCTTGGAAAATGTTTGGAGTGTCCCCCAGATCGGGGGGGGGGGGGGCACGATTTAATGTTTATGATTTAATGTTTATTGTTAACTCCAAAAGAGTTGTCTGTCGCTGGCCTCCATTAATTACCACAGGATCTACCGGACGGTTATTACCATCAACGTCGGAACCCCATTACCCACTTCGGGGAGGCCCCCGCCCATCAGTAAAGATTCCATTAACTTTCCCACCACCGGCGTTAAGCTCACTGCTCTTTAGTTCCCTGGACTTGTTCTATCTCCCTGTTTAATATAGGAATCACAAGCCTGACAAATGGTTTTTCCCACATGGGATTTTAAATTGACAGGCTGAGTGTCTGATCAAATTATCAAATGACTGGTTTTCTGGGAGGGCCACAACAGACAGCGAGCTATTTAAACTATGTTGATGTTCCTTGGGTGTTCGATCTGTGAGTTCATAACCATTACAGGGAAATCAGATATTTTTTAAGGTGGACAAGAGCAAATAAGGATTGAATGATTGAGTGTGATTAAGGTACTGGGAGTGTTAAGTTGAGAGCGTGAATATGGTTGTTAAACTGAAATTAATATCACACATTTCAGATGGTGTCCCCAGTAATAGGAGATTTAAGGAAAACGTTTATGCTTTAAAGAAATGTGGACATTTTAAATTTAAAATGCAGGTGTGGATATATTTTGACTGAAATTGATATTGTACCACTGTTGAAATGCACAGAGTTTTTTTTAAAGAGGATAAAAAGTAGCTTTAGAGAATTACAAAGTGACAATTTGATCATTTAATTCACTTTTTTAATTTGACTTAACAGCACGTCAGATACGGCCGTGGTGCTAGCTGACTCCTCCCCATCCTCAGGGGTTTTTCACAGTGAACAAGTAATTAACCCCTTACTTCTATTTGCCACATCGGATTGCTAAATGTAAAGACAGGCTGTATTAGGTTGTTAAGTATCAGCTCGAATGATACCATTACGTTCACTGCTGCAAAAGTTCTTGTGTTTTCCGAAGTGGGGAGTTTGAGGTGATCGCTGGTGATAATGGAGCATGACTTGTGGGCTCGGTCATACTAGAAATGTGCTCAACGTTCGGGATTGAACAGAAATTCCACATCCCATAATACCCGCAAGTATCAGGCTTGGCGGAAGGAACAAATAGAACAATTAAACCTGTGTTGGAGAAAGTCGTCAGTGAGCCTGAGATCTTACATATCCCTGAGTTTGATACAATTGGAGGAACTGTGTTTAATAGTAGCACATTTTCCTTCCGGCAAGGAAACTGGGACAAAAGGGGCCAATCTTGGAGCACGTCTCGCACCAGATCAGCGCCTGTTTTAACGGCTCCGCCATATTACTAAGGGCAGCTTTGCCGTCATCCCGAGCAGCCGTCTAAAACATGCGTCAGGCCTTCTGCGATGTAACTGAGGGACCTAAGGATTGTCTTGAGTCCCCTTTCAGAAATTGGCCTGGATTGAATGGAGTCAGGGGAAACGGGAATGCTCCCCGAATCCACATCCCCGCGATCGCCCAGTGTGGCTGTTCTAACCCCCTTCCTGAACTTAACTTCGGGCCGCTGCCGGTGAAGCAAGATTCCCGAATTCCCTCTCAGTAAAATGTGTCGCTGCCTGTGGAGGTCCAGCAGGTGATGGCAGCTCATGTATAAAATGTTCGTGAGGACCGAGGACCAATTTCGGGCCAGCCTCAGGCTTCGGACACGCGCATTGGCCCCACTCGATAGTTATGGATCCAAAAATGGGCCGTAAATAATGTCCACCCCAATGTTTTGAGCATCAACCTCTGGGGACCAGTGCAGAAGCTTTGACTTGCCTGAGACGAGTGAGCTCAGCTGTGGAACGAGTGGTAAAGTGGACAGCAAACTATCCTTTCCTCTCAAACGATGGCTCTAACTGTTCACACATTGATAATGGGACTCAGGGTGGGGAAAGAACAAGTGGTGAGGGAAACGGAAGTGTCGAACTGGTGGAGGAGTGATTGCTCTTGTGAGCTTTGGGCTGAGGTTCCATGTGGGACTTTACTCTGCAGCTGTCTGTGCTACACCCGCTCCAGGAGTACTTGATGCTGACTGGGGGTCATCTGAAATGTGGAGAATATCCCAGTCCCCAGCACTGACATCTCTTCCCCGACTGACACTTTAAAAAACGTGTAAATTAACCTCAATCCCTGAGAAGTCAATGTGTGAAGCAATAGGACTTCAATTTCCTGATACACATCACTAATTATGGGAATTATTGCTAAGGTAATTTAAAGATGGGACTGTATCAAGCCCCTCCTTTAATGGACAAACAGGAATATATTAGTAAAATTAAAGATTTTTTTGGAATAGGAGATAGATTTTAATATAATTTCATAAAGTAGATTTTTTGATAAAAACACATCTCATTTTTCCACAAGACACAAATTCAAACGTGTTCATCAAACAGGCACTGACAAAATGTCTTTCTGTCTCTTAGCGACTAAAGTAAAATGAGCTGGCACAAACATGGCAGCAAACAGTGAGCCTTTATCTCGTCACTCGGTACCTTCAATAATTCCCACAATGGTTTTGCTCCCTCTGCGAAGTGGGGAATGAAAGATCGCTGGTATCCCACTAATCCGAGGAGTGACCTCAGTGTCTTTGAAACTGGTAGGGGAAGTCTTTGAATAATGTGCACCTTGTGCTGATCAGGACTGTGCACTTTCTGCGAGATGAGAATGCTCCAAATCCCATTTACAATGTCCAGGGTGGAGAACCACCTCGTTTTCCTTGGTATTTGGGAGAGTAATGTGGGCGTCCCTCGCACTACATGGGTACATGCCAGTGTTTAATGTTCGGTAATCGATCATCATCACAGGAGGTTCCTTGGAATCGAGGAAGACTTGCTTCCACTCTTAAAATGAGTTCTAAGGTGGCTGAACAGTCCAATACGAGAAACAGAGACTCTGTCACAGCTGGGATAGATAGTTGTTATGGGAAAGGGTGGGTGGAACAGGTTTGCCACATGCTTTCCGCTGCCTGCGCTTGTTTTCTGCACGCTCTCGGCGATGAGACTCGAGGTGCTCAGTGCCCTCCCGGATGCACTTCCTCCACTTAGGGCAGTCTTTGGCCAGGGACTCCCAGGTGTCGGTGAGGATGTTGCACTTTATCAGGGAGGCTTTGAGGGTGTCCTTGAAACATTTCCTCTGCCCACATTTGGAGTTCTGAGTAGAGTGCTTGCTTTGGTAATCTCATGCCGGGTATTCGAACAATGTGGCCTGCCCAGCGCCAGGCCCTCAAAACTACCACCCAGCTCATGGTCTACAGGGTTGTAGTGATACCCGCCCTCCTGTCTTGCTCAGAGACATGGACCATGTTCGGCAGACCCCTCAAGTCGCTGGAGAAATACCACCAACGATTTCTCCGCAAGATCCTACACATCCCCTGGGAGGACAGCCGCGCCAACATCCCCAGCATTGAAGCGGTAATCGATAGTGAGCCACCAACTCCCATCTGGTTTCTTAACTGGACAATTGGTGAATTATTCGTAAAGATGTCCTGCTGTAGCAATGCGTCTTGTGTGGTTTGTAGCGCTAACTGACTCTCAGCTGGAATGGGACACTGTTTTACTTTAACATGGGCCGGCCCATTACCCACCTCCTCCTCTATTGAGCACCCACAATCGTGTTTGTGAGTAGCGAACATGGTCTGATACTGAGTTAACAGAGCTTGTGTGTTCGGGTCTGTGTGTGTCTGCAACTACCACGTATGTCTCATGCTCCTCAATCGCAGAAACAACATGCGTGTCTGATATCGCTCTGCCGTGAGAATTTCCTTTCCCAAACCGTAATAGATCATTCGCATAATCCACAATTACACCGCATTTATCGAGGAAATTTGACCCACAATACCTTCCCCGTTCATTAAGTGCATCACAACCGGCCTCTCTAGAGTAACATGCTCCAGCCCAAATTTAAACCGTCCCTCCTTTATCTCGGGTGCCTATTGTATCGATCCTACAAAGGCAGTTAAATAAATAATCTTCCCTGTGGCCAGAGAGTGGCGCTCAGGGCATGGGGTGTGTTTAATGGTAACAGCCCAACCAGTGTCCACAAGCATTGTCTGTCGCTGGCCTCCATTAATTACCACAGGATGTACCGGACGATTATCATCACGCCAGAACTCCATTACCCACTTTGGGGAAGCCTCTGCCCATCAGTAAAGTTTCCATTAACCTTCCCACCACCGACATTAAGCTCACTGGGCTTTAGTTCCCTGGACTTTTTCTATCTCCCTGTTTAATATAGGAATCACATTAGCTGTACACCAGACCCCTGTCACTATCCCTATTTATCTGTGTGTATATATATGTGAATTTTTATCAATATGTAATAGTGCCTCTGCAATCTCTCTGTTTGCTTCTTTTAGTATTTGTGGATGCAATCCATCCATACAGGGGTTTTATCCTCCATAAGTTTAATTAGTTTATCAAATAACTCCCATCTTGCTGTCTCAAAACTCATTATATTTTTTGATCTCTTTTAATGTCCTATCCATCTTATTAGTGCCCCTGGTAAATACTTTCTCATAACCTCCGTGTTTTTGTATTCTCTGCCTCTATTTATAAAGCTATCGATCCGGTTTGTATTTCAGCAGTGTGACTAACTTGTTCAGTCACCTGCAAAGATATTTGTACATAAACCCCAGGTCCCTCTCTACCTGCACCTGCTTTAAAATTGTACCATTTAGTTTATAATAATTTAGTTTATATCGCCTCTCCTCCTTCACCCTGCAAAATGCATCACTTCACCCTGCTCTCCATTTCTGTGTGTCGGCCCATTTCACCAGTCTGTTTATTACTTTTCTGAGTTTCATCTCATCTGCACAATATGAAGTTATGCACGGTATATCCAATTCCACATCAGTGATAGCTATCAAAATGAGCAGTGGTCTGAATACCGACCCCTGGGGACATCACTGGAAAACACCCGTTCACCACTGGTCTCTGCTTTCTGTCCCTCAGCCAATTTGTATCCACAAAGCCACTGGCTCTTCAGTTATGTTGTTATACTTCCCAAAACATATTTATATATCCAGCATGCATTTATATATCCAGAATACATTCATGTACCCAAAACAGATTCATGTACCCAAAACACATCCATGCATTTCCCAGAACACATTTATATACTGCCCAGATATACAGGGTGTTCGCAGGCACAAAGCTTTGAATGAGACAGACAAAGTTTAAGAAAGCGTACGGACCCTTGGTTTTACAATAGGGCATAGTGTACAAATGCAAGGATGTTATGGTAAACCTCAATAAATCAACGTTTGGACCTCAGCTCGAATATTGTTCACAAATCTGGGCACCACAGTTCAGAAAGGGGTCAAGGCCTTGGAGAGATCCAGAGGAGATTAACATGAATGGTTCCAGGGATGAGGGCTTTCAGTTACTTGGATAGACTGGAGAAGCTTGGATTGCTTTTCTTGGAGCAGAGAATGTTAAGGGAGATTTAGTAAAGAAGTTTATGAGGGGTTCTGATAGATGTGATAGGGTGAAACTGTTTCCACTGGGCAGGACGTTTGGTAACCAGAGGACACAGATTTAAAATAATCCTGAAATAAGCCAGGGGAGAGATGAGGAGTATTTATTTTTACCCTGAGAGTTGTTATGATCTGAAATGCATTACCTGCAAGGGTGGTGAAAGCAGATTCAATAGTGATTTTCAAACTGGGAATAGGATCTCGAGTTAAAAAGTTAAAATGGGGAAAGTGTGGAGAGTGGTACTAATTGGTACATTTTTCAGAGGCTGCACCAGCTCGATGGGCCAAATGGCCTCCTTCTGTTCTGCACGATTCAATGATTCTACAACACATTCACATACTTCCCACAATGCATTCATGGACTTCAACAACAGCAACAACTGGTATTCAAGGGGTTGGAGGAGGTTACAGAGATAGGGAGTGGCAAGGCCATGGAGAGATTTGAAATTAAGGATGACAATTTTAAAATGAAGAATTTGCTGGATCGGGATCCAATGTAGGTCAGCGAACACAGGAGAGATGTGTGAACGGGACTTGGTACAAGTTAGGATAGGGGCAGTGAGCATAGGGGTGATGGGTGAACGGGACTTGGTGCGAGTTAGAATAGGGTCAGTGAGCACAGAGGTGATGGGTGAACGAGACTCTGCAAGTTAGGATAGGGGCAGTGAGCACAGGGATGATGGGTGAACGGGACTCAGTGAGAGTTAGGATAGGGTCAGTGAGCACTGGAATGATGGGTGAACGGGACTCAGTGCAAGTTAGGATAGGGTCAGTGAGCACAGGGGTGATGGGTGAACGGGACTTGGTGTGAGTTAGGATAGGGTCAGTGAACACAGGGATGATGGGTGAACGGGACTTGGTGCGAGTAAGGATAGGGTCAGTGAACACAGGGGTGATGGGTGAACGGGTCTCGGTGCGAGTTAGGATAGGGGCAGTGAGCACAGGGATGATGGGTGAACGGGACTTGGTGCGAGTTAGGATAGGATCAGTGAACACAGGGGTGATGGGTGAACGGGACTCTGCGAGTTAGGATAGCGGCAGTGAGCACAGGGGTGATGGGTGAACGGGACTTGGTGCGAGTTAGGATAGGATCAGTGAACACAGGGGTGATGGGTGAACGGGACTCGGTGCGAGTTCGGTTAGGGACGGCAGAGCTTTGGATGAGCTCAAGTTTATAGAGGGTGGAAGATGGGAGGCAGGCCAGGAGAGCATTGCAATAGTCAAGTTCAGAGGTAACAAAGCCATGGATGAGGGTGTCTGCAGCAGCTAAGGTGAAGCAGGGATGGAGACAGGTGATGTTATGGAGATGTAAGTAGGCAATCATTGTGATGAGTGAACTTGGGGTCAGAATATCATCTCATGGTCAAATAGGACACCAAGGTTACAAACGGTCTGGTTTGGCCATAGATAGAATAAAACTAGGAAATTTTACTGTGTGATTGGAGAATCAACTGGAAAGTGATGTAGTGTTTCACCGGTCAGAAGTAGTTGAACAAAGCCGATATAGAAATTGAAGACATAAATGGAGAAACTTGGATCAGATGTTCTCAGTTAAAGTAACATTATAATGATTTGTGGCCCACTGTAAAGGTGCAGGCAGCAATGGCCTGGGGGATAAAGGGAGAGATTCACTGTTCCAGGACCATGGGAAGAACGATTAGTTAACACTTCTCAGAGTTCGACTCTGGAAAATAATGACAAGACACCAATAAGTATAGTTCACACTTTGTGTGACCATCTTTACTGAGTCTGATCAACCTGTTATCAACATTACATCTATCAGTCTGTCCCGTGAGATGCTAAGCTATGTTATAGTTACCAGTTCCTCAGTTCCCTGCGTGCTCACAATCGTCCCAGTGGTTCGCTGACGATTCGTGATGCGCGTCTTCTGATGACTGACCAGGTCACCCTTCCTTGACTGCAGCCGTGTTCCCACTCATCTTTACTGAGTCTCTGCCTTAGTTTCCCTGATAATTCACAATCGACCCGGTGGTCTGTCAGGTTCGTGGAGCACAACTTCTGATGACTGACCAGGTCACCCTTCTCTGACTACTGCTGTCTCCTTGCTCCCTTCATCTGTGAGATTTGACCCTGCTTTTTCTCATGTGTTGTTTCCATGGCTACCTGCCACACCAACCTTCACTCTTTTGATCGATCGATGATGTATATCTTCCTTGAGCATACATAAGCACTTCAGAAACTGGTCACTATTGTCTATAGTCCAGCACTATCACAGACCTTACTGTGTCTCATTGATTATATTTCTTGCACTTTAAGTAGTCACTATCAGTGTCTACATTTCTACAAAGGTTTCTTACTGACAGTATTGCTTCTATTGTGTTGGGGTTTCTCTTAATGTTTGTGCTGATTATAGTTTGTGCGTTTTTACATTCCTACACACAAGGTTTCTTACAGTCCAAGTGTTGGTGTGTCTCTTCACGGGTTTCTCATCGTTAGCACAGATCAACATTAAACATTTTAAGCCGAAGTCTCCAGAAGTTCTTACAGATTACAGAGAGTCAGTATTGACAGCGTTTGTGTTTTACATGTGCATTAATACAGAACGTTCAAAAAGGTTAATCACAGAATTTGGTTTCTTTGGCCTTACACTGGGAGCTTTATATAGAAGCTTCTTTTGAAAGTTATTACTGATTTTCAAAAGTGAGGTTTTCAAGCCCGACAGTGTCCGGTGTCGAATATCAGAAAGGGATACAATGGCTCCAAGAACAGCTGAGAGGAAAGAGACACAATGTGTGCGATGACCCAAGCGGGTAGCAATGGAGACAAGGTAGACAGGGAAGGGTTGGCAGAGGAGGCTACGAACTATCGCTCCCTACTCAACACAGTGACTGACACAAGGAGCCGATAATGAGAATAAAGTAGATTATGAAGGATTGAATGAGAAATGCTAAAGGGAAGTTGCAGAAATCAAAGACACATTTCAGTAAACCCAAAGCGTGTTACAGGATAAAAGACCAGAAGGAAGAGAGGAAGTCGCAGAGGTTGTAGAAAGAGACTGGAACTGTGGGCTGGTTCCCCAGGAGCCCCTTTCCATTCACTACACCCCGTCCTTCCAGCAATGGAGGAGGAGAATACTTTTAAACAGGAGCCACTACAAGCCTGACAAATAGTCTTTCCCACATGGGATTTTAAATTGACAGGCTGAGTGTCTGATCAAATTATCAAATTACTGGTTTTCTGGGAGGGCCACGACAGACAGCGAATTATTTAAACTATATTGATGTTCCTTGGGTGTACGATCTGTCAGTTCATAACCATTACAGGGAATTCAGATATTTTTTAAGGTGGATGAGAGTAAATAAGAATTGAATGATTGAGTGTGATTAAGGAACCGGGAGTGTTACGTTGAAAGCTTGAATATGGTTGTTAAACTGAAATTAATGTCACACATTTCAGATGGTGTCCCCAGTAATAGGAGATTTAAGGAAAACTCCTGTGCTTTAATGAAATGTGGAAATTTTAAATCAAAGATGCTGGTCAGAATTTTATTTTGACTGAAGTTTGTATTATACCACTGTTAAAATGCACCATGAGTTTATTTAAAGATGGTATAAAGGAGCTTTTTCTTGACTTAAACAGCAGGTCTGAAACGGCCGTGGTGCTGGTTGACTCCTCCCCACCCTCAGGGGTTTTTCACAGTGAACAAGTAATTAACCCCTTACTTCTATTTGCCACATCGGATTGCTGAATGCAAAGACAGGCTGTATTAGGTTTTTAAGTAACAGCTCGAAATGATACCACAACGCCCATTTCTGAAAAAGTTCTTGTGAAACAAGTTATTTCGAGGTGGGGAGTTCGAGGTGATCGACAGTGATAATGGAGCGTGACTTGTGGGCTTGGTCATGAAAGAAATGTACACAATGTTCGGGATAGAATAGGTTTTGCACATCCCATAATACCCGCATGTGTCAGGCTTGGTGGAAAGAATAAATCGAACAGTTGAATCTATGTTGGAGAAAGTAGTCAGTGAGACACAGATCTTAAATACCCCGGAGTTTGATGGCAATTGGAGGAACTGTTTAAAAGTTCTGATGTGTCACAAATTTTCCTACTCTTGTTAAATTTTCTTTTGTACCTTTGCTTTCTGATTGAGGCAACCATATGATTGCAGAATTTCACCATCCAGTGCTAAGAGAAATGGGAACGATTTTACGAAGAGCAATTCGGGAAGAAAATCAGGTGAATTGACATAAAGAGAATGTGGGAACATGATAAACCATGCACAAGTAATTAAAGGGACTGTTTAAAGGAATAAATAGGCAGGCAGAGGATGTTATATCAGAACAACAAAGACTACAAGGAACAATTGATCGCAAAGGCAAATACATGTAGTATGTATGGAGGTTTATAAATAATCAGATCCAAAAGGGCTTAAATGATTGGTTCCCAAATTTTGTATTAGGTATACAAATGGAAATCTGGAAATCAAATGGGAATATGGTTTGGTGTAAGGTGTGAAGATTCCCATTGTATTATGCCAGGAAACCTTGCAAGCAAAGGGACAGTATTTCACAGGCAATAAAACATCCATTTCTTGAGACTAATTGTGCAAGTTATTCCTGAGATAATTTAATGATGGGACTGTATCAAGCCTCTCCAGGAATAGACAAGCAGGAATGAATTGATCAATTAAATGAAAGATATTTTTTGGAACAAAACGTAGAATTTAATATAATTTCTTAAAGCAGGTTTTTCCCGCTCCATAAAACTTGACTCAAATGTTTCCACAAAAACAAGCACTGATAAAATGTCTTTCTGTCTCTTAGTTACAAAAGTAAAATGAGCTGGCACAAACAAGGCAGCAAACAGTGGGCTCCTGAATATACTTACTTTGAATGAAATGGACCCTAAAGGCTCAAGGCAGTAAACTTCGTGGCAGAAATCAGCCATCTCCTGATCTGTTCCTGTTCCCACAATCACAAGCCACACATTCTCAAGGGAAATTAGGGATGGACAATAAATGCTGGCCTTGCCAGCAATGCCCTCAACCCATGAATGAATAAAAAATATCTCCCCTTGTTTAAATATGGGTCTCTGATAATCGGCGGTTGTCTCAGTGGGTAAGTTGTCCTGTGTTGTGGAACTGAACCATACAGATCAGGAAGGACCCAATGGATTAAACTTTTCTTGGGCGGCAGAGCAAATCGGGCGATAGCAGATCGGCCGCTAACGTTTTACATTCCGCCCGGTTCCATTGAATTCAATAGAAAAGAAAATCAAGCTTCCGCCCAGGACGGGTTTCACCCCCTGGTGTAATCTGCAGTCTGTGCTGAGTTATCGGATCTCAGACAGGTAAAACGGGCGGCCGATGCAGTGACCCAGTGGTGGTGTAACAGGGGCACCAGGTGGAATATGGGAACAGCTCCTTACTGGTCTATGAGGAGTGTAACAGCCTGGTGTGGCTGAAGAACTTGGTCCATCAATGTCTTTCTGAATACTGGTCCCTCATTGGTGGGCCCAGAATTAAATGATTTCCTCGGTGGGGCCCAAAAAAGCACCTAACCAGCTTAATGCAGCGTATGTAAATACAGCTCTCTGGCGGGATATCCGGGCCGCCTGGGGAAACCCCCAGATTCAGCACAAACTAATGGCAGGATGTGGCCC
Source organism: Pristiophorus japonicus (assembly GCF_044704955.1). Taxonomy (NCBI): domain Eukaryota; kingdom Metazoa; phylum Chordata; class Chondrichthyes; family Pristiophoridae; genus Pristiophorus; species Pristiophorus japonicus. The sequence goes on from NC_091983.1 coordinate 234,825,383, forward strand.
GGGGGGGGGTGGGGGGTGGGGGGTGTTGGGGGGAGTGGAAAGAAGCACCCAAACCCACTGCAATGAAATGCACCATTCCTGCTTCCCTGGAATTGCATAACACGTACAGCACAGAAACAGGCCATTCAGCCCAACAGGTGTTTATGGTCCACATGAGCCTCCTCCCACACCAATTCATCTAACCCCAGCAACATATCCTTCTATTCCTTTAACCTTGGGCCTGTCTCGCTTCCCCTTGAATGTATCGATGTTATTCACCTCAACGACTCCCTCAACTACTTGTGTTTGTGCTGTGTCCTTGCTCGAGCAATCCAAACCTAATCGCACCGTCCTGCTTTGTCCAAGAAGCTCTGTAACTTGCTGTGCTTCAAATCTGAGTCTATTATAGAGATGGTGTGTGGGCAACTGATGGGCTGTTGCTTCTCCCAAGCCCCCTGTCTGAGTGATGGAAAAGAAGAGATGCTGCTGATGAGGTGGGAGTGAGGAGAACCTTTTCAAACAATTGTTGAGATTTTAGAATCACTGGCAAAGCTGTATTTATTGCTTATCCCCAGTAGCCCTCAGAAGGTGGTGGTGGGCCCTCTTCTTGAATTGCTGCTGTCCTTGTGTTGATGGTGCTCCCACAATGGTGTTATGTGGGGAAAAGCAGCCGATATAAATACTGTGGGGCACATGGCTCAATCAGAATACCAGTCCAGCCTTCGCTGCAGAACTCATGTCTTCTTCTCTTCTCTCTCACAGGAGGAAGTGTCCCATAACCACCCGGAATCTCAGGTCCTGAGTTGTGGCCCCTCTTGGAATAGACAGCTGACCCCTCATGGGGGAGGAGACTTGGTGATCCTGAGCAGCCATGCAGCCGAACCTGTTGGGGACACGGCCATTCCGGGGCCAGTGGCTGCTGCAGCTTATTCTGGATCATCTGCAGCTTGCCTGTGTAAAGGTTTGGGAGCGCAAACAAAGGTACAACATGATCAGGCACCTACTGAAACTACAGAGGATCGTCATGGTAAGTGCCGATATACCATCTCTACCTGTGTTATTGCTTTAGATCACCTTAATTAGGTGCTGCTGTGGGGAGGAGTAAGAAAGATACAAGTGGTCTTCTACCTCTGCCCTACCAGTGACATCTTCACCCACCTGTCATTCCCCGAACAAGGGCCATAACCAATTCCTACCCCGGAATTAGCTGCTCTTCTCTTCCTCCCACTTGCTTCTGCCACATCCAGTTCAGGAATGAGGACTCTTCTCTTTGAGTGCAGGCTGCCTTTAAATGAGCTTATTCTCTGCCTTCTTCCCTCTCTCCAGCAAGTTGTTTGACAGAGCTCTCCCACTGCGCTGCAATTTCCACTTAGTCTGGCAATTTTCTCCCCTTCAGTTATTTAACCAATACTTTTTGAAAGTTACAATTGAATCTGCTTCCACCATCATTGCTGTGCATTCCAGATCATAAAAACTCGCTGCATAAAAAACATTTTCATCTCACCTCTGACTCTTTTGCCAATTTCCTTAAGTTTGTGTCCTTTGGTTCTCGACACTTCTACAAGTGGAAACAATTGCTCCTTACTTTCTTTATCAAAACCCTTCACGATTTTGAACCTCTCTATTTAACCTCCGTAAATCTGAGTTTGTTTTGGTGCAAGTGTTTCCGGTCAATGAGAACATTTGAAAGTTTGACCCGAAACACCCTGCTCCCCCCTTTGGCCACAATAGTATCGGGAAGCCACTTGGGACCTTGTCCATAATTCAATGCAAATACAGGATCATTGATTTCAATCTCGCGTGACACATTTGTGCTATCATGTTATTGACTTTTTTGAAGCCGCCTGCTCTCTACCTGTTCATGTAGATCGGGGTGAACTAACGAGAGCCTTGCCTTAACTGCTCTTTTCATGAGCAGTTCAGCAGGTGGGATCCCAGTGAGCGAGTGGGGTCTCGTGTGGTAGCTAAGCAGGACTCGGGACAGGCGAGTCTGCAGTGAGCCTTCTGTTACCCTCTTCAAGCCCTGCTTGATGGTTTGCACTGCTCTCTCTGCCTGATCATTGGATGCTGGTTTAAACGGGGCAAATGTAACATGTTTGATCCTGTTGCGGATCATGAATTCTTTCAACTCAGCACTGGTAAGACATGGCCCGTTGTCGCTCACAAGGACATCGGGCAGACCATGCGTGGCAAACATGGCCCGCAGGCTTTCAGTGGTGGCAGCGGACGTGCTTGCCGATATTATCTCACATTCAATCCATTTGGAGTACGCATCTACAACCACAAGGAATATTTTGCCCAAGAATGGGCCTGCATAGTCGACATGGAGCCTAGACCATGGTTTGGAGGGCCAAGACCATAAACTTAGTGGTGCCTCCCTGGGTACATTGCCTGGCTGCGAGCATGTGTTACATCTGTGCACACAGGACTCTAAGTCCGCATCAATACCGGACCACCATACTTGGAATCTGTCTATCGCTTTCATCATTATGATGCCTGGGTGGGTACTGTGGAGGTCACGAATGAAGGTATCTCTGCCCTTCTTGGGAACCACTACTCGATTACCCCACAGAAGGTAGTCTGCTTGTATAAACATTTCATCTTTGTGCCGCTGGAACGGCATTATCTCTTCTTGCATTTCCACTGGGACACTGGACCAGCTCCCGTGAAGCACTCAGGTTTTAACTAGGGACAGTAAGGGGTCCTGGCTTGTCCAGATTTTAATCTGTCCAGCTGTGACGGGTGATTACTCACTCTCAAATGCTTCCATAACCATGATTAAATTTGCCAGCTGCGCCATTTCACCTCCATGGTGAGCAATGGCAGCCTACTGAGAGCATCGGTGCAGTTTTCTGTGCCTGGCCTGTGGCAGATGGCATAGTTGTATGCGGACAACATGAGTGCCCATCTCTGGATATGGGCCGATGCTTTAGTATTTACCCCTTTACTCTCAGAAAGCAGTGATATAAGTGGCTTATGGTCAGTTTCCAATTCGAATTTTAGCTCAAACAGATATTGATGTATTTTCTTTACCAAGACACATGCTAACACTTCTTTTTCAGTCATGCTGTAGGCTCTCTCAGCCTTAGACAGACTCCTGGATGCATAAGCAACCGGTTGCAATTTCCCAAAATCATTAGCTTGTTGCAATACACACCCGACGCCAAATGACGACGCATCACATGCTAGTACCAAACGCTTACATGGATCATACAACACAAGCAATTTGTTTGAGCATCACAATTTTCTCGCTTTTACAAAGGCATTTTCTTGGCTTTTGCCCCATACCCATTCATCCCCTTCATGCAGTAAGGCATGCAGAGGTTCTAATAGTGTGCTGAGACCCGGTAAGAAGTTACCAAAGTAGTTCAGGAGTCCTAGAAATGACTGCAGCTCCATCATGTTCTGTGGCCTCAGTGCGTTCTCGATTGCTTCCATCTTCGAATTGGTTGGCCTGATCTGTCTGCCGCGATCCTCCTCCCCAGGAACTCCACCTCAGGCGCCAGGAAAATGCACTTCTAGCATTTTAGCCTGAGCCCCACGCGGTTGAGTTGACTCAGAACCTCCGCCAGGTTCTGCAGATGCTCGACTGTGTCCCGACCTGTGACCAAGATGTCGTCCTGGAAGACCACCGTATGCGGGACCGACTTCAGTAAGCTTTCCATGTTTCTCTGGAATATCGCTGCAGCTGATCGAATTCCAAATGGGCATCTGTAATAAATGAAGAGGCCTTTGTGCATGTTGATGCAGGTGAGGCCCTTCGATGATTTCTCCAGCTCCTGCGTCATGTAGGCTGAAGTTAGATCCAGCTTCATGAATGTCTTTCCTCCCGCCAACATTGCAAAGAGGTTGTCGGGCTTTGGTAGTGGGTATTGATCCTGCAAGGAGAAACATTTGATAGTTACTTTGTAATCACCACAGATTCTGAATATGTCATCTCCCTTGAGGACTGGGATGATCGGGCTGGCCCACTCATTGACTTCGACCGGTGAAATGATGTCCTCTCATTGCAGCCAGTCTAGCTCAATCTCTATCCTTTCTCTCATTACGTACGGTACTGCTCTCACCTTGTGATGGATGGGTCGTGCCCCCGGAATTAGGTGGCTCTGCACTTTTGCTCCTTGGAATTTCCCGATACTTGGTTCGAACAGCGAAGGGAACTTGTTTAAGACCTGGGCACACGAAGTATCGTCAGCGATGATAGAGCTCGGACGTCATCCCAGCTCCAGTGTAACTTTCCCAGCCAGCTCCTACCGAGCAGCGTGGGGCCATCGGCCGGTACCACCCAGAGTGGTAGCTTATGCACCGCTCCATCGTAGGAGACCTTTACAGTAGCACTGCCAATTACGGGAATCAGTTCCTTTGAATAAGTTCTTAGTTTCGTGCGAATTGGTGTTAAGACTGACCTTGAAGCCTTGCTGCACCACAGTTTTTCAAAAGTCTTTTTATTCATGATGGATTGGCTTGCGCCCGTGTCCAGCTCCATTGACACCGGGAGTCCATTTAGTTCAACATTCAGCATTAGCGGGGGACACTTTGTGTGAATGTGTGCACCCCATGTACCTCTGCCTCCTCGGTCTGAGGCTCTGGTTCAACGTGATCCGCCGTGGATCTATCCTCCTCTGCAACATGGTGGTTTGCCGGATTAACAGGATTTGCAGCTCACCTGCACACTCGTTGGAGGTGTCCCATTGTTCCACAGCCCTTGCAAATGTACCCTTTGAAGCAGCATGAATGGAAACTATGATCACCCCCGCAGCGCCAACAAGATGTTAATGGCCTGCATTCATCACATTTGATGGTGGACTCTGAGACATCTGCGGACATGCAGCTACAGACATGTGTGACCTGCCCTGTACGTTGCAATTTGAAAACAACGTCACTTTGTTCACAGTACTTGTAGCAGCAATTGTGTGCTGAGAAAAATTGCTTTGTATTGTCATTGGTGGCACTCAAGGTTGGTGTCTCTACAGTCAAAAGTTTGCTAAGTATTGTTTCGTGGCCAATGCCAAGTAAGAAAAAGTCTCTGAGCATGTGCTCCAAATGTCCTTCAAATTTGCAATGTCCTGCAAGGCGTCTTAGCTCCCTCGGTGTAGAACCACCGAGGGTGTGGAACCACCGGGAAGGTAGAACCAGCATGGGTGTAGAACCACCGGGAATGAAGAACCACCGGGAATGTAGACCCACCGGGGGTGTGGAACCACCGGGGGTGTGGAACCACCGGGAGTGTAGAACCACCGGGGGTGTGGAACCACCGGGAGTGTGGACATAACTCTCCACTTCCTGGCTTTCAGACCTTTTGTAGGTGTAGAACCAATACCTTGCCACCAGAACGCTTTCCTTCAGGTTCAAATGCTCCCGGACCAGTGTGCACACATCATCGTATGATTTCTCTGTGGGTTTTGCTGGAGCAAGCAGATTTTTCATGAGGCCATGCGATGGTACCCCGCAGTCGGTGAGGAGAATCGCCCTTCTTTTGGCAGCATTCGCTTCTCCATCCAGCTCGTTGGCTACGAAGTATTGGTCGAGTCGCTCCACAAAGGATTCCCAATCATCTCCCTCTGAGAATTTCTCCAGGATGCCCATTGTTCTCTGCATCATTGGGTTCGCTGTCTGTATCTCGTCGACAGTTGTTATGTATGAAGAAAAAGTCAGACTCAATACTGTGAGCTCAAAGTAAAGTATGACCTTCCTCTTTTATTGCAGGTCTCCAGAGTGCCTCTCCAACCTGTGAGGCCTCCTTAAATACCAGTGCTCACAAGGGATTATGGGATCCCTTGGGACTCCAGGGGATGAGCCCCCTGGTGGCTGTACAGTGTATATACAAGCTTACATATATAACACATACGAGGTGCATACTCGCCTGTGAAGGTTCCCGCAAGTTCCGTGTTTGCGCATGTGAAGCGTATGCACCTAAACCCGGCACTTGCAATCTGTCAAAAGTTCTATTCACAGATTGCCACATGCGAAACTAAAAGACCTCCTCAGCTGGAGAGTTGGGCGATTTGCCCAAATCCTGCCTAGCGAATGTTCTTCAAATTCTTACAAATGGAAAAAGCAAGCGTAAGGCCTGCTTTTATCAATGTAAAAATTTTAAAGTACATTAAAGTACAAATGTAAAAAATACATTTTTTACACATAATTTAAACATTTAAAATCCTGTTTATTTAAGGTAAGTTTATTTTTAGACCCTTTAAAATATGTAAATTTATTTTTCAAAGAGTTAAATTTTTGTTTTAAATAATTAATTAAATTCCATTTTTATTAATTTGAAATATATTATTTTTTTTATTTTCAAAATATACTTTATTCATGTAAAAATTTGTACAGTACATTCAAAAGCAGTTCAGTACATTTAGCTGCGGTCAGCAATCCCATACATTACATTTGGCAGTTGCTGACGGCAGTTCCGTTCGATACATTTCCTTGCTTTTCAGTCAAGTACAATTCGGTACAATACGGGATACATTGTAGTACATTCAACAAAATACATTACATGTGTCACTATACAGTACATGGAATGGGTGACCGTACATTTACATTTTTCTTTTCAACGTGCATTACGAAACAGACCTTGCATTGTACATGGCACTACATAGGTGTTTACAGATCATGGTGCTCCATGTACACAAAAAAGAAGTTATAAGTACAGGCCGAGGGGAGTTTTGTACTGATTCCAGCCCCTGGGTTTACCGTGGCAGAAGGGCTTTAAACTGTGGCCCTTCCCCACCGTGCCTTTGCGGCGAATGCACCAATTTTAAGTGCATCCCTCAGCATGTAATCCTGGATCTTGGATTGCGCCAGTCTGCAACACGCAGACGTGGACATCTCCTTGCTCTGGAAGACCAGCAAGTTTCGGCAAGACCAAAGAGCGTCTTTGACCGAGTTGATGGCCCTCCAGCAGCAGGTGATGTCTGTCTCGGTGTGTGTCCCTGGGAACAGTCCGTAGAGCACAGAGTCCTGTGTTACGGAGCTGCTTGGGATGAACCTCGACAGCAACCACTGCATCTCTTTCCAAACCTGCCTTGCGAAGGCGCAATCCTGAAGGAGATGGGTGACAGTCTCGTCTGCCCCGCAGCCGACTCGGGGGCACCGTGCCGTTCTGCTGAGATGTCTGCTGTGAATGAATGCTCTGATGGGTAAGGCCCTCCTCACCACCAAACAAGCTATGTTTTTTTTTTTTTTTAAATTCGTAGCCAATCGTTCCAATTCTTTGTCAAATCACAAACGCCAGAGGTCACCTTGCACATGCCAAGGATCACTCTGCGCCAATGCTCTTAGCCAAAAGGCCTAGAGCCACTGCACCGTTCCTGGAAGTACTGCAATACCAGGTTCGTGCCATGGAGGTGGATGGGTCAGGTCCCCCACACACCTCCGTGGAGGTGGATGGGTCAACCCTCCCCACCCACCTTCTGTTTCCAAAAATGCAAGCATATACCTTCCCGACCAGGGAGGAACCACCATGAGGTCATGGTGGCTGGTCAGAAACGGTACTACACTTGATCTTAGCCAAAAGGCCAAACAAGCTATGTATTGGTGCTTGTGTGACAGCTCTGGCGATGAGACGTTCTGCCAAACGAGTTCGACAGTCTGCTCGGGGAACCACCCGACAGGGTCCACACTCTCCTTCTTTCGTAGAGCATCCAGGACGTTACGTGCTGACCACTGCTTTATGGCCTTGTGGTCAAAGGGTTTTTTTGTTATAAACTTTTCCACAAAGGACAGGTGGACAGGCATGGTCCAACTGGTGGGGGCATTTCGCGGCAGCGTGGACAGGCCCATCCTTCGCAACAATGGGAACAGGTAGAACCTCAGCACATAGTGACACTTGGTGTTTGCGTACCGGGGGTCTGTGCACAGCTTGATGCAGCCGCACACAAAGGTCGCCATCAGGATGAGGGTCACGTTCGGAACATCGTTTCCTCCACTGTCCAGAGATTTGTACAATGTGTCTCTGCGGACACGGTCCATTTTGGACCTCTAGACAAAGTGGAAGACGGCCCGGGTGACTGCCGTGGCACAGGAGCGAGGGATGGGCCAGAGCTGTGCCACGTACAGCAACCTCGAGAGCACCTCACTCCTGATGACCAGGTTCTTTCACCAGCTTCCACCATCCCAGTTTTTGCTTCACTTTGGCAATACGCTCTTCCAAGTTTTCTGTGTTTTGGGGATATTCCCATTCATACTTATGGTGATTCCATAGATACCATCAGTATGGATGGGAGATGCCCCTACTCTGATCGGTTGTTCCGGCCCACGCGATATCATTGAATCGTACAAAACCCTTACGATCCTGAGATACATGTGCGTCTACGAAGGTCTTAGTGTAGAGGGCCAGGACCAGAAGTTTCCAAACCTCCGCAACCACCAGGTAGATTCATAAAAAAATTTCAGGTCAGAACCGCGGGATATATTCAAAAGGGAGTTAGATGTGGCCCTGACTGCTAAAGGGATCAAGGCGTATGGAGAGAAAGCAGGAATGGGGTCCTAAGGTTGTAAAAATAATCAGCCATGATCATATTGAATGGTGGTGCAGGCTCGAAGGACCGAATGGCCTACTCCTGCACCTATTTTCAATGTTTCTATGAAGCCTCCAAATGCAATTTGTGATAATGATCAGATAATCTGTTTTCGTGATGTTGATTGAGGAATAAATATTGGCCAGGACACCGGGGATAACTCCCCTAATCTTACACAAGAACATAAGAACATAGGAAATAGGAGTAGGAGTAGGCCATATAGCCCCTCGCACCTGCTCTGCCATTCAATACGTTCATGGCTGATCTGATCATGGACTCAGGTCCACTTCCCCGCCCACTCCCCATAACCCCTTATCCCCTTATCATTTAAGAAACTATCTATTTCTGTCATAATTTTATTCAATGTCCCAGCTTCCACAGCTCTCTGAGGAAGCAAATTCCACAGATTTACAACCCTCTGAGAGAAGAAATTTCTCTTCATCTCAGCTTTAAATGGGCGGCCCCTTATTCTAAGATTATGCCCTTTAGTTATAGTCTCCTACAATCAGCGGAAACATCCTCTCTACATCCAACTTGTCAAGCCCCCTCAGAATCTTATACGTTTCGATAAGATCACCTCTCATTCTTCTGAATTCCAATGAGTAGAGGCCCAACCTACTCAACTTTCCTCATAAGTCAACACCCTCATTTCTGAAATCAACCGAGTGAACCTTCTCTGAACTGTCTCCAAAGCAAGTATATCCTTTCGTAAATATGGAAACCAAAACTGCACGCGGTATTCCAGGTGTGGCCTCACCAATACCCTGATTAACTGTAGGACAACTTCCCTGCTTTTATACTCCATCCCCTTTGCAATAAAGAACAATATCCCATTGGCCTTCCTGGTCACTTGCTGTACCTGCATACTATCCTTTTGTGTTTCATGCACAAGTACCCCCAAGTCCTGCTGTACTGCAGCACTTTGCAATTTTTCTCCATTTAAATAATAACTTGCTCTTTGATTTTTTTGCTGCCAAACTGCATGATCTTTCACACTTTCCAATATTATACTCCATCTGCCAAACTTTTGCCCATTCACTTAGCCTATCTATGTCTTTTTGCAGATTTTTTGTGTCCTCCTCACACGTTGCTTTTCCTCCCATCTTTGTGTCGTCAGAAAATTTGGCTACATTACACTCAGTCCCTTCTTCCTAGCCGTTAATATTGATTGTAAATAGTTGGGGTCCCAGCACTGATCCCTGCGGCACCCCACGAGTTACTGATTGCCAACCCGAGAATGAACCATTTATCCCGACTCTGTTAGTTAGCCAATCCTCTAACCATGCTAATATATTACCACCAACCCCGTGAACTTTTATCTTGTGCAATAACCTTTTATGTGACATCTTGTCAAATACCTTCTGGAAGTCCAAATAGACTACATCCACTGGTTCCCCTTTATCCACCCTGCTCGTTACATCCACAAAGTATTCCAGCAAATTTGTCAAACATGACTTCCCCTTCATAAATCCCTGCTGATTCTGCCTGACCGAATTTTGCTTTTCCAAATGTCCTGCTACTGCTTCTTTAATAATGGACTCCAACATTTTCCCAATCACAGATGTTTGGCTAATTGGTCTATAGTTTCCTGCTTTTTGTCTGCCTCCTTTTTTAAATAGGGACGTTACATTTGCAATTTTCCAATTTCCCCAGAATCCAGGGAATTTTGGTAAGTTACAACCAATGCATCCACAATCCCTGCCACTACTTCTCTTAAGACCCTAGGATGCAAGCCATCAGGTCCAGGGGACTTATCTGCCTTCAGTCCCTTTGAAATAGTGCAATGGGACCTTTTAGGTCCACCTCAGGGAGCCTCGGTTTAAGGTTTCATCTGAAAGACGGCACCTCCGACAGTGCAGCACTCCCTCAGCACCATACTGGAGTGTCAGCCTAGATTTTTGTGCTCAAGTTTCTGGAGTGAGACTTGAACCCACAACCTTCCGACTCAGAGGTGAGGGTACTACCAATTGAGCCACAGCTGACTCTTAACTAAATACATTGGTGTATCCAGGGAAGTATATGAATCTGTTCTCGGAATGTATATTGGGCAGTATATGTATGTATTATGGTATATGAATGAGTTGTAGTATTTTAATATGCTCTGGGTACATGAATGGTTTTCAGGGAATACATTGGCCTGGATATTTACTGGGACGGTTATGTAGGCGGGGGAAGCAGAGTTTCGGACAGGTAACCTGAAGTCTGGGTTTCGCAGCATGCTGTGGAGATTTAACTCACAGCGGTGTCTATTGGCCCTGACAGGTTCCCCCCCGGAGGTTTGCCTGATTGACAGGCTTGGCTTCCAGTCGGGTGGGGAGCACTCCAGACCAGGTGGCAGGACCAGGTAGATCCGATCCATTACTCTGGCGGAGTTTGACCCTGAGTGGTCCGATCCGAAACCTGACCCCGGGCATGGGTCCGGTACTGGGGTCGTCCAATCCCTGACCCGGGGGTCTTTGTATTGTGGGGGAGTGTGATGTGTTCAGGGTGGGTATTGGAATCTGTTTTAGGAATGTATACTGGGATGTGTATTGATGTGTTATGGGAAATATATGAATGTGTTCTCGGTATATAAATACATTCTGCGACGTACATGAATATGTTCTGCGATGTATATAAATATGTTGTGGGAATTATATGAATATGTTATGGGATATATTTGAATGTGTAATGGGATGTATATGAATCTGCTCTCAGAAATATATGAATCTATTCAAGGAATATGTATTGTGAAGTATATCAATGTGTTACGATATGTGAATGTGTTCTGGCAAGTCAAAGATTCATCTCTGTTCCCCAATGGTTGATGCTCAGAAATATTGGAGGAGAATCGATTTTTGCAATTGTGTGAAATCTTGTGCGGTGAAGTATGTAGTTGGTCACTATCTACCTGTATGGACAATCCCCACCTGCTGATCACCTCACTCAGCACCAAGCGCCCTGCAGTAATTGCCCCGTCAGTTTTACATGGGAAGGTCCCAATCCACTTGGTGAATTTATTGATAATCACCAGGCAGTATTGATGCCCTGCATTGGACCGTTGCAGGGGTCCAATCAAATCGATTTGAAGGTGTGTCCACGGCCCCTTAGAGGGTGGGGCAGACTGGAGAAAAGTGCGATTAGTGAGCAGAGAAAGGTTATGTTGTAAACAAACTAAACATCGTTGACGCGTTTTGTAATTTCAGCTTTTATACTGGGCCACCAAACACATTACACACGTTTTGAGACGTAACCTCGGCTGAATAGTGACCTCTGTTGGATGGGAATGAAACATGTGGAAGGAATCCTCCGCCAGCTGTGGTGGGACACACACAATTGGTACAGACTCCCCCAGTACTGTAGGGGTGGTGTGCGGGGTCAGTTTGCCTCCCCTGACCCAGAGCGATTACGTGTCGCTCCCACTCCCTGGTTCTCAAGCCTGGATTTATTAATCAGGGTGTGATAAAGTGCAGCAGATAACTGTTTTGTACAAAGAAGGTATGGATTTTATTCAAGAAAGCAAAGAACACAAATATACTCCAGTAAAACTGTAAAATCTTACAAAAGGTTCTAAACAATGGGGAATACTTTGTTTCGGTAATAAACACGACAGAAATACCTCCCACCTCCCACTTACTCTCTAGCTAAGTTAGACTCTAGGGCAACAGGGATAATGCTCACCAATCCTTCCTTTGACAGTTAGGGCTGTTTCGCGGTTTCGGGGTTCTTTGGTTATAGCCGGTTTGCCTTGTCATACCCTGGACGTGGCAGAAGACCCCTGCTGCGTATTGAAGCCAGTTGGGGCGAGTTATTTTCTCCGATGTTTCTTCCTGCATTTTCTTGCCGTGTGCTCTCAATCTTGTTGTTCCAAAGTGCTTGGTCAGAAAAGTTCTTTCTGTGATGGTCAGCATAGAGATAGCTCTCTTGGTACGATAGGCCCTGAATTATACTCGGAGAGACTGTTTAATCTTCGCGCCAAATCTAACGTTTCTTTTGTTTAAGTTTTGCTGCCCAGCTAACTGAAACTTGATTAAGTTTTAATCTGGCGTTGATAGATTTTTTTGAGTTGATGAGCTCTTGTCCATTGTGATAGCACTGCTTTTTTTGCTTCCAGAAGTGTGGCCTGAGCCAGATATTTATATGTCTGTTGAAAAGGTGTTGGAATATGTATGTGATATTTGGGTCCTCTGGGTGGGGTGAATAATGTTTCTTCCGTAGTCGTCTGTTTAAATGCTAATGTTTGCTAGGGGCAGATTTTGAGGATAAACAGTTCATTAGCTCCAATGTCCAAACTGGCCTTTTAGAGATTGACCCCACCCCTTTTCTTGCAGAGCCAACATTCACCTTTTAAAAATCCCAAACTTGGTTAAAAACTCATAGATTTCTTCCATAAGCATTTTAGGATCCCAAACTTTCTGTTTGATAGTCCCAAATCGAATTTCCTTTCTAATGAGTCCAAACACTGAGGAAGGGGTTTCCACGAATTTTGGAATCTTACAGTTCCCCATTTGACACTCTTCGCCACAGAGTATCATCCTCAATGATCAAAATTCCTGATTCCCGAGAGCCAACCTTACCCTGTGGTTTACCTAGCTAAACCCAGACGTATGTATTACTGTTTACAGGGCAATTCAGTCATAAGTTACATTACAGCATAGAGGGTGTCCAACACCCCTCCATGACTCCAGTTTCACAAAAGTACACAGTAAAACACACCTAGTACAAACTTTTTAACACTTGACCTCTGCGTTTTACAGCAGGTGGAATCTGAACCCGACCCCACCGGGTGACTGTGATTTTCCTGCAGTGTCCTCTCATATTTTGTGTTTCCCTCCCTGATGCAACCCTCAAGTTGCGAGGGCTCGTCCAGCACCCTCTGGTGGCGGGACCGATGACCTCTGCCTCTCACCCTGCAGGTAGTACACCATAGATAAAGAGTAATCGCGAGCTATTCTGATCCCGGCTGGGACCTCTATATTTCTGAAAATATCCCACCAGGGTGGAACTGTGATCTCCGAAATCTCGCCCCCTATCTCAATTGTTTTTTGTTATAGAGTATAGAAATGTTTCTGCGATATTTCTACAGCTTTGAGTAGAGCGGTAAGATGTTCGGGGAGAGGGGGAATTTTGTAACCAAAATGTGAAACATAGTCTTGCAGGTTTGTTATGTTGTCACTAACAGTGAGATGAACAGTGGAGGGTTCAGGAATGGGGACAATCCGTTCCTGGGCCACTTGAACTTCTGCCTCGGGTTTAAAACAGAAATTGCTGTCACTTACCGGACACCAGTGTGCTGTCCATGCTGGGCGCACTTGCGGTGACACAATATGTCCCACCCCCTATGAATGCTACCTGTGGAGGAACATGGTCTTGTGCCATCACTTCCATGGCGCAATTGATAGGTTCCGCGCCTGCAGAAGCAAACTTACATTCTGATCGAGCAAAACCATTCAAGTGCTGGGGACACAGTATTACTTGTGCACCCCGGCTCTGGCATCCGGAGAGATCAATGCCTGTCATAGCATGCTCCCACTTTATGACATACGGTGGGACCGCTTTAAAACATGCACTCCTCTGCGAATGACCCCGATATTCTCAACCCTGTATACCGGTGCTGGCTGGGGTGACCTGCCCATTACCGGCATCCTTACTACAATTCCCATCATTGTATGGTTGGACCACCCGCAATCTACAGGGACAGGGTAGGCTTCAGAGGCTAAACGAAGCTGGCACGGGCTCAATAAATTGCTATATGGGTGCAACGCAGCGAGATGCTTGTTGCTTATCCATGAAGGGACGCAACCTTGCCTCAGGTCCTCCAGGTTGCTGCGGCCCTCGTCCAGCAACCATGCTCCATACAGCAAGCACACCTCATTCCATGCGGCCTGCTCTGAGGTGCTCCTGTCCTCCTGTATCAAATTATTAACAGTTATTAGTGTGCCTCTCCAGCTCTGCAATTACCTCCTTTAAATGAACTCATGAAGCTCTGAACCCACTACTGTATTCTCTTCCCCTAAAATCTTATGCAGTTGGTTTTTTAACCCAGTGATCTGTATCTGGAGTTGCACATTATCCATGCTATTAACAATACCCGTTCCTGTACTGAACACTGGGGCTACATCGTTCCAGGTTTCTCTTCTCTGCCTCCCGGACCCCACACTATTCCCAACATTCAGACCATAAAACTGTTCTTTATCTACATTTCCATAGTCCAGTTCATAAAATTCCTGAAACATCACTTTTAACATCACTTTGTCAGTAGGGATTAACACTAACTCGTTCCCTGGACCCCTGGTGGTGGTGGGACACCTATCTACAGTCGTCTGTACCATCAGGGCCCTGGGCGGGGGCTTCCTGGTGTATGAGATGAGCTCTGTGGCGTTGATGGTGTTCGGGGGATTTGGGATCACAGACATTGGGCCTCAAACCCACACCGACAAACAATGTATTCTGGGCCTCAAACCCATGCAGACAAGACATTGGGCCTCGAACCCACACAGACAAGTCAGACATGGATCCCTTGTTTCTCCTTCCACCACTATTCCCAACACAATCTCGTATCTTTGGCTCGATTCGTTCCCATTAAGACAAAAAGAAAAGAAAAATCTTTCGCTCTGTTGGGGCTGCCCCCTCACAGGTCCTTCTCCAGTTATTCAATTTTTTCATCTTTAAATCAATTTAGCTAAGTCAAATGTCCAGCCTTTGTGATCTAATTACTGGAGTTCACACAGCAATGTCCCATCCAGGTTCAAGTTCAGCTGCACCTTGAGGTCATTTCCCTATAAATGAATTATACCTCTCCGGTAATTGCCTATTTGAAAGAAACTAAAGAACATCCATTGTGGCTTTTCTGCCCGCCCAATGGGTTAATTCATCCAGCTATTTTCCCCTTACTGTTACTGAGGGAAAACATCCACTCAAAATATAACTTAAAATATAACTTCAACATTTTACAAATGCTCAGAATAATAATACACTCTTGACAAGGTGTTGCTTTCTGCTTGTGCAGAGGGTTACCTTTTTTTTCGACAAACTCACCGACTAATGCATGGTACCACACATACCAATAGCTTACACATTACAATGGTTCTCTCTTTCATGTCTAATAGCAGCACACAGCCTTTTCTCCACTGGTTACATTCTTCAATTGGTCAGAAAATTATTATTTTAAAATACCAAATATATGTGATTCCACCATGGCCATAATGAAAGTTTGGTTTTCCCAGGTTAATTAATCTCAATTCCAAATTAATTCAAACCAATTTCAAACTAACCAGTGCCAGTTGAAAAAAAACTATAGACACACACACACTTAAAGACAAGTTACAGACCATCCACATGCTTTTAATAATTATTCACACTGAAACATCAGAGATTTTTAGTCCAGTATTTCTCCACCTGAGCCCATAAGCTGCTGTAATGTGGCCACTAACATTTGTACCGGGTCGTCGGCTGCCTTCCTGTGGCTCTGTTTTGCCTCAGCACCCTCGTAACCTGGTGTCGAAATCTCGACCTCAGAAAAGAATGACTCCGACACTTACAGCTCCGATGGAAGTTTCCCTTTTAATTTACTTGCTCGCAAGGGGTAGGTTTCACTCAGTCAAGGGCCAAATGAACACCTCCGCAATGGTACAGCTTCACAAGATATTTATACAGTAAAACCCAAGTTCTGGCCTCTCCCTGTGTATTGCTCTGTCTCACAGTCAGTGAATACAGATAAAGAGTTAATTACTATATCCTGGTCCTGACATGGTGTCGAGATATTTCCTTTTGTCAGGGTTATCAGAAAGCCAAACGGCCATTACTCCATGAGTCATAGGTAATGGGCTATCACCTGTCTTGTATTGTATCAGGATTATCCAATTTCCTGGTCAGTTTACCTGTTTGCTTCAAATGGATGAGGTAAAGGAAAGAGATAATGGCTAGAAGATAAGGGTGGGGTGACATGGAACTCCTGTAGTGTAGACAATAGGAGAGCACCATGGGGGGTTACTTGTCTCAGCATGACTTGTCTCCTAGCTGTCTGATAACCATCAGCCATCTAACAGCAGGTTTGGCTGTTCATAATAAGCTGGCTGCTAAAATGCAGAAAGTTCTGGAAGGGCCAGGACTCCATTTTAATCAAAAGGCACACAAATACCGTATGGTATCAGCTTAGATAAAAATACATTTCCACACTGGCTTCCCTCCTTTCGGGAGCCTACAATTCCAGCTCCAGTGTCCCAAAATTCCACAGTTATAACACTCTTGGGATTGACCCACATTACCTCCCTCTTGTCTCCCTGTGCCCATCGTGTTCCCAGCCTGTAGGGTGTATAAATCTGCTTTGTCTACGTTGCCAAAATCGAACTCGTAAAATTTCTTGAACATTTCTCTGAGTAGGGCCTGGTATAGCTGCTCCGTTTCCTTCGGGCACCATGCAGGTAAGTGTACTTCTGTAAGGTTTAAGATAAATGAAGCTACTGTATAGTGTACCCCCTGGTATTCCTCGATGTCACCTCTGTGACCCATACTCGCCCCCATTAGGGCAAGCAGGAGCAAGGCCCCTCTCCTCATTCGGTTCTTTCTGTGTAGGGACAAAATAGATAGCCCTGTCCTTGAGAAAAACAGTTCTCTGGCTTGGCAAAGGTGATCCAGTTCTACAATCCAACTTGAACTTTAAAATTTTAAAATTTCTAAAATCTAAACTTAACTCCCAAAAATATTTAAAACACCCTTAAAATCGTACAGTAACACTACGTACATTCGCCACCCGTCTCCGGGTGGCCAGGCTAAATCCTGTTCTGCTCCTTCCTTTTGCGGCCTCTGGGCAGCTTGCATGGCTGGATGTAAGGTGGTCTATACCACAGGACCCCGAGAACTGGGGGTTTCCCTGAGTCCCAGATGATCGGGGGAATGGCCCCTCCGGTACTACAGTACACTACCCCCTTCTGTGTAACTGCTGGGTCCATGTCCTTCCCTGTGTGTTCTGTGCAGCCTGAGGCTGCAGGCTGCGGACTCTCAGTTGGTGGCTGGTCCACCACTACCTCTCCCGTCAATCCCTCACCGCTGAAGGCTGCTGGCTGGGGAGTCCCTGTCCGTAGACTGATCCCTGATTTTGGATATTCTTTTACGGATGGCAAACCTCCCGGGGCTGAACCACTGAAACTGGGGCACTGGTGATCACGGTATAGAAACATAGAAACATAGAAAATAGGTGCAGGAGCAGGCCATTCAGCCCTTCTAGCCTGCACCGCCATTCAATGAGTTCATGGCTGAACATGAAACTTCAGTACCCCCTTCCTGCTTTCTCGCCATAACCCTTGATCCCCCGAGTAGTAAGGACTTCATCTAACTCCCTTTTGAATATATTTAGTGAATTGGCCTCAACTACTTTCTGTGGTAGAGAATTCCACAGGTTCACCACTCTCTGGGTGAAGAAGTTTCTCCTCATCTCGGTCCTAAATGGCTTACCCCTTATCCTCAGACTGTGACCCCTGGTTCTGGACTTCCCCAACATTGGGAACATTCTTTCTGCATCTAACCTGTCTAAACCCGTCAGAATTTTAAACGTTTCTATGAGGTCCCCTCTCATTCTTCTGAACTCCAGTGAATACAAGCCCAATTGATCCAATCTTTCTTGATAGGTCAGTCCCGCCATCCCGGGAATCAGTCTGGTGAACCTTTGCTGCACTCCCTCAATAGCAAGAATGTCCTTCCTCAAGTTAGGAGACCAAAACTGTACACAATACTCCAGGTGTGGCCTCACCAAGGCCCTGTACAACTGTAGCAACACCTCCCTGCCCCTGTATTCAAATCCCCTCGCTATGAAGGCCAACATGCCATTTGCTTTCTTAACCGCCTGCTGTACCTGCATGCCAACCTTCAATGACTGATGTACCATGACACCCAGGTCTCGTTGCACCTTCCCTTTTCCTAATCTGTCACCATTCAGATAAAAGTCTCTCTCTCTGTTTTTACCACCAAAGTGGATAACCTCACATTTATCCACATTATACTTCATCTGCCATGCATTTGCCCACTCACCTAACCTATCCAAGTCACTCTGCAGCCTAATAGCATCCTCCTCGCAGCTCACACTGCCACCCAACTTAGTATCATCCGCAAATTTGGAGATACTGCATTTAATCCCCTCGTCTAAATCATTAATGTACAATGTAAACAGCTGGGGCCCCAGCACAGAACCTTGCGGCACTCCACTAGTCACTGCCTGCCATTCTGAAAAGTACCCGTTTACTCCTACTCTTTGCTTCCTGTCTGACAACCAGTTCTCAATCCACGTCAGCACACTACCCCCAATCCCATGTGCTTTAACTTTGCACATTAATCTCTTGTGTGGGACCTTGTCGAAAGCCTTCTGAAAGTCCAAATATACCACATCAACTGGTTCTCCTTTGTCCACTTTACTGGAAACATCCTCAAAAAATTCCAGAAGATTTGTCAAGCATGATTTCCCTTTCACAAATCCATGCTGACTTGGACCTATCATGTCACCATTTTCCAGATGCACTGCTATGACATCCTTAATAATTGATTCCATCATTTTACCCACTACTGAGGTCAGGCTGACCGGTCTATAATTCCCTGTTTTCTCTCTCCCTCCTTTTTTAAAAAGTGGGGTTACATTGGCTACCCTCCACTCCATAGGAACTGATCCAGAGTCAATGGAATGTTGGAAAATGACTGTCAATGCATCCGCTATTTCCAAGGCCACCTCCTTAAGTACTCTAGGATGCAGGCCATCAGGCCCTGGGGATTTATCTGCCTTCAATCCCATCAATTTCCCCAACACAATTTCCCGACTAATAAAGATTTCCCTCAGTTCCTCTTCCTTACTAGACCCTCTGACCCCTTTTATATCCGGAAGGTTGTTTGTATCCTCCTTAGTGAATACCGAACCAAAGTACTTGTTCAATTGATCCGCCATTTCTTTGTTCCCCGTTATGACTTCCCCTGATTCTGACTGCAGGGGACCTACGTTTGTCTTCACCAACCTTTTTCTCTTTACATACCTATAGAAACTTTTGCAATCCGCCTTAATGTTCCCTGCAAGCTTCTTCTCGTACTCCATTTTCCCTGTCCTAATCAAACCCTTTGTCCTCCTCTGCTGAGTTCTAAATTTCTCCCAGTCCCCAGGCTCGCTGCTATTTCTGGCCAATTTGTATGCCACTTCCTTGGCTTTAATACTATCCCTGATTTCCCTAGATAGCCACGGTTGAGCCACCTTCCCCTTTTTATTTTTACGCCAGACAGGAATGTACAATTGTTGTACTTCATCCATGCGGTCTCTAAATGTCTGCCATTGCCCATCCACAGTCAACCCCCTAAGTATAATTCGCCAATCTATCCTAGCCAATTCACGCCTCATACCTTCAAAGTTACCCTTCTTTAAGTTCTGGACCATGGTCTCTGAAATTACTGTTTCATTCTCCATCCTAATGCAGAATTCCACCATATTATGGTCACTCTTCCCCAAGGGGCCTCGCACAATGAGATTGCTAATTAATCCTCTCTCATTACACAACACCCAGTCTAAGATGGCCTCCCCCCTAGTTGGTTCCTCAACATATTGGTCTAGAAAACCATCCCTTATGCACTCCAGGAAATCCTCCTCCACCGTATTGCTTCCAGTTTGGCTAGCCCAATCTATGTGCATATTAAAGTCACCCATTATAACTGCTACACCTTTATTGCATGCACCCCTAATTTCCTGTTTGATGCCCTCCCCAACATCCCTATTACTGTTTGGAGGTCTGTACACAACTCCTACTAACGTTTTTTGCCCTTTGGTGTTCTGCAGCTCTACCCATATAGATTCCACATCATCCAAGCTAATGTCTTTCCTAACTATTGCATTAATCTCCTCTTTAACCAGCAATGCTACCCCACCTCCTTTTCCTTTTATTCTATCCTTCCTGAATGTTGAATACCCCTGAATGTTGAGTTCCCAGCCCTGATCATCCTGGAGCCACGTCTCCGTAATCCCAATCACATCATATTTGTTAACATCTATTTGCACAATTAATTCATCCACCTTATTGCGGATACTCCTTGCATTAAGACACAAAGCCTTCAGGCTTGTTTTATTAACACCCTTTGTCCTTTTAGAATTTTGCTGTACAGTGGCCCTTTTTGTTCTTTGCCTTGGGTTTCTCTGCCCTACACTTTTCCTCATCTCCTTTCTGTCTTTTGCTTTTGGCTCCTTTTTGTTTCCCTCTGTCTCCCTGCATTGGTTCCCATCCCCCTGCCATATTAGTTTAAATCCTCCCCAACAGCACTAGCAAACACTCCCCCTAGGACATTGGTTCCAGTCCTGCCCAGGTGCAGACCGTCCGGTTTGTACTGGTCCCACCTCCCCCAGAACCGGTCCCAATGCCCCAGGAATTTGAATCCCTCCCTGCTGCACCACTGCTCAAGCCACGTATTCATCTGCGCTATCCTGCGATTCCTACTCTGACTATCACGTGGCACTGGTAGCAATCCCGAGATTACTACTTTTGAGGTCCTACTTTTTAATTTAGCTCCTAGCTCCTTAAATTCGTTTCGTAGGACCTCATCCCTTTTTTTGCCTATGTCGTTGGTACCAATGTGCACCACGACAACTGGCTGTTCTCCCTCCCATTTCAGAATGTCCTGCACCCGCTCCGAGACATCCTTGACCCTTGCACCAGGGAGGCAACATACCATCCTGGAGTCTCGGTTGCGGCCGCAGAAACGCCTATCTATTCCCCTCACAATTGAATCCCCTATCACTATCGCTCTCCCACTCTTTTTCTTGTCCTCCTGTGCAGCAGAGCCAGCCACGGTGCCATGAACTTGGCTGCTGCTGCCCTCCCCTGATGAGTCATTCCCCTCAACAGTACCCAAAGCGGTGTATCTGTTTTGCAGGGGGATGACCGCAGGGGACCCCTGCACTACCTTCCTTGCTCTACTCTTCCTGCTGGTCTTCCATTCCCTATCTGGCTGTGGACCCTTTCCCTGCGGTAAGACCAACTCACTACACGTGATACTCACGTCATTCTCAGCATCGTGGATGCTCCAGAGTAAATCCACCCTCAGCTCCAATTCCGTAACGCCGTGGTGTGCGGGGAGTCCTTCTTAAGGCTCTGGCTACTGGGGGTGTGTCCGAGTCCCAAATGATTGGGGGGATAGCTCCTCCAGTAATACAGTTCACCGCCCCTATCGGTGCAATCTGTGAGTCTGCAACGTCCCCTGTGGGCTTTCCACAGTCAGAGGCTGGTGGCTGAGGATCCCTGTCCCTAGAACGGTTCACTGTTCCCAATGATAGTGGGATGGAGAACAACCCAGCCTGTTCGTTCCCTGTGAAACCTTCTCGACTGTACTGGACCCCATTAGATAGAGGTGAGGCGGCTGGGTTATCTGTGTATACAATGGTGCTTGAAGTTCCAGTATCTAGCAGATAGGTCCCTGTCACGTCCTCCACCTCCATCTTAATGCATGGAAAAGGGGAGGTGCAACGAGACCTGGGTGTCATGGTACATCAGTCATTGAAGGTTGGCATGCAGGTGCAGCAGGCGGTAAAGAAAGCAAATGGCATGTTGGCCTTCATAGCGAGGGGATTTGAGTACAGGGGCAGGGAGGTGTTGCTACAGTTGTACAGGGCATTGGTGAGGCCACACCTGGAGTATTGTGTACAGTTTTGGTCTTCTAACCTGAGGAAGGACATTCTTGCTATTGAGGGAGTGCAGCGAAGGTTCACCAGACTGATTCCCGGGATGGCGGGACTGACCTATCAAGAAAGACTGGATCAACTGGGCTTGTATTCACTGGAGTTCAGAAGAATGAGAGGGGACCTCATAGAAACATTTAAAATTCTGACGGGGTTAGACTGGTTAGATGCAGGAAGAATGTTCCCAATGTTGGGGAAGTCCAGAACCAGAGGTCACAGTCTAAGGATAAGGGGCAAGCCATTTAGGACCGAGATGCGGAGGAACTTCTTCACCCAGAGAGTGGTGAACCTGTGGAATTCTCTACCACAGAAAGTTGTTGAGGCCAATTCACTAAATATATTCAAAAAGGAGTTAGATGAGGTCCTTACTACTAGGGGGATCAAGGGGTATGGCGAGAAAGCAGGAATGGGGTACTGAAGTTGAATGTTCAGCCATGAACTCATTGAATGGCGGTGCAGGCTAGAAGGGCCGAGTGGCCTACTCCTGCACCTATTTTCTATGTTTCTATGTTTCTATGTCTCTTGTGTGCATTGTATTCTCGGGGACACAGGTACACAGGGGTGCCGGTTCTCGTCATGGGTCATGTAATGTCTGTTAGCTTGTAATGTTTGTAGCTCCACACTGTGGATCTGCATGTATTATGTACTGCAAGTGCATAGTTAATCATTAAACAGAACCAGGCAGTTTCCGGAGTCTTCCGAGAGAGCTGCCTCCATGTAAAGAAGCTGTGTGTGCTGTGCTCTGTGAAAATATCACAGTTGACGACTGAGATTGGATTTTTCGGATGATTTAAAGCTAAAATTTTGTTGGTGAAGGATTCAGCCAGCTGACAGAGAGACATTGGAAGTTTCTGTCTTTGGAAAAAAGCTACAAAATCCGAGGTAAAATACAGCACATGGTGAGAACAGCTAGAGATTAAAATGGCAGGTGTAATCGGATATTTGGGAGAATATAGACAAGACCGGGAACATTTTAAAGCGTATGTGGATCGGCTAGAAATGTATTTCACTGCAAAATAATATAATCGAAGTTCCAGACAATGCAGTCCAGAACCAGGCTGTGTTGGAACGTAAGATTACATATCGAAATACTCCTCATACAACTACTGGTAGAACACCAGCAGAGTTGTTTCTCAAATGACAGCCACGAACCAGATTCTCGTTGTTAAAGCCAAATTTGGCACAGTCCGTAGAAGAGTCACAATTAAGACAGAAAGAGAATCATGATAAAGGTAGAGTAAAAGAGAGAAGTGTGAAATTAAACCAGAAGGTGAGTGTGAAAAACCATCACCATAAATGGTTAAAGTTGTTACCAGGAAGAGTGGTGAAGATATGTGGTCCTCGCACATATTTGTCAAAGATGTTTGACAATGGACAGTGTTAGGTTTGTTCATATTGATCATATTTTACCTACAGACATGGAAGGAGTTGAAGGTGGGAATGATTTTAATTATTTCTGACTCATCAGACAGTTTTGATATACCAGTTGCAAATAATAAATCCAATGTACTGGAAACAAATCCAGGAGAGAATCAGAATGAAAGTCTGAGTCCGAGTCAGGAAAACAAAGAGCCTGAAGTTAGAGTGAGTTCAAATGAAAATCAAGGAAATTCCGTGGAGGAAAACGTTCCTCAGGATGAGCCTCGAATGAGTTTAGATTCGACACCATGTTTGGAAGGTACTGTTCGAGAGCGAAGGTATCCTCTTCGAAACAGAAAACAAGTGGTGAAGTTAAATTTGTAAATATAAAAAAAAATAAGTTTATATCCTGTGTTATGTAGAAACATGAAAGTTATGTATGATGTTTGTTGTGATGGCTTCTTCATTTAGGAGGGAGAAGTGTAATGTCTGTAAGCTTGTAATGTTTGTAGCTCCACACTGTGGATGTGGACGTATTGTGTACTGCAAGTGCATAGTTAATCATTAAACAGAACCAGGCAGTTTCTGGAATCTTCCGAGAGAGCCTCCTCCATGTTAAGAAGCTGTGTGTGCTGTGCTCTGTGAATATATCACAGGTCAGGATTTGGCGGGGCGGATGGGGTTCCCCTTCCGATGGCTGTAGCTACCTTCCCTGGGCCGTCCAATACGGACCAGAGCGCGGCCACGAACTCCTCGAAGGAAGAGGGAGAGTTCTGCGCTCCAGGTCCGGGTCCGGCCTTTTGGGCAGGTGCTGGGAGTTACTTAGCTACATTATCATTCCAATGGTTCCTCCATCCCTTTCTCCAATGCCCACTTTTCTCGCATCCAAAGCAGTTATGCTTGGTGTCGGAAGTGATACCCCCTTCCTGGTGCCATTCCCTCTTTGCTTGGTGGGGCCTTAACTCATCTACCCTCCCCTTGGGTGGGTTCTCCTCTGTCCCTCGGCCGCTCCTAAAAGCCAGGGTTAGTTGCCTAATCACTGACTCCTCGGTGGCGTTGGGATCCCTAGGATCGAACCACAGCTCAGCTTTGGCCTTCACCCATGGCAAACTCTTTGCCACCAGGCTCCGGAACCAGTGAGCCTTCTCATCCCGGGTCAAGTGATCCCGGTTGAGGGTCCCACTGCAGGCACTCTTGTAGACGAGCCACAGCCTGTCTGTGAAAGCTTGTGGGGTTTCCCCTGCCTGTTGCAGTGTCCTCTCCACTCGGGAAAACGGGCTCCCATTGTTGAGGCCCATAGCCTCCAGGATTTCTTCCTGGATGGCCGCAGATATACTTTGCCCGCACTTGGTGTTTGTGGAGAGAGGCTGGTACAATCTACTTTCTCAGGAGAATAGGAGCATTTTTGCCGTTTCGGAGTCGTCGCACCCATTGATGCCTGTCGCTTGGTCTATTTCCATAAAGTGAACCGAAGGGTCCCCTTTATGGGTGAGCTTGTCCTTTATGGGTGGGTTACCATGGTTCCAGGCTGCTGGGTGCTGTGGGGGACCACGAAGTTACTTTCGAGGGGTCCTGCTGCCTCACCGAGAATGGGCGTACCGTACTTCTGCTGCCGGACCGGGCACATCGGCACCAGTCCCGGCCCTTGTCGTACTGGTGTCACTCCCACCTCACCCTGCTGCCAAGTCGCGTTACAACCCGATGTCACAGGTGGTGGTGCACCGTCCCCATCTGCCCCGCAAACTGTTCGCCCCTCCTGCTGCTAAACCGGGCTAAGCCCCAGTGCCACAGATACTGGGTGAATGTCCCTCTCCGTTCGCCCCTCCTGCTGCCAGACCGGGCTAAGCCCCAGTGCCACAGATACTGGGTGAATGTCCCTCTCCGTTCGCCCCTCCTGCTGCTAAACCGGGCTAAGCCCCAGTGCCACAGACACTGGGTGAATGTCCCTCTCCGTTCGCCCCTCCTGCTTCTAAACCGGGCTAAGCCCCGGTGCCACAGATACTGGGTGAATGTCCCTCTCCGTTCGCCCCTCCTGCTGCCAGACCGGGCTAAGCCCCAGTGCCACAGATACTGGGTGAATGTCCCTCTCCGTTCGCCCCTCCTGCTGCCAGACCGGGCTAAGCCCCAGTGCCACAGATACTGGGTGAATGTCCCTCTCCGTTCGCCCCTCCTGCTGCCAGACCGGGCTAAGCCCCGGTGCCACAGATACTGGGTGAATGTCCCTCTCCGTTCGCCCCTCCTGCTGCCAGACCGGGCTAAGCCCCAGTGCCACAGATACTGGGTGAATGTCCCTCTCCGTTCGCCCCTCCTGCTGCTAAACCGGGCTAAGCCCCAGTGCCACAGACACTGGGTGAATGTCCCTCTCCGTTCGCCCCTCCTGCTTCTAAACCGGGCTAAGCCCCGGTGCCACAGATACTGGGTGAATGTCCCTCTCCGTTCGCCCCTCCTGCTGCCAGACCGGGCTAAGCCCCAGTGCCACAGATACTGGGTGAATGTCCCTCTCCGTTCGCCCCTCCTGCTGCCAGACCGGGCTAAGCCCCAGTGCCACAGATACTGGGTGAATGTCCCTCTCCGTTCGCCCCTCCTGCTGCCAGACCGGGCTAAGCCCTGGTGCCACAGATACTGGGTGAATGGTCCTCTCCGTTCGCCCCTCCTGCTGCCAAACCGGGCTAAGCCCCGGTGCCACAGATACTGGTCGAACGGTTCCCCCTGCTCTTCCTGCCGTACTCGGGTTTATTAGGCAGAACATGTCTTTGGCCTTGGAAAGAGCAAGGCTCAGACTCTCAATTTGCTTTTGGCAGGGACCGTGGTCTCCAGTCTCGAACCCTCAGCTGCTTGCTACCTTATAAGTGGCCTGAACGTCCCTTAACTTCTCCTCCTGCGCTTTAATTATTCTGGTGAGGCGGGTGTTTACCTCCTGCAACACCAGTTCTTATCCCTTCGCTTCGGTGACCTGGTACTGAAGGTAATCCTGGCCGTTTCTATGTGTTTCCACTAACTGTACTTTTCCTTGCTTTTGCTTGCCTAACTCCTCAAATGATCACTCCCCCATGATAGCTCTGGCACTCGAGTGTTCCTCGGACTCCCTGAGGTCTGCCTCCAGAGACTCGACTTTCTTGTCCAATTGCTAGACTTGTCGGTGTAGGCAGACTAACCATATTGCTTTCTCCACAGAGCGCTTATGGTCCTTACTCTCAGTCCATTTGGCTGCAGCGTCCACAGGATGCTCAGCGCGCAATAGGTTCAGTACCATTTCTTTGTTATATTGACTTTCTTGAACATGTAAGAGGAAATCCTCTCTTCCATTTTGCTTCTTTTCTCAAAAACAGTGTCTACTGCATCACACCCTTTTGACCACGCTCCTAACTGGCTCGCCATTCTGTAGGGGGTGGTGTGCGGGGTCAGTTTGCCTCCCCTGACCCAGAGCAGTTGCGAGTCGCTCCCACTCCCTGGTTCTCAAGCCTGGATTTATTAATCAGGGTGTGATAAATTACAGCAGACAACTGTTTTGTACAAAGAAGGTATGGATTTTATTCAACAAAGCAAAGAACACAAATATACTCCAGTAAAACTGTAACATCTTACAAAAGGTTCTAAACAATGGGGAATACTTTGTTTCGGTAATAAACACAACAGAAATACCTCCCACCTCCCACTTACTCTCTAGCTAAGTTAGACTCGAGGGCAACAGAGATAATGCTCACCAATCCTTCCTTTGACAGTTAGGGCTGTTTCGATGTTTCGGGGTTCTTTGTTTATAGCCGGTTTGCCTTGCCATACCCCGGACGTGGCAGAAGACCCCTGCTGCGTATTGAAGCCAGTTGGGGCGAGTTCTTTTCTCCGATGTCGCGATGTTTCTTCCTGCGTTTTCTTGCCGTGTGCTCTCGATCTTGTTGTTCCGAAGGGCTTGGTCAGAAAAGTTCTTTCTGTGATGGTCAGAATAGAAATAGATCTCTTGGTACGATAGGCCCTTAATTATACTCTAAGAGTCTGTTTAATCTTCGCGCCAAATCTAACGTTTCTTTTGTTTAAGTTTTGCTGCCCAGCTAACTGAAACTTGATTAAGTTTTAATCTGGCATTGATAGATTTTTTTGAGTTGATGAGCTCTTGTCCATTGTGATAGCACCGCTTTTTTTGCTTCCAGAAGTCTGGCCTGAGCCAGATATTTCTATGTCTGTTGAAAAGGTGTTGGAATATGTGTGTGACATTTGGGTCCTCTGGGTGGGGTGGATAATGTTTCTTCCGTGTTTGACTGTTTAAATGCTAATGTTTTCTTGGGGCAGGTTTCTAGGGTAAACAGTTCCCAGGCAATTTGATTAGCTCTAATGTCCAAACTGGCCTTTTAGAGATTGACCCCACCCCTTTTCTTGCAGACCCAACATTCACCTTTTAAAAATCCCAAACTTGGTTAAAAACTCATAGATTTCTTCCATAAGCATTTTTGGATCCCAAACTTTCTGTTTGATAGTTCCAAATCGAATTTCCTTTCCAATGAGTCCAAACACTGAGCGGTTTCCACGAATTTTGGAATCTTGCTGTACTCGGTGGAACAGCAGAGGCTGCTCTGTCCCCATCACCTCTGTTTGCTCCACCCAGTCGGTGGGTGGAGGTGACGCAGTCCCATTTGAGGGACATTCATTGACCACTCGGTGAGGGCCAAATGTATCCTGCAGGGTCACCCAATCTAATTCATGTGGGGCCCCTGTTGTTATGTGGGTAAATTCCCAGGACCGACAAGAATAAAGAGTCAGAGAATTGCAGGAATATTTTGTGTCCCATGTTATAAAAGCTCCAATTAGTAAAATTCAGGTTTTTGGTTTGTCCAAAGGAACAGGTGCAGATGAGGTCACTTTACGAACTGTAACAATGTTTTTCTTCATCTCTCATTCGTTCAACATAAAAAGATGTAAAACCCCATGTAAATGTTACTGAGAACAGGAGCCAAGAGAGGACTTGCGTGTCTCTTATTGCAAAGTAGTAAAATCAGCTCGAAACTTCGCTCAAAAACAGGGTCATTGTAAATGTCGGAGAGATCTAGACCACCCAAAGTTCACTGAAGTAAAGCCGACCTCCAAAGGCAGATCTGAAGCCAAATCCCAATTCTTCATCCCGATATTTACAGGGTCGGCATTTCAGAGCAATACGTGGAGCTGATTTTTACATTTGTAAATTGTTAAAGTGCTCTTCGGTCACGCAGTAAAAATAAAGCTGTATAAACTTTAACCTGGGACATATTTAGCCGGATCATTGCACATTGAGCTCACTGTATTGTTTATTCCTCCTTGGGTTATGGGTGTCGCTGGCAAGGCCGGCATTTATTGCCCATCCCCAGGTGCTCTTGAGAAGATGACGGTGAGCATCAAAGTTCCTGTAATATTTTTTCGGGCCCTGCGTCTCCTTTAAGGGGCTCCGCGGCCCATTTAAAATACCGTGCATGTGTGTTTATCTATTGAAAAGCCGACTGCGTGGGACCCCTGGAGCACTGTGCAGACATGCGGCTGTGCGGCCACGGGGCTTACAGGGAACATTAGTGAGCATTCTTCTTGAACCGCTGCAGTCCGGTGGTGAAGGTATGTCCACATTGTTGTTAGGTAGGAAGTTGCAGGATCTTGACCCAGTGACGATGAAGAACAGTGAGATATGTCTTGGTGAGGAACTTGGAGGTGCTGGTGTTCACGTGCACCTGCTGCTCTTTTCCTTCTCGGTGGTGGAGGTCGTGGGTTTGGGAGGAGCTGCCGAAGAAATCCTAGGGACTTGTTGCAGTGCCCCCTGCATGTGGGAATATGCCGGTGTTACCGTGTTCAAGGTTCGGTAATCGATCGTGAGCCGCCAGCTCCCATCTGCTTTTTTAACTGACAAAATTGGTGAATTATTTGCAAAAATGTCCTGCCGTATAATGCCCTGCTGTAGCAATGTGTCCAGTGTGGTTTGTAGCGCTAACTGACTCTCAGCTGGAATGGGGCACTGTTTTACTTTAACATGGGCCGGCCCGTTAACCACCTCCTCCTGTATTGAGTGCCCACAATTGTGCTTGTGAGTAGCAAACACGGCCCGATACTGAGTTAACAGAGCTTGTGTGTTCGGGTCTGTGTGTGTGTGTAGTTATCTCGTATGTCTCAGGCTCCTCAATCACAGAAATAGTCGGGACCCCTCTGCCATGAGAATTTTGGTCTCCTAAACTGAGGAAGTTCTTGCTACTGAGGGACTGCAGTGAAGGATCATCAAACTGATTCCCAGGATGGCAGGACTGGCATATCAAGAAAGACTGGATCAACTGGGCTTGTATTCACTGGAGTTTAGAAGAATGAGAGAGGATCTCATAGAAACGTTAAAATTCTGACGGGGTTAGACAGGTTAGATGCAGGAAAAATGTTCCCAATGTTGGGGAAGTCCAGAACCAGGGGCCACAGTCTAAGGATAAGGGGTAAGCCATTTACGACCGACATGAGGAGAAACTTCTTCACCCAGAGAGTAGTGAACCTGTGGAATTCTCTACCACAGGAAGTTGTTGAGGCTAATTCACTAAATATGTTCAAAAAGGAGT
This sequence comes from Pristiophorus japonicus, assembly GCF_044704955.1. NCBI lineage: Eukaryota > Metazoa > Chordata > Chondrichthyes > Pristiophoridae > Pristiophorus > Pristiophorus japonicus. Next base: position 234,855,454 of record NC_091983.1, read on the forward strand.
TAGATGTAGTCCTTACTACTAGGGGGATCAAGGGGTATGGCGAGAAAGCAAGAATGGGGTACTGAAGTTGCATGTTCAGCCATGAACTCATTGAATGGCGGTGCAGGCTCGAAGGGCCGAATGGCCTACTCCTGCACCTATTTTCTATGCTTCTAATGTTCCCAATGTTGGAGAAATCCAGAACCAGGGGACACAGTCTAAGGATAAGGGGTAAGCCATTTAGGACTGAAATGAGGAGAAACTTCTTCACTCAGAGAGTTGTTAACCTGTGGAATTCCCTACCGCTGAGAGTATTGATGCCAGTTCATTGGATATATTCAAGAGGAAGTTAGATATGGCCATTATGGCTAAAGGGATCAAGGGGTATGGAGAGAAAGCAGGAAAGGGGTACTGAGGTGAATGATCAGCTATGATCTTATTGAATGGTGGTGCAGGCTCAAAGGACCGAATGGCCTACTCCTGCTATTTTCTATGTTTATATGTTTCTATGTTTTCTTTTCTGTACCATAGTAGATCATAATCCACAATTATACCACCCTTATCGAGTAAATCAGTAAAGACCCCATGAACCTTCCCATCACTGACTTTAAGCTAAATAGTCTTTCGCTCCTTGGACTTGTTCTATCTCCCACTTTAAATATAGGAATCACATTAGTTGTGTGCCAGTCCTCTGGCACTATTCCCTTTTATACATTTATCAATATATAATAGTGCCTCTGCTTTCTCTCCCTTTGCTTGTTTTAATATTCACAGATACAATCCATCTGGACCAGGGGTTTATACTCCCAAAGTTTGATTAGTTTATCAATCATCTCCCCTCCTTCTGTCTTAAATATCTTTGTATCTTTTTTGATCCATTCTTCTAATTTCATGTCCACATTGTTAGTCTCCCTGGTAAATACTTTACACTAACTTCCTTGGTATTTTAATCAATTCCTCTGTTTATAAAGCCAAGGATCCTGTATGCTTTTTTAACATTCTTAAAAACTTGTCTTCCACCTTCGAAGATTTCCATTCATAAAACTCCAGGGCCCAGAAATTTGAGTCCGCCACGAGAGTTGCCTTAGTAATGGGGTGGCTCGGGTTAACGGCCACTGAAAATGGTCATGGCGGTCAGAGAGAAAGATTCGTGCTGGGGATGAAAGATTTTTAGCCCAGCACTAACTCACTGTGTAACACCCTCCTGGTGGAGTTAGTGCAGGCATTTGAGGCAAAGTTGGTGTCCAGAAGCGGCGTTCCATCTTCCAACCATCTCTGGAAGCAAGGCAATAAATTCACTAGGAATTGTCGGATATTAAAAGGCCAATGTCTTCTGAACTGATCAAAATAAAATTGAAGGGAGAAAATGCAGTTTTCAGCCCTGACTGCCTTTAAAAAAAAATTAGCATTAAAAAGAAATCCCAAATGGAAGTATTTAGCTCCTAAAGCTGAATTCCCTTCCACACCTCAAAAAATGGGAAAAGTGCTTCAGCACTAATACAAATGGGTGAGCAAGCCAGGGAAGGGCACCCAGGGTCTCGCACGCAGCACTCCAGCTTTGTACAGGGGGCCAACACTGCAGGAGAGGTCCTCCGCCCACAGGGGCCAGGAGGCCCTCCAGAAAGAATGATGTGGGACCACATCACCGAGGCCGTCACTGCCAGCAGTGTCGCCCCAACCACCTGGCTCCAGTGCCCAAAGAAGCTTCATGGCCTCAGACCAGGGGTCAAAGTCAGTGACTCCATCTTCAAAAGCCATTTCCTACCAACTGATTCACCAGCCTCACACACTGCTCAATGCACGACTCCGGCCATGCTGATCACTCACCTGCAGCAATCTGCACCAATCACAAGGCACAGCTCCCATTCCTAGCCTCACCTCACCATCTGGGAAGAGACAGTGCAGGCCATTCTTGGTAGCAGCATGGCTAAGCCATTGGCCAGCTCCTGGGAAATCAATCATCCATTCCCGTAGATCCCAAACAGAGAGGGTTGGCAACCCGAAGGGTGTGAGCTGGAATAATTGCAAAATGGTTGCCCCAAATGTTCAGACTTCCCGGGAACCGACTCTCAGAGAGTTAATATTTCTAAATCCATCACATGGATGGAACAGAGTAACATTTCCATAATCAGTCAGCGACGGTATTTCTTCAACACAACGCTCCTACCTGCAGCTAAACTGTATTCAAAACCGTCTTCATAAAACACTATAAAAAGATGTGAACTCGCTGCTCAAACACCAGAAGGGACTGAGAGTCATTCAGTGCGTTCGACAGTGATCGGAGCGGACACCAAGATGCTGAGACTCTGCTTAACTGTGTCTGTCCTCTTCGGACGTCAGATCGCTGCAAAGGAACAAGATCAAGATTTGTACGATTTCTGTGGTGACTATGGCTGCCCTCAGCCCATAGAAGTGATTCAGTTCAACGTGAGTATAGTTAGCAGTTCACTGCGTTCTATGTTTGTACCTGTGGGAATGGTTTATGGCCCGTTTTTTAGTCCATAACGAGCGATGCGCCGACAGCACGTGTCCCAACCGAGAGGCCTGAGGTCGACCCGAAATTGGTCCTCGGGCCACATTAACATTTTATGGGTTACTGTCACCCCCTGCTGTGTCTCCACGGGCAGCTTGTTCATTTTACTAAGAAGAATATCGGGCCACTTGTCTCTCCAGCAGCGGCTGTAAGCTAAACCCTGGGAGTGGGGGGTTGGTGTGGCCACAGAGAGGGGGCATTGGGGCGATGGCAGGGACTGTGGAGTCGGGGAGCACTCCTGCTTCTCCTGGCTCCACTCAATCCAAGTCGGTTTCTGAAAGGAAGCTTGTAACAAGCATAAGGCACCTACTTTACATATGTAAGAGACCCAACGCATTTTTTGGGCAGCCCCCCAGGATGCTGGCGAAGCCATATCAATATTGTGACGCCTTTAATGCAGGCACAGATTGGGCCTGAGGCTTTGCACTCTGAAATTATGCCTTTTTGTCCCAGTCTTCTTCACAGAAATGCGGACCAATTTCTAACCCAGTGGAATTTCCCTGTATATATAAAGTGGGAAAAGACTCACAGGGAAACACGGTACCTGGACAATGGGTCATTAGCACTGATTCAGTGTGGGAGGCTTTTAATAATGTTCTCCATGTTTGCTTATTGAAAACCCATAAGGACCAAGGCCCATAGTGCAGGACATCACCAAGGGTGAAAGAGTGAGAGAGACAGGAAGCTGAGGCCAAGAGCCCATCATAAAATCCTAACTCTCTTTCTAGCCCAGTCCATCCAGGACATGAATACTGCTGCCACACCTGGGCACCTCGGACAGTCCTCTCAACACAGATTTGTTTCAGTAACTGTACAGTTGTGCCATGTGTTAATATCTTTTCTCTTAGAATTATGACGAGATGGAATATTTACCCGTTCAATGGATTGAAATAGAGGTTAATGGAATGGATATCAAGAGTGCACTCGCGACTGGCCTGGACAAACTACAGAATTATTCATGGTTTTTGAATGCTGCAGGTACATGAGATATTCCTTCAATGTAACAATAGAATATAAAACAACCCTTCGCTGTTTGAAATGTTTTCTTTGAAACTTCCTGTATAGAGAGACACACTGACCAAATAATGCCACCATTTTCAATCCCAAGGGTTGTGCTAGGATTGTGCCCATTGTGCCCTCCATAACTGACCCAGCCTCAGTTTGTGAGATCATTGACATGTTGCTGGTGGGCAGAAGTGCCACATGGGCTACTTCTTTGGTGCTTGCAGGCCATGTGTGCCCAGAATCTGACGAGGCTGCCCACACATGGGGGTTTGGGATACCAAGCTCATGTTCCGACTCCAGCCATGGCCCTTGAATTGTCTCTGGATAATAAAGGTTCTTTGCCAGACCTGAACCAGAGTCCACATACACCCTTGTGGAAGCCCATACTCTTCATTTCTCTCAGCTCACTGGCTGCTACTGGAATGCCGGGTCCTGACTGAGGCTCAGTTCTGTTTAGAGAAGGTTAAGAGCAGATTTGATAAAGATGTTCAAAATCATGAATGGTTTTGATAGAACAAATAAGGAGAAACAGTTTTCAGTGGCAGAAGGGTCGGTAACCAGAGGAGGCAGATTTCAGGTGATTGGCAACAGAACCAGAGGCGACACGAGGAAACATTGTGTTGTACAGAGAGTTGTTGCCTGAAAGCAGAGTGAAAGCAGATTCAATAGTAATATTCAAAAGAAAATTGGATAAATAGCTGAAGGGAAAAAATGCAGGGCTGTGGTTACGAACATGGGAGTGGATTAGTTAGAAAGCTCTACAAAGAGCGAGCCACTTTCTGTGCTGTACCATTCTATCATTCTGTGATTCAGTGTATCACATGAGTGTCTTCCACACCCCAGCACTGTCCCCCTGCCCCAACCTGTAACTTCAGACTCACCATGAGCAATGCCGCAGGTGACCTTCCAGTAGAATGCTGTAACAGTGTTTTCTCTGTCTGCAGATACAATTGTTCCTGTCTCTGCACCTTGGGGACTTCAGGGATACTTGGTAAATGGCACAATACAACAGAAATTCGGGGTATTTGTTGTACTAGTTCCTGAACTCACCAGCCCACCTGAACCAACGGATCCAACCATTAAAATAGGAATGTCACATATCGGCTGGTTCTATGTCAGGTGAGTTTAGTTGGTGATATATTGTGATTGATATTTCTTTACATCAGATACTTAGCCAACATTATTTAACCTGTAGCAAGCCTGTGATTAATGGGCTGGTCCAGTCAGGTGGGTCGTTGGCCAACATTAATCGTGTAATAAGTTGGTTCGTGTCTCATAACCTTCAGTTCCTTCCTCTGAGGACACGGCTAGACCTCCACACTCACATCACTCAGGTTCATATCGAGCACTGGACATAGCCGAGCCACAATTCCTCGGGACGCGATCCCAGGATGTGAATTCTACACTTTGTAACTAAAGTAGTTGGGCTTTTCTCTGCTGGAATGTCCCAAGAGCATAGACTTCCCTATTGTAACAATAATGGGGCTGGCTCCTGTTTTCAGACATTCTCACACACACCACATTCTGGGGGTTATTTTGACCAAAGGGTGAAAACAGGCGCTAAATGGCTGCAGTGCTAATAAGACTAACCTATTTGAAAGTCTGGATTTAGCACACAATTTGGGTCCTAATTGCTGAATGCCAAAATTTGAACTTGCTGGAGATGGTACAACACAAACCTGCAGGTTTAACACTCAAGTGCTGATTAGACACCATTTTCATGGAGCAGTATATGTGGCCTTCTCGCACCCACTTCCACTGAAGGTGTGGAGTGCTCTGGCTGGTACACAGCGGCACATTGCAGGATGGCTCAGGGACCGAGGGAGAGGGTGCAAAGGTTCTCGGATGTGGTACTGGAGACTGGGGTGGAGGAGTTCCAGAGGAGGAGGGACGTCTTGTACCCTCAGGGGGGGAAGGACATCACCTCGCCCTCCTGTCCATCTCTTCTACAGCATCTGGTGCTGCTCTGCCAGGCCTCATGTCCTCCTCCCATTCCTCGTCCAACCCAAGAGGGTGCCCTCGCAGATGACCATGACCAAGCACTCCCTTTCTCCTGGTGACTCCCATAAGGTGTCCAATAAGGTGGAGTAGCTCAGCACTTACTCATTTTAGGTGAAGTCCTCAGAAAAATTCTGGAATAAATGTTACTCAAGTGTTGGTGAGGTCTTGACAAAGTATCCCAGAAAGTCTGCTGATGTGCCTCAAAAGTTCTCTTCACAACTGCAGCAGCAATGAATTTTTGATGAGGTAACCAGGAGAGTCGATGAGGGTAGTGCATTTGATGTAGTGCATATCAATTATAGCAAGGCTTTTGATAATGTGCCACATGGCAGACTGGTCAGGAAAGTGAAAGCACATGGGATCCAGGGCAAAGTGGCAAGTTGTATCCAAAATTGGCTGAGAGGCAGGAAGCAAAATGTAATGGTTGATGGGTGTTTTTGTGACTGGAAGGCTGTTTCCAGTGGGGTTCCGCAGGGCTCAGTACCAGGTCTCATGCTTTTTGTGATTATATAACAATGATTTACACATGAATGTAGGGGGTACGATTAAGAAGTTTGCAAATTATACTAAAATTGGCTGTGTGGTTGATAATGAAGAAGAAATCTGTAGACTAAACGGTGGAACAGTGGAGGACTTTTAAGGAGCTCTTTCATAGAGCTCAACAAAAATATATTCCAGTGAAAAAGAAGGGTGGTAAGAGAAGATATAACCAGCCGTGGATAAACAAGGAAATAAAGGAGAGTATTAAATTAAAATCCAATGCATATAAGGTGGCCAAGATTAGTGGGAAACTAAAAGATTGGGAACATTTTAAACGACAGCAAAGAATGAATAATAAAGCAATAAAGAAAGGAAAGACAGATTACGAAAGTAAACTTCCGCAAAACATAAAAACAGGTAGTAAAAGCTTTTACCGATATATAAAACGGAAAAAAGTGACTGAAGTAAATGTTGGTCCCTTAGAAGATGAGAAGGGGGATTTAATAATGGGAAATGTGGAAATGGCTGAGACCTGAAACAATTATTTTGCTTCGGTCTTCACAGTGGAAGACACAAAAACCATGCCAAAAATTGCTGGTCACGGGAATGTGGGAAAGGAGGACCTTGAGACAATCACTATCACTAGGGGGTGGTGCTGGACAGGCTAATGGGACTCAAGGTAGACAAGTCCCCTGGGCCTGATGAAATGCATCCCAGGGTATTAAAAGAGATGGCGGAAGTTATAACAGTTGCATTTGTTATAATCTACCAAAATTCTCTGGAGTCTGGGGAGGTACCAGCGGATTGGAAAGCAGCTAATGTAACGCCTCTGTTTAAAAAAGGGGGAAGACAAAAGGCAGGTAACTATAGGCCAGTTAGTTTAACATCTGTAGGGGGGAAATGCTTGAAGCTATCATTAAGGAAGAAATAGCGGGACATCTGGATAGGAATAGTGCAATCAAGCAGACGCAACATGGATTCATGAAGGGGAAATCATGTTCAACTAATTTACTGGAATTCTTTGAGGATATAACGAGCATGGTGGATAGAGGTGTACCGATGGATGTGGTGTAGTTAGATTTCCAAAAGGCATTCGATAAGGTGCCACACAAAAGTTTACTGCAGAAGATAAAGGTACGCGGAGTCAGAGGAAATGTATTAGCATGGATCGAGAATTGGCTGGCTAACAGAAAGCAGAGAGTTGGGATAAATGGGTCCTTTTCGGGTTGGAAATCGGTGGTTAGTGGTGTGCCACAGGGATCGGTGCTGGGACCACAACTGTTTACAATATACATAGATGACCTGGAAGAGGGGACAGAGTGTCGTGTAACAAAATTTGCAGCTGACACAAAGATTAGTGGGAAAGCGGGTTGTGTAGAAGACACAGAGAGGTTGCAAAGAGATTTAGATCGGTTAAGTGAATGGGCTAAGGTTTGGCAGAGGGAATACAATGTCGGAAAATGTGAGGTCATCCACCTTGGGAAAAAAACAGTAAAAGGCAATATTATTTGAATGGGGAGAAATTACAACATGCTGCGGTGCAGAGGGACCTGGGGGTCCTTGTGCATGAAACGCTTTTGAGTTTACCTGCAAAACATAAAAACATTAAACGGTGCCACCCGACCTGGGTGACACTCCAGACATTTACAAGGCCCTTTTTTTTCCCCCCCCTTTTTTTTTGTTTTTTTTTGTGTTTTTCTTTTTTGGTTTTTTTTTTTGGGCACTAAATTCACAATTTTCCCCAGTGCCCCCTATAAAAGGGAAGGGGGACACTAAAAGCACCGGCAATTAAAACAAATTAAACTTAAAAAACGTAAAATCAAATTAAAATTTGGTTGCCGGGCGTGATGATGCACTCCAGTCCCTCCGGTGCCCACCTCTCGCGGAAGGCCGCGAGCGTACCGGTGGACACCGCGTGCTCCATCTCCAAGGACACCCTGGACCGGATGTAAGAGCGGAAGAGAGGCAGGCAGTCAGGTTGAACGCCCCCCTCGACCGCCCGCTGCCTGGACCGGCTGATGGCACCCTTGGCCGTGCCCAGGAGCAGTCCTACGAGGAGGCCTTCGGACCTACCCGCTCCCCTCCGCACAGGGTGCCCAAAGATCAGGAGAGTGGGACTGAAGTGCAGCCAGAATTTCAGGAGCAGCCCCTTCAAATAGTGGAACAGGGGCTGCAACCTTGTGCACTCAATAAAAACATGGAACACGGACTCCTCCAGACCGCAGAAATTGCAGGCGGCCTGGGAGTCCGTGAACCGGCTTAAAAATTTGTTGCACGGCACTGCTCCGTGCACCACCCTCCAGGCCAAGTCCCCGATGAATAGTGGGAGGACCCCTGCGTAGAGTGCCCTCCATCGGGGACCCCCGCCTCCTCCGGACAGCAAGATGGTACGCCATGGCGTGTCCGGACGGCCGGCGAGGATGGCAAAGTTGAGGGTGTGCAGGAGCAGCCCGTACAGGAAACCCCTCCGCGTGGAACTGAAAGGCACGGAGGGGATTTCCCCGAGGCGGCTCAAGTTGTGAGGCGCCGGCCCCCGAGGGAGGTTCCGGGGTTTGGCGCCGATGAGGAATTCCGTCCGGACGGGGGTCAGTTCGGACGGGATCTCCCCACGTGCTTGAGGCTACTCGATGCACCTAACGGAGTCAGGGCCCAGAGCTGTTTTTAGCGACTCGATGGCATCGGCCGCGTGGCGGACGTTGGCAGAATTTAGGCGCCGCGCCAGCGTGTCTGGCGCCATCCAGCCCGCACCTCCGCCATCGAGCAGGTCCCTGACCCTGGTCACCTCACCAGCCACAGCCCTCTCTTCCGACCGCCACATAAAGCCTCGGCCGTGGAGGTACGGATTCCCGAGCAGCGGTTCCTGCAGGACGGCCGCCACTCCAGCCGGCGGAGAGCTGCGCTTGGTGGAGACTTTGTTCCAGACCCTGATGAGTTCCCTGTAAAAGACAGGCAGCTCCCGGAGGGCGGTCCTGGCACCCCCCAAGTTCACAAACAGGAGCTGCATGTCATAATTGAGGTCGAGCTGCTGGCGGAAGAAATACCTCGCCAGAGCGCACCACCTAGGAGGGGGCTCGACGTAAAGGTATCTCTGCAGGGTCTGAAGACGGAAAGTCGCGAGCTGGGCGCTGACGCACACCAACGACTGACCGCCCTCCTCAAGCGGGAGACTCAAGACCGCAGCAGAGACCCAGTGCTTCCTGTTGTTCCAGAAGAAGTCCACCAGCTTCTTCTGTATCTTGGTGACAAACGCAGGGGGAGGGGTCAAAGTGACCAGCCGGTACCACAACATTGCGGCCACCAGCTGGTTTATGACTAGCGCTCGACCCCTGTAGGACAGCACTCGGAGCAGTCCTGTCCAGCGCCCTAGGCGAGCGGCGACCTTGGCCTCCAGCTCCTGCCAGTTCGCCGGCCAGGCTCCCTCGTCGGGGCTAAGGTAGACTCCCAGATAGAGGAGATGGGTCGTGCTCCAGGCAAAAGGCCTGAGCTCCTCCGGCAGGGAGTCCACCCGCCACTGACCCACCAGGAGTCCGGAACATTTCTCCCAGTTGATCCTGGCGGAGGACGCGGCCGAGTAAATCTCCTGGCACTCACGCATCCTCCGCAGGTCAGCGGGATCCTCTATCACGAGGAGCACGTCATCGGCGTAAGCCGAGAGGACGACCTCCACGCCCGGCCCTTGCAGAGCCAGTCCCGTCAACCTCGTCCGCAAGAGGCGCAGGAAAGGCTCCACGCAAACGGCGTATAACTGGCCGGACATGGGGCATCCCTGGCGCACCCCTCTCCTAAAGCGAAGGGGCGCCGTCAAGGACCCGTTAACCTTAATCAGACACTCCGCGGCGGCGTACAAAAGTCGGATCCGGGCGACGAAATGCGTCCCGAACCCGAAAGCGCGCAGAGTTCCGAGCAGATAGTCGTGATCCACCCTGTCGAACGCCTTCTCTTGGTCGAGGGATAGGAAGGCGACCGACAGACCAGCCTCCTGGGAACAATGGATGAGGTCCCGGACCAGATGGATGTTATCGTGCATTGTCCGGCCCGGGACCGTGTATGACTGGTCGGGGTGGATCATGTGGTCCAGCACGGCACCAAGGCGAGCAGACATCGCCCTGGCGAAGATTTTGTAGTCCGTGCTGAGGAGGGAGACCGGGCGCCAGTTCTTAAGGAGGCGGAGATCGCCCTTCTTAGGCAGCAGGACGATGACTGCCCTGCGCCAAGAGAGGGGCATCTCCCCGGTCGCCAGACTTTCCCCCAGGACCCGCGCGTAGTCGCTCCCCAGGACGTCCCAGAACGCCCTGTGGAACTCCACGGTCAGCCCGTCCAGCCCCGGGGATTTTCCCCTCGAGAGCCGGGCGAGGGCACCGGTCAGCTCCGCCAGGCTTAGCGGAGCTTCCAGATTTTCGGCGCCCTCCGGGCCGACCTTCGGCAGGTCCTCCCACAAAACTCTACGCGCTTCCTCGCTGGACGGATCCGGAGAGAACAGAGCCCCGTAATATTCACGGACCCTGTTGTTGACGCCCTCCGGATCCGAGACGAGAGAGCCGTCGTCGGCCAGCAGCGTCAAGAGCTGCTTACGGACACTCTGCCTTTTTTCCAGCGAGTAGAAGAAGGGGGAGCCGCGGTCCAGATCCCGCAGGAACCGGATCCGCGACCTCACAAACGCGCCTCGGGACCCGACGAGCTGCAGGTCCTTCAGCGCGGCCTTCTTCGCTTCGTACACCGTCCGCAGGGCCGGGTCCTGGACGACTTGACCGAGACGGGCTTCCAGGTCGAGCACCTCTTTTTCTAGGCGCCCGACTCTGGCCGCCCGCCTCTTGGTCGACCCCCTCGCGTACTCTTGACAGAAGACGCGGACGTGAGCCTTGCCCACGTCCCACCATAGCCTCAAGGAGGGGAAGCCCCCCTGCTTCCTTCTCCAGTCGGACCAGAATCGACGGAACGAGTCCTGGAACCGCACGTCCTCCAGCAGCCGGTTGTTAAAGTGCCAGTACGCGGACCCCGTCCTCGCGCGGAGCGAAGCGAGCTCCGCCCACACCAGGTGGTGGTCCGAACACGGCACCGGCCGCATGGAGGCCGCCGGGACGCAGGAAACGTACGCCCGAGACACGTAAAGGCGGTCGACTCTGGACCATCCAACTCCAGGCCTCACCCAAGTAAAGGCGCTGGAGTCGGGGTGGAGATTTCGCCAGACGTCCACCAAGTCGAAGGACCCGACCAGGTCCCTCAACTTCTCCATCGCCGTCATGCACTGCGGGGCACCGGAGCGGTCCCTCGCCTCGAGGGTGCAGTTAAAATCCCCCCCGAGGACAATGCAGTCGCCGACGTCGACGGAGCCAAGAAGAGCGGACACCTCTTCAAAGAAGCGCGTCTGCTGCGGGCCGGGATGAGGGGCGTACACGTTCACGAGATGGAGCGGCACGTCCCCCAGGCGAACCGTTACGTGCAGCAAGCGGCCTGGCACGGGCTCCTCGACCCCCAAGATCTCCGGCTGAAAATGCGGGCCCAGCAAGATGGCCACCCCACTAGAAATGGCGGTGAGGTGGCTCATGCGGACCTCTCCTTGCCATTCCAGGAGCCACGTGGCTTCGTCTCCCGGAACGGTGTGGGTTTCTTGCAGGAAGCACACCGCATATTTCCCCTCCCGCAGGAGCGAAAAATTGTCAAATCTACGGCGTGCCCCTCTGCCGCCGTTGATGTTGAGGCTGGCTATGGTTATCTTCATGGCAAAAGCATAGTGCAACCTCTACCTTAACCTATTGTGGGGGAGGGAGCGGAGTCTTTTGTTGAACTCCGCTCCCTCCGCAGCCCAGCGAGGAGTCCCTCGAGCTCGCGCAGCTCAAGGTGCTGCTCCTTTGTCAAGGGCCCGCCCGCGGCCAAGGTTTTAACGGCGGCGCGGACGGACCCCTTGATCAGCTCCGGCTCGGACCATTTTTCCAGGGCCAGTCGGGCTTGGTCGCGGCGACCCCGGCTCTGGGCCAAAAAGTCCCGGAGTTCCTTTGCAGGAATGAGGAGGGCCTCAGCGGCGGCCGCGAGCAGATCCACCGCCTCACTGGCGGTGGTCTCTAGGTCTTCACCCGCGTCCCCCACCGAGTCCCCGTCCTCCTCCGGGAGGTGGCCGCCAGCAGCCAGCCCATCGACCGCACAAGGTACGGCAAATGAACCGGCCGCTCCAACCGGCCCTGGCACTGCCCCGATCCCACCCCCAGGATCGTCGGCAGAGGAGTCCCCACTGGGCTCTTTTAAAAATGGTGCTGGGTCGGGAAATGACAGCGGAAGGGGTTCCCCCTCCGCCCCAGGAACCGGAGAACAAGGAGAGACCCGGCCATAGGAGATCCCCAGGCTCCCCAAGTGCACCAGCTCCAAAGTAAGGGGCGAGGGTGGGTGTTCCTCCCCCTCCCCGCTGCCACCCCCCGGCCCAGCATCTACAGTTTCATTAAAAACAGTTTGTGTTTCTGCCGGGTCGAGCGACTCCCGGGGGAAGTTGGGTATTGGCTGGGCGGGCTCAGGTTCGGCCTTTTCGGCCCCGCCCGCCTCAGTCCCCGGGACGCCCGGCCCGGCGGCTACGCATTCCTCCGCGGTCCCCACGCCCCCCACGACAGGCAGATCTTCCACTCCATCCCCAGGAGGCAGCGGCTGGGCAGCCTCGACTGCCTCACCCTCCCCGGGGACAGACTCTTCGCGCCTGCAGCGCAATTTGGGAGCGCTGGTGGGGGACGCGGGACACGCGGCGGGCACCGACTCCTCCGCGGAGGGATGTTGTTCCCCCTCCGCCTCATCGGAGCCGTGCCTCCTTTTGTTCCTGGGGGTGCGCGGAGGCAGGGAGACCCCCATGTCTGCCGAGGCCTCCCGCTCCGCCCCCCCCTTTTCCTTTCCTTTCCCGCGCCCGGGCCCCTCTGTGGTGTTATTCAAGGGCTCGGGCACGGGCTCGGGGGAACCACGCGCTCGCCGGTGACTGGGTTGGGCTGAGCGCGGTGGTCAAATTATCTGGCGCACCGAGGGGACCCGCCTCGAGATGTTTCGCCTTCTTCCGCGCCTTCTTTCCGGTCGGACGCTCTCCCTCCCCCCCGCCGGAGGCCCTGAAAACAAAGGCCTCCGACGATGCCCGCGCACCCATGGCTCCCGGCACGCGGACGCAACTAGGGGGAGGGGTGGCGGCGGCGCCAGCCTTGGCCGCCTTCGGTGCTTTGGCGGCCTTGGAGGCGGGGCAGTTCTTACGAACATGCCCCACCTCCCTGCAGGCATGGCACCGCACGCCGTCCGACGTCCAGAAGACGCGGTAGGCAGTCCCCTCGTGCACCACATTAAAATTCCCCTCCGTCGTGTCCTCCCGCGCCAGCCGGACAAAGAGCTGGCGGCGGAAGGAGAACACGTGGCGCAGGCTGTTCTCCCTGAGGCCGAGCGGTATGGGGTTGATCCCTGACCTTACCTCCCCCAGTTGTTGTAGGTGAGGGAGGAGGAGCTCAGCGGGAACAAAGGGCGGGACGTTCGAAATGATGACCCTCTGCGCGGTGGCCTCGAGAGGGTCCACCGGCAGGAACGTCCCGCCCACCGTGAGCCCCTTTTCGAGGGCCAGGGACACCGCCCGCTCCGACCCCAGGAAGAACACGGCCTTCCCAGACATCTTGGAGGCTGCGACAATGGCCGAGGGGCCGACTACCCCAGCCATCGCCCGCACGCACTCCTCGATGGTCATTGTGGGGTGAGTGTAGCTCTTGACCCCGTGTTTTTTAGCAATGAGTCTGAAAGGTGGCAGGGCAGCGGGTGGCGCAGGAGGGGCCGTGGAAGCGGTTGCCACCTGCGCATATGTCTTCGCTGGCCCTGCCACCGGCGTGGATGGGGTCGCCATCACGGGGTCCCTTTAAGGGCTACACCCACCCCAAAGTCACAGGCCTTAATGGTCTTTAATGGCCTCGTATATTAACTGAGCAGAGGAGCCCTTAACGAGGCACCTCTCCCCTCGTTGACAATTGGGGAGAGGCCTTGCTCCCTCTGCTCAGTTGTCTTAATTGGGTTTTTTTTTTGTAAATTTGGAAGGGAAGAGGCCTCAGAGAGAGAGGGGAGAAACAGAGTAGCAGAGAAAGAGAGAGGGGGGTGGGAAGGGGGGGGGACTGCGAGGGCAGGTCTCCCCTCGCAGCTGTGGGTGGGTGCACTCCCCAGATCGCAAAACACAAAAGTCTTTGGGGTGGTCTTCAGGTGGGGGGAGAAGATGTCTTCACCTGGGGTAGCTGGAGCCACCAGGCACTCCCAACGATCTTTAATTGGGTGATTAAGAAAAACAACAATCTTCAGCCTGGTAGCTCCAGCTATCCCAGGCTAGGCAATTGGGGGGGGGGGTGGGGGGGGTTCCAATTGTGGGGGGGGCCCAGTTGTAAGCACGGCCCCCACGCACACTACCACACACACACACACCCCCCGCGATGTTCCGGCCCTCAGTGGTCTTCTTTCCTCCCCCCACCGATACAACAAAGTCTGTTTGGGGAAATGCACCCACACCCACCTGTAGAATGTAGAGTCTCCCTCCTTCCACACTGGATGTTGTTGTTCTTTTCCCCCTCTCTCCAACTCTTTGCAGAATGGTAATAAAGATGTTAAAGTTTTCTGTTCTCCTCCTCTCCCTCTGGATAGAAGTTGGTGTTGAAGCCCCTTCCTTCCTTCTTTTCCTGGGCTGGTCTCAGGGCTCTCCAGGCAGGAGCTCAAGTTGCTAGCAGCTCCACTCACTGCTCACAGCTCCAACTGAGCAGGACACGCCTCCACAGCTCCACGATTGGTCCCTTGTGCATGAAACTCTTTTTGGAGTTCACCTGCAAAACATAAAACATTAAACGGTGCCACCCGACCTGGGTGACACTCCAGACATTTACAAGGCCCTTTTTTTCCCCCCTTTTTTGTTATTTTTTGTGTTTTTCCTTTTTTTTTTTTGTTTTTTTTTTGGGCACTAAAATCACAATTTTTCCCCAGTGCCCCCTATAAAAGGGAAGGGGACACTAAAAGCACCGGCAATTAAAAACAAATTAACTTTAAAACGTAAAATCAAATTAAAATTTGGTTGCCGGGCGTGATGATGCACTCCAGTCCCTCCGGTGCCCACCTCTCGCGGAAGGCCGCGAGCGTACCGGTGGACACCGCGTGCTCCATCTCCAAGGACACCCTGGACCGGATGTAAGAGCGGAAGAGAGGCAGGCAGTCAGGTTGAACGACCCCCTCGACCGCCCGCTGCCTGGACCGGCTGATGGCACCCTTGGCCGTGCCCAGGAGCAGTCCTACGAGGAGGCCTTCGGACCTACCCGCTCCCCTCCGCACAGGGTGCCCAAAGATCAGGAGAGTGGGACTGAAGTGCAGCCAGAATTTCAGGAGCAGCCCCTTCAAATAGTGGAACAGGGGCTGCAACCTCGTGCATTCAATAAAAACATGGAACACGGACTCCTCCAGACCGCAGAAATTGCAGGCGGCCTGGGAGTCCGTGAACCGGCTTAAAAATTTGTTGCACGGCACTGCTCCGTGCATCACCCTCCAGGCCAAGTCCCCGATGAATAGTGGGAGGACCCCTGCGTAGAGTGCCCTCCATCGGGGACCCCCGCCTCCTCCGGACGGCAAGATGGTACGCCATGGCGTGTCCGGACGGCCGGCGAGGATGGCAAAGTTGAGGGTGTGCAGGAGCAGCCCGTACAGGAAACCCCTCCGCGCGGAACTGAAAGGCACGGAGGGGATTTCCCCGAGGCGGCTCAAGTTGTGAGGCGCCGGCCCCCGAGGGAGGTTCCGGGGTTTGGCGCCGATGAGGAATTCCGTCCGGACGGGGGTCAGTTCGGACGGGATCTCCCCACGTGCTTGAGCCTCCTCGATGCACCTAATGGAGTCAGGGCCCAGAGCTGTTTTTAGCGACTCGATGGCATCGGCCGCGTGGCGGACGTTGGCAGAATTTAGGCGCCGCGCCAGCGTGTCTGGCGCCATCCAGCCCGCTCCTCCGCCATCGAGCAGGTCCCTGACCCTGGTCACCTCACCAGCCACAGCCCTCTCTTCCAACCGCCACATAAAGCCTCGGCCGTGGAGGTACGGATTCCCGAGCAGCGGCTCCTGCAGGACGGCCGCCACTCCAGCCGGCGGAGAGCTGCGCTTGGTGGAGACTTTGTTCCAGACCCTGATGAGTTCCCTGTAAAAGACAGGCAGCTCCCGGAGGGCGGTCCTGGCACCCCCCAAGTTCACAAACAGGAGCTGCGTGTCATAATTGAGGTCGAGCTGCTGGCGGAAGAAATACCTCGCCAGAGCACACCACCTAGGAGGGGGCTCGACGTAAAGGTATCTCTGCAGGGTCTGAAGACGGAAAGTCGCGAGCTGGGCGCTGACGCACACCAACGACTGACCGCCCTCCTCAAGCGGGAGACTCAAGACCGCGGCAGAGACCCAGTGCTTCCTGTTGTTCCAGAAGAAGTCCACCAGCTTCTTCTGTATCTTGGCGACAAACGCAGGGGGAGGGGTCAAAGTGACCAGCCGGTACCACAGCATTGCGGCCACCAGCTGGTTTATGACTAGCGCTCGACCCCTGTAGGACAACACTCGGAGCAGTCCTGTCCAGCGCCCTAGGCGAGCGGCGACCTTGGCCTCCAGCTCCTGCCAGTTCGCCGGCCAGGCTCCCTCGTCGGGGCTAAGGTAGACTCCCAGATAGAGGAGATGGGTCGTGCTCCAGGCAAAAGGCCTGAGCTCCTCCGGCAGGGAGTCCACCCGCCACTGACCCACCAGGAGTCCGGAACATTTCTCCCAGTTGATCCTGGCGGAGGACTCGGCCGAGTAAATCTCCTGGCACTCACGCATCCTCCGCAGGTCAGCGGGATCCTCTATCGCGAGGAGCACGTCATCGGCGTAAGCCGAGAGGACGACCTCCACGCCCGGCCCTTGCAGAGCCAGTCCCGTCAACCTCGTCCGCAAGAGGCGCAGGAAAGGCTCCACGCAAACGGCGTATAACTGGCCGGACATGGGGCATCCCTGGCGCACCCCTCTCCTAAAGCGAAGGGGCGCCGTCAAGGACCCGTTAACCTTAATCAGACACTCCGCGGCGGCGTACAAAAGTCGGATCCGGGCGACGAAATGCGTCCCGAACCCGAAAGCGCGCAGAGTTCCGAGCAGATAGTCGTGATCCACCCTGTCGAACGCCTTCTCTTGGTCGAGGGATAGGAAGGCGACCGACAGACCAGCCTCCTGGGAACAATGGATGAGGTCCCGGACCAGATGGATGTTATCGTGGATTGTCCGGCCCGGGACCGTGTATGACTGGTCGGGGTGGATCATGTGGTCCAGCACGGCACCAAGGCGAGCAGACATCGCCCTGGCGAAGATTTTGTAGTCCGTGCTGAGGAGGGAGACCGGGCGCCAGTTCTTAAGGAGGCGGAGATCGCCCTTCTTAGGCAGCAGGACGATGACTGCCCTGCGCCAAGAGAGGGGCATCTCCCCGGTCGCCAGACTTTCCCCCAGGACCCGCGCGTAGTCGCCCCCCAGGACGTCCCAGAACGCCCTGTGGAACTCCACGGTCAGCCCGTCCAGCCCCGGGGATTTTCCCCTCGAGAGCCGGGCGAGGGCACCGGTCAGCTCCGCCAGGCTTAGCGGAGCTTCCAGATTTTCGGCGCCCTCCGGGCCGACCTTCGGCAGGTCCTCCCACAAAACTCTACGCGCTTCCTCGCTGGACGGATCCGGAGAGAACAGAGCCCCGTAATATTCACGGACCCTGTTGTTGACGCCCTCCGGATCCGAGACGAGAGAGCCGTCGTCGGCCAGCAGCGTCAAGAGCTGCTTACGGACACTCTGCCTTTTTTCCAGCGAGTAGAAGAAGGGGGAGCCGCGGTCCAGATCCCGCAGGAACCGGATCCGCGACCTCACGAACGCGCCTCGGGACCCGACGAGCTGCAGGTCCTTCAGCGCGGCCTTCTTCGCTTCGTACACCGTCCGCAGGGCCGGGTCCTGGACGACTTGACCGAGACGGGCTTCCAGGTCGAGCACCTCTTTTTCTAGGCGCCCGACTCTGGCCGCCCGCCTCTTGGTCGACCCCCTCGCGTACTCTTGACAGAAGACGCGGACGTGAGCCTTGCCCACGTCCCACCATAGCCTCAAGGAGGGGAAGCCCCCCTGCTTCCTTCTCCAGTCGGACCAGAATCGACGGAACGAGTCCTGGAACCGCACGTCCTCCAGCAGCCGGTTGTTAAAGTGCCAGTACGCGGACCCCGTCCTCGCGCGGAGCGAAGCGAGCTCCGCCCACACCAGGTGGTGGTCCGAACACGGCACCGGCCGCATGGAGGCCGCCGGGACGCAGGAAACGTACGCCCGAGACACGTAAAGGCGGTCGACTCTAGACCATCCAACTCCAGGCCTCACCCAAGTAAAGGCGCTGGAGTCGGGGTGGAGATTTCACCAGACGTCCACCAAGTCGAAGGACCCGACCAGGTCCCTCAACTTCTCCATCGCCGTCATGCACTGCGGGGCACCGGAGCGGTCCCTCGCCTCGAGGGTGCAGTTAAAATCCCCCCCGAGGACAATGCAGTCGCCGACGTCGACGGAGCCAAGAAGAGCGGACACCTCTTCAAAGAAGCGCGTCTGCTGCGGGCCGGGATGAGGGGCGTACACGTTCACGAGATGGAGCGGCACGTCCCCCAGGCGAACCGTTACGTGCAGCAAGCGGCCTGGCACGGGCTCCTCGACCCCCAAGATCTCCGGCTGAAAATGCGGGCCCAGCAAGATGGCCACCCCACTAGAAATGGCGGTGAGGTGGCTCATGCGGACCTCTCCTTGCCATTCCAGGAGCCACGTGGCCTCGTCTCCCGGAACGGTGTGGGTTTCTTGCAGGAAGCACACCGCATATTTCCCCTCCCGCAGGAGCGAAAAATTGTCAAATCTACGGCGTGCCCCTCTGCCGCCGTTGATGTTGAGGCTGGCTATGGTTATCTTCATGGCAAAAGCATAGTGCAACCTCTACCTTAACCTATTGTGGGGGAGGGAGCGGAGTCTTTTGTTGAACTCCGCTCCCTCCGCAGCCCAGCGAGGAGTCCCTCGAGCTCGCGCAGCTCAAGGTGCTGCTCCTTTGTCAAGGGCCCGCCCGCGGCCAAGGTTTTAACGGCGGCGCGGACGGACCCCTTGATCAGCTCCGGCTCGGACCATTTTTCCAGGGCCAGTCGGGCTTGGTTGCGGCGACCCCGGCTCTGGGCCAAAAAGTCCCGGAGTTCCTTTGCAGGAATGAGGAGGGCCTCAGCGGCGGCCGCGAGCAGATCCACCGCCTCACTGGCGGTGGTCTCTAGGTCTTCATCCGCGTCCCCCACCGAGTCCCCGTCCTCCTCCGGGAGGTGGCCGCCAGCAGCCGGCCCATCGACCGCACAAGGTACGGCAAATGAACCGGACGCTCCAACCGGCCCTGGCACTGCCCCGATCCCACCCCCAGGATCGTCGGCAGAGGAGTCCCCACTGGGCTCTTTTAAAAATGGTGCTGGGTCGGGAAATGACAGCGGAAGGGGTTCCCCCTCCGCCCCAGGAACCGGAGAACAAGGAGAGACCCGGCCATAGGAGATCCCCAGGCTCCCCAAGTGCTCCAGCTCCAAAGTAAGAGGCGAGGGTGGGTGTTCCTCCCCCTCCCCGCTGCCACCCCCCGGCCCAGCATCTATAGTTTCATTAAAAACAGTAAATTGTGTTTCTGCCGGGTCGAGCGTCTCCCGGGGGAAGTTGGGTATTGGCTGGGCGGGCTCAGGTTCGGCCTTTTCGGCCTCGCCCGCCTCAGTCCCCGGGACGCAGTGCCCGGCGGCTACGCATTCCTCCGCGGTCCCCACGCCCCCCACGACAGGCAGATCTTCCACTCCATCCCCAGGAGGCAGCGGCTGGGCAGCCTCGACTACCTCACCCTCCCCGGGGACAGACTCTTCGCGCCTGCAGCGCAATTTGGGAGCGCTGGTGGGGGACGCGGGACACGCGGCGGGCACCGACTCCTCCGCGGAGGGATGTTGTTCCCCCTCCGCCTCATCGGAGCCGCGCCTCCTTTTGTTCCTGGGGGTGCGTGGAGGCAGGGAGACCCCCATGTCTGCCGAGGCCTCCCGCTCCGTCCCCCCCTTTTCCTTTCCTTTCCCGCGCCCGGGCCCCTCTGTGGTGTTATTCAAGGGCTCGGGCACGGGCTCGGGGCACCACGCGCTCGCCGGTGACTGGGTTGGGCTGAGCGCGGTGGTCAAATTATCTGGCGCACCGAGGGGACCCGCCTCTAGATGTTTTGCCTTCTTCCGCGCCTTCTTTCCGGTCGGACGCTCTCCCTCCCCCCCGCCGGAGGCCCTGAAAACAAAGGCCTCCGACGATGCCCGCGCACCCATGGCTCCCGGCACGCGGACGCAACTTGGGGGAGGGGTGGCGGCGGCGCCAGCCTTGGCCGCCTTCGGTGGTTTGGCGGCCTTGGAGGCGGGGCAGTTCTTACGAACATGCCCCACCTCCCTGCAGGCATGGCACCGCACGCCGTCCGACGTCCAGAAGACGCGGTAGGCAGTCCCCTCGTGCACCACATTAAAATTCCCCTCCGTCGTGTCCTCCCGCGCCAGCCGGACAAAGAGCTGGCGGCGGAAGGAGAACACGTGGCGCAGGCTGTTCTCCCTGAGGCCGAGCGGTATGGGGTTGATCCCTGACCTTACCTCCCCCAGTTGGTGTAGGTGAGGGAGGAGGAGCTCAGCGGAAACAAAGGGCGGGACGTTTGACACGATGACCCTCTGCGCGGTGGCCTCGAGAGGGTCCACCGGCAGGAACGTCCCGCCCACCGTGAGCCCCTTTTCAAGGGCCAGGGACACCGCCCGCTCCGACCCCAGGAAGAACACGGCCTTCCCAGACATCTTGGAGGCTGCGACAATGGCCGAGGGGCCGACTACCCCAGCCATCGCCCGCACGCACTCTTCGATGCTCATTGTGGGGTGAGTGTAGCTCTTGACCCCGTGTTTCTTCGTAATGAGTCTGAATGGTGGCAGGGCAGCGGGTGGCGCAGGAGGTGCCGTGGAAGCGGTTGCCACCTGCGCATATGTCTTCGCTGGCCCTGCCACCGGCGTGGATGGGGTCGCCATCACGGGGTCCCTTTAAGGGCTACACCCACCCCAAAGTCACAGGCCTTAATGGTCTTTAATGGCCTCGTATATTTAACTGAGCAGAGGAGCCCTTAACGAGGCACCTCTCCCCTCGTTGACAATTGGGGAGAGGCCTTGCTCCCTCTGCTCAGTTGTCTTAATTGGGTTTTGTTTTTTAAAATTAGGAAGAAAAGGGGCCTCAGAGAGAGAGGGGAGAAACAGAGGGTAACGGAGAAAGAGAGAGGGTGGTGGGAAGGGGGGGGGGCTGCGAGGGCAGGTCTCCCCTCGCAGCTGTGGGTGGGTGCACTCCCCAGATGGCAAAAACACAAACACAGTCTTTGGGATGGTCTTCAGGTGGGGGGAGAAGACGTCTTCACCTGGGGTAGCTGGAGCCACCAGGCAGACACTCCTAAACGATCTTTAATAGGGAGATTAATGACAATCTTCAGCCTGGTAGCTCCAGCTATCCCAGGCTAGGCAAATGTGGGGGGTGGGGGGGGTTCCAATTGTGGGGGGGGCCTAGTTGTAAGCAAGGCCCCCACACACACTACCACACACACACACACCCCCCGCGATGTTCCGGCCCTCAGTGGTCTTCTTTCCTCCCCCCACCGATACAACAAAGTCTGTTTGGGGAAATGCACCCACACCCACCTGTAGAATGTTGAGTCTCCCTCCTTCCACACTGGATGTTGTTTGTCTTTTCCCCCTCTCTCCAACTCTTTGCAGAATGGTAAAGTTGTTGCAAAGTTTTCTTTTCTCCTCCTCTCCCTCTGGGTTAAAGTTGTGGTGAAGCCCCTTCCTTCCTTCTCTTCCTGGGCTGGTCTCAGGGCTCTCCAGGCAGGAGCTCAAGTTGCTAGCTGCTCTCCTCACTGCTCACAGCTCCAACTGAGCAGGACACGCCTCTACTGCTCCACGATTGGTCCCTTGTGCATGAAACTCTTTTTGGAGTTCACCTGCAAAACATAAAACATTAAACGGTGCCACCCGACCTGGGTGACACTCCAGACATTTACAAGGCCCTTTTTTTCCCCCCTTTTTTGTTTTTTTTGTGTTTTTTCTTTTTTTTTTTGTTTTTTTTTTTGGGCACTAAAATCACAATTTTTCCCCAGTGCCCCCTATAAAAGGGAAGGGGACACTAAAAGCACCGGCAATTAAAACAAATTAACTTTAAAACGTAAAATCAAATTAAAATTTGGTTGCCGGGCGTGATGATGCACTCCAGTCCCTCCGGTGCCCACCTCTCGCGGAAGGCCGCGAGCGTACCGGTGGACACCGCGTGCTCCATCTCCAAGGACACCCTGGACCGGATGTAAGAGCGGAAGAGAGGCAGGCAGTCAGGTTGAACGACCCCCTCGACCGCCCGCTGCCTGGACCGGCTGATGGCACCCTTGGCCGTGCCCAGGAGCAGTCCTACGAGGAGGCCTTCGGACCTACCCGCTCCCCTCCGCACAGGGTGCCCAAAGATCAGGAGAGTGGGACTGAAGTGCAGCCAGAATTTCAGGAGCAGCCCCTTCAAATAGTGGAACAGGGGCTGCAACCTCGTGCATTCAATAAAAACATGGAACACGGACTCCTCCAGACCGCAGAAATTGCAGGTGGCCTGGGAGTCCGTGAACCGGCTTAAAAATTTGTTGCACGGCACTGCTCCGTGCACCACCCTCCAGGCCAAGTCCCCGATGAATAGTGGGAGGACCCCTGCGTAGAGTGCCCTCCATCGGGGAGCCCCGCCTCCTCCGGACGGCAAGATGGTACGCCATGGCGTGTCCGGACGGCCGGCGAGGATGGCAAAGTTGAGGGTGTGCAGGAGCAGCCCGTACAGGAAACCCCTCCGCGCGGAACTGAAAGGCACGGAGGGGATTTCCCGGAGGCGGCTCAAGTTGTGAGGCGCCGGCCCCCGAGGGAGGTTCCGGGGTTTGGCGCCGATGAGGAATTCCGTCCGGACGGGGGTCAGTTCGGACGGGATCTCCCCACGTGCTTGAGCCTCCTCGATGCACCTAACGGAGTCAGGGCCCAGAGCTGTTTTTAGCGACTCGATGGCATCGGCCGCGTGGCGGACGTTGGCAGAGTTTAGGCGCCGCGCCAGCGTGTCTGGCGCCATCCAGCCCGCTCCTCCGCCATCGAGCAGGTCCCTGACCCTGGTCACCTCACCAGCCACAGCCCTCTCTTCCGACCGCCACATGAAGCCTCGGCCGTGGAGGTACGGATTCCCGAGCAGCGGCTCCTGCAGGACGGCCGCCACTCCAGCCGGCGGAGAGCTGCGCTTGGTGGAGACTTTGTTCCAGACCCTGATGAGTTCCCTGTAAAAGACAGGCAGCTCCCGGAGGGCGGTCCTGGCACCCCCCAAGTTCACAAACAGGAGCTGCGTGTCATAATTGAGGTCGAGCTGCTGGCGGAAGAAATACCTCGCCAGAGCGCACCACCTAGGAGGGGGCTCGACGTAAAGGTATCTCTGCAGGGTCTGAAGGCGGAAAGTCGCGAGCTGGGCGCTGACGCACACCAACGACTGACCGCCCTCCTCAAGCGGGAGACTCAAGACCGCGGCAGAGACCCAGTGCTTCCTGTTGTTCCAGAAGAAGTCCACCAGCTTCTTCTGTATCTTGGCGACAAACGCAGGGGGAGGGGTCAAAGTGACCAGCCGGTACCACAGCATTGCGGCCACCAGCTGGTTTATGACTAGCGCTCGACCCCTGTAGGACAGCACTCGGAGCAGTCCTGTCCAGCGCCCTAGGCGAGCGGCGACCTTGGCCTCCAGCTCCTGCCAGTTCGCCGGCCAGGCTCCCTCGTCGGGGCTAAGGTAGACTCCCAGATAGAGGAGATGGGTCGTGCTCCAGGCAAAAGGCCTGAGCTCCTCCGGCAGGGAGTCCACCCGCCACTGACCCACCAGGAGTCCGGAACATTTCTCCCAGTTGATCCTGGCGGAGGACGCGGCCGAGTAAATCTCCTGGCACTCACGCATCCTCCGCAGGTCAGCGGGATCCTCTATCGCGAGGAGCACGTCATCGGCGTAAGCCGAGAGGACGACCTCCACGCCCGGCCCTTGCAGAGCCAGTCCCGTCAACCTCGTCCGCAAGAGGCGCAGGAAAGGCTCCACGCAAACGGCGTATAACTGGACGGACATGGGGCATCCCTGGCGCACCCCTCTCCTAAAGCGAAGGGGCGCCGTCAAGGACCCGTTAACCTTAATCAGACACTCCGCGGCGGCGTACAAAAGTCGGATCCGGGCGACGAAATGCGTCCCGAACCCGAAAGCGCGCAGAGTTCCGAGCAGATAGTCGTGATCCACCCTGTCGAACGCCTTCTCTTGGTCGAGGGATAGGAAGGCGACCGACAGACCAGCCTCCTGGGAACAATGGATGAGGTCCCGGACCAGATGGATGTTATCGTGGATTGTCCGGCCCGGGACCGTGTATGACTGGTCGGGGTGGATCATGTGGTCCAGCACGGCACCAAGGCGAGCAGACATCGCCCTGGCGAAGATTTTGTAGTCTGTGCTGAGGAGGGAGACCGGGCGCCAGTTCTTAAGGAGGCGGAGATCGCCCTTCTTAGGCAGCAGGACGATGACTGCCCTGCGCCAAGAGAGGGGCATCTCCCCGGTCGCCAGACTTTCCCCCAGGACCCGCGCGTAGTCGCTCCCCAGGACGTCCCAGAACGCCCTGTGGAACTCCACGGTCAGCCCGTCCAGCCCCGGGGATTTTCCCCTCGAGAGCCGGGCGAGGGCACCGGTCAGCTCCGCCAGGCTTAGCGGAGCTTCCAGATTTTCGGCGCCCTCCGGGCCGACCTTCGGCAGGTCCTCCCACAAAACTCTACGCGCTTCCTCGCTGGACGGATCCGGAGAGAACAGAGCCCCGTAATATTCACGGACCCTGTTGTTGACGCCCTCCGGATCCGAGACGAGAGAGCCGTCGTCGGCCAGCAGCGTCAAGAGCTGCTTACGGACACTCTGCCTTTTTTCCAGCGAGTAGAAGAAGGGGGAGCCGCGGTCCAGATCCCGCAGGAACCGGATCCGCGACCTCACGAACGCGCCTCGGGACCCGACGAGCTGCAGGTCCTTCAGCGCGGCCTTCTTCGCTTCGTACACCGTCCGCAGGGCCGGGTCCTGGACGACTTGACCGAGACGGGCTTCCAGGTCGAGCACCTCTTTTTCTAGGCGCCCGACTCTGGCCGCCCGCCTCTTGGTCGACCCACTCGCGTACTCTTGACAGAAGACGCGGACGTGAGCCTTGCCCACGTCCCACCATAGCCTCAAGGAGGGGAAGCCCCCCTGCTTCCTTCTCCAGTCGGACCAGAATCGACGGAACGAGTCCTGGAACCGCACGTCCTCCAGCAGCCGGTTGTTAAAGTGCCAGTACGCGGACCCCGTCCTCGCGCGGAGCGAAGCGAGCTCCGCCCACACCAGGTGGTGGTCCGAACACGGCACCGGCCGCATGGAGGCCGCCGGGACGCAGGAAACGTACGCCCGAGACACGTAAAGGCGGTCGACTCTAGACCATCCAACTCCAGGCCTCACCCAAGTAAAGGCGCTGGAGTCGGGGTGGAGATTTCACCAGACGTCCACCAAGTCGAAGGACCCGACCAGGTCCCTCAACTTCTCCATCGCCGTCATGCACTGCGGGGCACCGGAGCGGTCCCTCGCCTCGAGGGTGCAGTTAAAATCCCCCCCGAGGACAATGCAGTCGCCGACGTCGACGGAGCCAAGAAGAGCGGACACCTCTTCAAAGAAGCGCGTTTGCTGCGGGCCGGGATGAGGGGCGTACACGTTCACGAGATGGAGCGGCACGTCCCCCAGGCGAACCGTTACGTGCAGCAAGCGGCCTGGCACGGGCTCCTCGACCCCCAAGATCTCCGGCTGAAAATGCGGGCCCAGCAAGATGGCCACCCCACTAGAAATGGCGGTGAGGTGGCTCATGCGGACCTCTCCTTGCCATTCCAGGAGCCACGTGGCTTCGTCTCCCGGAACGGTGTGGGTTTCTTGCAGGAAGCACACCGCATATTTCCCCTCCCGCAGGAGCGAAAAATTGTCAAATCTACGGCGTGCCCCTCTGCCGCCGTTGATGTTGAGGCTGGCTATGGTTATCTTCATGGCAAAAGCATAGTGCAACCTCTACCTTAACCTATTGTGGGGGAGGGAGCGGAGTCTTTTGTTGAACTCCGCTCCCTCCGCAGCCCAGCGAGGAGTCCCTCGAGCTCGCGCAGCTCAAGGTGCTGCTCCTTTGTCAAGGGCCCGCCCGCGGCCAAGGTTTTAACGGCGGCGCGGACGGACCCCTTGATCAGCTCCGGCTCGGACCATTTTTCCAGGGCCAGTCGGGCTTGGTTGCGGCAACCCCGACTCTGGGCCAAAAAGTCCCGGAGTTCCTTTGCAGGAATGAGGAGGGCCTCAGCAGCGGCCGCGAGCAGATCCACCGCCTCACTGGCGGTGGTCTCTAGGTCTTCACCCGCGTCCCCCACCGAGTCCCCGTCCTCCTCCGGGAGGTGGCCGCCAGCAGCCAGCCCATCGACCGCACAAGGTACGGCAAATGGACCGGCCGCTCCAACCGGCCCTGGCACTGCCCCGATCCCACCCCCAGGATCGTCGGCAGAGGAGTCCCCACTGGGCTCTTTTAAAAATGGTGCTGGGTCGGGAAATGACAGCGGAAGGGGTTCCCCCTCCGCCCCAGGAACCGGAGAACAAGGAGAGACCCGGCCATAGGAGATCCCCAGGCTCCCCAAGTGCTCCAGCTCCAAAGTAAGAGGCGAGGGTGGGTGTTCCTCCCCCTCCCCGCTGCCACCCCCCGGCCCAGCATCTACAGTTTCATTAAAATCAGTTTGTGTTTCCGCCGGGTCGAGCGACTCCCGGGGGAAGTTGGGTATTGGCTGGGCGGGCTCAGGTTCGGCCTTTTCGGCCTCGCCCGCCTCAGTCCCCGGGACGCCCGGCCCGGCGGCTACGCATTCCTCCGCGGTCCCCACGCCCCCCACGACAGGCAGATCTTCCATGCCATCCCCAGGAGGCAGCGGCTGGGCAGCCTCGACTGCCTCACCCTCCCCGGGGACAGACTCTTCGCGCCTGCAGCGCAATTTGGGAGCGCTGGTGGGGGACGCGGGACACGCGGCGGGCACCGACTCCTCCGCGGAGGGATGTTGTTCCCCCTCCACCTCATCGGAGCCGCGCCTCCTTTTGTTCCTGGGGGCGCGCGGAGGCAGGGAGACCCCCATGTCTGCCGAGGCCTCCCGCTCCGCCCCCCCCTTTTTCTTTTCTTGCCCGCGCCTGGACCCCTCTGTGGTGTTATTCAAGGGCCCGGGCACGGGCTCGGGGCACCCCGCGCTCGCCGGTGACTGGGTTGGGCTGAGCGCGGTGGTCAAACTTTCCGGCGCACCGAGGGGACCCGCCTCTAGATGTTTCTCCTTCTTCCGCGCCTTCTTTCCGCTCGGACGCTCTCCCTCCCCCCCGCCGGAGGCCCTGAAAACAAAGGCCTCCGACGATGCCCGCGCACCCATGGCTCCCGGCACGCGGACGCAGCTAGGGGGAGGGGTGGCGGCGGCGCCAGCCTTGGCCGCCTTCGGTGGTTTGGCGGCCTTGGAGGCGGGGCAGTTCTTGCGAACGTGCCCCACCTCCTTGCAGGCATGGCACCGCACGCCGTCCGACGTCCAGAAGACGCGGTAGGCAGTCCCCTCATGCACCACATTAAATGATCCCTCCGTCGTCTCCTCCCGCACCAGCCGGACAAAGAGCTGGCGGCGGAAGGAGAACACGTGGCGCAGGCTGTTCTCCCTGAGGCCGAGCGGTATGGGGTTGATCCCTGACCTTACCTCCCCCAATTGTTGTAGGTGAGGGAGGAGGAGCTCAGCGGAAACAAAGGGCGGGACGTTTGACACGATGACCCTCTGCGCGGTGGCCTCGAGAGGATCCACCGGCAGGAACGTCCCGCCCACCGTGAGCCCCTTTTCAAGGGCCAGGGACACCGCCCGCTCCGACCCCAGGAAGAACACGGCCTTCCCAGACATCTTGGAGGCTGCGACAATGGCCGAGGGGCCGACTACCCCAGCCATCGCCCGCACGCACTCCTCGATGCTCATTGTGGTGTGAGTGTAGCTCTTGACCCCGTGTTTCCTGGTTATAAGTGTAAAAGGTGGCAGGGCAGCGGGTGGCGCAGGAGGTGCCGTGGATGTGGACACCGCCTGCGCATACGTCCTTGCTGGCCCTGCCACCGGCGTGGATGGGGTCGCCATCACGGGGTCCCTTTAAGGGCTACACCCACCCCAAAGTCACAGGCCTTAATGGTCTTAATTAGGCCTCGTATATAAACTGAGCAGAGGAGCCCTTAACGAGGCACCTCTCCCCTAGTTGGTAATTTGGGAGGGGCCTTGCTCCCTCTGCTCAGTTGTCTTAAATGTTTTTTTTTTATTAATTTGGAAGAAAGAGGCCTCAGAGAGAGAGGGGAGAAACAGAGTAGCAGAGAAAGAGAGAGGGGGGTGGGAAGGGGGGGGGGGGGGACTGCGAGGGCAGGTCTCCCCTCGCAGCTGTGGGTGGGTGCACTCCCCAGATGGCAAAAACACACAAAAAACACAGTCTTTGGGATGGTCTTCAGGTGAGGGGAGAAGACGTCTTCACCTGGGATAGCTAGAGCCACCAGGCACACACTCTTAACGATGTTAATTGGGTGATTAAAGAATCTTCAGCCTGGTAGCTCCAGCTATCCCAGGCTAGGCAAATGTGGGGTTGTGGGGGGGGGTTCCAATTGTGGGGGGGGGCCTAGTTGTAAGCACGGCCCCCACGCACACTACCACACACACACACACACCCCCCGCGATGTTCCGGCCCTCAGTGGTCTTCTTTCCTCCCCCCACCGATACAACAAAGTCTTTTTGGGAAATGCACCCACACCCACCTGTAGAAAGTGCAGAGTCTCCCTCCTTCCACACTGGATGTTGTTGGTTTTTCCCCCTCTCTCCAACTCCTTGCAGAATGGTAAAAAGTTGAAATGTTTCTGTTCTCCTCCTCTCCCTCTGGATAAAAGTTGGTGTTGAAGCCCCTTCCTTCCTTCTGTTCCTGGGCTGGTCTCAGGGCTCTCCAGGCAGGAGCTCAAGTTGCTAGCAGCTCCACTCACTGCTCACAGCTCCAACTGAGCAGGACACGCCTCTACTGCTTCACGATTGGTCCCTTGTGCATGAATGACAGAAGGATAGTTTGCAGGTGAAGCAGGTAACCAGGAAGGCGAATGGAATGTTGGCCTTCATTGCGAGAGGGATGGAGTACAAAAGCAGGGAGGTCCTGCTGCAACTGTACAGGGTATTGGTGAGGCCACACCTGGAGTACTGCGTGCAGTTTTGGTCACCTTACTTAAGGAAGGAAATACTAGCTTTGGAGGGCATACAGAGATGATTCACTAGGCTGATTCCGGAGATGAGGGGGTTACCTCATGATGATAGATTGAGTAGACTGGGTCTTTACTCGTTGGAGTTTAGAAGGATGAGGGGTGATCTTATAGAAACATTTAA
Organism: Pristiophorus japonicus; assembly: GCF_044704955.1. Taxonomy (NCBI): domain Eukaryota; kingdom Metazoa; phylum Chordata; class Chondrichthyes; family Pristiophoridae; genus Pristiophorus; species Pristiophorus japonicus. The sequence goes on from NC_091983.1 coordinate 234,884,980, forward strand.
AATAATGAAAGGGATCGACAAGATAGAGGCAGAGAGGTTGTTTCCACTGGTCGGGGAGACTAGAACTAGGGGGCACAGCCTCAAAATATGGGGGAGCCAATTTAAAACCGAGTTGAGAAGGAATTTCTTCTCCCAGAGGGTTGTGAATCTGTGGAATTCTCTGCCCAGGGAAGCAGTTGAGGCTAGCTCATTTAATGTATTCAAATCACAGACAGATAGATTTTTAAATAATCAGGGAATTAAGGGTTACGGGGAGCGGGCGGGTAAGTGGAGCTGAGTCCACGGCCAGATCAGCCATGATCTTTTTGAGTGGCGGAGCAGGCTCGAGGGGCTAGATGGCCTACTCCTGTTCCTAATTCTTTTGTTCTTATGTTCTTATGCCTCCAGGAAGATATCAATGTACTGGTCAGGTGGCCAGAACAGTGACAGATGGAATCCAATCTGGTTGTCGAAATCTCAACTCATACACCTTCAGCCTGGCAGATGTTCCTTTAATTTTACTTGCTAGCAAGGGAAAAGTCTCACTCAGTCAACGGCTAAGTGAATACTTTCGAAATGGTACAATTTCACAGGATATTTATACAGTAAAAACCCAAGTTGTGGCCTCATCCTGTGTATTGCCTGCATCTTGCAGTCAGTGAATACAGATAAAGAGTAATTACTGCATCCTTGTCCTGACATGGTTTCAAATATTTCCTTTTGTCAGGGTTATTAGTTGGCCATTCAGCCATTACTTGATGAGAGTGTGGTAATGAGCTATTACCGGCATTGCATTGTGTCAGGATTGTCCAGTTTCCTGGTCAGTTATCGTTTTGCATCAAATAGATGAGGTCTGTACAAGAGATAATGGCTGGTGGTTTGAGTATTTTGAAAAGGGTGGGGCAGAATGGAACTGGTGTTGTATGGACAATAGGAGAGCACCATGGGTGGTACTTGTCTCAGCAGGTCTTGTCTCCGAGCTGTCTGGTGGCCATTGATTAGTTATCAGCCGTTTCAAGCCAGGTTTAGCTGTTTATGCAAACTGACTGTCTGTTGCAGAAATTTCTGGAAGGACCAGGACTCCATTTTATTTTATATCAAAAAGGGCACAAAAATACAGTGTGATACAGCTTAGATAAAAATACATTTCCACATTCCCCCATTTTGTTCTTCACAAGGACAACTTAATCCATTCTGATCTTGCATAGTCTCTCTATTTCTATTTCCACGCAGGAACTTTCAGCTGTTGTTGCTCCCAAAACTCTAGTCGTGGCCTCGGTAGGTAACACGGTTTTTCCCAACCTGGCACAGCAACACTTAACCAAGACAAATAAAAGATATAGGGCAAAGACTATCAGCAGGAATATGATCAAACCCTGTACCACATTTCTCCCTAGGGGTCCCAACCATCCCGATGCCCAATCCCACAAGGTGGTACCGTCCTGGCCAACTGTCTGTTTATACTCCATTACCTTGTTCCTAATGTATTCAGCTAGACTGCCGATTTCTTCTGACTTATCCGGGATATACGTACAACATTCTCCACCTATTAATGCGCATGTCCCTCCTTCTTTGGCTGGAAGATAATCTAAGGCCGTACGATTTTGGAGAGCCACTGTTCGAATGGCTACCATTTCATCATTCACCCCTTCGAAGGCTTGGGAAGTTGCATTGGCTACTGATTCGACTAAATTAGCCCATTGCCGTAACTGCCATTCGGTTGATGCTATTCCATAGGGTGGCACCATTACCTTGAATATTCCATTTAGCCATGTCAAATCCCGTTTAAATCTATGACTTCCTTAGTCATCCCTTAGAGTCTTTGTTGATCTGATAAAGGGTACCACATATCCTAAGTAACAGGACTCTGTCCAGTTGGCTGGTAACCATGGGTAGGCTTTATGGCCACAAATAAATTAGGTGCAATTATAGGACGTCAGCTTCTGGTCCTTTCGTGCCATCCATACTCGAGTGGTCTCACCTGAGGCTTTGTTATGGACCATTGTCCAGCTAACGGTTGCTATCTTTCTTCCATCAGTGGGATTTGTTGTGGCTTGCCATTTAGTCATTTGGGAACACTTGCTGCGTCCCATTTCTGGTCCTTTAGTCTCATTGCTCACTAGACTTATTATACCTTCAGGATTTCCTATTCCGGGAGTAGTACTTAGGAAGGGTGGCTGATGGTTATTATTATAATTTGGCTGGTACCATCTCTGGAAGGTTGTAAGTTTATACCCTGGTGACGTCCATTCTGTTAGATCCTTCGTTTCTGACACCTTGGTTAGGTTTGTTCTATTTTGCACAATTAACCACTCTACCATTTCTGATTCGTTAAAGGGGACGGTTCTTAGTGGAATACCCCCTTCTGAGTGGACAGGTACATGGGAAAATATCCAACAACTAGACAAGTTTCTGTCCTGAGCATACTTATGACTCAGCGCCATAAATATGTTTACCTGCAGTTCCCTTCGTTTGCGTGTCTGTACCCCTGGTATAATCAATAATGCAAAGCAAAACCCTGTCAAGCCCAGCACCATCAGTCCCCATAGTCCGTACAGTTCCTTATTCAGTCTTCCTTTTCCTGTTCCTCTGGTTCCTTCTTCCCTTCCCCCTGGTCGGGTGCCCTTTTGCAATGGGACGCATGGATCCATGTTGGTCTTTCCTTTACCTTGATTGCAGTATTAGTCACCAGCAAGACCTGGTATGGTCCTTCAAATCTTGGTTGTAGACTGCTTTTTCTTTTAAAGATTTTGATGTAAATGAATTCCCCGGGCTCCAGGTTATGACACTTCCCTTCCGCTGGCTTGAGTTGAGCTTCTTTTACCTGCAAATGAAAGCTGGAAATACATTTGGTTAGTGCAATACAATAATTTAACATATTTTCCTCCATTTTGTGGATGTCCATTTGTTTTGCAGTAAATGGTGCTGTAAAAGGTAGTTGTTGGGGACATCCCATAATTATCTCATGCGGTGACAGGCCTGTTGTTCTGTTGGTTGCAGATCGCATTACCATCAAGGCTAAGGGCAGCAGTTCTATCCATTTCAGTCCAGTGTCATTACATAATTTTGCCAGCTTATTTTTAAGCATTCCATTATATCTTTCAACAAGTCCAGCAGACTGTGGATGATAACTGCAATGAAAATGTTGGTTAATCTGTAAAGCTTTACACATTTCTCTTATAACAGTTCCTGTGAAATGTGACCCGTTATCACTTGAAAGCTTAGCAGGGATTCCGAAGTGCTGTATGATTTCTTTTAACAAACATTTAGCAACAGTAGTGGCATCGGCCTTTTTACATGGAAAGGCTTCAATCCATCTAGAGAACACATCTACAATAACTAATACATACTTGAATCCCATACACATAGGTAATTCAATAAAATCCATTTATAAATGTACAAAAGGCCCCACTGGATTTGGGTGGGAGGCAGATTCTACTTTTTCCGTCTTACCCGGATTCATTGTCTGACAGGTAACAAAATTTCACAGATTTGTTTTGCAATTGCCGAAATACCTGGTGCATACCAAGTTGCCAAAATATAATCTGCCACCCCCTCTTTTCCCGCATGTGTGAATGTATGAACACATCGGGCAATCCATGGAAGTAAGGACTTGGGCGCCACCACGCGGCCGTCATGGTAAACCCATATTCCTTCTGCATTTTTATAACATTGATCCTTCGTCCAGGTCACCACCTCCTCCGTACTGGCCTGTGTCTGAAAGGCCAGCACGTCATTAATAGTGGGTGGCGGGTCTGAGCAATTATTTTTCCTTAGTGGGAACAATGACACCTGCATCCCCCCTTTTGACAGAGTTGCTGATTTAGCTGCATTATCAGCTCTGGCGTTCCCAAGTGCCACCTCATTCGACTGGTCTGTATGTGCTTGGCATTTGATAATGGCAAGTTTCAAGGGGCATTGAATGGCTCGCAGGAGATTTTCCACTTGTTCTGTATTTTTGATAGTGTTTCCTGAAGTCAGGTCCCTGCGAATTTTCCAAATTTGTCCATAGTCATGGATACCCCAAAAGCATATCTGGAGTCAGTGTAGATATTAACTGTTTGTCCTTCAGCCAGAATACAGGCTCGAGTTAACGCAAACAATTCGGCTTGTTGGGCTGAAAAGGAGTCTGGAAGAGAGGCTGTTTCGACAACATTAAACTGGGTCACAATTGCATAAGCCGCTCTAGGTTGGCCCCTATCATTTCGTAAGGCTGATCCATCAACATAGTACACTAGATCAGGGTTACACATTGGTACTTCTGTTAAATTGATACGTGGTTTAGTCACTAATTCGGTTACCATTTCACATGAATGAGGTTCGCCGTCTTCTTCCGTGGGGAATAGAGTGGCTGGGTTTAAGGTAGTACATCTTTTAATGATAAGGTTCGGATTTGATAACAGTTCAACTTCATATTTAGTGGTTCTTGCAGAAGTTAGGTGTTGGGTGGCACATTTAGCAAGTAAAATCTCGACAGAGTGTGGGATATATAAAACGGTTTGCTGATTTAGAATTATTGTCTGAGCCTGTTGTACAGGGTAATAAGCTACTGCCAATGAAGGAAGACATCCTGGTAGTCGCGTGCCACTGGGTCTAGTTGGGCACTGAAATACGCTACCGGTGGCTGCCTGTCCCCATGTAACTGAGTCCAAACAGATTGTGCAAAACCCGACTTGTGATGAACAAATAAGTTGAATGTCTTAGTGTAATCTGGTAATCCCAAGGCTGGTGCTGAAGTGAGCGACCATTCCAGGATACTTGATTCCAAATCCTTCTTTTAGCATTGTGAGAATATAGTAGATTCATTCACAGCTCGTAGGTCTTGAACAAACCTCCATTTGTCACTATTGGGCTTCTAAACCGGAAGAATCGGAGTGTTACACGAACTTCTCATTTATGCTTATAGTGATTCACAGATCACAGAATGCAAAGTACTTGTTTTATAATTTTATTAAAAGGCTTCCAAACCCAAGCTTTTTTCAATACACCCAAAATGTTGATCAAGGAGAATCACCTGAAATATCTCAAAATCCCATTTCAAATTTTATACTGCCAATCTTTTATTTAAAAATCTTCTTACTGAGCTAGAAGCTTTCGCGTCAAGGTTTTACACAAAGGACAATGGGAGCGTACTCCCCCAGCCTGCAACCTCGAGAGACCCACAAAGGCTTTTTTTAAAAAAGGCATTGAAACTTTCCTTCCCCGTTCTTAAACTCACTCCTAGACTAAATTTATGTCTTTCAACCCAATGTAATCAATGATTGCGTGTCTTCTTTCGACAATTAAGTGGGCGTGTCAAATAAATTCTCTTTCTTTTTAACCACCGGGACCATATCTCAACAAACCTATCCTTTGTGCATTTCCTAGCTCTGTAACTCCTCATCCGAATAAATCCACACCTGCGTTTCTAACTTAAAATGTCTTAAACTTCCCACATACAGGACAACACCACGAAAGGTTAAAAAAAAACCTTCACTCTGTTTGAAAAAGTGGGTGGAGCTAAAACAAACAGGCAGTTCCACCACCTTTCCAAACAGGCTTCCAGACACATGAAAAATTCCGCAGTCAAAAAAAAACACACACAAGCACTCTCATTCAAAGACAGACATTCACAAAAGTCTCTCTTCATTCAACAAAGCTTTTTGTTGGCCAGCTCTATTTTGGATCCATAAGTCACTATCACGTTCTCTTTTTTTCTTACATATTGATTTGCTTTCTCTGTTAATTTTACGTGGGCTTGAAGAATCGGAACCCAGGCCTTTTCTATTACTTTCCTTTTTTTTTTCTTTACCTCTTCTGGGTCTCTGTTTATAAGACACTCCTCGAGACATGTTGTTCTCTCTAAATTAAATGAACCATCAGGTGGAAATGGCCTGTTTTCATCCTTAGTCCACTTTACCCATTTTTTTTTTTTAGGTGTTCAATTGAAGACTGACCACAATTCTGGAGCATAAAATAGGCTGGTGTGCCCTTTTGTGGTGTTTTACTTGCTCCAGCATTCATTCTGAATGATTAAGATTTTCCACAGTTTCTGATCTCACAATCCTCTTGGCCAACCGAGTTCTCTACGCCCATTTCTCCTGGCTGTTACGTGGCCTGAAAAGGCTCTTAATTCGGGCTCAGTCTGGGTTGTGAGAGATGTTGGCACGAACCAACCGCAGTTGATCAATCAGTTACTGTTTCTTTTCTCAATCAATCCTTGTTTTCCTGAATCACAATTTTCCCGAGTGACTCTTCCCGTTTCTCTAATTGCAATGTCGCACAAAGGTTTTAAACACAACAGTATAACAAGGACAACTAGGACAAATAATATTCACGCGAGTATACAAATCATAACCTTAAACTCTATCTAAATAAATAATCAATTCTCAGTCTGCGTTGTACACCACTACAGACCGAGTCCATAACTTATCCTAATAAAACTTATAAAACTTATGGTCCCATTACCTTAACTCATATCACATAAGAACTGTCGATCGATTAGCGCTTTTTTCCCCCCGAATCTTATCACATAAGAACCGTTTCCTAATCTTATCACATAAGAACCATTTTAGAAAAATTAAAACATAGAAAATAGGTGCAGGAGTAGGCCATTCGGCCCTTCGAGCCTGCACTGCCATTCAATGAGTTCATGGCTGAATATGCAACTTCAGTACCCCATTCCTGCTTTCTCGCCATACCCCTTGATCCCCCTAGTAGTAAGGACTACATCTAACTCCTAATGAAAATCTCCCCGGGCTGTTTCAAAATATTTCCAGGACCAGATCCCTTCTGCTTGCAAGCTGAGAAAGAAATGATCACAAAAACAACTTTAGCTTTCAAATGTCGAGTCTTGTAGATCGTATTACGTCCCCTGTAGTCAACAGATTACATATGCGATTCAACAGTGAAGAAACCTCTTGTGAGAAAAAGGCTCACCTTATTCTGGCCAGTGAAACCCTTCACTGAAGAGGCACTATGCCCACATCCATTTAACTCACAGATTAGAGAGTAAGCAATCTCGGTGGAACCTCCAAGATGTAACTGTCGAAATCTCGACTCACAATATACAACTCAGACACCTTCAGCCCGGCAGATGTTCCTTTAATTTTACTTGCTAGCAAGGGAAAGGTCTCACTCATCAATGGCTAAGTGAACACCTTCGAAATGGTACAACTTCACGAGATATTTATACAATAAAAACCCAAGTTATGGCCTCATCCTGTGTATTGGCTCCGTCTTACAGTCAGTGAATACAGATAAAGAGTTAATTACGACATCCTTGTCCTGACATGGTCTCCAAATATTTCCTTTTGTCAGGGTTATTAGTTGGCCAGTCAGCCATTACTCGATAAGAGTGTGGTAATGAGCTATTACCGGCATTGAATTGTGTCAGGATTGTCCAGTTTCCTGGTCAGTTATCTTTGTGCATCAAATGGATGAGGTCTGTACAAGAGATAATGGCTGGTGGTTTGAGTATTTCAAAAAGGGTGGGGCGGAGTGGAACTGGTGTTGTATGGACAATAGGAGAGCACCATGGGTGGTACTTGTCTCAGCAGGACTTGTCTCCTAACTGTCTGGTGACCATTGATTAGTTATCAGCCGTTTCAAGCCAGGTTTAGCTGTTTATGCAAACCGACTGTCTGTTGCAGAAATTTCTGGAAGGACCAGGACTCCATTTTGTTTTATATCAAAAAGGGCACAAAAATACAGTGTGATACAGCTTAGATAAAAATACATTTCCACATGGTGAAGTGTGAGGTAAAGCGTTTGGGGAAGGCTAACAAGGCAAGGGAATACTCATTAAATGGTAGGACACTGAGAAGTGCAGAGGGACCTTGGTGTGCATATCCACAGATCCCTGAAGGTAGCAGCCCAGGTAGATAAGGTGATTAAGAAGGCAATAGGAATACTTGCCTTTATTAGCTGAGGCATAGAATAGAAGAGCAGGGAGGTTATGCTTCAACTGTATAAAACACTATATTAAGTCAGGCAATAGCTAGAGTACTGCGTGCAGTACTCATCACCACATTACAGGAATGATGTGATTGCATAAGAGAGGGTACAGACGAGATTTACGAGAATGTTGCCTGGACTGGAGGATTATAGCTATGTGGAAAGATTGAATAGCCTGGGTTTGTTTTCTTTGGATCAGAGGAGCCTGAGGAAAGACCTTATTGAGCTGTATAAAATTATGAGGGACCTAGAGTGGATAGAAAGGACCTATTTCCCTTAGCAGAGAGGTCAACAACCAGGGGACATAGATATAAAGTTATTGCTTGGAGGTTTAGAGGTTAGTTGAGGGGTGCATACTTAGCCAGAGGGTGGTGGGGGTCTGGAACTCACTGCCTGAAAGGATGGTAGAGGCAGAAAACCTCACCACATTTAAAAAGTACTTGGATGTGCACTTAAAGTGCCATAACCGACAGGACTATGGACAAAGAGCTGGAAAGTGGGATTAGGCTGGATAGTTATTTGTCAGCCAGCGCAGACACGATGGGCCGAAATAGCCTCCTTCCACGCTGTAAATTTCTATGATTATATATCTCTAAATCCTTGGAGTGAGACTTGAACCCATTACCTTCTCACTCAGAGGTGAGCATGCTATCCACTGAGCCACAGCTGACTAAAACAATTTGGACCAAAGAAAGATAAATCGGAGTATTTTCTAAATGGTGAGAAACTGGAAACTGTCGAGGAGCAAAGAGATCTGGGAATCCAAGCGCACCAATCATTTAAAGTGAGCCAACAAACAGAAAAAGCAATGAAAATGACCAATGGAATGTCGGCCTTTATCTCGAGGGGAGTGGAGTACAAAGGGGAAGAAGTGATAATTCAGTTGAACAGAGACTTGTCAGACTGTATCTGGAGTACTGCGTTCATTTATAGGCACCGCACCTCACAAAGGATAAATTGGCATTGGAGTGGCTTCAGGGCAGATTCACCAGAATTATACCGCGGGTTAGAGGGTTAAATTCTGAAGCCAGGTTGCCTCAACTTGTCTTCTCCTGAGTATAGGAGATTGAGGGGTGACCAGAATGAGGTGTTTGCAATGTTAAAAGGATTCAATCAGGTAGATACAGAGAAACTATTCCCTCTGATGGGAGAATCTAGAACAAGGCGACATCATGTTAAAATTAGAGCTCGGCCATTCAGCAACAAAATGAGGAAGCACTTTTTCACACAAAATGTGGAACTCTCTCCCCCCTAAAAGGCTGTGGATGCTGGGTCAATTGGATGGTTCAAGACTGAGATCGAGAGATTGTTGTTGGGTAACGGTATCAAGGGATATGGAGCTAAGGCGGGTAAATGGAGCTGAGGTGCAGATCAGCCAGGATCTAACTGAATGGCAGAGGATGCTCGAGGGGCTGAATGGCCTACTCCTGTTCCTATCTTCCTTTCAATCTGATTGGTTTCCAGACTGGATCTGCCAGGAAGAAAAAAGTAATCATTCTGAATTCTGTTGCAGGACTTTCGACACCAAAGTTGACGACCAACAATACGAAGGACGTGTCATTGAATTCCTCAATGACTTGGAAAAAGACAAGCAATCCTTCGATAGGAGTTTCTTTCACCTAGTTTTCTTTAACACAAATGGGCTGATGGAAGTAGCCTTTAACAAGATAGGAGAATGAAACTTTTCTGAAGGTTCTGTTACCTTTACAGACATCAAACAGTGAGATGTGCTTAACTCTATTCATAACCTCCTTTGACCTCCCACCTAGTACACATTGGATTTAACCCTGAGCATGTGCCAGTATTGGGATATTGAACGATTCCCCCCATGCCCCATCTCCAGAGCCCTGTGCATGGTGACCCTGTTTATAAATACTGCCTCCTACTGGCAGTTGCCAGTGTTTGTCTCCCACCCACAATGCTGCATTGTGAGGTGGAGCTTCTTTACTCAGAATTATTCAGCTACATTAACTCCAACACTGAGCTTTTCTTTGCCAGTTCCTGGTTTGTATTTTACATTCAGTGTTCACATTATTTGGTTTTGTGCGCTGAGTCTAAACAACAGCTCTTTCCAGGTGCCCAGTTCAATGTACCACCACTTATCGTCCTGTGGCAGAGAGTCCCGGGTTATCACCAGGGGGCCGACCTCCTTGTCATTCCCAGATGTAATATGTTGGGGAGCCACGTGGTCTTCCACCCACACGTTAACCAGACATTGGGCTCTGGCCCTGGCAGATCTGACTGTCCCTGGCAGAGGGGTCCTGGCTGCTGTTGTTCCTTTTAATATTGTTTATAATTAGGTGCCCCCTTCAATTCCAAGTTATTTGCCAATGTCCCAGATTCATTGCTGACTGACCACCTCTGAGGGGCAGCTTTGGTGATCGAGCAGTTGTGTAAGTGCGGAGAAACCGCACTGAAAGATAAAGGAGAATTACTCAGCCAGGAATAGGAAGATCCACATTTAAACATTTCTGGTTAGAAACCTGGGGTTTAGAAACAGAGCCATCAAGTCACAAAGATATTAGTTTAAAGTCCCCATACTGCACAGACACAGGGTAAACCCAGTTGTACATGGGTGGTGGGCCCTCCTTGGGGCAACAGGGATTAATCACTGCAGTAATTTCCCTTTTCTGTAAACTTTCTTTAAATGAATGGTGCACAGACTGAGATTGAGATGGTTCTGTTACCAGATATAGTTCCAGGATGTTCAATCTTCACACAGCGATGGATTATGTTTATGTTTATCCCAGTCATGCTGACCCGAACATTGAAAGGTGATGTGAAAAGAGCCAATAGAAAATGGGAAGTGTTGCCGAGCACAGAGCGTTGAAGTTGTTACATGTGAAATCATGGAGTGGTCAGATGTGGGATCGTACCTGGGCTCTCACACTCTGAGTTAGTTCCACATTGAATCATTTCATTACAAGGGAATGTTTAAACTGTAAGACCCAGTGTGTTCACCATTTGTAAAATGTTGAGCCTTTCATCACATCACCTTGAAGAATGTCCTCTGTGTTTAAATTGTTCTGTCCCCTGTACCCTGAAATATACTGGGAATGGACTGTATAACAGACTGTGTCGACTGCACGCTGTGCACTGTAGGAAGAGCAACACATTCACTGGAGAAACCTGCTAATGGGGACACTCTCTGTGGGAAGTAAAGTATTCCCTTTTCCTGCCATTCCTGATAATCAAACACTGGACATTGTGGTGGGGATGAGCAGAAAGGTTGTTTCTCAATCCAGTTTGGCCTCACTCAGATCAGCACAGGTTCAGAAAACAGATGGGCCCAGGTGAGGAGAGTGAAGCGGAAGGTTTTGGGAGCACAGGTGTTCATAGAATCATCGGAATTACAGCACGGACAGGCCATTTCGGCCCATCGTGTCCGCACCGGCCGACCAAGAGCTATCCAGCCTAATCCCACTTTCCAGATCTTGGTCCGGAGCCCTGTAGGTTACGGCACTTTAAGTGCACATCCAAGTATATTTTAAATGTGGTGAGGGTTTCTGTCTCGACCATCCTTTCAGGCAGTGAGTTCCAGACCCCCACCACCCTCTGGGTGAAGAAATTTCCCCTCATATCTCCTCGACACCTCCCCCCAATTACTTTAAATCTATGCCTCCTGGTTGTTGACACTTCTGCCAAGGGAAACAGGTCCTTCCTATCCACTCTATCCAGGCCGCTCATAACTTTATGCACCTCAATCATGTCTCCCCTCAGCCTCCTCTGTTCCAAAGATCTCCAATCTTTCCTCACAGCCAAGGTTAAAACTGCTCCTTAAAATAGAGAATGAATCCCAATCCAAAATTAGGATCCAGGGACTGAAGATGGACTAAAGTTCAGATTCTGATCTCCTCACACCTATACTGGGCACTCACACTTGGAATATACACGGACTGAATCTGTGATTGAGAAAATGATCTATTCAGATATTGCTCCTGTTAACAGGCGGCCCATTCACAGGCTTCTCTTGTTCAGAAAATAAGCCGTTGTCTTCTAGCCTTTGATTGTCTTTTGTTTTTCAAACTGCTGGGAATGTATTCTCACTGTGAAATAAAGAGGGTGATGCATCAAACACTTGGTCTCATGTTAGATTCTTACTCAGAAACAGAACTGGTTACTGATCACATCACTAGTTTCATATTAGTCCTCCCGGACTCCCCTCATACTCAGAACAACTGGAGAAGGTATGGGGTTCACCTTGGACACACCTCTCTGTGCTGTCCTATGGAGGAGGAGGAACAGCAGAATTTTCACACAATAAACCCTTGCTGCAGTCCCATCAGTGGATGTTCCATATGCCAATAGGAGGCCTCATGCCTGTAGTAAATTGTACCGGACGCCTCTGGTGTCGGGCCGGCTAAATTCTCTGGAACCTGCGGCCTAGCTGGCGGTCCTTAAAGGGACCACTGGAGGCTGCCAACAAAAAGGTTCATTTAAAAAACACTTACCTGAATGTGGAACCACAAGGTGCAGGAGATCCCCTCCCAGCCCCACTGCAGTGTCGAAGACCGTTACCAGTCTCCGATAAGCTCCCTCCCTCCCGTCCAATCATCTCCCTCCTCCTTTCCACTCGGTCTCCTCCCTCACGGTCATTTCCCCCTCACCTGGTCGTTCCCCCTCCCAACCGGTTCCTACCCCTCTCCAGGCCACCCCCTCCCTCCTGGTCAAAACAGAAGGCTGTGAGTTGAATTTCTCCTCCAATACAGAGTGTGGTCAGAATGTGGAATTCTCTGCCACAACACGGTGTTGAAGCAAAGTCCATGAATGCTTTTATTACAGAGTTACTCTCTGGAATAAAGAGGAATATTAAAGTGTGGGGAAATAGCCGGAGTGTGGGATAAAACTAGGGGCACGGTTTTCACTCAAACGGGAGTGAAGTTGGCGGTGCGTCCCCTCAATAGATTGAGTGAGAGGCCCCAAACCAGTGTTGGGTTCGGGCCTCATTAACATACAGTCAGCAAGCTGCCCTGTGCTCAATGTGTGCTAACGGGTCGCTCACCGAACTGGGAGGGCCAAAAATCCAGTGGCCCCATGGGTGGGCCGAGCCAGAGGTCAGCGGGAAACGGGAGGAAATTGCCCAGGCCCCAGATAATATATTTCAGGGCTCCATTGAGGGTGGATGAGGGCCGGAGGACTGGAGATTGGGCCGTGTAGGACTCATTTTTTAAATGGAGGCACCTGTGAAAGGAAGGGCAATAAGTTTACAGACCTCAAACCGTCTCACACACCCCCCCACCCCCACTATACCCTCCCACACACCCCCCACCCCCACTATACCCTCCCACACACCCCCCACCCCCACTATCCCCTCCCACACACCCCTCACCCTCACTATACACTCCACACACCCCCCACCCTCACTATACCCTCCCACACACACCCCACCCCCACTATCCCCTCCCACACACCCCTCACCCTCACTATACACTCCACACACCCCCCACCCTCACTATACCCTCCCACACACCCCCCACCCCCACTATACCCTCCCACACACCCCCCACCCCCACTATACCCACCCACACACCCCCCACCCCCGCTATACCCTCCCACACACCCCGCACCCCCACTATACCCTCCCACACACCCCCCACCCCAACAATATCCTCCCACACACCTCCCACCCCCACTATACCCTCCCACACACCCCCCACCGCCACTATACCCTCCCACACCACCCCCACCCCCACGATACCCTCCCACATATGGTCCACCCCCACTATATACCGTCCCAGCAATATCATCAACACATCAGTGGTGAAGACATCGGATAGGATGGTGTCATTGCTTCACGTCTAAGATAAGTTCAGGGAGTCTCCCATTTTACAGGGATTGAGGAGCTGCAGTTCATTCCCAAGATTTAACCTGCACTCCAACAGTTTCCAAGGCAACGGCTCCCTCTAGTGTTGGACTGTTGAATATAAAAATCAATCCAACAACCAGCCATTGACCACAGCATGTATTAATCATACTCAGAAACTAGAAACCCCGATACACAGCAAGTCTATTCGTGTGTTAACCATGAATCAGCTAAGAGAACATGCCTGAGAAGTTTGGTGGTGCGTTTCACCCAACCAATAACAATAACCGCAGGTAAAGGGTACACGGCCAGATAGGGGGGTCATCCCCCTGCAAAACAGATATACCGCTTTGGGTACTGTTGAGGGGGATGACTCATCAGGGGAGAGCAGCAGAAGCCTAATCCATGGCACCATGGGTGGCTCTGCTGCACAGTAGGGCAGGAAAAAGTGTGGGAGAGCAATAGTGATAGTGGATTCTATTGTAAGGGGAATATAGACGTTTCTGCGGCCGCAACCGAGACTCCAGGATGGTATGTTGCCTCCCTGGTGCAAGGGTCAAGGATGTTTCGGAGCGGGTGCAGGACATTTTGAAGGGGGTGGGTAAACAGCCAGTTGTCATGGTGCATATAGGTACCAACGACATAGGTAAAAAATGGGATCAGGTCCTACAAGACGAATTTAGGGAGCTAGGAGCTAAATTAAAAAGTAGGACCTCAAAAGTAGTAATCTCAGGATTGCTACCAGTGCCATGTGCTAGTCAGACTAGGAATCGCAGGATAGCTCAGATGACTATGTGGCTTGAGGAGTGGTGCAGAAGGGAGGGACTCAAATTCCTGGGACATTGGAACCGGTTCTGGGGGAGGAGGGACCAGTACTAACCAGATGGTCTGCACCTGTGCAGGACTGGAACCAATGTCCGAGGGGGAGTGTTTGCTCTTGCTGTTGGGGAAGGGTTAAACTAAAATGGCAGGGGGATGGGAACCTATGCAGGGAGACAGAGAGAAGTAGAATGGGGGCAGAAGCAAAAGATAGAAAGATGAAAAGTAAAAGTGGAGGGCAGAGAAACCCAAGGCAAAAAGCAAAAAGGGCCACATTGCAGCAAATATCTTAAAGGGTCAAAGACTGTTAAAAAGACAAGCCTGAAGGCTCTGTGCCTCAATGCGAGGAGTATTCGGAATAAGGTGGACGAATTAACTGCGCAGATAGGTGGATAGGCAAACATTTAAGGATCACATGGATGAACTTCAACAATTGTACATCCCTGTCTGGAGTAAAAATAAAACTGAGAAGGTGGCTCAACCGTGGCTAACAAGGGAAATTAAGGATTGTGTTAAATCCAAGGAAGAGGCATATAAATTGGTTAGAAAAAGCAGCAAACCTGAGGACTGGGAGAAATTTAGAATTCAGCAGAGGGGGACAAAGGGTTTAATTAAGAGAGGGAAAATAGAGCATGAGAGGAAGCTTGCAGGGAACATAAAAACTGACTGCAAAAGCTTCTATAGATATGTGAAGAGAAAAAGATTAGTGAAGACAAACGTAGATCCCTTGCAGTTGGATTCAGGTGAATTTTTAATGGGGAACAATGAAATGGCAGACCAATTGAACAAATACTTTGATTCTGTCTTCACGAAGGAAGACACAAATACCCTTCCGGATGTATTAGGGGACCGAGGGTCTAGTGAGAAGGAGGAACTGAAGGATGTCCTTATTAGACGTGAAGTTGTGTTCGGGAAATTGATGGGATTGAAGGCCAATAAATCCCCGGGGCCTAATAGTCTGCATCGCAAAGTACTTAAGGAAGTAGCCCTAGAAATAGTGGATACATTGGTGATCATTTCCCAACAGTCTATCGAATCTGGATCAGTTCCCATGGACTGGAGGGTAGCTAATGTAACACCACTGTTTAAAAAAGGAGGGAGAGAGAAAACGGGTAATTATAGACCGGTTAGCCTGACATCAGTAGTGGGGGAAATGTTGGACTCAATCATTAAGGATGAAATAGCAGCGCATTTTGAAAGCAGTGACAGGATCGGTCCAATTCAGCGTGGATTTATGAAAGGGAATTCATGCTTGACAAATCTGCTGAAATTTTTTCAGGATGTAACTAGCAGAGTAGACAAGGGAGAACCAGTGGATGTGGTGTATTTGGACTTTCAAAAGGCTTTTGACAAGGTCCCACATAAGAGGTTAGTGTGCAAAATCAAAGCACATGGTATTGGGGGTAATGTATTGACGTGGATAGAGAACTGGTTGGCAGACAGGAAGCAGAGAGTCAGGACAAACGGGTCCTTTTCAGAATGGCAGGCAGTGACTAGTGGGGTGCCGCAGGCCTCAGTGCTAGGACTCCAGCTCTTTACAATATACATTAACGATTTAGATGAAGGAATTGAGTGTAACATCTCGAAGTTTGCAGATGACACTAAACGGTGTGAGCCATGTGGAGGATGCGAAGAGGCTGCAGGGTGACTTGGACAGGGTAGGTGAGAGGGCAAATGCATGGCAGATGCAGTATAATGTGGATAAATGTGTGAAGTTATCTACTTTGTGGGCAAAAACACAAAGGCAGAATATTATCTGAATGGCGGCAGATTAGGAAAAGGGGAGGTGAAAGTTGGCATGCAGGTACAGCAGGCATTGAAGAAGGAAAATGGTATGTTGGCATTCCTAGCTAGGGGATTTGAGTATAGGAGCAGGGAGGTCTTATTGCAGTTGTACAGGGCCTTGGTGATACCTCACCTGGATTATTGTGTTCAGTTTTGGTCTCCTAATCTGAGGCAAGACCTTCTTGCTATTGAGGGAGTGCAGCGAAGGTTCACCAGACTGATTCCAGGGAAGGTTGGACTGACATATGAGGAGAGCCTGGATCAACTGAGCCTTTATACACTGGAGTTTAGAAGGATGAGAGGGGATCTCATAGAAACATATAATATTCTGACGGGACTGGACAGGTTAGATGCGGAAAGAATGTTCCTGATGTTGGGAAAGTCCAGAATCAGGGGACACAGTCTTAGGATAAGGGGTAGGCCATTTAGGACTGAAATGAGGAGAAACTTCTTCACTCGGAGAGTTGTTAACCTGTGGAATTTCCTGCCACAGAGAGTTGTTGATGCCAGTTCATTGGATATATTCAAGAGGGAGTTAGATATGGCCCTTATGGCTAAAGGGATCAAGGGGTATGGAGAGAAAGCAGGAAATGGGTACTGAGGGAATGACCATCATGATCTTATTGAATGGTGGTGCAGGCTAGAAGGGCCGAATGGCCTACTCCTGCACCTATTTTCCATGTTTCTATGTTTCTAACGGATATGATGTAATTGACATCACGGAGACATGGCTCCAGGGTGACCAAGGCTGGGAACTCAACATCCAGGGGTATTCAACATTTAGGAAGGAGAGACAGAAAGAAAAAGGAGGTGGGGTGGCGTTGCTGGTTAAAGAGGAAATTAATGCAATAGTAAGGAAGGACATTATCTTAGATGATGTGGAATCTGTATGGATGGAGCTACGGAATACCAAAGGGCAGAAAACGCTAGTGGGAGTTGTGTACAGACCACCAAACAGTAGTAATGAGGTTGGGGACAGCATCAAACAAGAAATTAGGGATGCGTGTAATAAACGTACAGCTGTTATCATGGGTGACTTTAATCTACATATTGACTGGGCTAACCAAACTGGTAGCAATGCAGTGGAGGAGGATTTCCTGGAGTGTATTAGGAATGGTTTTCGAGACCAATATGTCAAGGAACCAACTAGAGGGCTGGCCATCCTCGACTGGGTGATGTGTAATAAGAAAGGACTAATTAGCAATCTTGTTGTGCGAGGCCCCTTGGGGAAGAGTGACCATAATATGGTAGAATTCTTTATTAAGATGGAGAGTGACACAGTTAATTCAGAGACTCGAGTCCTGAACTTGTGGAAAGGTAACTTCGATGGTATGAGACGTGAATTGGCTAGAATAGACTGGCGAGTGATACTTAAAGGGTTGATGGTGGATAGGCAGTGGCAAACATTTAAAGATCACATGGATGAACTTCAACAATTGTACATCACTGTCTGGAGTAAAAATAAAACGGGGAAGGTGGCTCAACCATGGCTAAAACGGGAATAGTGTTAAATCCAAGGAAGAGGCATATAAATTGAGAAAAAGCAGCAAACCTGAGGACTGGGAGAAATTTGTAATATAGCAGAGGAGGACAAAGGGTTTAATTAGGAGGGGGAATATAGAGTATGAGAGGAAGCTTGCTGAGAACATAAAAACTGACTGCAAAAGCTTCTATATTTATAAGAAGAGAAAAAGATTAGGGAAAACAAACATAGGTTCCTTGCAGGCAGATTCAGGTGAATTTATAATGGGAAACAAAGAAATGGCGGACCAGTTAAACAAATACTTTTGTGCTGTTTTCACGAAGGAAGACACAAATAACCTTCTGGAAATATTAGGGAACCGAGGCTGTAGTGAGAAGGAGGAACTGAAGGATATCCTTATAAAGTGGGAAATTGTGTTCGGGAAATTGATGAGATTGAAGGCCGATAAATCGCTGGGGCCTGATAGGCTGCATCCCAGAGTACGTAAGGAAGTGGCCATAGAAATAGTGGATGCATTGGTGATCATTTTCCAACAGTCTGTGCACTGGAGGGCAGCTAATGTAACACCACTGTTTAAAAAAGGAGGGAGAGAGAAAACGGGTAATTATAGACCGGTTAGCCTGACATCAGTAGTGTGGAAAATGTTGGAATCAATCATTAACGATGAAATAGCAGCGTATTTGGAAAGCAGTGACAGGATCGGTCCAAGTCAGCATGGATTTATGCAAGGGAAATCATGCTTGACAGATCTTATAGAATTTTTTGAGGATGAAACTGGCAGAGTATGACAAGGGCAAACCAGTGGATGTGGTGTATTTCGACTTTCAAAAGGCTTTTGACAATGTCCCACACAAGAGATTGGTGTGCAAAATTAAAGCACATGGTATTGGGGGTAATGTGCTGACGTGGATAGAGAACTGGTTGGCAGACAGGAAGCAGAGAGTCGGGATAAATGGGTCCTTTTCAGAATGGCAGGCAGTGATTAGTGTAGTACCGCAAGGCTCAGTGCTGGGACCCCAGCTCTTTACAATATACATTCATGATTTAGATGAAAGAATTGAGTGTAATATCTCCAAGTTTGCAGACGACACTAAGCTGGGTGGCGGTGTGAGCTGTGAGGAGGATGCTAAAAGGCTGCAGGGTGATTTGGACAGGTTAGGTGAGTGGGCAAATGCAAATTTCTCCCTCCAACTCCTTTAGAAGTTGGTTTACTTCCGTTTCTCTATCTTCTATCTTCTTTCGTAACTTAATGTTTGCACATTCCATGAACTTAACCTGGCTTCGATTGGCCAACAACCAGATGGCTATCTTCAACCTCAGCCGACAAGTGGACCCTTGGGTCCATAAATCAGCCTCCACCACCGATCACCATCTATAATGATCAACACCCACCCCTCTCTGGTGGGGCAACTTCTTCATCACATTCTTTGTAACTGACTCTTCTATGGTCCTTGACATTTTTTGTTTGTCTATCACAAGTCCCTGATCAGGTACCAAAACTGTAAGACTTATTTTAATTAAGACTTATTTTAGCCTGTAAGATTTATCTACACTTTACAGAGTTCAGATTTGTGAGATAAAAAAACCAACACACACAGATTCAGGATGTTTCTTTTCTCACCCCTATCCAGGGGTTATCTTTACTTAGAATAATCAAAAGAAGTACAATCAATTTACGACAGAATCAAATGCACAAGAATTTATAATCATTAGCCCGCACCAATCTATCCCATAATGGTTAAAATTGACTGTCCACTAAGTGATGAATAGAAAGCAAAGTCACTCACACAGGGTTCATTCCAGACGTGGTCAACGATCAGAAATTAACTCCCTGATTCCCTTTGTAACTGACCAGGTTACCAATTCTCTTGACTGCCACCCCTGACCTCATGTGTTACAGCAATTTTATGTTGTTTTCCTGGATGTCTGTCTACTGTGTACGCAATTGTCTAGGTTCAAAACAAAGGGACACTCTCTCACAATGAATAGGTCTTTCATTCTCTTTTATCCTGGACAGTGTTTTTCCACAGTTCTCAGATAAGTGTTTTGCAGCTGTGAGGTGTTTAAAACTCATGAGAAAGTCTTTGAATTCGCAAAGTCTTGTGGGTCACTAAAACATGGCAAAGCCAGGTTCAGCCATCTTGGAGCAGTTTTCAAGCACAGATATTAGCTGAAAATAACACAAAAAAAAGCTGTATTCTTCCACCCACCATCGAAGATGCCAGTGTCCAATAAATTCACTTCACTCCACGTGATATAAAGAACGGTGGAGCAAACTGGATACAGCAAAGCCCCAACAACATGCCGGTTCCAGAACTATCCGTATCTCTAGCCAAGTTGTTCCTGTACTGGAATTTACCCGACAAATGGAAAATTTGACAGGTATTTCCTGCTGGAAAAAAGCCGGACTAATCTAACAGCCAATGACCACCCACGTACTTATGCACAAATAACATGCGTACCGATGCTCAATTTGGTTTCTGCCAGGACCACATTGCTCCTGACCTGATTACAGCCGTGGTCCAAACATGGCCAAAGGAGCTGAATTCCAGAGGTGAGGTGAAAGTGACTGCCCTTGACATCAAGGCAGCATTTGACCGAGTGTGGCACCAAGGAGCCCGAGCAAAACTGATGTTAATGAGGCTAAGGGGAGAAATTCTCCACTGGATGGTGTCATATCTGGCACAAAGGAAGATTGTTGTGGTTGTTGGAGAAATCATCTCAGCCCCCACTCAAGAAGCTCGACACCATCCAGGACAATGCAGCCCACTTGTTTGGCACACCATTCATCATCTTAAGTATTCACTCCCTCCACCACCGGTGCACTGTGGCTGCTAGGGCACACAATCTACTCTGGTTGGGGTGTTCAATGTCCATCAACAAGAGTGACTCGGTAGTACCACATTGAATGAGCAGCCGATTCCTGAAGGACATAGCTGCCAGACTGGGCTCACAGCAGGTGGTGAGAGAACAAACACGAGGGAAAACTTACTTGATCTCGTCCTCACCAATCTACCTGTTGCAGATGTATCTGTCCATGATAAGACTGTCATCCATCTCCTTTGGGACTGCCCCTTTGCAAGGCAGGTCTGGAAGGAGATGCAGTGGTTGCTGTCGAGGTTCATCCCAAGCAGCTCCGTAACACAGGACTCTGTGTTCTATGGGCTGTTCCCAGGGACACACACCGAGACAGACATCATCTGCTGCTGGAGGGCCATCAACTCGGTGAAAGACGCACTTTGGTCTTGCCGAAACTTGCTGGTCTTCCAGAGCAAGGACATGTCCACGTCTGCGTGTTGTAGACTGGTGCAATCCAAGATCCAGGAGTATGTGCTGAGGGATGCACTAAAAATTGGTGCATTCGCCGCAAAGGCACGGTGGTGAAGAGCCACAGTTTAAAGCCCTTCTGCCACGGTAAACCCAGGGGCTGGAATCAGTATAAAACTCCCCTCGGGCTGTACTTGTAAACCTTTGTATACATAGAGCACATGATCTGAAAACACCTATGTAGTGCCAAGTATAATGCAAGTTCTGTTTAGTAATGTATGTTGCAAAGAATTGTAACTGTACCCTCACCCATTCCGTGTACCATATAGTGCCACATGTAACGTAATTTGATGACTATATTACAATGTATCCTGGATTGTACTGAATTGTACTTTGAAATGTAAAGCAAGCAAATGTATTGAACGGAACTGCCGTCAGCATCCAAATGTATTGTATGGAATTTCTGAGCGTATCCAAATATATTGAACTGCCTTCCAGTGTATCGTGCAAATTTTTATATGAATAAAGTATATATTTTGAAATTTAAAAAAAAATCTGTCCATGACAGTGTTGGTAGCAGTGATCACTGCACAGACCTTGTGCAGAAGAAGCCCTATCTTCACACTGACGACACCCCATCATTGTGTTGTGTGGCACTAACACCGTGCCAAATGGTGATACTACCGAGTCACTGAGGACACCCCTTCAACGTGTTGTGTGCATTACCACCGTGCTAAATGGGATAGATTAAGAACATAACTAGAAGCTCACAACTGGGCACCATGAGGCACTGTTGGCAATCAGCAGAAACAGAATTGTATTCCACCATAATCTGTAACCTCCTGGGCTGGCATATCCCTCACCTTTTGTTTCGATTAAACCGACCCTTGTTCAATGAGGAGTGTTGAAGAGCATGCCAGAAGCTGCACCATGTGTACCTGAAAATCAAGATACCAACTCGGAGAAGCTACAACACAGGACTCGAGGCATGTTAACCAGTGGAGGCAGCATGCTACAGACAGAGCTAAGTGATCCCATACCCAATGGATCAGATCAAAGCTCTGCAGTCCTGCCACATCCAGTCATGAATAGTGATGGACACTGAAACAATAACAGGAGGAAGAGGCTCCAAGAATATTCCCATCCTCAACGATTACGGAGAACAGCACGTGAGTGTAAAAGACAAGGCTGAAGCCTTCGCTACTCTCTTCAGCCAGAAGTACCGAGTGGATGACCGATCTCTGCCTCCTCCTGAGGTCCACACCATCGAAGTTGGCAGTCTTCAGTCAAATCAGTTCACTCCATGTGATATAAAGAATGGTAGAGTGAACTGGATACAGCAAAGGCAATGGACCCCGACAACATGCCAGCTGTAGACCTCAAGACCTGAGTTCCAGAACTAGCCACATCTCTAGCCAACCTGTTCCTCTACTGGCAGTTACCCCACAAATGGAAAATTTGCCAGGCATTTCCTATCCACAAAATGCCAAACTGATCCAACAGCCAACTATCATCCAATCAGCCTTCTCTCAATCGTTAGTAAAGTGATGTTAGTTGTCAGCGGCAGTGCTATCAAGCGACAATTACACACAAATAACCTGCTCACCGATGCTCAGTTTGGTTTCTGACAGGACCACTTGATTCCTGACCTCATTACAGCTGTGGTCCAAACATGGATAAAAGAGCTGAATTCCAGAGGTGAGGTGAGAGTGACTGCCCTTGACATCAAGGCAGCATTTGATCGAATGTGGCATCAAGGAGCGCCAGTAAAACTGAAGTCATTGGGGATCAGGGTGAAAACTCTCCACTGGATGGTGTCATATCTAGCACAAAGGAAGATTGTTGTGGTTGTTGGAGGGCATTCATCTCAGCCCCCACTCAAGAAGCTCGACACCATCCACGACAAAGCAGCCCACCTGATTGGCACACGATCCACCATCTTAAACATTGATTCCCTCCACCACCGGCACACCGTGGCTGCTAGGACACACAATCTACTCTGGTTGGGGTGTTCAATTTCCATCACCAAGAGTATCTCGGTAGTACCAACATTAACTGACCAACGATTCCTGAAGGACATAGCTGCCAGACTGGGCTCACGGCAGCTGGTGAGAGAACAAACACAAGGAAAAAACCTTCTTGATCTCGTCCTCACCAATCTACCCGATGCAGATGCATCTGTCCATGACAGTACTGGTAGCAGTGATCACCACACAGAACTTATGGAGACAAAGCCCTGTCTTCACACTGAGAACACCCCTTCATCGTGTTGTATAGCACTACCACCGTGCTAAATGGGATAGATTAATAACTCATCTAGAAGCTCAAAACTGAGCATCCATGAGGCGCTTGGGCCATCAGCAGAAACAGAATTGTATTCCACCACAATCTGTAACCTCATGGGCTGGTATATCCCTCACTCTTCTGATCCATCAAACC
This sequence comes from Pristiophorus japonicus, assembly GCF_044704955.1. Classification (NCBI taxonomy): domain Eukaryota; kingdom Metazoa; phylum Chordata; class Chondrichthyes; family Pristiophoridae; genus Pristiophorus; species Pristiophorus japonicus. Next base: position 234,908,490 of record NC_091983.1, read on the forward strand.
AAACCTGGTTCAAAGAGCAGGTTTGAAGAGCATGCCAGGAGCTGCATCATGAAGATCAGATACCAACTTGGTGACAACACAGAACTCTAGACATGTAAAACAGTGAAAGCAGCATGCTGCAGACAGAGCTAAGTGATCCCAACCCAATGGATCATAGAAACATAGAAACATAGAAAATAGGTGCAGGAGTAGGCCATTCGGCCCTTCGAGCCTGCACCACCATTCAATATGATCATGGCTGATCATTCCCTCAGTACCCCACTCCTGCCTTCTCTCCATACCCCCTGATTCCTTTAGCTGTAAGGGCCACATCTAACTCCCTTTTGAATATATCCAACGAACCGGACTCAACAACTTTCTGTGGCAGAGAATACCATTGGTTCCCAACTCTCTGGGTGAAAAAGTTTCTCCTCATCTCGGTCCTATATGGCTTACCCCTTATCCTTAGACTGGGACCCCTGGTTCTGGACTTCCCCAACATCAGGAACATTTTTCCTGCATCTAACCTGTCCAATCCCGTCAGTATTTTACATGCTTCTATGAGATCCACTCTCATTTTTCTAAATTCCAGTGAATATAAGCCTAATTGATCCAGTCTTTCTTCATACGTCAGTCCTGCCATCCCGGGAATCAGTCTGGTGAACCTTCGCTGCACTCACTCAATAGCAAGAATGTCCTTCCTCAGATTAGGAGACCAAAACTGCACACAATACTCAAGGTGTGGTCTCACCAAGGCCCTGTATAATTGCAGCAAGACCTCCCTGCTCCTATACTCAAATCCTCTCGCCTTGAAGGCCAACATGCCATTTGCTTTCTTAACGGCCTGCTGCACCTGCATGCCTACTTTCAATGACTGATGTACCATGAGACCCAGGTCTCGTTGCACCTCCCCTTTTACTAATCTGTCACCTTTCAGATAATTATCTGCCTTCCTGTTTTTGCCACCACAGTGGATAAGCTCACACTTATCCACATTATACTGCATCTGCCATGCATTTGCCCACTCACCTAACCTGCCCAAGTCACCCTTCAGCCTCTTAGCTTCCTCCTCACAGCTCACACCGCCACCCAGCTTAGTGTCATCTGTAAACTTGGAGATATTGCATTCAATTCCTTCGTCTAAATCATTAATATATATTGTAAATAGCTGGTATCCCAGCACTGAACCTTGCGGTACCCCACTAGTCACTGCCTGCCATTCTGAAAAGGACCTGTTTATTCCCACTCTTGGCTTCCTGTCTGCCAAGCAGTTCTCTGTCCACATCAATACATTACCCCCAATCCCATGTGCATTAATTTTGCACACTAACCTCTTGTGTGGGACCTTGTCAAAAGCCTTTAGAAATCCAATACACCACATCCACTGGTGCTCCCTTATCTACTCTACTAGTCACATCCTCAAAAAATGTAAGAAGATTTGTCAAGCATGATTTCCCTTTCATAAATCCATGCTGACTTGGACCGATCCTGTCACTGCTTTCCATATGCGCTGCTATTACATCTTCATTAATTGATTCCATCATTTTCCCCACGACCGATATCAGGCTAACCAGTCTATAATTCCCTGTTTTCTCTCTCCCTCCTTTTTTAAAAAGTGGTTTTACTTTAGCTACCCTCCAATCCATAGGTAATGATCCAGAGTCCATGGAATGTTAGAAAATGACCACCAATGCATCTACTATTGCTCAGGCCACTCCCTTGATTACTCTGGGATGCAGACTATCAGGCCTTCGGGATTTATCGGCCTTCAATTTCATCAATTTTTCGAACACCATTCCTGACTCATAAGTATTTCCCTCAGTTCCCTCAGTTCCTCCTTCTCAATAGATCCTCGGTCCCCTAGTATTTTCGGATGGTTATTTCTGTCTGCCTTAGTGAAGGCAGAACCAATGTATTTGTTCAATTGGTCTGCCATTTCCTTGTTCCCCATTATGAATTCACCTGATGCTGACTGCAAGGGATCTACATTAGTCTTCATCAATCTTTTTCGCTTCACATATCTATAGACGCTTTTGCAGTCAGTTTTTATGTTCCCTGAAGACTTGTGCAACATATCAAGCTGTACCTTTATCCAAGCTATTCTCTTGTAGCTACAATACCGGCATCTACCCGAAAAAATGGAAAGTTGCCCAGGTATGCCTTGCCTACAAAAAGCTGGACTAATCCAAAAACAAATTACCGCCTGATCAGCCATCTCTCAAACATCAGCAATAGGATGGAATATTTCATCGACAATGCTCTCAAGCAGCACAACATGCTCATCGATGCCCAGTTTGGTTTCCGTCAGGACCATTCAACTCCTGACCTCATTACAGTCTTGGTCCAAACCTTGGACAAAGGAGCTGAATTCCAGCGGTGAGGAAAGAGTGACTGTTCTCAAAGTCAAGGCAGCATTTAACCGAGTGTGGCACCAAGGAGCGCTAGTAAAACTGAACTCAGTGGGGATCAGGGGAAAACTCTCTATTGAATGGTGTCATATATAGGACAAAGAAGACAGTTGTGGTTTTTGGAGGCCAATTATTTCAGCCCTAGGTCATTGCTGCAGCAGTTAGTCAGGACAGTGTCCTCGGGACAACACTTTCAATTGTTTCATTAAAGACCTTCAGAATTGTGCAAGTTTGCTGCTGATTGCACAGTGTTAAGTTACATTCACATTTCTTCAGATAATGAGGTAGTCTGTGATGGCATACAGCAACACATTTATTGATCACATGGATGAACTTCAGCAATTGTACATCCCTGTCTGAAGTAAAAATAAAATGGGGAAGGTGGCTCAATCGTGGCTAACAAGGGAAATTAAGGATAGTGTTAGATCCAAGGAAGAGGCAGATAAATTGGCTAAAAAAAGCAGCAAACCTGAGGACTGGAAGAAATTTAGAATTCAGCAGAGGAGGACAAAGGGTTTGATTAGGAGGTGGAAAGTTGAGTACGAGAGGAAGCTTGCCGGGAACATAAACACTGCCTGCAAAAGCTTCGATAGATACGTGAAGACAAAAAGATTAGTGAAGACAAATGTAGGTCCCTTGCAGTCGGACTCAGGTGAATTTATAATGGGGAACAAAGAAATGGCAGACCAATTGAACAAATACTTTGGTTCTGTCTTCACGAAGGAAGATACAAATAACCTTCCGGATGCACTAGGGGACCGAGGGTCAAGTGAGAAGGAGGAACTGAAGAATATCCTTATTCGGCGGGAAATTCTGTTGGGGAAATTGATCGGATTGAAGGCCGATAAATCCCTGGAGCCTGATTGTCTGCATCCCAGAGTATTTAAGGAAGTGGCCCTAGAAATAGTGGATGCATTGGTGATCATTTTCCAACAGTCTATCAACTCGGGATCAGTTTCTATGGACTGGAGGGTAACTAATGTAACACCACTTTTTAAAAAAGGAGGGAGAGAAAAAACGGGTAATTATAGACTGGTTAGCCTGACATCAGTAGTGGGGAAAATGTTGGAATCAATTATTAAGGATGAAATAGCAGCACATTTGGAAAGCAGTGACAGGATCGGTCCAAGTCAGCATGGATTTATGAAGGGGAAATCATGCTTGACAAATCTTCTGGAACTTTTTGAGGATGTAACTAGTAGAGTGGACAAGGGAGAACCAGTGGATGTAGTGTATTTGGACTTTCTAACGGCCTTTGACCAGGTCGCACATAAGAGACTGGTGTGCAAAATCTAAGCACATTGTATTGGGGGTCATGTACTGGCGTGGATAGAGAATTGGTTGGCAGACAGGAAGCAGAGAGTTGGGCTAAACGGGTCCTTTTCGGAATGGGAGGCAGTGACAAGTGGAGTGCCGCAGGGCTCAGTGCTGGGACCCCAGCTCTTTACAATATACATTAATGATTTGGATGAAGGAATTGAATGTAATATCTCCAAGTTTGCAGATGACACTAAACTGGGTGGTGGTTTTGAGCTGTGAGGAGGATGCTAAGAGGCTGAAGGGTGATTTGGAATGGTTAGGTGAGTGGGCAAATGCATGGCACGTGCAGTATAATGTGGATAAATGTGAGGTTATCCACTTTGGAGGCAATAACACGAACGCAGAATATTTTCTGAATGGCGGCAGATTAGGAAAAGGGGAGGTGCAACGAGACCTGGGTATCATGGTTCATCAGTCATTAAAAGTTGGCATACAGATACAGCAAGTGGTGAAGAAGGCAAATGGCATGTTGGCCTTCATAGCTAGGGGATTTGAATATAGGAGCAGGGAGGTCTTACTGCAATTGTACAGAGCCTTGGTGAGGCCTCATCTGGAATATTGTGTTCAGTTTTGGTCTCCTAATCTGAGGAAGGACATTCTTGCTATTGAGGGAGTGCAGCGAAGGTTCACCAGACTGATTCCAGGGATGGCTGGACTGACGTATGAGGAGAGACTGGATCAACTGGGCCTATATACACTGGAGTTTAGAAGGATGAGAGGGGATCTCATAGAAACATGTAAGATTCTGACGGGATGGGACAGGTTAGATACGAGAAGAATGTTCCCGATGTTGGGGAAGTCCAGAACCAGGGGACACAATCTTACGAATAAGGGGTAGGCCATTTATGACTGAGTTGAGGAGAAACTTCTTCACTCAGAGAGTTGTTAACCTGTGGAATTCCCTGCCGCAGAGAGTTGTTGATGCCAGTTCATTGGATATATTCAAGAGGGAGTTAGATATGGCCCTTACGGCTAAAGGGATCGAGCGGGGTATGGAGAGAAAGCAGGAAAGGGGTACTGAGGTGAATGATCAGCCATGATCTTATTGAATGGTGGTGCAGGCTCGAAGGGCTGAATGGCCTACTCCTGCATCTATTTTCTATGTTTCTATGTTTCTAAGACCTGGACAACATTCAGGTTGGGGGATGATACGAAACATTTGTACCACACATGTGCCAGCCAATCACAATCTCCAACAAGAGTCTAACCACCTCCCCTGACATTCAATGACATTACCATCATTGAACACCCCCTCCCCATCCCCACTGTCAACATCCTGAGGGTCACCATTGACTAGAAATCTAACAAGACTGGGCAAATAAATACTATGGCTATCAGGGCTAGTCAGACACTGAGTATTCTGCAGCAAGTGACTCATCTCCTGACTCCCTAAAATCTTGGCACCATCTACAAGGCACTAGATAGGAGTGTGATGGAATATTCTCCCTTGCCTGTATGGTTGTAGCTCGAACAATACTCAAGAAGCTTGACACAATCCAGATGAATGCAGTCCGCATGATCAGCTCCCCATCCTCCATCTTAAACATTTTCTCCCTCCACCACCAGCACACTGTGGCTGCTAAGGCACAGGATGTACTCTGGGTGGGGGACTTCAATGTCCATCATCAAAAGTGGCTCAGTAATGGTTTGTGTTTGTTTTCTCACCATCTGACATGAACCCAGTCTGGCAGATCTGTCCTTCAGGACTCGGCCAGATCAGTCAATGGTGCTACTCCCGAGCGACTGAGAACATGCCTCAACGTGTTATGTACACTAGCACCGTGCTAAATGGGATAGATTAGAACACATCTAGTAGCACAAAACTGGGCATCCATGAGGTGCTGTTCGCTATCAGCAGCAGCAGAATTGTATTCCAGCACAATCTGTAACCTGGCATATCCCTCACTCTTCCGTTTCCATCAAAGCAAACCTGGTTCACTGAGGAGTGTTGAAGAGCATGCCAGGAACCACACCATGTGTACCTGAAAATCAGATACCAACTTGGTGAAGCTACAATACAGGACTCTAGGCATGTTAACCAGCAGAGGCAGCATGCTGCAGACAGAGCTAAGTGATCCCACACCCAATGGATCAGTTCAAAGCTCTGCAGTCTGCCACATCTTACCCATTCTTACCCAGTCTCTCACTCTAACCCATTCTTACCCAGTCTCTCACTCTAACCCATTCTTATCCAGTCTCTCACTCTAACCCATTCTTACCCAGTCTCTCACTCTAACCCATGAATGGTGATGGACAATAAAACAACAAATGAGAGGGGGTGGCTCCTTGAATATCCCATCCTCAATGATGGTGGAGAACAGCATGTGAGTGACCTCATTACAGCTTCATGACAGCCTTGATCCAAACATGGATAAAGAGCTGAATTCCAGAGGTGAGGTGAGAGTGACTGCGCTCAAATTAAAGGCAGCCTTTGAACAAGTGTGGCACCCAGGAGCCCTATTAAAACTGAAGCGAATGGGGGCTCAGGGGGAAACTCTCCAGTGGATGGTGTTATATCGAGCACAAAGGAAGATTGCTGTGGTTGTTGGAGGGCAATCATCTCAACCCCCACTCAAGAAGCTCGACACCATCCAGAATAAAGCAGGCCACCTGATTGCCACCCCATACACCACCTTAAACATTCACTCCCTCCACCATCGGCGCACTGTGGCTGCAGTTTGTTCAATCTACAAGATGCACTGCAGCAACTCGCCAAGGCTTCCTCGACATCACCTCCCAAACCCGCGACCTCTACCACCTAAACGGACAAGGGCAGCAGGTGCATAGGAACACCGCCACCACCAAGTTCCCCTCCAAGTCTCACAGAATTCTGGAACTCCCCACCTAACAGCATGTTGGGAGTACCTTCATGACAAGGATTGCAGCGGTTCAAGAAGGTGGCTCACCACCTTCCCAAGGGCAACTAGGGATGGGCAATAAATGCTGGCCTTGCGAGTGATGCCCACATCTCGAGAATGAATAAGTGAAAAATAAAAACGTATTTTTTTATATGTTGCGCTCCTTGTTTTTCTTAATTATAATTTAATTTTGCTTCAACTTTTTCCTGCTCTCTTGTCCTCATTTCCTGTTTATTTTTTAGCCTCCACAGTCATTCCATGTCCAGGTCCCAGAGATTTCTTCCAACAAATCACACTCTGCTTCTACTGGGTCTGGACTGACACCTGGGTTCACAATTACAGAAAATAGACGGCAGGAAAGTCTGTAAAATAAGGAAAGGAATCAGAGGAAGACCAGTAAGGTCAACCCGAGTGTTTGATGCAGGAGATGGTAAAGGCAGGTTGTGCTGCTGATGGGAGAAAAAGACCCAGGGACAGTGTTGGTGCCATTCGAGGGGATCCTCCTCCCACTCATGAAGGGCACAGACTGGATTCTACATCAGTCAGATGAAGCTTTCCATGGCTATGGGGATGTCATAAGTTCTTCAGAGGGACAGGGCCTTGTGTCCCCAATCTGGCCCAGCATGAACAGGAATGGTGACTAAGGGAGCCAGAAGTTCCCACCCAAAGAGTTATGGGTGAGATAAAAGATGAGAAAATGATCTCTATAATTTCCCCTGTGATTCAGCGTTGGCCAGAGTCTGTACATTGGTCAGCTCTGTACCATCAGCCTCTGGACAGGAAGCATAATAATAAACTGAATTGAAACAAATTGGATGTTAGAAACAAATGTTGAGATTGACTGTAAGCCCATCTAATGGGGCCGACCCAGTCCACAATCAGCAGTGGGAAAGTGTATGAAAGGGGAAATGTTGGTCCTCCTATTCAGTCCATGGCACAGCACGTCAGTGCTTCAATGTCCCGGTTATTACAGATTAACACCTTCCTTCATTCTGTTCCCCTGCCTTCCTGCAGGGTCACATTTAATCTGTCTCTAATTCAGATCGTCCCATTGATCAATACTTCAGTGCTATTTATCTTTGTCCTGTTTGGTTTCCGATCCCTGTGTAACAGGCCTCATATTGACTGTTACTCCTCTTGAGCTGCAGCATTCAGGAGGAATTGTGGACAACAAACATTTTTGACACATGTATCTGGAATGAATATTCCGCCATGATCTGGCGAACCTCATTTTGTTCAGAATCCCGTTCCTCAAAGCTTTATATTTCCTGATTCTTTCTGTCACCATCTCTTGTGTCGAGTGACTGAATGTCTTTTGCAGCAGAGCTGCCGATGCCTTTCTCCACAGGGGATCTCCAGCATTTCTCGATCTGCCACAGCACAGCACCAGGTCTGGGCAAGGTGGATGTTGCTGAGTGTGACTGTACATGTCCTACCTCTTCAGTGACACTCTCTTGTCATTTGTCCAGCCAACCACAAGAAAATGATAAATTAGGCTGGGCACGGACAGGGGTTCCTCTCTAGAGGTTGCTGATTTATCTGCAGAGGTAGTGTCACACCATCCCAGGGTCAGCTCCTGTGACTGGGATCTTTTCTGCTCTCGTGCTGATCTCTGTGAGTATACGGAATGTATCAGGCCAGTACTGGGTATATGAATGAAATAGTCAATGAAGGTATCAGCCAGTCTCAGTTAAATGCAGAGAAAAACTCCCTCTAAACTGTCTCATCAAACACTCCCAGGCCCGGTAGAGCAAGGATTAGGTATAGAGTAAAGTTCCTTCTGCACTGTCCTATCAAACACTCCGAGGGTAGGTACAGCACGAGTTAGATGGAGTGTAAAGCTCTCCTTAAATTGTTTCATCAAACACAGCCAACTGAGATACACAGCATGTGTTAATTCAGCGTACAGCTCCTCTGACGCTATCCAATGAAGCACACCAGCTCAGGTACAGCATGGGATGAATAGAGAATAAAAATCCATCAACATATAAATGTCATGCAGTCCCAGGTATGGGCCAGCTTTACATATGAGTTAAGCTCTGTTGGACTTGCTGCATCAAAGGCGGACTCTTATGGCATCGATCGAAGAAGTTCCCACTAGATGGTTAGACTCTCACCTTGGCAATATCCTGGACTGATGGGATCCTCAATAAAGTTCCTCACCTTTACAATCATTGTTGAGGCTTCTTATTTCATCCCATCTTTGACATTGAGGGTCTTGGTCCCACCAGATCTGCTCTGTGAATCCAGCAACATTTCTCCAGTCCCAGTTAGTGTGATGATGATTCAAATCCTCTCTCTCCACCTTCTTGAGATACTGTTCACTCCATGAACATTTTAATATAAAAATTAATATTCATGCTAGAATCTGTAATTGGAATACAGTCGGACTATTTTTGTGACAATGATTATATTTAACGTGAATATATTGGTAATTAATGATATTTGGTTGACCTTACCTTAATATTAAATTGTTCTTTCCTTTCCCCTATTTATATGGACTAAACTCACTCGCAGTGTCAGCTGCCAAGTGCAGCTCCTCCCACAGTGACTCCCACTGATGCTGTGTAACCAGGGGCGGAAACCTGTCTCCAGGTGACATCACAAAGGATCCAGGACCCATGTCACAAAGCAGCCCAAGCCCCTCCCACTCTAGGTATTACAGGGTCACATGACCAGGCTCTGGTGGACATGACATTAGACAAAAAGATCAATAAAGAGGTTCCAGAAGTTGGGGCAAAATCTGTTTCCGCCCCATGGAAGCAGGAACAGCAAATTCCAGTGGGGCTCGGGTGCTTCTTCCTCCTCCGCCTCCCAACCTGACGTTAGTTTTCCCAGGCAGCCTGAAAACCCCATCAGATAGCTGTATTTACTTACACTGCAGAAAGCTGGTGAGGCACCTTCCTGTCTTCCTTTGGGTTCCACTGATATAATCATTTTATTCTGGGACCACCATTGAGGGACCAGCATTCAGAAAGGCATTGACATACCAAGGTCGTCAGGTACACGAGTCTGTTATACATAGGCCAGCAAGGAGCTGTTCCAATGTGTCAGAATAAAAGTGTATGTTAGTGATAGAATTATGATGTGTGATGGACTCGAGACTATTGATGTAATCGAGATGAATATGGTGTGTATCTATGACCTTACAAACACAAAATGGATACAAAATGGCTCTGAACAGAGAAAAGACATCAAGTTCACTGCTCCTGTGACTTAAGGAACAAAAGATAGCCTGACTTTCAGGGTAAACAAACCCACCAAATCTCACCATACGATCAGAACCATTAGAAGGTGTTAATACGGAAACGATGAAACTGATCAAGAAACGGCACCAGTTTCTGCAGACAGTCACATGTGTGAGGAAAGCCAATTAAAGAACTGCCATGAAACTAAGACCAATCCTGGGGCTTTACCGACTTATGCCAAGAGACAATGGACTAAAAAGATATAAAAAAGGAACCCAAAGCCAGCTCACTTTCTCTTGATGACCACACGGAAAAACAGGAAGCCTTCCTCTACAGAGCAGACCAAGGAGCAAGGAAGAAGACCACGAGCTTTGCTTGACTCAGAGCGAAGTATAAGTTCTGTTTAAATCTGTAACTCATTACGTCACCTGTTGTAATTAAGTCGAACCAATAGGATACAAGTAGGTTTTTGTTTTGTCCAATAGGCTGAGTGCATCTGTGTGTGTTTCATAAATTTCTTCCAAATTGTTTTAATAGAATTGGTCTTGCTGTCAATTTAATGCCAAAGAGAGAAAATATAACACATATTCCACCTGGTCATCAGGGTGGGTGCCCTGTAACACCACCACTGGGGGGGTTACCCACCCCTAATGGCATACAAATTGGCCAGAAATAGCAGCAAACCCGGGGACTGGGAGAAATTTAGAACTCAGCAGAGGAGGACAAAGGGTTTGATTAGGGCAGGTAAAATGGAGTACGAGAAGAAGCTTGCAGGGAACATTAAGACGGAATGCAAAAGTTTCTATAGATATGTAAAGAGAAAAAGGTTAGTAAAGACAAACGTAGGTCCCCTGCAGTCAGAATCAGGGGAAGTCATAACGGGGAACAAAGAAATGGCGGACCAATTGAATAAGTACTTTGGTTCGGTATTCACTAAGGAGGAGACAAACAACCTTCCGGATATAAAAGGGGTCAGAGGGTCTAGTAAGGAGGAGGAACTGAGGGAAATCTTTATTAGTCGGGAAATTGTGCTGGGGAAATTGATGGGATTGAAGGCCGATAAATCCCCAGGGGTCTGATGGACTGCATCCCAGAGTACTTAAGGAGGTGGCCTTGGAAATAGTGGATGCATTGACAGTCATTTTCCAACATTCCATTGACTCTGGATCAGTTCCTATCGCGCGGAGGGTAGCCAATGTAACCCCACTTTTTAAAAAAGGAGGGAGAGAGAAAACAGGGAATTATAGACCGGTCAGCCTGACATCGGTAGTGGGTAAAATGATGGAATCAATTATTAAGGATGTCATAGCAGTGCATTTGGAAAGAGGTGACATGATAGGTTCAAGTCAGCATGGATTTGTGAAAGGGTAATCATGCTTGACAAATCTTCTGGAATTTTTTGAGGATGTTTCCAGTAGAGTGGACAAAGGAGAACCAGTTGATGTGGTGTATTTGGACTTTCAGAAGGCTTTCGACAAGGTCCCACACAAGAGATTAATGTGCAAAGTTAAAGCACATGGGATTGGGGGTAGTGTGCTGACATGGATTGAGAACTGGTTGTCAGACAGGAAGCAAAGAATAGGAGTAAATGGGTACTTTTCAGAATGGCAGGCGGTGACTAGTGGGGTACCGCAAGGTTCTGTGCTGGGGCCCCAGCAGTTTATACTGTACATTAATGATTTAGACGAGGGGATTAAATGTAGTATCTCCAAATTTGCGCATGACACTATGTTGGGTGGCAGTGAGAGCTGCGAGGAGGATGCTATGAGGCTGCAGAGCGACTTGGATAGGTTAGGTGAGTGGGCAAATGCATGGCAGATGAAGTATAATGTGGATAAATGTGAGGTTATCCACTTTGGTGGTAAAAACAGAGAGACAGACTATTATCTGAATGGTGACAGATTAGGAAAAGGGGAGGTGCAACGCGACCTGGGTGTCATGGTACATCAGTCATTGAAGGTTCGCATGCAGGTACAGCAGGCGGTTAAGAAAGCAAATGGCATGTTGGCCTTCATAGCGAGGGGATTTGAGTACAGGGGCAGGGAAGTGTTGCTACAGTTGTACAGGGCCTTGGTGAGGCCACACCTGGAGTATTGTGTACAGTTTTGGTCTCCTAACCTGAGGAAGGACATTCTTGCTATTGAGGGAGTGCAGCGAAGGTTCAACAGACTGATTCCCGGGATGGCGGGACTGACCTCAAGAAAGACTGGATCAACTGGGCTTGTATTCACTGGAGTTCAGAAGAATGAGAGGGGACCTCATAGAAATGTTTAAAATTCTGATGGGTTTAGACAGGTTAGGTGCAGGAAGAATGTTCCCAATGTTGGGGAAGTCCAGAACCAGGGGACACAGTCTAAGGATAAGGGATAAGCCATTTAGGACCGAGATGAGGAGAAACGTCTTCACCCAGAGAGTGGTGAACCTGTGAAATTCTCTACTACAGAAAGTTGTTGAGGCCAATTCACTAAATATATTTAAAAAGGAGTTAGATGAAGTCCTTACTACTAGGGGGATCAAGGGGTATGGTGAGAAAGCAGGAATGGGGTACTGAAGTTGCATGTTCAGCCATGAACTCATTGAATGGCGGTGCAGGCTAGAAGGGCCGAATGGCCTACTCCTGCACCTATTTTCTATGTCTATGTTTCGAATGTGGTAATGACCCCATGAAATTCAGCGAGTTGTTTGACCACAGACAACATCACAACTGAACCAGTCCTGTCCTCCCCCAACACCCACATACGTACATTTATCAGCAGGGCTCGCTGGGTAATCCCCTCAGCTGGAACAATGCTGATTTTTATCCCTTCCCAGACAAGGGAGGTGAGACTACCTGTTGTGCCCCGACTGCCACCTGGCTGAGATTGGAGAACTCAGCACAGACTGCAGGTTACACCAGGGGTATAAATCCATCTTGGGCGGCAGCACAAAACGTGCGATGGTGCATCGGCCGCCCGTTTTACCTGTCTGAGATCCGATAACTCAGCACAGGCTGCAGATTACACCAGGGGGTGAAACCCGTCCTGGGCGGGAGCTCGATTTTCTTTTCTATTGACTTCAATGGAACCGGGCGGAGTGTAAAACGTTAGCGGCTGATCTGCTATCGCCCGATTTGCTCTGCCGCCCAAGGCCAGTTTCACCCATTGGGTCCTTCCTGGTCTGTATGGTTTAGTTCCACAACACAGGACAGCTTACTACACAGTAAAACTTCATCTTTTGTTCTGTCTGAGGCCGAACCAGACCGTTTGTAACCTTGGCGTCCTATTTGACCGTGAGATGATATTCTGACTCTTGTCCACCCCATTACACAGACAGCCGACTTCCACCTCCATGACATCACCCGTCTCCACCCCTGCTTCACCTTAGCTGCTGCAGACACCCTCATCCAAAGCCTTGTTACATCTAGACTTGACTATTGCAATGTGCTCCTGGCCGGCCTCCCATCTTCCACCCTCCATAAACTTGAGCTCAAACAAAACTCTGCTGCCCCTATCCTCACTCACACTGAGTCCCGTTCACCCATCACCCCTGTGCTCACTGAACCGATCCCAACTCGTACCGAGTCCCGTTCACCCATCACCCCTGTGCTCACTGACCCTATCCCAACTCGTACCGAGTCCCATTCACCCATCACCCTGTGCTCACTGCCCCTATCCTAACTCGTACCGAGTCCCATTTACCCATCACCCCTGTGCTCACTGCCCCTATCCTAACTTGCACCGAGTCCCATTTACCCATCACCCCTGTGCTCACTGCCCCTATCCTAACTCACACTGAGTCCCGTTCACCCTTCACCTCTGTACTCGCTGACCTACATTGACTTCCAGTCCAGCAAATTCGCCATTTTAAAATTGTCATACTTGTTTTCAAATCCCTCCATGGCCTCGCCCCTCGCTATCTCTGTAACCTCCTGCAGCCCCTTGAATGCCTGTTGTTGAAGTACATGAATGCATTTTGGGAAATATGTGAATGTGTTATAGAATCATTGAATCGTGCAGAACAGTAGGATTTGACCAGTGCCATCATCAGTGTGTGTATGGGCCGGATGGGTTTTTGGACTTTTAAAATGGATCTGTACCCTTTTAAAATGGAGACACACTTGGGCTGCATTTCAAAATGGAGTTGGGACTTTTGGACTTTAAAAGGACTGATTTTTGGCTTCTGTGAAGTAGAGCAGGAGCTGTCTGTCTTTCGAGTTGTCATGGGACCAGTCTCAACGCTGACGTCATGAAAGGCAGAGGCCTTTTCATTTCGAACTTTGTGTGATTTATGGAAATATACCTTTTGTCCACGGGACCGGGATGTCTGGGTGGACCATGAGGTTTGCAAGCCAAATGTAACACCTATGGACTCTTTCAATGAAGGAGCAGTCAAGAACTCAACAAACAGTTAGCACTTCGAGAACTGCTCATCTACAGAAATGGCCTACCATTGTTTTCATCAAGTTGACCAATCCAGGACAGAGACGTCACCAGGAAGACCAACTAGCATCTCTGTGACCATGGTAACCAGGAACTGCCCAGTCAGTTTTGTGTACTATACGGGGTATAAAGATACTGAACTTTGGGGGATTCAGTGCTTACTTTTCCCCGCGTAGCTACGCATCCGTCAACTCTCCAGGAACGCCCGAAGTGAGTGCCTCGCCGTACCTCTCTAGTCCTCATCGCATGCCTCTGTTAGGCACGGTTTTGTCTTTATAGTCAAATGGACCCGGGACCACATGAATCAACGACAAGGGCTGGTAATTATATTCAGCATGCACCTCTGGAATTCCCCAAGACAAGCAGCATGTTTAGATGCTGAGGAACTGCAAGTGTCCAAGATGCAGGCTAACACTTGTGTGTGTGTGTGTGAGGAGGCTTCCAAGTGTGGGTCCTGACCAAACCGGGAGAGGGCTTTAGTTCAAAGGGTTTCCATTATCTCGACTTAAATTCGAGGAAGAGGGTTGGTTTGGCGTTACCGACAGGCTGGGTGTTTAGTCTTAGGTTTTAAGCTCGTGTCCACAGTCACCTGCTCTTTAAGCCGTAAGCGAGAGGAGTAGGGGGTTGTCGTTTTGTGAGTGTATTAAAAGGAATCGATCTTTGACCAACCCGAACTGTTTCATTTTGTCTGAGTCAATTATAATCTATTCATAGTAACTCCTTGGGTGCAAACTTGGGGGTTGTGGGGCTTGTGGTTCGCGGTATAATTCGGAAGACCAACCGGGTGGCATCCGCTCACGGCCGGGTTACACAGTAATACCGCTGGGGATGCTGCGCATCAGGCATAGGAGAAGACCTATCTGACCTTGGTCTCTCTCTGTGTGGGATTACCCGCTAATCAACGGGCTAGGCAGGAACTATTGGCAAAAGCTCCTGCTGTCCAAAGGGAAACAACATGAACTGGGGAGTTTTAAAGCACGGGTCGACTCAAGGGAGAGTCATAGAGACACAGGGCACACAAAACACCCTACAGAGGCCAGCTGGCCCATCGAGCCGGTGCAGCCTCTGAAAAATCTACCAATTTGTACCACTCTCCGCTCTGTGCCCATAGCCCAGCAAATGTTTCCTTTTTAACTCGAGATCCTGTATCCAATTTGAAAGTTACTATTGAATCTGCTTCACCATCCTTTCAGGCAATGCATTCCAGATCATAACAACTCTCAGAGTAAAAATAATTCTCCCCATCTCTCCAGGCTTTTTTTGACAATTATTTAAAACATGTGTCCTTTGGCTCCTGACTGTCCTACCAGTGGAAACAGTTTTGTCCTCTCTATTCTATCAAATCCCCTCATAAACACCTTCATTTAATCTCCATTTAACATTCTCTTATCTAAGAAGAACAATCCCAGCTTCTCCAGTCTATCCAGGTAACTGAAACCCCTCATCCCTGGAACCATTCACGTTAATCTCCTCCAGACCCTCTCCAAGGCCTTGACCCCTTTCTACACCGTGGTGCCCAGATTTGTGAACAATACTCTCGCTGAGATCCAAACGTTTTGGGAAGTATATGAATCAGTTCTGTGAACATAACATGGAAGGCCCTGGGATTCCAGGGCCAGCGGCAGTGTGGATATAAAATTGGCTGCGGGACAGAAAGCAGAGAGCAGTGGTGAACGGGTGTTTTCCAGTGATGTCCCCAGGGGTCAGTATTCAGACCACTGCTCATTTTGATAGATATCAAGGAGCTGGAATTGGATATAAAGGATATAATTTCATATTGTGCAGATGGCATAAAACTCCTGTACACTGAGGAGGAACTCCCTCCTGAACAGCACTGAGGGAGTTCCATCACCACAAGGACTGCAGCGGTTAAAGAAGGCGGTTCACCACCACCTTCTCAAGGGCGATGAGGTATGGGCAATAAATGCTGGCCTTGCCAGCGACGCCCACATCCCGGAACAAATAAAACAGCAGCAGACTTCAGGAGGAATGACACAGACTGGTGAAGTGGGCCGACACACGGCAGGTGTTAGAGTAGAGACGTGGGAAGTGATATATTGTGGAAGGAAGAATGAGGTGAGGCATTATAAACTCAATGGTGCAATTGGAAAAGGGAGTTCAGGTGCAGAGAGACCTGAGGGTTTATGAACAAAAATCTTTGTAGGTGGCCGAACAAGTTAATCAGACTGCTGGAAAATCAAAGGGATCCTTGGCTTTATAAAACGAGGCAGAGAGTAAATCACTCCTCCACCAGTGGGACACTTCCATTTCCCTCACCACTTGATCTTTCCCCACCCTGAGTCACATTATCAATGTGTGCTCAGTTAGAGCCATCCTTTGAGAGGAAAGGATAGTTTGCTGACCACTTTACCACTCGTTCCACAGCTGAGCTCACTCGTCTCAGGCAAGTCAAAGCTTCAACACTGGTCCCCAGAGCTGATGCTCAGAAATATTGGGGTGAGAATTATTTACAGCCCATTTTTGGGTCCATAACCAGTGATGCACCGACAGCACGTGTCCGAAGCCCAAGGCCTGCCTGAAATTGGTCCTCAGTCCTCATTAACATTTTATACATGAGCTGCCATTGTCTGTTTGGTTTCTACAGGCAGTGGCACATTTTAGTGAGAGGGATATCGGGAATCTTGTCTCACCGACAGCGGCCTGAATCGAAGACCTGGAAGGGGTGTTGGAGCGGTGACATGGGAGCGATCGCAGGGACTGTGGAGTCGGGGAACACTCCTGCTTCTCCTGACTCTGTTCAATCCCAGACAATTTCTGCAAGGAGGCAGAAAACAAGTAATAGATCCCTCAATTACATCGTAAGAGACCTAACTCCTGTTTTAGATGCTGCTCGGGATGACGGCAAAACCGCCTTTATTAATATGGCAGAGCCCTTAAAACAGGCACTCATCTGGTGCGGGATGTGCTCTGGAATTTTTCCTTTTTGTCCCAATTACTTGCCCGGAAACAACGAGGACCAAATTCTACCCATTTGAAATTTCTCTGTTTCGATAACGTGGTACAGGACTCACAGAGAAACACAGTACCTGGTCATGGGGTCATTGGGTTCATTCAGTGTGGGAGGCTTTTATTAATGTTCTCCATATTTTTATTAAAAACTCAAGGGGAAGAACAAAGGCCCATAGTGCAGGACACCACCAAGGGTGAAAACATGAGAGAGAAAGTAAGATGAACCAGAAAGTGCTGATGCTAAGAGTCCCATCAAAACCTCCTAACTTTCTTCAAATCCCAGTCCAGGACATGAATACTGCCGCCACACCTGGCCACCTAGGACAGTCCCCTCAACACAGATGTGTGTCAGTGACTGTACAGATGTGCCATGTTGTAATATAGTTTCACTTGTTACCTGAGAATTATGAAGTGATAGAATATCCAGCCCTCAGTTGGATGGAAAGGGAAGTTAATGGAATGGATATGAAGATTGCAGTAACGACTGGCCTGGACAATCTTTTGAAACTTGCACATTTTTCGAATGCTCTGGGTGAATTATTTGTTCCTTCAATGTAACAACGGAATATAAAACAAACTTTCACTGTTTGACCCGTCACATTTGAACCTGTATAAAGAGACACACTGGTCAAATAATTTCACCATTGTCAATCCCAGCGGTTGTGCCAGGATTGTGCCCATTGT
This sequence comes from Pristiophorus japonicus, assembly GCF_044704955.1. Lineage (NCBI taxonomy): Eukaryota > Metazoa > Chordata > Chondrichthyes > Pristiophoridae > Pristiophorus > Pristiophorus japonicus. The sequence continues at coordinate 234,926,315 of NC_091983.1, forward strand.
GCTCTCCATAACTGACCCAGATAAAGTTTTTACATCGGATTACATCGAATATACGGCACAGAAACAGGCCATTCGGCCCAACCAGTCTATGCCGGCGTTTTTACACCACTGGAGCCTCCTCCTGTCTTTCCTCATCTAAATCTATCAGCATCACCCTCTATTCCCTTCTCCCCCATTTGCTTGTCGAGCCCCTCACCTTAAATGAATCTGTATTGTTCGCTTCAACCACTCCGTGTGGTAGTGGGTTCCACATTCTCACCACTCTTTGGGGAAAGAAGTTTCTTCTGAATTCCCTGTTCGGTTTCTTGGTGCTGCTTATATTGATGGCCTATAGTTACACGCTTCCCCACAAATGTTAACAGCGCATTTAGCACTGGGCTGTTGCAACTATCATTTAAAATAGTAGGCAGCACAAAGTTTGCATGCTGCCTGCATTAATTTAAACGGGTGCTGGTTAATGCGATCCCCCACCTGCGTTTTTGGGTGCTTTCAAATTTTTAGCCCAGTGATTTAACGGGAGCTTTAATTATTCAACCAATTAGAGCTGTGCTGATTAGGCCTGCGTTTCCATCGATGTGTGGAAGTAAATTACCTGCGACAACCTGGGCCTCCCCTCCTCCATCAACAACCTGGGCCTCTCCCCCTCCATCGACAACCTGGGCCTCCCCTCCTCCATCGACAACCTGGGCCTCCCCTCCTCCATCGACAACCTGGGCCTCCCCTCCTCCATCGAAAACCTGGGCCTCCCCTCCTCCATCGACAACCTGGGCCTCCCCTCCTCCATCGACAACCTGGGCCTCCCCTCCTCCATCGACAACCTGGGCCTCTCCTCCTCCATCGACAACCTGGGCCTCTCCCCCTCCATCGACAACCTGGGCCTCTCCTCCTCCATCGACAACCTGGGCCTCTCCTCCTCCATCGACAACCTGGGCCTCTCCTCCTCCATCAACAAACTGGGCCTCTCCTCCTCCATCGACAACCTGGGCCTCTCCTCCTCCATCGACAACCTGGGCCTCCCCTCCTCCATCGACAACCTGGGCCTCTCCTCCTCCATCGACAACCTGGGCCTCTCCTCCTCCATCGACAACCTGGGCCTCCCCTCCTCCATCGACAACCTGGGCCTCTCCTCCTCCATCGACAACCTGGGCCTCCCCTCCTCCATCGACAACCTGGGCCTCTCCTCCTCCATCGACAACCTGGGCCTTCCCTTCTCCATCAACAACCTGGGCCTCTCCCCCTCCATCGACAACCTGGGCCTCCCCTCCTCCATCGACAACCTGGGCCTCTCCTCTTCCATCGACAACCTGGGCCTCTCCTCCTCCATCGACAACCTGGGCCTCTCCTCCTCCATCGACAACCTGGGCCTCCCCTCCTCCATCGACAACCTGGGCCTCTCCTCCTCCATCGACAACCTGGGCCTCTCCTCCTCCATCGACAACCTGGGCCTCTCCTCCTCCTGCGGGGACTGGGCCTCTCCTCCTCCTGCGGGGACCGGGCCTCTTCTTTCTCAATATCCGTTCTATCAAAACTTTCATAATTTTAAAGACCTCTATTAGGTCCAGTTTGTGAGATCAGTGGGAGGGCTCCTCATTCACATGTTGCTGGTGGGCTAAAGTGCCACATGGGCTATTTCTTTGGTGCTCACAGGCCCTGTGTGCCCAGAATCTGGAGAGGCTGCCCACACATGGGGGAGTTGGGATGTCAAGCTCACGCCCCCAACTCCAAGACCAGCCATGGCTCCAATCGACCCTTGAGTTGTCTTTGGTGCTATAGACTAGGCCTGGAGCCCACTGTCGGAGTCCAGGTGCACCCTTGTGTAGGCCGATACACTTCATGTCTCTCGGTGTCCTGGCTACCACTGGAATGCTGGATCCTGACTGAGGCTTGTTTGTTGCCCGGGGTGTGAGTGAGGATGAGCGAATGGCGAGCCCGCTGATGACCATTTTCTACCGAGCTTGCACAGGTTATATTCCCCACCATGGACTCGGACTCCGAACTCTGCCCTTTAACATCTACGGTTAGAAGCAAGAAAGTCTGCCATTCTTTTTAGAATAACAAACTTCCTGACATGAAAGTTAATTTGCCCTTTTCCACTTTGACCCAGAGACCCCATTTCCCTCACTTACCCAACCCGTACACTTTAGTTTTCCGGATTTATCTTTTCTAGACCATTTACTATTTTAAGGATCTCTAAACGCTTCCTTTCCCAGCTAGAAAGCCCACGTTTCTGCTGTGTTTGCTCATAATTCAGTCCCTTTCCCCAGGGATCAGTCTCATGCAGTGCCTCAATGGTACTGAAATTTATTCAATGACCGATCCCCCACAGCTTTCTGGGGCAGAGAATTCCACAGATTTACAACCTCTGAGAGAAAAAATTCATCCTCATCTCAGTTTTAAATGGGCGGCTCCTTATTCTGAGACTATGTCCCCTAGTTTTAGTTTCCCCTATGAGTGGAAATATCCTCTCTGCGTCCACCTTGTCGAGCCCCCTTATTATCTTACATGTTTCGATAAGATCACTTCTCATTCTTCTGAAGTCTAATGTGTATAATCCCAAACTACTCAACCTATCTTCATAAGTCAATCCCCTCATCTCCAGGATCAACCTAGTGAACCTTCTCTGAAGCTATATGTGAGATGACCCATTGACAATGACATTTAGCATCGATCCTGTCATGTGGGAATGTTTGAGAATGTAATGTCACCGGGGCTTGCAGGCCCCAATGAAATCACGCACTTTTTAACAATATTTCATTGTTATTATTACTGTTGGTATTGGTTAGGTGAAACGCACCATCAAACTTCTCAGGCTTGTGCACTTAGCTGATTCATGGTTAACACACGAATAGACTTGCTGTATATCGGGGTTTCTGGTTTCTGAACATGATTAACATCATCATCATCACAGGCAGTCCCTCAAAATGAGGATGACTTGCTTCCACACCAAAAAGGGATGAGTTCCCAGGAGTTTCAATGAAGAACCTAATATTCCAGGTACCGAACTACATCTTGAAAGGTGGAAGATGCCTGTGCGTGGATTTTTTTAACGTGTGGTGGCCATTGTACACCAGCCACCACACGGGCTTGACAGAGCTAGGTCTTGGTCCACTGGCAAGAATTAACCAAGATGACTGGAGACCAGCTCTGCTGCATGGACCAAGTGTGCACACATATCGCAGTGTGGGCTAGTCCGTGCTGCCCCTGAGCCCTTGCCTCTTCTGGACCCCGAACTCTCACCTCTCCTGAGCCCCGATCATGTCCCTCTACGATCTCTTACCGCTCCTTCGCCCTGACCTCGCCGTTTCTTCACCCCGACCTCGCCCCGACCTCGCCGCTCCTTCGCCCCGACCTCGCGCTCCTTCGCCCCGACCTCGCCCCGAACTCACCGCTCCTTCGCCCCGACCTCGCGCTCCTTCACCCCGACCTCGCCACTCCTTCGCCCCGACCTCGCCCTGACCTCGCCGCTCCTTCGCCCCGACCTCGCCCTGACCGCGCCGCTCCTTCGCCCCGACCTCGCCCTGACCTCGCCGCTCCTTCGCCCTGACCTCTCTACTCCTTCTCCCCGACCTCGCCGCTCCTTCGCCCTGACCTCGCTCCGACCTCGCCCTGACCTCGCCGCTCCTTCGCCCTGACCTCGCTCTGACCTCGCCCTGACCTCGCCGCTCCTTCGCCCCGACCTCGCCGCTCCTTCGCCCCGACCTCGCCGCTCCTTCGCCCCGACCTCGCCGCTCCTTCACCCCGACCTTGCCACTCCTTCGCCCCGACCTCGCCGCTCCTTCACCCCGACCTTGCCACTCCTTCGCCCCGACCTCGCCGCTCCTTCGCCCCGACCTCGCCGCTCCTTCACCCCGACCTTGCCACTCCTTCGCCCCGACCTCGCTCCTCTTCTGCTGTCATCTGAAAGATGCTTAGTTTTCCTCCAGCAGATGGGATATAATCAGTATATAAGCAGACACTCTTTGCATATTATATTGCTCGTAAATGGATTTGTATGTGGTTAGGGACTACCTCCAAGTGTGAACAGATTATGAGAATGACCATACCTGTCAGATCAGAAGTAGGGACAAATTATTGGAAACCTAATGAACGGCTCTTGTACCCATTCTAATGGTTGGCTGCCCAGTAGTTTTGGTAGCATCTGCCACAAATCCATTCAGACATTTTTCATTTTCCAGATTGAGTAACGGGAGAATGTTATAATTGTCTCCAAATATGACTTTCATCACTATTTGAAGAAAGTTTCATTTTATGATTGTACATTCATTAATGCTTTTCTTCTTTCTTTAAATGGTCCCTCTCTCAATTATATCGCCACCTCCTCCATTTACAGAAAGGCATTTATTTCAATGGTGCATTCATTCACATGCCATTTCCACACAGAAAAACTGGGTAGTGTTTCAACTTGTTTCCATGTGTGGCTTGCAAGTACATTGAAAGAATAATGTAACAATTGAAGATTCATTTATTGTTTGTTTGCCGTTATAGAATCAAAGAAATTGAAGCACAGATAGAAGCCTTTCATTCCACTGTATTTAGCTATTAAACCGGAGTAATCTACTCTAATCCCAATTCCATGTCCTGTCTATATATATAACTTTTTACATTCTTTTTCTGTGTAAAAAATTCTATCCTGTATATAAGCATAATACCTATATTTAAGGGGATAGAACATGTCCAGGGAATTTTAGACCAGTCACTTAACATCGGTGGTCGGAAAAGTAATGGAACCCCTATTAAAGGAGAAAATAGAAGAACATCTAGAAACCAAAAATATAATAATGAATAGTCAGCATGGATTTCAAAAGGGAAAGTCATACTTGACCAACTTCATTGAATTTTTTGAAGAGGTAACAGAGAGAGTAGACAAGGGTAATGCAATAGATGTCATTTATCTGGATTTTCAAAAGGCCTTCGATAAGGTATCTCATAATAGACTGATGAACAAGGTCAGAGAATGTGGAGTCAGGGCACAAGCAGCAGAATGATTAATACAAGCTGTGGTTAATGTCTGGTTATTGCATTGATTTTTATATTCAACAATCCAACACTAGAGGGTGCCATTGCCTTGGGAACTATGGAAGTGCGGGTTCGATCCTCAGAGTGAGTATTTGCACTCGGTTTTTCTGTGTCCTTCTGAGCATGCGCATTGGACTCCGCCCGCTTTTTTGAGCATGGGCCCTCAACTCGGTTGCGCATGCGCAGTGCAATGTACGAGGAAGTCGGAAGTGGGGCGCAAGGCAGAGAGACAGCCGTTGGAGTTGGAGCTGGAACTGCTTCGAGCTTTTGGATTATTTGGAATATTTTCACAGCCTTCTGTGGGAGAGAAAACATCGGAAGTAGTGGGAGAGAGAGAGAGAGATACAGACTGGGGAGGGAGAGAGAGAGAGAGAGAGACTGGGCAGGGTGAGAGAGAGAGAGACTGGGGAGGGAGAGAGACTGGGGATGGAGGGAGAGAGAGAGAGAGCGAGACTGGGGAGGGAGGGAGAGAGAGAGACTGGGGAGGGAGGGAGAGAGAGAGACTGGGGAGGGAGGGAGAGAGACTGGAGAGGGAGGGAGAGAGAGAGCGAGAGAGAGACTGGGGAGGGAGAGCGAGAGAGAGACTGGGGAGGGAGAGAGAGAGGGAGAGAGATTGGGGAGGGAGAGAGAGCGAGAGACTGGGGAGGGAAAGAAGGAGAGAGAGACTAGGGAGAGAGAGAGAGAGAGAGACTGGGGAGGGAGAGAGAGCGAGAGAGACTGGGGAGGGAGGGAGAACGAGAGAGACTGGGGAGGGAGGGAGAGAGAGAGAGAGAGAGAGACTGAAGGAGGGTGGAAGAGAGCGACTGGGGAGGGAGAGGGATACTGGGGAGGGAGAGGGAGACTGGGGGAGGGAGAAAGAGCTGCGGTAGAGAGAGGGAAAGTGGGAGACTGGATCGCAGAGGAGAGAGAATTCAGGGAAGATGGATCACATTCTTCCATCCCCCTTTACACCCACACCCAATTTCTCAGAAAGCTCGGTACGTGTGTGACAAGGGACATCACTGGAACGGATAAAATCCGGAAGTCACGACACTGTCACTATTCACTTCAGACCTAATAAACCTGTTAACAATCCGTGACCCACGTACAATGCCCCATCTATGGTGGGAATGGGGCAGGAACTTGGGCTGGGATGGAGCAGGAAGTTGGGCTGGGATGGAGCAGGAAATTGGGCTGGGATGAGGAAGCTTTATCCTGTCTGGGCTCTGAAGTCAGAATGGTTCGAATTACATTTTTCAAAGTCACTCAGAGCTTGGGCTGGGCAGTTCCAATTACACTTTCCAGAGAAACGTCTAGGTGTGTCTTACCCTCCAAGGGGACCAATCAGCAATCAGATCATGTGATCAAGGAAAGCCAATCAGAGCATTTTGTAGTGCAAATATCTGCGTCGCGGCTTAATTATACACTCGAGGTAATAATTATACAGAGAGCTGTGAGATCCGATATATCAATGTGTTTTCACTGAGGTGGGGAGGGGGAGTGATATATCAATGTGTTTACTCTGAGGTGGGGAGGGGGGTGATATATCAATGTGTTTACTCTGAGGTGGGGAGGGGGAGTGATATATCAATGTGTTTACTATTCTATTTTAACAGTGAGCTGTTTGATATCAATTAGCGAGGCTGATTGACAGATTGCTGGCCCCAATTGTGTCCTTGGTATCCTGACCTGCCCTGGGGTTAATCACATCGATTGATCACCAGAAATATCAGGCAGAGGGAGAAGACCAGAAGGAGGCAGTAATAAGGGGTTGGATTTCTGTACAGTTGAATATTCTCTCTGATATTCCCGTTCACACACTGAGCTGTGTTTGAGGATCGGAGATATGGGCGAGTGTTGCACTAAATCCCATGGACTGTGTGACCCGGGTTAACATAATGAGACATTAATTAGAGCGATGAACAGAGTCAAATGTGGCCCAGAATCAGAACTGAGCATCAAAGCGAGAGAGCGGAGCCCCTGGATTATGGGCTGTTTGGGATGTCAGCTTTCATTCGCTGCCAAAGGCAGAAATCTTTGTGAAAGATCGCACTTAAAGACAATGTTCAGATGTTCAGTGTTGTTGCGTTTAACCAGAATCTTTAAACAGATTATTGAGGCTCAGCGGGTCTCAGATGAAACAATCTAATAACATTGAAGTGTGTGGGAGCTGTGATATATCAGCTGGTGAACACGGGGCGTTTCATTTCACTGGAGGGGCGGATACAGCGGAAGCAGTAGATCGCATCGTGACCAGAAATGGAGGTGAACGGATTTAACCACCGATCTCCCTGCAGCCGGCTCCTCACTGCTGCTCTTCTCTACCTTAGTGTCTGCAGCAACTCGCCAAGGCTTCTTCAACAGCACCTCCCAAACCCACTCCCTCCACCCACACCGCCCCGTGGCTGCAGTGTGTACCATCCACAGGATGCACTGCAGCAACTCGCCAAGGTTTCTTCAACAGCACCTCCCAACCCACCAACTCCACCATCGAGAAAGACAAGGGCAGCGGGCCCATGGGAACATCACCACCTGCAAGTTCTCCTTTGAGTCACATACATCATCCTGACTTGGAAATATATCGGCCATTCCTTCATCATTGCTGGGTCAAAATCCTGCAACACCGTCCCGAACAGCTCCCTCAATACCACCCCTGTGACAGTGCAGCACTCCCTCAGTACTGCCCCTCTGACAGTGCAGCGCTCCCTCAGTACTGCCCCTCCGATTGTGCAGCACTCCCTCATTACTGCTCCTCTGACAATGCAGCACTCCCTCAGTACTGCGCCTCCGACAGTGCAGCACTCCCTCAGGAATGCCCCTCTAATAGTGCAGCAGTCCCTGATGACTGTGACATATCCTCCTGTGAATTTTGCTAATCTCTGTCACGAGTTTTCAGTTCATTTTAAAATGCCATTCATCTCACCTCTTCCCAATGTCCTTGGGATTGGAATCCGAGAGCACATGGTTTCTGGTCGCCAGTAAATCCCAACCCTTTGAACGGAGACAAGGCTCCAGTGTTCCCACACTGCGCCTGCAATGGGAGCCTGCCCCTGTGTCCTGTTTTACATCGGCCTTTACTCCCATATTACTCCAGTATTCCCACACTGTGCCTGCACTGGGAGCCTGCCCCTGTGTCCTGTTTTACATCGGCCTTTACTCCCATTTTACTCCAGTATTCCCACACTGTGCCTGCACTGGGAGCTTGTTCCTATGTCCTGTTTTACATCGGCCTTTACTCCCATATTACTCCAGTTTCCCACACTGTGCCTGCACTGGGAGCCTGCCCCTGTGTCCTGTTTTACATCGGCCTTTTCTCCCATATTACTCCAGTGTGCCCACACTGTGCCTGCACTGGGAGCCTGTCCCTGTGTCCTGTTTTACATCGGCCTTTACTCCCACATTACTCCAGTATTCCCACACTGTGCCTGCACTGGGAGCCTGTCCCTGTGCCCTGTTTTACATCGGCCTTTATTCCCATATTACTCCAGTATTCCCACACTGTGCCTACACTGGGAGCCTGCCCCTGTGTCCTGTTTTACATCGGCCTTTACTCCCATATTACTCCAGTATTCCGACACTGTGCCTGCACTGGGAGCCTGTCCTTGTGTCCTGTTTTACATCGGCCTTTACTCCCATATTACTGCAGTATTCCCACACTGTGCTTGCACTGGGAGCCTGTCCCTGTGTCCTGTTTTACATCGGCCTTTACTCCCATATTACTCCAGTATTCCCACACTGTGCCTGCACTGGGAGCCTGTCCCTGTGTCCTGTTTTACATCGGCCTTTACTCCTATATTACTCCAGTATTCCCACACTGTGCCTGCACTGGGAGCCTGTCCCTGTGTCCTGTTCTACATCGGCCTTTACTCCCATATTACTGCAGTATTCCCACACTGTGCCTGCACTGGGAGCCTGTCCCTGTGTCCTGTTTTACATCGGCCTTTACTCCCATATTTGCCTCCAGGATCTCAGTCAGAATTTCATTGAACTGAAACTGCTCCTCCGAGGAATCTCTCCCTATTCTGTGCTTTATAACATCATCTTCAGACTGTCTCTCCCGAGACTCTTTAAAGACTGAGATTCAGTCCTCGATTGGCTCACATCAGCCCTCCTCCCCAAGCTTTAAACTTCAATGCTCATTCCCAGAGAGAGAGTCACGGCTCAGAGTGTTGGTGCCAGATTCTACCAAACATTCCTGGGCTGATCCAGTCCCATTTCTAATTGATTCTACCACATTCTCCTTCCAGAAAATCTCTCCCCCAGAATCCCAAAGGAAGTGTCTGGGCCCACTGCTGCTCCCTGTGTAACCGTAACCCTGAACAGGACCAAGATTCTGAGAGGGGACAACCAGCCTGGGAGACATTCCAACCATTCCCATTATCAATGACCAGCTTTATTTGAAATAAGTTTGCTTTATCTCCTGATGATCCTTTTGTTTTTTGTGCTTTACACATTTGTTCATTTCAGAAACAAGGTTGGGATTTATACAGATCATTATTGTGAACAATGTGATAATTTGCAGGAACAGACTCACAGCCCAGGGACCGTCTGTCTCGGGATCCCCACTGTGAACAGGGAAAGAGTTAAAGGTCTTGCTCAGAAACTGGCAGAGTGCCGGCAAATATTCTCATGGTTTGTGAAGGATAATTTCTGTTGAATATCCATTGGGATTCTTCCGATTGTTATTCTGTGTGAATGGTAAATATACCAGCACCAGGTCCCTTGTTTCAGTGTAAATTCTGTTCTCCAACAAGACCTTTACATATTGACATATTGGGAAGCCCAGTGTCATTGTCTTCAGTCCCCACCACAAACTCTGTTCCCTGACCCCCGACCCCATCGCTGACCACTGTCTAAGGCCGAACCAGACCGTCCACACCCTTGGAATCCTATTTAACCCTGAGCTGAGCTTCCCACCCCAAATCCTCCCCATCACCAAGACCGTCTATTTCCATCCCCGTAACATCACCCGACTCCGCACCTGACTCAGCTCATCTGCTGAAACCCTCATCCATGCCTTTGTTATCTCTGGACTTCACTCTTTCAAAGCTCCCCAGGTCAGCCTTCCATCTTTCACCCTCCGTAAACTACAGCTCATCAAAAACTCTGCTGCCCGAGTCCTAACTCGCACCAAGTCCCGCTCACCCATCACCCCTGTGCTCGCTGACTTACATTGGCAACACCTCGATGTTAACTTCTCATCTTTGTTTTCACATCCCTCCATGGCATTGCCCCTCCCTATCTCTGTAACCTCCTCCCACCCTCCAACCCTCTGAGCTCTCTGTGCTCCACCAATTCTGGCCTCTTGCGAATCTCTAAATTATATCACCCTGCCATTGGTGGTCGTGCCTTCAGCTGCCTGGGCCCTAAGCTCTGGAATTCCCTCCCGAAACCAATCCATCTCTCTATCTCTCTCCTCCTTTAAGATGCTCCTTAAAACCTATCTCTTTGACCAAGCTTTTGGTCACCTGCCCTAATATATCCTTATGTGGCTCGGTGTCATATTTTGTCAGATTTACGCTCCTGTGAAGTGCCTTGAGATGTTTTACTACATTAAAGGTGCTATATAAATGCAAATTGATGATGTTATAGGATGGCCACTACACTAACCATACCCCTCTGATACATCCCATGATACTGTTACCATAGTGATGAATGAAGAATGATTGTGAGAGAGCGCAGTGTTAATTAACGATGGCCTGAATTGAGCCCAAACTCTCCAGGAATCAGTGAGTGCCTCCTGGCCCCATGGATTGAGGCAGTGTGTTGAGGGCGGGCTCTCTGTGACTCTTCCTGTGATTATATTGATACTCAGATCTCCTGGTATTACTGGGAGCGCTAATAGTATCAATAACCTGACCCATAACCCTGACAGATTGTGTTAACACAATATCAATACTGAGAACATCTGTACATTTAACAGGCAGTAAAATTACTGGAATAAGACAAGGTTAAGTCTCACTCAATGGTATAGTCCCATCTCTCGCAGTAATGGCCTTGTGCTGATCGAGAATTTCCAGCGGTAACATTCAGTTATAGTGTGTGTTGGCCTCGATTTATTACAATCATTAACCATCGGATCATCCTCACGGTTTCCCAGAATTCCATGACAAATCTTTCATTTATATTATTCCAAGTACCAGACAATTATTCCCAACCACAGCATATCCCACACTGTGCTGTATAATGAGCAATATAAACCATGCAAAGCTTCCTCAGTACTGCGCCTCCGACAGTGCAGCACTCCCTCAGTACTGCACCTCCGACAGTGCAGCACTCCCTCAGTACTGCATCTCCGACAGCACAGCACTCACTTGGTACTGCACTGGGAGTGTCAGCCTGGATTCTGTGCTTGAGTCTCTGGAGTGAGATTTGAACCCATGACCTTCTGACCCAGAGGCAAGAGTGCTGCCCACTGAGCCATGCCTGACTCTGAGTTGTTGGTTGAAATTGTTTTTTCGCTGATGCATCGAATGAGAAAACGAGTCAGTGTGGAGATTGAAGAATGAAATGTGGCCGGACTGGGACAATGTCAGTTTAATTCCTCTAAACCCTGGGATTATTCTATAAAGAGCTTTCTACACACAAAGGATCAGAGATTTCAGTGTTTGCAATTTGACGGGTTATTGAGATTCTCATCCTGCTTCTAGTCTCTGGATTTCAATTTTATTTCACTCCCGTTATTAAACTGTGATATAACAACTTTCTTTTCAACAAGTCCCCGTCCAATCAACTTGGCCGACCCTGGTGTCCATCAGATTGACACTTGACCCCTGAGCCAAGTGGTGTCCATCAGACTGACCCTTGACCCCTGGACTGAGTGGTGTCCATCAGACTGACCCTTGACCCCTGGACTGAGTGGTGTCCATCAGACTGACCCTTGAACCGAGCGGTGACCATCAGACTGACTCTTGGCCTGAGTGGTGTCCATCAGATTGACCCTTGAACTAATGAGTCTTGACCTTGCAGGGATTATATGATATTATTATTGGGGTTTGGGGTCTGGTTGGGGTTGAGATTGGGATTATTGCTGCTTATTATTCTGTGCCAGCAATGTCCTGATTTATACTTTGCTCACATTGACCCTGGATACTGAACCCATGAATAGAATCTGATTTCTTTTCACATTTCGAGAGGGGCGGAATCCTGAGCTCTACTCCCTGCAGTTACAGAAATCAATGTGACCATTTTCTAATGACGGGAGATTGGTGGAAGGAGGTCACAAGCTGCAAAACCCAAGGAGTAAAGTGAGAAAGTGTGGGAGCCGCTGTGATGTGAGGTGGATATGGGGGAAAGGTTGCTGGGTTTGAATGCTGGAGCTGTCTGATCTCAGGTTCATCATTAGTTTAGTGAAGGGAAAAATCTTTCTTTGACAAATACCAGGAGAAATGAAACCGAAATCAAATTGCAGCATCTGAGCTCAGACAGGAGAAAGAAGGAGCAAAGATTGGGGCCTTTGAGACTGAACTTATTCCTGAGATTTCATATTTGTGGAAAGAGGATCAGGTTTTTATAATGGTGATATCAGAAAGCATTACATATTGGAGGGGGATTAGATCAATTTTCAAAAGGAATTTGAAATTAATTTGCAGAAAATGATGGATATTTATTAAGAGTGAATAAGATTTAATTATTTGAGGATTAATATTCTCAGCCTATGTCCCTTGTATTGTACAGACAGACAGATTGCCCTTTCATAAATCCATGTTGACTCTGCCCAATCTTATTATTTTCTATGTGCCCTTAATAATAGATTTGAGAATTCTCCCTGCAACTGACGCCAGGCTAACTGGACTGTAGTTCCCCGTTTTCTCTCTCCCTCCTTTCTTAAATAGTGGGGTTACATTTGCTATCTTACAATCCACGGGAACCATCCTATAATCTATAGAATTTTGGAAGATGATAACCAATGCATCCACTATTTCTATAGCCACCTCTTTCAAAACCCTAGGCTGTAGGTCATCAGGTCCAGGGGATTTATAGGCTTTCAATGCCATTTATTTCTCCAGTACCATTTTTTTACTAATATTAATTTCTTTTAGTTCCTCATTCTCGCCAGACACTTGGTTCTCCACTATTTCCACTAAGTTGTTTGTGTCTTCTTCAGTGAAGACAGACAGACACAAAATATCTGTTTAATTTCCCTGCTATTTCTGTATTCCCCATTATAATTTCTCCTAATTCAGCCTGTAAAGGACCCACATTTACTTTCACTAATCTTTTCCTGTTTATATACCTATACCTCTTTACATACCTACAGAAGCTTTTAGTCTGTTTGTACTCTCATATTCTATTTTCTCTTTCTTTTTCAATTTCTTGGTCCTCCTTTGCTGAATTCTAAAATTCTCCCAATCCTCTGGTTTGCTACTTTTTATGGCAACATTATAAGCCTCTTCCTTTGATCTAATACTATTTTTAACTTCTCGTTAGCCACGGTTGAACCACATTTCATGTGGGATTTTGGTACTTAAAGGAATGTATTTTTGTTATAAATTTATGTATTAATTCTTTAAATGCTATAATTGCCTGTCCACCATCATACCTTTTAATGTAATTTCCAATCTACCTTAGCCAACTCACCCCACATACCTACGTAGTTTGCTTTGTTTAGATTTAAGACCCTAGTTTCGGATTTAACTAAATCACTTTCAAACTTATGTAAAATTCTATCATATTATCGTCACTCTTCCCTGAATGCCTATTTACTACAGCTTATTAATCAACCTTTCCTCATTGCACAATAATATATCTAAAATAGCCTGTTCCCCAGTAGGTTCCTCAACATGTTGATTTAGAAAACTATTTTATACACATTCCATGAATTCGTCCTCTACACTACTACTGAAAATTTCATTTGCCCAGTCGATATGTAGATTGAAGTTCCCCATGATTACTGTATTACCCTTATTACATGAGTTTCCAAATTCCCATGATTTATACTCTGCCCTACATTACAACTCCTGTTCGGGGGCCTATAAACAACTCCCACCAAAGTTTTCAGCCCCGTGCTATTTCTTAGCTCCACCCAAACTGATTCTATTTCTGGATTTTCAGAGCTAAGGTCCTTTCTCTACTGTCTTTATCCCATCCTTTATTATCAGGGCTACCTCTCCTCCTTTTCCATGTTGCCCATCTCTTCTAAAATATCCCTGTAATCCCAACCTTCGCCACTTTGCAACCACGTCGCTGTAATGGCTCTTCGATCAAACCTATTAATTTCTATCTGCGCTATTAATTCATCTATTTTATGGTGAATGCTTCGCGCATTCAGATGTAGTGCATTTAGCTTTGACTTATTTATATTCTTCCCTGATGTCACCTTAGTCACTGATGCCTTATTAACTTTGTTATTTTCTCCGTCTCTTCCTGATCCATTCTGCTTATTTTTACCCAAAACTTTACTCTGCTCCAGTGCCTTGACATTTCTCTTGCTGCTTTTAAATTTACTCTTTCCTGAAACCTCCTACCCACCCTTCATTAGTTTAAAGCCCAATTCAAAAAATAATGGAGGTTAGAGAAATATTTCTATATTCAAGGACTTTCTATCTCCTGAGCACCATTTATATCAAGACAAGGTCTTTCTTTAAAGGATGTTGTTGTTTGAGTCTAAGGCCCTTCCCCAGATGTTGCAGCAGCTGTGTCAGAGGCCTAGGAGGGAGTTACAAGCCCACCCTCCCATCCAGTCAATGTTGGACAGTGAGAGGGAGGAAACGCGAAGATGGAATGGTTGTAACAATGAAGGAGGAAGAAGGGAGAAGTTTACAAATAAACATCGACACTGATAAAAAGGTCACTGGAAAGTGAACACACAGAAACCCAAATACTTTCCACAGGCTCTCCCTGTCCCGTGTGTCTGGGCCTGAGATTTATATTTCAGCTGACTTCAGTCAGAAATAAGAAACACATCTTTGAATTATTGATCTTTCCGACCTGTTTATTTCAAGCTCTTTTAACTCTCATTCGACATCCTGTCAAAAGAGGCAGCAAATATTTCATTGAGGAAATCTGTTGGTATCATTCTTTGCTCAGATTTCAGTCTGACAGTCGATGAGAAACAGGTTCGGAGAAATTTCAGAGTTTTTTAACGGAAAGTTGAACTTTAGGTGTGAGCTGTGGTTCATTGGCAGCATTTCACCTCTGAGTCAGAAGGTCGTGGGTTCAAGTTGGCCCCTAAAGACTTGAGCCCATAATCCAGGAACATACTCCCAGTGCAGTACCGAGGGAGTGATGTCATCTCATCTATGCACTGTCGGAAGGGGCAGTACTGAGGGAGTGATGTCATCTCATCCATGCACTGTCAGAGGGGCAGTACTGAGGGAGTGATGTCATCTCATCTATGCACTGTCGGAGGGGCAGTACTGAGGGAGGGCTGCACTGTCAGAGGGGGCAGTACTGAGGGAGGGCTGCACTGTCAGAGGGGCAGTACTGAGGGAGGGCTGCACTGTCAGAGGGGCAGTACTGAGGGAGTGCTGCACTGTCAGAGGGAGCAGTACTGAGGGAGGGCTGCCCTGTCAGAGGGGCAGTACTGAGGGAGGGCTGCACTGTCAGAGGGGCAGTACTGAGGGAGTGCTGCACTGTCAGAGGGAGCAGTACTGAGGGAGGGCTGCCCTGTCAGAGGGGCAGTACTGAGGGAGGGCTGCACTGTCAGAGGGGCTGTACTGAGCAAGTGCTGCACTATCAGAGGGGGCAGTACGTCACTTGTGACTTTGATGAGAGTTGTTTCGATACTTTGGCAGGGGAGGAAACCTGGTGCTTCACAGGAGCGTAAATTATTTGACACCAAGTCACGTAAGGAGATATTCGGATAGGTGAGGTTTAAGGAGCATCTTTGAGGAGGGAGAGACGGAGAGGTTTAGAGAGGAAATTCCAGAGTTTGGGGCCCAGGGAGCTGAATGCATGGCCGTCAATGTTGGAGTGATTAAAATCGGTGATGTACAAAAGTGCACAGATCTCGGAGGGTGGTAGGGCTGGAGGAGGTTACAGAGATAGGAAGGGGTACAGGGCTGGAGGAGGTTACAGAGATAGGGAGTGGTGTAGGGCTGGAGGAGGTTACAGAGATAGGAAGGGGTGCAGGGCTAGAGGAGGTTACAGAGATAGGGAGGGGTGTAGGGCTGGAGGAGGTTACAAAGATAGGGAGGGGTGTAGGGCTGGAGGAGGTTATAGAGATTAGGGAGGGGTGTAGGGCTGGAGGAGGTTACAAAGATAGGGAGGGGTGTAGGGCTGGAGGAGGTTATAGAGATTAGGGAGGGGTGCAGGGCTGGAGGGAGTTACTGAGATAGGGAGGGGTGCAGGGCTGGAGGAAGTTACAGGGATAGGGAGGGGGTGTATGGCTGTAGTGGGGTTACAGAGATAGGGAGGGGTGTAGAGCTGGAGGGGGGTTACAGAGATAGGGAGGGGGTGTATGACTGTAGTGGGGTTACAGAGATAGGGAGGGGTGTAGGGCTGGAGGAGGTTACAGAGATAGGGAGGGGTGCAGGGCTGGAGGGGGGTTACAGAGATAGGGAGGGGTGCAGGGCTGGAGGAGGTAACAGAGATAGGGAGGGGTGCAGGGCTGGAGGGGGGTTACAGAGATAGGGAGGGGTGCAGGGCTGGCGGAGGTTACAGAGATAGGGAGGGGTGCAGGGCTGGAGGAAGTTACAGGGATAGGGAGGGGGTGTATGGCTGTAGTGGGGTTACAGAGATAGGGAGGGGTGCAGGGCTGGAGGGGTTACAGAGATAGGGAGGGGGTGTATGTCTGGAGAGGGGTTACAGAGATAGGGAGGGGTGTAGGGCTGGAGGGGTTACAGAGATAGGGAGGGGGTGTATGGCTGGAGAGGGGTTACAGAGATAGGGAGGGGTGTAGGGCTGGAGGGGGGTTACAGAGATAGGGAGGTGTGTAGGGCTGGAGGAAGTTACAGAGATAGGGAGGGGTGTAGGGCTGGAGGGGGGTTACAGAGATAGGGAGGGGGTGTATGGCTGGAGAGGGGTTACAGAGATAGGGAGGGGTGTAGGGCTGGAGTGGGGTTACAGAGATAGGGAGGGGTGTAGGGCTGGAGTGGGGTTACAGAGATAGGGAGGGGGTGTAGGGCTGGAGAGGGGTTACAGAGATAGGGAGGGGCGAGGCCATGGATGGAGTTGAACACAAGGGTGAGAATTTAAAATCGAGGTGTGGCCAGACCGGGAACAATGTCGGTCAGTGAACGGCGGGGTGGTGGGTGAACGGGACTTGGTGCGAGTTAGAACACAAAGGGGCCGAAATTGCTCTCCGACCAAAACGGGACACACTCACCGTTTCCTTTGCTGATTTACCGCCCCAATCGTTGTGTCTGGATCGATTTTGGACCTTTGTTAAATGTTTCTCTGGCGGGACGGTGAAGCCGGGCTGCGGCGGGGCGGAAGTCGGTGGGGAGCGGGGCGGAAGGTGGGCGGATTCAGGGGCGTCGCGCTGATGTGTCACAACGTCCCTCTCCTTCAGTTAAAGGGGAGGGCCGCTGCCAGCTCTGCATCAACTTTAGTGGTGCCCACTGGGCCACCAGGGAGGGTTTTGGCCAGGCCAGCGACCGACAATTAAAATAAAATGGCGGCCGCGGCAGTGCGCCCTCCTCTTTAAGGGCAGACGCCCCACGCAGCCACAAGCAGCTTCCCACCGGGGAAAGCTGTCAGTGACACCGACCGCCGGCCGATCTGCTCTCGCGGGACAATTTCCCATGGGGCAATTTCCCTTGCGGGGCGGAAAGGGGGTCAACGCTGCAAGGTAAGGGGTTGGCGTGCGCCCGACGGGATGGGAACACGGGCAGGGTGGTAGCTTACACCGCCATAAAAATGCACCAGGGCAATTTCTAAAATGGCGGCACCTCCGTCCCGACTGAGCGGTAGCTAATTGGTAACTGCTCTTAAAAAAAGGGGCAATTTCAGCCCCAAAACCATTTGATACAAAGGCACCCAACAGAGACAGCTCTTCAAAACCATAAACTAAAGGGAAATAATTTCCCCAAACACTGGGCTCCAGTTCCAGTCCGTGTGGAATGGCTCGAATCTAAAGAGCAAATCATCGTCTGTTATCAGCAACAAGCAAGTTGTAAATCTGCCGATAAATCTTCACACAACCTGTTGAGAGCAAGTGCAGAGCGTTAAACTGAGATGAAAGGGCCCAGTGGAGCCATTCTGACCCCGGCTGTCATGTATCTCACATTACTCTATATAACTGTATCTTACCATGCTATACATGACTGTAACTGGATATGGCCTGTAACAATAAGCATACCTTATCACCAGGGGTGCACTTGCAGGAGACACTCCATACCTGTCCCACTGAGGTATATAAAGGGAGGTCTCAGGCAAGTGCAGGACTGGAGAGCTGGAATGAAAGGTGCAGGTCCTGAGTGACCTTGACTTCAGCATGTGTCTTGTGTAAGTCAGTACATTAGAGTCCGGACTTAACACCGGCGAGTGACTTTTCAACATTTAATATCTGAAATGTCAGATAAATGGGCTTTGATGATAATTCCTTGGAACCAGGAAATATTCCACAAGAGTTCCCGAGACAGGTCAGGAAAAGATTCTCCAGAACAAGAAATAAATGATGATTAATGTCCCTGTCGAATGAATGAAATATTTTCAGGACACAATCTCTCTTCTATTTTGTTGTAAAAGCTTTGAATCCTCTGTGTAAGATAAACTCAGAGCAAAGTGAATCATTTCTCAGCCGTGGTCAGTCAAGGTCTCAGGTCAGAGTTTATCTGCACTGTCTGAGGGGCACAACTGTGGGAGTGCTGCACTGTCGGAGGGGCAATACTGAGATAGTGCCGCACTGTCGGAGGGACAATACTGAGATAGTGCTGCATTGTCGGAGGGGCAGTACTGAAGGACAGGAGCACTGTAGGAGGGACAATACTGAGGGAGCGCTGCAATGTCAGAGGGACAATACTGAGCGAGCGCTGCACAGTCGGAGGGGCAGTACTGAGGGAGTGCTGCACGGTCGGAGGGGCAGTGCTGAGGGGACACTGTACTGTCGGAGGGGCAGTACTGAGGAATCACTGCACTGTAGGAGGAGCAGTACAGAAGGAGTGCTGCACTGTCGGAGGATCAGTACAGAAGGAGTGCTGCACTGTCGGAGGATCAGTACTGAGGGAGTGCTGCACTATCAAATGGAGTGAGGGAAGGAATGAGGAAGGAAGGGAATGGATGGAATGAGAGTGATGGAGTGTAACAAGTGTGAGTGAGTGAGGGAGTGAGTGCTGCACTATCGGAGGTACGATCTTTTGGATGAGACATTAAACCGAGGTTCTGTCTGCCCTCTCAGGTGGGTGTAAAAGATCCCATTTCACTATTTGGAAGAAGAGCGGGGGAATTATCCCCGGTGTCCTCACCAATATTTATCCCTTGACCAACATCACTAAAACAGGTTGTCTGGTCATTATCACATTGCTGTTTGTTGAGAA
This sequence comes from Pristiophorus japonicus, assembly GCF_044704955.1. NCBI lineage: Eukaryota > Metazoa > Chordata > Chondrichthyes > Pristiophoridae > Pristiophorus > Pristiophorus japonicus. The sequence continues at coordinate 234,945,730 of NC_091983.1, forward strand.
AGTCCTTCATTGTCTGTTAGGTGCTTTGGGCTATCCTGAGAGGGTGAAAGGCGATGTAGAAATGCAAGTCCTTTCTTTCTTTCTTTGTCCCAAAGCTGGACATGGGCCGAGCAGCTGGCGATTACAGAATGAATATTAGCAGCTGCCTGGGCCCCGCGGGGAGTCCGAGAGTCCAGTCCCCACTGACTGCCCATTCCTTCCGGCCTCTCACATCCAGTCGGGCTGGGTGGGCTCCGGCCTCGGTTCCACTTTGTCTTTCCCAGGGGTGGGAGCGGGGGAGGGGAGCGTGTTTTACCGGCGACGCAGTAAACGCTGGATTCTCCTGCGCTCTTCGCACCTTCCCGTGAGCGGCCATGGCACTGGAAGCCGGTCAGAGCGGCGGGCGGCCGTTAGCGGTGATTAGCAGCGCAGTCAGCGACAGCAGCACCCGGTGTAAGGTGGGGTCCCGCGGGGATTGGGAGACACACCCTCCCACTTCCTCCCCACACTGGCCTTTCTCACACAGGAGCCCGGTGTAGGGAGCGGGGCACACACACCTCCCATTGTCCTCACACACTCCTCCGTTCTCACACCGCGTCAGAAAGTTATCACACACGCCCGCTGCAAGAGGTCAGAGAAAAGAAAGGTCAGGTCATAGAAACTCTCCCACGTTACAGATTGTTCCAACTCTCTCTCACTTTTACAACAACTTGCATTTATATAGCATCTTAATCGTAATAAAACGTCCCAAGGTGCTTCACAGGTTATCAGACAAAATTTAACACCGAGACACAAAAGGAGATATTAGGACAGGGGACCAAAAGCTTGGCCCAAGAAGTCGGGTTTAAGGATTGTCTTATAGGAGGAGCGAGAGGTGGAGAGGTTTAGTGAGTGAAATCCAGAGCTTCGGGCCCAGGCAGCTGAAGGCACGGCCGCCAATGGTTGAGCGATTAGAGTTGGGGATATGCAAGAGGACAGAACTGGAAGAGCACAGAGTTCGTGGAGGATTATGTGGCTGGAGGGGTTTACAGAGATAGGGAGGGTTATGAGGCTGGATGAGGTTACAGAGATAGGAAGGGGTGTAGGGCTGAAGGAGATTACAGAGATAGGGAGGAGTGTAGGGCTGGAGGGGGTTACAGAGTTAGGGAGGAGTGTAGCGCTGGAGGGGGTTACAGAGATAGGGAGGGGCGTAGGGCAGGAGGGGGTTACCGAGATAGGGAGGGGTGTTGGGCTGGAGGAGGTTACAGAAATAGGGAGGGCTAGAGGGGGTTATTGAGATAGGGAGGGGTGTAGGGCTGGAGGGGGTTACAGAGATAGGGAGGGGTGTAGGGCTGGAGGGGGTTACAGATATAGGGAGGGGTATAGGGCTGGAGAAGGTTACAGAGATAGGGAGGGTTGTAGCATGGAGGAGGTTACAGAGATAGGGAGGGTTGTAGGATGGAGGAGGTTACAGAGATAGGGAGGTTGTAGGATGGAGGAGGTTACAGAGATATTGGGGTATGTGGCCATGGAGGGATTTGAACACAAACATAAGAATTTTAAATTCGAGGCATTGCCAGACTGGAAGCCAATGAGGATCAGCGAGCACAGCGGGGATGGGTGAACAGGACTTGGTGCAAATTAGGATGGGATTAAATATTGAGGCTGAGACTGAGGATTAAATTCTGTGTCCAATTATTCTATCTAATTCTGGGCACATTAGGAAGGATGTCAAGGCCTTGGAGAGGGAGCAGAGAAGATTTACAGGAATGATACTGGGGATGTGGGACTTCAGTTATGTGGGGAGACTGGAAAAGCTGGGATTCTTCTCCTTCGAGCAGAGAAGGTTAAAGGGAGATTTAATAGTGGTGTTCACAATTATGAAAGGTTTTTGATCGAGTAAATAAGTAGAAGCTGTTTCCAGGGGCAGGAGAGTCAGGGACCAGAGGTCACAGGTTGAAGGTAATTGGCAAAGGACCAGAGGGGAGATGGGAAGAGTTTATTTACGCAGCGAGTTGTTGTGATCTGGAATGCGCTGCCTGAAAGGGCGGTGAGAGCAGATTCAATAGTAACTTTCAAAAGAGAATTGGATAAATATTTGAAAAGGAAAGATGTGCAGGTCTATTGGGAAAGAGCAGGGAGTGGGAGTAATTGGATCGCTCTTTCAAAGAGCCAGCACAGACCCGATGGGCCGAATGGCCTCCTTCTGTGCTGTCTGATTCTATGACCCACCCTCACTGAACTCCAGGCCTCCCTTTGTGAGGAGCTGTGCCACTAATTGTGTGGCAGGTGATGGGAGAGTCCAGGGGGATTCACTCACTAAAAGCCTCTGTGTTTCCCCCCACGGTACCTCTGCTATCGGATACTCTGCTGACCCTGACACCCAGAAGCCGGGGCGGAGTGAGGGGAGGGGCTGGTGCTGGAACGGTTACTTACCTCGACAGCCCCTGTGCCAGTAATATCCGGGCAGGCACCTGTCACACTTGGGCCCTGTCGCCCCCTCCTTACAGTCACAATATCCCGTGTCATTACAGCGATGGTGGAGCGAGCCATCAGGGTGACACTCACAGTCTGCAGAAACAAGACAACACACACACTGCACACGGCTGTTCCCAATAAACACAGCGACACAACCTCAGCGACAGGAATGAGTGCGAGCCGGGACAAGGGAGGCTCAGACTGTGGGGGTGAAACAAGTCTCCAACACTTTACAAACAGCTTCAATCCTCCACACACTGACTGCACACGGCCCGTGTTCCACTCCCTGGGGCGACTGCACAGAATTAACGCAGGTTAACAAGGCCAGAAAAAACAAGCCAGGTTCATCAATAGAGGATAGAATGCACAAGCACAGAAGTGATGTTAAACTTGTATCGAACCTTGGTTAGACCGCACTTGGAGCACTGGGCACAGTTCTGGTCTCCGTATTATAAAAAGGACAGAGAGGCACTGGAGAAGGTACAAAGTAGATTTACAAGGATGATACCAGAACTGAGACGTTGTACCTATCAGGAAAGGCTGACCAGGCTGGGGCTCTTTGCTGGGAAAGAGAAGACTGAGGGGTGACCTGATCGAGGTCTTTAAAATTGTGAAGAAGTTTGATAGGGTAGACATAGAGAAGATGATTCCACTTGTGGGGAGTCAAAAACTCAGGTCATAAATATAAGATCATCACTAATAAATCCAATAAGGAATGGAGGAGAAACTTCTTTATCCAGAGAATGGAACTCACTACCACAGGGAATGATTGAGGCGAATAGTATTGATGCATTTAAGGGGAAGCGAGATAAACACATGAGGGCGAAAGGAATAGAAGGATATGCTGATAGGGTGAGATGAAGAGGGGTGGGAGGAGGCTCGTGTGGAGCATAAACACCGGCATGGAGCGGTTGGGCCGAATGGCCTGTTTCAGTGCTGCACATTCTGTGTAATTGTGTGTGTGGAGAATGGGAGGAGATGAGGAAATGGAGAGAGGGGATTGTTGGTGGACACTGGGGGGAAGGGGTAACATTGAGCAGAGGGAAGCAACGCTGCTACGATGCAGGATGGTCGTTTACCGAGAGTACAAACTGTCATGTATTCAACTGTCATTGTAACCCATGTATAAGCTGACCTAAGTTGTACACCTTGAGAACACTGACCACAGGGGGCGAACTTGTGGGAGACACTCCTAACCTGGACTCTCCGGTATAAAAGGGGAAGCTCCACCCACCGTCTGTCTCTTGAGGTCTTGGTAATAAAGGTAACTGGTCACAGGGTAACCTTCTCTCAAGTATGGGCCTTGTGTACATTTATACTGTATAGTAAGGACATATTATTGGCAACGAGAAACTGGGATTTAAACCACGCGAGCATGGCCACTAGCAGCACAGAAAAGAGTTACTGTGTTGGTGATGATTGGGACGATTTTATTGAGAGACGATAGCTAAGTTTTGTCACTAAGGAATGGTTGGGACAGGATTCAGCCGACAAACGCAGGGCTCATCTCCTGACTGTTTGTGGATCCAGAATGTACTCCCTGATGAAGGACCTTCTAGTGCCAGAGAAGCCGGCGGATAAGACTTTGCAAGAGCTCAATAAGTTGATCGGGGAACACCTTAAACCAGCGAGCAGCATGCACATGGCGAGACACCGGTTTTACACGCACCGGCGGCGAGAAGGGCAAAGCGTTCCAGACTTCATGGCAGATCTCCGGCGACTGGCGAGCCTATGTAAGTTCCCAGGTGCATGCAGAGCGGAGATGCTGTGAAACTTTTTTAGTGAGGGCATCGGGCATGCTGGGGTTTTCAGTAAACTGATTGAGACCAAAGACTTGACCTTGGAAGTGGCGGCTCTGATAGCCCAGACAATTATCTCAGGGGAGGAAGAGACTAGAATGATTTATGGCAAAAATCTTGGCTCAAATGCGGCAAATGACCAAGGACTCAACATTGTTAATGCGGCACACAGTTCTCAAGGCAGACAAGGACAATCAGACATGCCCCAGCATGTAGTCGAACCCAAAGGGGGAATTCAACAGAGACAATGGCTAGCTGAATGGCGATTCAGGCCATCGCAATGGACAATGTGCGGCCAGTAATGGGTTCATCAATACCTGTTAATGGTGCGCTTAAGGACAGTTACAGAGACAGTCAGAGATGATCGACTGGTAATGGATCTTTTGTTTCCAACAATGGAGCCTCCAGCTCATGCTGGAGGTGTGGAAGCAAACACCCAGCCAGAGCTTGCAGGTATCAGCAATATACCTGCAGAAACTGCAACATCAGCGGTCACTTGGCGCATATGTGCAGCAAGCCTGCAGCCAGGTTGCTGTACGAGGAGGACGGGCCCGATGTAAGCCCTACAAAGCCAAATGAATACTGGGGGAAATCACTGGAAGCTGAAGTTCAGCGAGTTCAGGTGGAGGACAGATACAGTTCATACACCAGGACGCCACCGATAATGATGAAAGTGCTCCTCAATGGCATCCCAATATTAATGGAGCTAGACACGGGGGCCAGCCAGTTCCTGATGAGTATCAAACAGTTCGAAAGGTTGTGGGTGTCCAAGCCCAGGAGGCCAAAATTATTGCCGATTGACGCATTGCTACGGACATATACAAAGGAGATCATTCCGGTGCTAGGCAGCACCACGGTAGCCATGACCCACAAAGATTCGGAGAACAGGTTGCCACTCTTGATTTTCCCAGGGGACGGTCCCGCACTACTGGGGAGGAGTTGGCTTGCTCTCATGAACTGGAAATGGGCGATGTCAATGCAATTTCTTCTGTGGAGCGAGTATCATTCTCACAGGTCCTGCACAAATTTGACTTATTATTTCAACCCAGCATCGGCACTTTCATGGGGACCAAGGTAGTGATTCACATAAACCCGGACGCCAGGCCAGTATACCACAAGGCCAGAGCGGTGCCGTACGTGATGCGGAAAAAGATAGAATGCGAATCGGACCGCCTGCTGAGGGAAGGCATCATCTTGCCAGTCGAATTCAGTGACTGGGTGAGCCCAATCGTGGCAGTGCTCAAGGCGGATGGGTCGGTCAGGATATGTGGCGATTACAAGGCCACCATCAATCGGGTATCACTCCAAGATCAGTACCCGCTACCGAGAGTGGAGGACCTCTTTGCGACGCTATCCAGTGGCAAACTTTCTTCAAAATTGGACCTGACCTCAGCTTACATGACCCAGGAGCTGGCGAGTGAGTCAAAGAAGCTGACCACAATCACGACACACAAGGGGTTGTTTGAGTATAACAGATGTCCGTTCGGGATTCATTCGGCCGCCGCGATCTTTCAGCGAAATATGGAAAGCCTCCTCAAGTAAATTCCAAGGACAGTGGTCTTTCAAGATGACATCCTCATCACGGGTCGCGATATTGAAGAACACCTCCACAACCTGGAGGAGGTGCTACGCAGACTGGACCAGGTCGGGCTGCGACTGAAAAAAGCGAAGTGCGTCTTCTTAGCTACAGAGGTAGAATTCCTCGGGAGGAGGGTGGCAGCAGACGGGATCAGACCTACTGCGTCCAAAACGGAAACGATCCAGGGAGCCATAACACGACGGAACTGCATTTGTTTCTGGGGCTCCTGAACTATTTTGGGAACTTTCTTCCCAAATTGAGCACGCTGTTAGAGCCGCTACACGTGCTCCTACACAAAGGTCGTGATTGGGTCTGGGGGGACAGCCAGGAAAAGGCTTTTGATGGAGCACGCAATTTGTTGTGCTCTAAAAAACTGTTAACGTTATATGACCCGTGTAAGAAACTAATTTTAACAGATGATGCGTCATCCTATGGGGTCGTGTGTGTGTGGCAGCATGTGAATGCCAATGGTCAGTTACAGCCGGTAGCTTATGCCTCCATAAGTCTGTCCCAGGCAGAAAGGGGTTACGGGATGGTAGAAAAGGAAGCACAAGCATGTGTATATGCAGTAAAAAAAATGCATCAGCATCTGTTTGGCAGGAAATTTGAGCTGGAGACAGATCATAAACCACTAACATCCCTTTTGGCCGACAACAAGGCCATAAATGCGAATGCATCAGCCTGCATAAAGAGGTGGGCACTCACGTTAGCCGCCTATGACTACACAATTTGACACAGACCAGGCACTGAAAACTGCGCCGATGCACTCAGCAGGATCCCACTAGCCACCACTGAGGGGGCAGCTGAGCATGATGCTGAGATGGTCATGGCTGATGAAGCTTTCGAAAGCGAAGGCTCACCTGTGACAGCCCATCAGATTAAGTTCTGGACAAATAAAGACCCGCTACTGTCTTTAGTTAAGAAATGTGTCCTGAATGGGGACTGGGCAGCCACGTATGGGGCATGCCCTGAGGAGTTTAAACCGTTTCATAGGTGCAAGGATGAACTCTTGATTCAGGCCGATTGCCTACTGTGGGGAAACCGAGTAGTCATGCCCCCGAAGGGCAGAGAGGTGTTTATCAGAGAACTACACAATGAGCACCCGGGCATTGTCATGACGCAGCCAAGGAAGCCCCCCTTAGCCCTGGTCCTGGCTCGCCAAGCCATGGTCACACATCCACGTGGACTACGTAGGTCCTTTCATGGGAAAAATGCTTTTGGTTGTAGTAGACGCTTACTCCAAATGGATTGAGTGTGGATTTTAAATTGAAGCACATCCTCTGCCACGGTAGAAAGTCTATGGGCAATATTTGCTGCCCATGGTCTACCGAACGTCTTGGTCAGCGACAATGGCCCGTACAAGTACTGAATTCCAGGACTTCATGGCGGGCAATGGAATCAACCATGTCAGAATGGCATCGTTCAAGCCGACCTCAAATGGCCAGGCGGAACGAGCAGTGCAGATAATCAAACAGGGGATGCTCAGAATCCAAGGGGGTTCCCTACAAAGCTGCTTATCACGTCTCCTGTTGGCCAATAGATCCCGACCACACTCGCTCACAGGGGTTCCACCTGCAGAGCTGCTAATGAAAAGGACGCTCAAAACCAGGTTATCCTTGTGCACCCTACTATGAAAGAAATTGTTGAGAGCAGGCGTCAGTCACAATGTGACTACCATGACAGGAATGCGAGGGCACGATGTATTGATGTCAATGACTCTGTTTTTGTCCTTAATTACGCTGCAAGGCCCAAATGGCTTGCAGGCACTGTGATTGCCAAAGAGGGGAATAGGGTTTTGGCAGTTAAACTTACCAATGGACAAATCTGCCGCAAACACGTGGATCAAACTAAAAGGAGGTTCAGCAACACCATAGAAGAAGCAGAGGAAGAACACGACGTAGAGTTTACTCCACCACAGGTGACCGAACACCGGAATCAAGTGGAGGAGAGCCCAGTCACTGTGGGCAGTCCAGACAGGCTTGAGGCACCGCAAACAGCAGACACTCAGGCCAGTGCCCAACAACCAGAGCCCCAACTCAGGCGCTCTACAAGGGAGCGCAAACCACCAGAGAGACTTAACCTGTGATCCCAATAAGACTTTGAGGGGAGGTGATGTCATGTATTCAATTGTCATTGTGACCCATGCATAAGCTGACCTAAGTTGTACACCTTCAGAACACTGACCACAGGGGACGGACTTGTGGGAGACACTCCTAACCCGGACTTTCCGGTAAAATGGGGAAGCTCCACCCACCGTCTGTCTCTTGAGGTCTTGGCAATAAAGGTAACTGGTCACAGAGTGACCTTTTCTCAAGTATGGGCCTCGTGTGCATTTATACTGTATAGTAAGGACATATTACAAACAACATACAAATTCCTGAAAAACAATGGAGACAGGGAGGCAACGATTATATCGTCAAAACACAGAGCTTTCAATATAACTCAACACAGCCTGGGCCAGGCCTCATCGCTAGGGAAAGCCTGGGCCAGGCCTCATCGCTTGGGAAAGCCTCGCCAGATCTCATCGCTGGGAAAGATTGGGTTGGGGCCAAGTCACTGGGGAAAGATTGGGTCAGAGTCTAGTCACTGGGGAAAGGTTGGGTCAGGGCCTCGTCACATGGGAAAGGTTGGGTCGGGGTCTAGTCACTGGGGAAAGGTTGAGTCGGGGTCCAGTCACTGGGGAAAGGTTGGGTCGGGGTCTAGTCACTGGGGAAAGGTTGAGTCGGGGTCTAGTCACTGGGGAAAGGTTGGGTCGGGGTCTAGTCACTGGGGAAAGGTTGGGTCAGGGTCTAGTCACTGGGGAAAGGTTGAGTCAGGACCTATTCACTGGGGAAAGGTTGGGTCGGGGTCTAGTCACTGGGGAAAGGTTGGGTCGGGGCCTAGTCACTGGGGAAAGGTTGGGTCGGGGTCGAGTCACTGGGGAAAGGTGAGTCAGGACCGAGTCACTGGGGAAAGGTTGGTTCGGGGTCTAGTCACTGGGGAAAAGTTGGGTCGGGGCCTAGTCACTGGGGAAAGGTTGGGTCGGGGCCTAGTCACTGGGGAAAGGTTGGGTCGGGGCCTAGTCACTGGGGAAAGGTTGGGTCGGGGTCTAGTCACTGGGGAAAGATTGGGTCGGGGCCTAGTCACTGGGGAAAGGTTGGGTCGGGGTCTAGTCACTGGGGAAAGGTTGGGTCAGGGTCTAGTCACTGGGGAAAGGTTGAGTCAGGACCTAGTCACTGGGGAAAGGTTGGGTCGGGGTCTAGTCACTGGGGAAAGATTGGGTCGGGGCCTAGTCACTGGGGAAAGGTTGGGTCAGGGTCTAGTCACTGGGAAAAGGTTGGGTCGGGGTCCAGTCAATGGGGAAAGGTTGGGTCGGGGCCTAGTCACTGGGGAAAGGTTGAGTCGGGGCCTAGTCACTGGGGAAAGGTTGGGTCGGGGTCTAGTCACTGGGGAAAGGTAAGGTCGGGGTCTAGTCACTGGGGAAAGGTTGGGTCGGGGTCTAGTCACTGGGGAAAGGTTGGGTCGGGGCCCAGTCACTGGGGAAATGTTGGGTCGGGGTCTAGTCACTGGGGAAAGGTTGGGTCGGGGTCGAGTCACTGGGGAAAGGTTGGGTCGGGGTCTAGTCACTGGGGAAAGGTTGGCTCGGGGTTCTAGTCACAGGGGAAAGTTTGGGTCGGGGTCTAGTCACTGGGGAAAGGTTGGGTCGGGGCCGAGTCACAAGGGAAAGGTTGGGTCGGGGCCGAGTCACTGGGGAAAGGTTGGGTCGGGGCCGAGTCACAAGGGAAAGGTTGAGTCGGGGTCTAGTCACTGGGTAAAGGTTGGGTCGGGGCCGAGTCACAAGGGAAAGGTTGGGTCGGGGTCTAGTCACTGGGTAAAGGTTGGGTCGGGGTCTAGTCACTGGGTAAAGGTTGGATCGGGGCCTAGTCTCTGGGGAAAGGTTGGGTCGGGGCCCAGTCACTGGGGAAATGTTGGGTCGGGGTCTAGTCACTGGGGAAAGGTTGGGTCGGAGTCTAGTCTCTGGGGAAAGGTTGGGTCGGGGCTCAGTCATTGGGGAAAGGTTGGGTCGGGGTCTAGTCACTGGGGAAAGGCTGGGTCGGGGTCTAGTCACTGGGGAAAGGCTGGATCGGGGTCTAGTCACTGGGGAAAGGTTGGGTCGGGGTTCTAGTCACAGGGGAAAGTTTGGGTCGGGGTCTAGTCACTGGGGAAATGTTGGGTCGGGGCCGAGTCACTGGGGAAAGGTTGGGTCGGGTCCAAGTCACAGGGGAAAGGTTGGGTCGGGGTCTAGTCACTGGGGAAAGGTTGGGTCGGGGTCTAGTCACTGGGGAAAGGTTGGGTCGGGGTCTAGTCACTGGGGAAAGGTAGGGACGGGGTCTAGTCACTGGGGAAATGTTGAGTCGGGGTCTCGTCACTGGCGAAAGGTTGAGTCGGGGTCGAGTCACTGGGGAAAGTTTGGTTCGGGGTCTAGTCACAAAGGAAAGGTTGGGTCAGGGCCCAGTCACTGGGGAATGGTTGGGTCAGGGCCTAGTCACTGGGGAAAGGTTGAGTCGAGGTCTAGTCACTGGGGAAATGTTGAGTCGAGGTCTAGTCACTGGGGAAAGGTTGGGTCGGGGTCTAGTCACTGGGGAAAGGTTGGGTCGGGGTCTAGTCACTGGGGAAAGGTTGGGTCAGGGTCTAGTCACTGGGGAAAGGTTGAGTCGGGACCTAGTCACTGGGGAAAGGTTGGGTCGGAGTCTAGTCACTGGGGAAAGGTTGGTTCGGAGTCCAGTCACTGGGGAAAGGTTGGGTTGGGGTCAAGTCACTGGGGAAAGGTTGGGTCGGGGTCCAGTCAATGGGGAAAGGTTGGGTCGGGGCCTAGTCACTGGGGAAAGGTTGGGCCGGGGGTCTAGTCATTGGGGAAAGGTTGGGTCGGGGTCTAGTCACTGGGGAAAAGTTGAGTCGGGGTCTAGTTACTGGGGAAAGGTTGGGTCGGGGTCTAGTCACTGGGGAAAGGTTGTGTCGGGGTCTAGTCACAGGGGAAAGGTTGGGTCGGGGCCTAGTCTCTGGGGAAAGGTTGAGTCGGGGCCTAGTCTCTGGGGAAAGGTTGGGTCGGGGTCTAGTCACTGGGGAAAGGTTGGGTCGGGGTCTAGTCACTGGGGAAAGGTTGGGTCGGGGTCTAGTCACTGGGGAAAGGTTGGCTCGGGGCCTAGTCTCTGGGGAAAGGTTGGGTCGGTGCCCAGTCACTGGGGAAATGTTGGATCGGGGTCTCGTCACTGGGGAAAGGTTGGGTCGGGGCCTAGTCTCTGGGGAAAGGTTGGGTCGGGGCCCAGTCACTGGGGAAAGGTTGGGTCGGGGTCTCGTCACTGGGGAAAGATTGAGTCGGGGCCTAGTCACTGGGAAAGGTTGGGTCGGGGTCAAGTCACTGGGGAAATGTTGGGTCGGGGTGTAGTCACTGGGGAAAGGTTGGGTCAGGGTCTAGTCACTGGGGAAAGGTTGGGTCGGGGGTCTAGTCACAGGGGAAAGTTTGGGTCGGGGTCTAGTCACTGGGGAAAGGTTGGGTCGGGGGTCTAGTCACTGGGGAAAGGTTGGGTCGGGGTCTAGTCACTGGGGAATGGTTGGGTCGGGGTCTAGTCACTGGGGAAAGGTTGAGTCGCGGTCTAGTCACTGGGGAAAGGTTGGGTCGGGGTCTACTCATTGAGGAAAGGTTGGGTCGGGGCCTAGTCACTGGGGAAAGGTTGGGTTGGGGTCTAGTCACTGGGGAAAGGTTGAGTCAGGACCTAGTCACTGGGGAAAGGTTGGGTCGGGGTCTAGTCACTGGGGAAAGATTGGGTCGGGGCCTAGTCACTGGGGAAAGGTTGGGTCAGGGTCTAGTCACTGGGGAAAGGTTGGGTCGGGGTCCAGTCAATGGGGAAAGGTTGGGTCGGGGCCTAGTCACTGGGGAAAGGTTGAGTCGGGGCCTAGTCACTGGGGAAAGGTTGGGTCGGGGTCTAGTCACTGGGGAAAGGTTGGGTCGGGGTCTAGTCACTGGGGAAAGGTTGGGTCGGGGTCTAGTCACTGGGGAAAGGTTGGGTCGGGGTCTAGTCACTGGGTAAAGGTTGGATCGGGGCCTAGTCTCTGGGGAAAGGTTGGGTCGGGGCCCAGTCACTGGGGAAATGTTGGGTCGGGGTCTAGTCACTGGGGAAAGGTTGGGTCGGAGTCTAGTCTCTGGGGAAAGGTTGGGTCGGGGCCCAGTAACTGGGGAAAGGTTGGGTCGGGGTCTAGTCACTGGGGAAAGATTGAGTCGGGGCCTAGTCACTGGGGAAAGCTTGGGTCGGGGTCTAGTCACTGGGGAAAGGTTGGGTCGGGGTCTAGTCACTGGGGAAAGGTTGGGTCGGGGTTCTAGTCACAGGGGAAAGTTTGGGTCGGGGTCTAGTCACTGGGGAAAGGTTGGGTCGGGGCCGAGTCACTGGGGAAAGGTTGGGTCGGGGCCGAGTCACTGGGGAAAGGTTGGGTCGGGTCCAAGTCACAGGGGAAAGGTTGGGTCGGGGCCTAGTCACTGGGGAAAGGTTGGGTCGGGGTCTAGTCACTGGGGAAAGGTTGGGTCGGGGTCTAGTCACTGGGGAAAGGTTGGGTCGGGGTCTAGTCACTGGGGAAAGGTTGGGTCGGGGTCTAGTCACTGGGTAAAGGTTGGATCGGGGCCTAGTCTCTGGGGAAAGGTTGGGTCGGGGCCCAGTCACTGGAGAAATGTTGGGTCGGGGTCTAGTCACTGGGGAAAGTTTGGGTCGGGGCCTAGTCACTAGGAAAGGTTGGGTCGGGGTCTAGTCACTGGGGAAAGGTTGGGTCGGGGTCTAGTCACTGGGGAAAGGTTCGGTCAGGGTCTAGTCACTGGGGAAAGGTTGGGTCGGGGGTCTAGTCACAGGGGAAAGTTTGGGTCGGGGTCTAGTCACTGGGGAAATGTTGGGTCGGGGTCTAGTCACTGGGGAAAGGTTGAGTCGCGGTCTAGTCACTGGGGAAAGGTTGGGTCGGGGTCTACTCATTGAGGAAAGGTTGGGTCGGGGCCTAGTCACTGGGGAAAGGTTGGGTTGGGGTCTAGTCACTGGGGAAAGGTTGGGTCGGGGTCTACTCATTGGGGAAAGGTTGGGTCGGGGCCTAGTCACTGGGGAAAGGTTGGGTCGGGGCCGAGTCATTGGGGAAAGGTTGAGTCGGGGCCAAATCACATGGGAAAGATTGGGTCAGGGCCCAGTCACTGGGGAAAGGTTGGGTCGGGGTCTAGTCACTGGGGAAAGGTTGAGTCAGGACCTAATCACTGGGGAAAGGTTGGGTCGGGGTCTAGTCACTGGGGAAAGGTTGGTTCGGAGTCCAGTCACTGGGGAAAGGTTGGGTTGGGGTCAAGTCACTGGGGAAAGGGTGGGTCGGGGTCCAGTCAATGGGGAAAGGTTGGGTCGGGGCCCAGTCACTGGGGAAAGGTTGGGCCGGGGGTCTAGTCATTGGGGAAAGGTTGGGTCGGGGTCTAGTCACTGGGGAAAAGTTGAGTCGGGGTCTAGTTACTGGGGAAAGGTTGGGTCGGGGTCTAGTCACAGGGGAAAGGTTGGGTCGGGGCCTAGTCTCTGGGGAAAGGTTGAGTCGGGGCCTCGTCTCTGGGGAAAGGTTGGGTCGGGGTCTAGTCACTGGGGAAAGGTTGGGTCGGGGTCTAGTCACTGGGGAAAGGTTGGGTCGGGGTCTAGTCACTGGGGAAAGGTTGGCTCGGGGCCTAGTCTCTGGGGAAATGTTGGGTCGGTGCCCAGTCACTGGGGAAATGTTGGATCGGGGTCTCGTCACTGGGGAAAGGTTGGGTCGGGGCCTAGTCTCTGGGGAAAGGTTGGGTCGGGGCCCAGTCACTGGGGAAAGGTTGGGTCGGGGTCTCGTCACTGGGGAAAGATTGAGTCGGGGCCTAGTCACTGGAAAAGGTTGGGTCGGGGCCTAGTCACTGGGAAAGGTTGGGTCGGGGTCAAGTCACTGGGGAAATGTTGGGTCGGGGTGTAGTCACTGGGGAAAGGTTGGGTCAGGGTCTAGTCACTGGGGAAAGGTAGGGTCGGGGGTCTAGTCACAGGGGAAAGTTTGGGTCGGGGTCTAGTCACTGGGGAAAGGCTGGGTCGGGGGTCTAGTCACTGGGGAAAGGTTGGGTCGGAGTCTAGTCACTTGGGAAAGGTTGGGTTGGGGTCTAGTCACTGGGGAAAGGTTGAGTCAGGACCTAGTCACTGGGGAAAGGTTGGGTCGGGGTCTAGTCACTGGGGAAAGATTGGGTCGGGGCCTAGTCACTGGGGAAAGGTTGGGTCAGGGTCTAGTCACTGGGGAAAGGTTGGGTCGGGGTCCAGTCAATGGGGAAAGGTTGGGTCGGGGCCTAGTCACTGGGGAAAGGTTGAGTCGGGGCCTAGTCACTGGGGAAAGGTTGGGTCGGGGTCTAGTCACTGGGGAAAGGTTGGGTCGGGGTCTAGTCACTGGGGAAAGGTTGGGTCAGGGTCTAGTCACTGGGGAAAGGTTGGGTCGGGGTCTAGTCACTGGGTAAAGGTTGGATCGGGGCCTAGTCTCTGGGGAAAGGTTGGGTCGGGGCCCAGTCACTGGGGAAATGTTGGGTCGGGGTCTAGTCACTGGGGAAAGGTTGGGTCGGAGTCTAGTCTCTGGGGAAAGGTTGGGTCGGGGCCCAGTAACTGGGGAAAGGTTGGGTCGGGGTCTAGTCACTGGGGAAAGATTGAGTCGGGGCCTAGTCACTGGGGAAAGCTTGGGTCGGGGTCTAGTCACTGGGGAAAGGTTGGGTCGGGGTCCAGTCAATGGGGAAAGGTTGGGTCGGGGCCTAGTCACTGGGGAAAGGTTGGGCCGGGGGTCTAGTCATTGGGGAAAGGTTGGGTCGGGGTCTAGTCACTGGGCAAAAGTTGAGTCGGGGTCTAGTTACTGGGGAAAGGTTGGGTCGGGGTCTAGTCACTGGGGAAAGGTTGTGTCGGGGTCTAGTCACAGGGGAAAGGTTGGGTCGGGGCCTAGTCTCTGGGGAAAGGTTGAGTCGGGGCCTAGTCTCTGGGGAAAGGTTGGGTCGGGGTCTAGTCACTGGGGAAAGGTTGGGTCGGGGTCTAGTCACTGGGGAAAGGTTGGGTCGGGGTCTAGTCACTGGGGAAAGGTTGGCTCGGGGCCTAGTCTCTGGGGAAAGGTTGGGTCGGTGCCCAGTCACTGGGGAAATGTTGGATCGGGGTCTCGTCACTGGGGAAAGGTTGGGTCGGGGCCTAGTCTCTGGGGAAAGGTTGGGTCGGGGCCCAGTCACTGGGGAAAGGTTGGGTCGGGGTCTCGTCACTGGGGAAAGATTGAGTCGGGGCCTAGTCACTGGGAAAGGTTGGGTCGGGGTCAAGTCACTGGGGAAATGTTGGGTCGGGGTGTAGTCACGGGGGAAAGGTTGGGTCAGGGTCTAGTCACTGGGGAAAGGTAGGGTCGGGGGTCTAGTCACTGGGGAAAGGCTGGGTCGGGGGTCTAGTCACTGGGGAAAGGTTGGGTCGGGGTCTAGTCACTGGGGAACGGTTGGGTCGGGGTCTAGTCACTGGGGAAAGGTTGAGTCGCGGTCTAGTCACTGGGGAAAGGTTGGGTCGGGGTCTACTCATTGAGGAAAGGTTGGGTCGGGGCCTAGTCACTTGGGAAAGGTTGGGTTGGGGTCTAGTCACTGGGGAAAGGTTGAGTCAGGACCTAGTCACTGGGGAAATGTTGGGTCGGGGTCTAGTCACTGGGGAAAGATTGGGTCGGGGCCTAGTCACTGGGGAAAGGTTGGGTCAGGGTCTAGTCACTGGGGAAAGGTTGGGTCGGGGTCCATTCAATGGGGAAAGGTTGGGTCGGGGCCTAGTCACTGGGGAAAGGTTGAGTCGGGGCCTAGTCACTGGGGAAAGGTTGGGTCGGGGTCTAGTCACTGGGGAAAGGTTGGCTCGGGGTCTAGTCACTGGGGAAAGGTTGGGTCGGGGTCTAGTCACTGGGGAAAGGTTGGGTCGGGGTCTAGTCACTGGGTAAAGGTTGGATCGGGGCCTAATCTCTGGGGAAAGGTTGGGTCGGGGCCCAGTCACTGGGGAAATGTTGGGTCGGGGTCTAGTCACTGGGGAAAGGTTGGGTTGGAGTCTAGTCTCTGGGGAAAGGTTGGGTCGGGGCCCAGTAACTGGGGAAAGGTTGGGTCGGGGTCTAGTCACTGGGGAAAGATTGAGTCGGGGCCTAGTCACTGGGGAAAGCTTGGGTCGGGGTCTAGTCACTGGGGAAAGGTTGGGTCGGGGTCTAGTCACTGGGGAAAGGTTGGGTCGGGGTCTAGTCACTGGGGAAAGGTTGGGTCGGGGTTCTAGTCACAGGGGAAAGTTTGGGTCGGGGTCTAGTCACTGGGGAAAGGTTGGGTCGGGTCCAAGTCACAGGGGAAAGGTTGGGTCGGGGCCTAGTCACTGGGGAAAGGTTGGGTCGGGGTCTAGTCACTGGGGAAAGGTTGGGTCGGGGTCCATTCACTGGGGAAAGGTTGGGTCGGGGTCTAGTCACTGGGTAAAGGTTGGATCGGGGCCTAGTCTCTGGGGAAAGGTTGGGTCGGGGCCCAGTCACTGGGGAAAGGTTGGGTCGGAGTCTAGTCTCTGGGGAAAGGTTGGGTCGGGGCCCAGTCACTGGGGAAAGGTTGGGTCGGGGTCTAGTCACTGGGGAAAGGTTGGGTCGGAGTCTAGTCTCTGGGGAAAGGTTGGGTCGGGGCCCAGTCACTGGGGAAAGGTTGGGTCGGGGTCTAGTCACTGGGGAAAGATTGAGTCGGGGCCTAGTCACTGGGGAAAGGTTGGGTCGGGGTCTAGTCACTGGGGAAAGGTTGGGTTGGGGTCTAGTCACTGGGGAAAGGCTGGGTCGGGGTCTAGTCACTGGGGAAAGGTTGGGTCGGGGTTCTAGTCACAGGGGAAAGTTTGGGTCGGGGTCTAGTCACTGGGGAAAGGTTGGGTCGGGGCCGATTCACTGGGGAAAGGTTGTGTCGGGGTCTAGTCACAGGTGAAAGGTTGGGTCGGGGCCTAGTCTCTGGGGAAAGGTTGAGTCAGGGCCTAGTCTCTGGGGAAAGGTTGGGTCGGGGTCTAGTCACTGGGGAAAGGTTGGGTCGGGGTCTAGTCACTGGGGAAAGGTTGGGTCGGGGTCTAGTCACTGGGGAAAGGTTGGCTCGGGGCCTAGTCTCTGGGGAAAGGTTGGGTCGGTGCCCAGTCACTGGGGAAATGTTGGATCGGGGTCTCGTCACTGGGGAAAGTTTGGGTCGGGGCCTAGTCTCTGGGGAAAGGTTGGGTCGGGGCCCAGTCACTGGGGAAAGGTTGGGTCGGGGTCTCGTCACTGGGGAAAGATTGAGTCGGGGCCTAGTCACTGGGAAAGGTTGGGTCGGGGTCTAGTCACTGGGGAAAGGTTGGGTCGGGGTCTAGTCACTGGGGAAAGGTTGGGTCGGGGGTCTAGTCACAGGGGAAAGTTTGGGTCGGGGTCTAGTCACTGGGGAAAGGTTGGGTCGGGGGTCTAGTCACTGGGGAAAGGTTGGGTCGGGGTCTAGTCACTGGGGAACGGTTGGGTCGGGGTCTAGTCAATGGGGAAAGGTTGAGTCGCGGTCTAGTCACTGGGGAATGGTTGGGTCGGGGTCTACTCATTGAGGAAAGGTTGGGTCGGGGCCTAGTCACTGGGGAAAGGTTGGGTTGGGGTCTAGTCACTGGGGAAAGGTTGGGTCGGGGTCTACTCATTGGGGAAAGGTTAGGTCGGGGCCTAGTCACTGGGGAAAGGTTGGGTCGGGGCCGAGTCATTTGGGAAAGGTTGAATCGGGGCCAAATCACATGGGAAAGATTGGGTCAGGGCCCAGTCACTGGGGAAAGGTTGGGTCAGGGCCTAGTCACTGGGGAAAGGTTGAGTCGAGGTCTAGTCACTGGGGAAAGGTTGAGTCGAGGTCTATTCAGTGGGGAAAGGTTGGGTCGGGGTCTAGTCACAGGGGAAAGGTTGGATCGGGGTCTGGTCACAGGGGAAAGGTTGGGTCAGGGCCCAGTCACTGAGGAAAGGTTGGGTCGGGGCCTAGTCACTGGGGAAAGGTTGAGTCGAGGTCCAGTCACTGGGGAAAGGTTGAGTCGAGGTCTAGTCACTGGGGAAAGGTTGGGTCGGGGTCTAGTCACTGGGGAAAGGTTGGGTCGGGGTCTAGTCACTGGGGAAAGGTTGGGTCGGGGTCTAGTCACTGGGGAAAGGTTGAGTCGGGGTCTAGTCACTGGGGAAAGGTTGGATTGAGGCTGGTCACTGGGGAAAGAGGGGCTGATTTCCGACGCGCTTTGCTCAGCCCTGTTGAAGGTATTTTCTTTGTTTCTTTATCTTGTTTTGGGCTGAAAGCAGAAGGGTGAAAGAAGGAGAGAGCAGAGATTGTAACAGGAAATGACCTCGGCAAACGTTGTGGTGGTCCAGCTGTGCTGAAGGGTTTCGGTGGTAGCCCAGCCGACATAACTGGCAGTGTCGGCCTCTAGTGTTGTGCTTACAGCTCACGCAAATGGCGGTGGTGAGCAGCTCGAGGTAACTGCACCGGTTCGAATGGCCGAAGCATTCGCAGGCTTGCAGGGAAAAGACAGAGAGTGTAGACGGGACACAGGCAGTTTGCAGACTGTGAGAGGGTCACATGCTGCAGGAATGAGAGGTGGGGAGGAAATGGCTGGAATGGGAGGGAGGGAGGGAACACTGAGGCTTTTAGCCGTGAGGGGAAAACATCAGATTCCTGGCTAGTTACGGTTTGCATTGAATCAGGCAGATGGCAATGGATGGTCCCAATCCCAGGTTTATAGATTCTGTGCCGGGTTTTACACAGCACTGCCAAGTTAGGGGCCTTTCAACTGTGGCTCAGTGGGCAGCACGTTCGCCTCGGAGTCAGAAGATCATCGGTTCAAGTCCCATTCCAGAGATTTGAGCCCATAATCCAGACTGACGCTCCCAGTGCAGTACTGAGGGAGTGGTGCACTGTCGGAAGGGAAGTTCTGAGGGAACGCTGCAGTGTCGGAGGGGCAGTTCTGAGGGTGCACTGTGCTGTCGGAGGGGCAGTACTGAGTGAGTGCTGCACTGTCGGAGGGGTAGTACTGAGAGAGCGCTGCACTGTCGAATGGGCAGTCCTGAGGAATTGCTGCACTGATGGAGGGGCAGTACTGAGGGAGTGCTGCACTGTGTGAGGGGGAGTACTGAGGGAGTGCTGCACTGTGTGAGGGGGAGTACTGAGGGATTGCTTCACTGTGCGAGGGGCATTACTGAGGGATTGCTGCACTGCCGGAGTGGTCGTACTGAAAGACTGCTGCACTGCCAGAGGGACAGTACTGAGGGAGTGCTGCACTGTCGGAGGGACAGTACTGAGGGAACACTGCACTGTTTGAGGGGCAGTACTGAGGGATTGCTGCCCTGCCGGAGGGGCAGTCCTGAAGGAACAATATATAAATGCAAATCCTTGCTTTCTCATGTGCTCTGAGCCAGTCGCGGTGTTTGAGAGCTCCTACCTTGCTCTGGGGTCGTGACCTCTAGTGATGAGATTCTTGGCCGTGTGCGACCGAGCTTTGGGTCAGCTGCATGTGTCAGGAGAAATCAGCAATTATTAATCCCAGCTGGAGAACACGCGTTCTGAACAGAACATCTGTACTGTACGCACACACATCGAGTGGACACTGTCCAGGATGGCAGGAGTATCCGAGAGACAAGCAAACAGACATTTCCATCTCCGCTACACCGCCAATCAGACAGAAACTCACACCGAGACTCGGGAGGAGATATTAGGACAGGTGACCAAAAGCTCGGTCAAAGTGGTAGGTTTTAAGGAGATTCTTAAAGGAGCAGAGAGAGGTGGTGCGGAGACGTTTAGGGAGGGAATTCCAGAGCTTCGGGCCCAGGCAGCTGGAGGCTTGGGAAGGCGTTAGGGATGGAGAAGGTTGCAGAGATAGGGAGGGTTGTAGGGTGGGAGGGGGTAATAGAGATAGGGAGGGTTGTAGGGTGGGAGGGGGTTATAGAGATAGGGAGGGGTGTAGGGTGGGAGGAGGTTACAGCGATAGGGAGGGGTGTAGGGTGTGAGGGGGTTATAGAGATAGGGAGGGCTGTAGAGTGTGAGGCTTTACTGATAGGGAGGGGTGGGGCCACGGAGGGATTTGAACGCGAGGTTGAGAATTATAAATTGGAGGCGTTGCTGGACCGGGAGCCAATGTCGGATCAATCAATCACTTCCCCGGGTCTACTCACTGTCCGGCTGTCAATCAAACCGGATCGATGGATAATTAGTGGGAATCTGGTCCGCGGAGAGATGATTAAATGGGGTGAGGCCGTGACAGGCTGTTATTGTGGGATTACGGTATATTGAGGGTTTGTACCTGGGTAGCAAAGGAGCAGGTTTGGGGTCAAAATGTAACGTTTCATAGACCCCCAGTCTCGGTCAGTGTGGTGGGTTATGGTCACTCCTGGTCAGTGTGGGGCGTTTTGGTCACTCCCGGTCAGTGTGGAGAGTTATGGTCACTCCTGGTCAGTGTGGGGAGTTATGGTCACTCCCGGTCAGTGTGGGGAGTTATGGTCACTCCTGGTCAGTGTGGGGAGTTATGGTCACTCCTGATCAGAGAGCTATGGTCACTCCCGGTCAGTGTGGAGAGTTATGGTCACTCCCAGTCAGTGTGGAGAGTTATGATCACTCCCGGTCAGTGTGGGGAGTTATGGTCACTCCCGGTCACTGTGGGGAGTTATGGTCACTCCCGGTCAGTGTGGGGAGTTATGGTCACTCCCGGTCAGTGTGGGGAGTTATGGTCACTCCCGGTCAGTGTGGGGAGTTATGGTCACTCCCGGTCAGTTTGGGGAGTTATGGTCACTCCCGGTCAGTGTGGGGAGTTATGGTCACTCCTGGTCAGTGTGGGGAGTTATGGTCACTCTGCTCCCGGTCAGTCTGGGTGTTGGTTCGGGGTTGCGTTATGGCGGATGGTTTGGAATGACATGGACAGCATGTGAAGGGTTAAATAAACGGGAACAAGTTGATGTAAGATCCAGGAACAAAGAGGAACAGATTGAGGCCGAGACACTCACCTAGTTCCCATTCCTGCATATGGGATAACGGGATTACAACACGTCCCCATTGATCTCGGCCTCAGCAACCATATGGATTTCTACAAATCTTCCCTCCACTTCCCACTGAACATTCTCACTGAGACACAGTGAGAAGCATTTTCGTCTCAGCTAAGATGTCCGTCGTATATATTACATCTTCCCTGCTTTATATCTGCTGCACTGCTCGAGGAGATTATACTTTACTGCATAGATACACAGGCAAGCAGACTCCTGATCCCAGCCCTGTTCATACCTAATCTGCCTCACACTTTCATCTGTTCACACTCAGCCCCTGCTCACACTCAATCCCTGCTCACACCTACACCTGTTCCTCGCTCACTGAGCGACAAGGGAGGTTTGAGGGAATCGGATCATTCCCGATACAGAAATGAGCTCTGGGTCAGCAAGTCACAGGTCAGAGAGCATAGGTTCTACTTACGGCCACTCGCCACGGAGGGGTCAGGGAGGCCTGGAGAGGGAAATGGAAACAGAGTTAGAGAGACATCTGATTAACAATCTTTATCGATAAACACATTAACACAACCCATCACACGGAGTGTTCATCAGATCGACGTCACTCAAACTCACGAACAAGGAACTGATGGGGGATTGGCGTGCTGCATCCTCTGAGCGCTCACACCAGCCCTGTGTGAGACCAGGTAGAGTTGCTAAAGTGCTCCCGTAAGGTGAGTGTGAGAGTAGTACGTGGGGACGCTCCCACTACGTGCGATTAGTGTGTAAGTACGCAGAGTTAATACGTAAGGGCATCAGTGGTCACACACACCCCTCCCCCACTGCCCAGTCAGCTCACTATCTGGATATTGATCTCGGGACATTCCACACACAGCAGGCCACAAATATCCCTCACAACCTTCACTTCCTGATCTGCTTCAGATACTGATTACACAGAGGCTGATTCTCCTCCAACCTTCCCCAGCTGTTCCCCAGATGTTCATCCAGCTGTGAACATTCCATTCTCACATCAGTCTGCACCTCACTGCTGGCTCTGTATGTGTGGGTGTCCGGAGTGAGGTTTCAGCAAATTCAACCCCTGCGGCTATTACAACCTCACCCTCTACATAATGCCAGCGATCCCCCTCGCTCACTGACCCAGACATTACATTGATAGAGGGCTTCAAAATGAGGAAGGGTTTTGATGGAGTGAATAAGGAGAAACTGTTTGCAGGGGCAGGAGGGTGGGTAACCCAAGGACACAGATTGAAGGTGATTGGCCAAAGACCCAGAGGGAGATGAGGATTATTTTTAGCAGCGAGTTGTTGTGATCTGGAATGCGCTGCCTGAAAGGGCGGTGGGAGCAGATTTAATCATAACTTTCAAAAGGGAGTTGGATAAATACTTGAAAAGGCAACATTTGCAGGTCCATGGGGAAAGAGCGGGGAGTGGGACTAATTGGATAATCTTTCTTTCTTTCATTATTTTTTTTCTTCGCTATATCTCTAATTCTTTCTCTCACTTTCCTTTTCTCTCTCTTTCCCTCTCTCTTACTTTCCGTCTCTCATTCTAACTTACTTTCTCTGCTTCTCTCTCTCCCTCTTTATCACTTTCTCTATGTCTCTGTTTCCCACTTTCTCTTTCTTTTTGTTTGTTCTCTCTTTCATTCTTTGCTTCTCTCTTTCTCTGTCTCTGTCTCTCTTTCTCCCCCCTTTTTCGCTCCCTCCCTCTGCCCTGCTCTCTCCCCTCTCCCTCTCTCTCCCTCCCCCCGGCTCAGTGTGGAGCTGTGGGCACGGACCCTATCTCTGTCCCTGGCTCTGTCCAATCTCCCGCTGTGAGTCTCTGTTCCCACATGAACACAATGACAAAGATGGGTGGGTTGTATTTTGGAGTCGGTGCGTTGCCGGGAGTTGGGCTGAGAATGAAATGTGAAGGGAATCTGGTGCCGGCACTGAGCCGGGCTGGAGCAGCTCTGGTTACTCACAGACATTGGCCGTCCCTTTGGGGATTGGGAGGTACGAGCCTGCTGTCCACGCTCGGCCTTGAAAGCCTTTCTTGCATCTCCCGCAGTCCGGCCCCGTGGTGTTGTGCTCACACTCGCAACTCAGCTTCCCCTTCTCCCAGATACAGTTGTTGGCGTGAAGATTGCACTTACACCTGGCAAAAAACAATAGCAAGCTGGTTTCAAATAAGCTGAGCAGCCGGGTTAGACTGGGGACTGGCCGCTCCGCGAGTCTGCTCTCCCTTTCCCAGCTTCGCTCTGCAAACAGCAACATTTTTCTCCCACTTACTGCCTTTCAACCCAGGCGGCGGGTCAGTTTCTGGGTGTGTTTCCGCTGATTGACGATCAGATTCTGGGCAGCAACAAGAACACGTTAGGAGAGAGTTTCTGATCAGCTCCGGCCTTCCAGGCCCCTCAAAGGAAGAGCTTGCATTTATAGAGCGCCTCTCACAAGTTATTTCTTTACAACAACAACAATAAAACCTGGAACAACAACTTGAATTTATATCGCGCATTTAACTTGTAAAACGTCCCAAGGTGCTTCACAGGAGCGTAAATCAGATAAACTGACACCGAGCCACTTAAGGAGATATTTGGACAGGTGACCAAAAACTTAGTCTGAGAGGTCAGTTTTCAGGAGCGTCTTAAGGGAGAATAGAGAGGTTGAGAAGTGGATATGTTTAGGGAGGGGATTCCAGAGCTTAGGGCCCAGGCAGCTGAAGGCACGGCCACCAATGGAGGGGCGAAGGGAGTGGGGGATGGACAAGAGGCCTGTGGTGGAGGAGAGCAGCGACCTCGGAGTGCTGTTCCTGGTGTTGGAGGACAGCAGAGATCTTGGAGGGCTGTAGCGTGGGAGGAGGTTACAGAGATAGGGAGGGGGAGAGGCCATGGAGGGATTTTTAGACAAGGATGAGATTTTGTTGTTGTTGTTGTTCAGGAAATGCGATTTGGAAAGGCACAAAGTGCTGTGACGGTCTCTGTACCGTGAAGCGTGAGAACGCTGGTCTCGGTGACTCTGTGCTAACAGCATCGAGCCGCTGTTTAACTCACTGAGAGGGTGAAGCTTCACAATCCGCAGATTGTATGTTGCACATTCAGCAAATTGTCAGTTCTGGGCACTGTATGCTGAACTAAGCAGATACCCAGACAGTTCCTTGGAGTCACATTAACGGCAGCGTAAACATTTTACTGCTCCTGTTCTCCAATTAGTGTCTGAAGATTGTCCTCGGCTAAAAGCTGGAACGAGCCTCCCAGAAGCTGAGTGTGGAATAATGAGGGAATGGCTCCGAGCCCCGGAGATTGTGTGATGGGAGAATGGGAACTCACTGACCCAGACTGAATATAGATCCAACACGAAGGAAGCCTTCAGTCACAATCAGTCATCGAATCAGGAAGGACTTGGATCGAGTAAATAATGAGCAACTGTTTCCAGTGGCAGTAGGGTCGGGGACCAGAGGTCAAAGGTTGAAGGTAATTGGTAGAAGACCCAGAGGGGAGATAAGGAGAGTTTGATCTGGAATGCGCTGCCTGAAAGGGCGGTGGGAGCAGATTCAATCGGAACTTTCAGAAGGGAATTGGATAAATACTTCAAGGGAAATATTTGCAGGGCTATGGGAAAAGAGTTGGGAGTGGGACTAATTGGATATCTCTTTCAAAGTGCCGGCACAGGCCCGATGGTCTGAATGGCCTCCCCCTGTGTTGTGTGATCTTCTCACTCTCTGGATCACGTCAAACCTCCCCAGTTACCCAGCGCTCACATAGGAAAAGAAGGAGGCCATTCGGCCCCTCGAGCCTGCTCCGCCATTCAATGGGAACATGGCTGATCTGTGACCGAACTCCATTCACCCGCCTTTGCCCCACATCCCTCAATACCATTGGTTAATAAAATCTATTAATCTCAGATTTAAAATTAACAATTGATCTAACATCAACTGCCATTTGTGGAAAAGAATTCCAAACTTCGACCAACCTTTGTGTGTAGAAGTGTTTCCTAATTTGACCCCTGAAAGGTCTGGCTCTAATTTATAGATTATGCCCCTACTCCAAGAATCCCCAACCAGGGAAATAGTTTCTCTCTATCTAACCTTTCAGTTCCCCTTAATATTTTGAAAACTTATCAAAACACCTTCTAAATTCTCGGGAACACAAACCTAGTTTATGTAATCTCTCCTCGTAATTAGATGTTGGCCCTGATAGACTGACCTTCAGATGTTCATTGAGATTGTGTGCCAGATGTTAACTCCGATATAGTGCCCTCCAGATAATAACTGATTGAGTGTCATGCCAGATGTTATACCTGATAGAGTATCCCAAATGTTAACTCTGATAGGGAACACCAGATATTTACCCTGATGGAGTATCACCAAGATGATAGACTGAGAATATCCCCCAGATGTTGCCCCTGATAGAGTTCCCCAGTTGTTGCCTTGATAGAGTGCCCCAGCTGTTGGCCTTGATAGAGTGTCCCCCAGATGTTGTCCTGTTGACGGCCCCCAGATGTTGGCCCTATGAGTGCCCCCCGATGTTGACCCTGTGAGTGCCCATCCAGATGTTGGCCCCATGCGTTACCCCCAGATGTTGGCCCTGTGAGTGCCCCCCGATGTTGACCCTGAGTGCCCATCCAGATGTTGGCCCCGTGCGTTACCCCCAAATGTTGGGTTTGTGAGTGCCCCAGATGTTGGCCTGACACGGCGCCCCCTGGGTGTGAAGTGTGGGGTCTGCGACTCTGGCCAGAAGGGGCGGGGAGCTCTCACCGGCCGCGAATGTCCAGGTTGGAGATGGCGTAGAAGTATTTGGAGTGGTTGTGCTGGTCAACACTGGTGGCCCCAGTGGCCGGCCGGAGCAGCCTGACCCGCAGGTCGGTCAGGGTGAAGAAGTCCCTCAGGTCCTTGGTGGTGTCCAGCTGGCCGTACAGCGAGGCCATGTCCTGGAGACCAGGCCCCCCGAACAGGGCAAAACGCTCCTGGATCTCGAAGCGGACCATCTTGTCCACCTTCCACACGTAGCCCCTGGAATACTCCTCCATGCAGATGATATCCAGCACTGAGGCCGGGCTCAGATCCCGGGCGCTTCTCGGCTCCATCCCGAAGGAGGTGAGGCAGTCGGCCGTGTAGAACTGGTAGGGTTGCCACGTACAGCCGTGGTCCAGAGACTTCTCCAGGACCATCTGCTCCGGCCGGCCCGACTCGAAGGTGATGACTATGTCCTCGGTCAGCTCGATGGTCTTGCCCCAGGACAGAGTGATATTGATCAGGAGGGGCTCGGGGAAACTCCTCCAGGAGACGCTTTGCCAAAAGGTGTTGGGAATCCGCCCCTCATCATCCAGCATCAGCTCGGGCGGGTGTGCGAGCTCGGGCATGTGAGCATCACACTCGTTGTTGCACATGTACGGGTTCTCCTGGAAACAGAGACGGAACAACACAGGTTATGTGTTTGAGTGAGTGAGTGTGATAGAAACATAGAAACATAGAAACATAGAAAATAGGTGCAGGAGTAGACCATTCGGCCCTTTGAGCCTGCACCGCCATTCAATGAGTTCATGGCTGAACATGCAACTTCAGTACCCCATTCCTGCTTTCTCACCATACCGCTTGATCCCCCTAGTAGTAAGGACTTCATCTAACTCCTTTTTGAATATATTTAGTGAATTGGCCTCAACAACTTTCTGTGGCAGAGAATTCCACAGGTTCACCACTCTCTGGGTGAAGAAGTTTCTCCTCATCTCGGTCCTAAATGGCTTACCCCTTATCCTTAGACTGTGTCCCCTGGTTCTGGACTTCCCCAACATTGGGAACATTCTTCCTGCATCTAACCTGTCTAACCCCATCAGAATTTTAAACATTTCTATGAGGTCCCCTCTCATTCTTCTGAACTCCAGTGAATACAAGCCCAGTTGATCCAGTCTTTCTTGATAGGTCAGTCCCGCCATCCCGGGAATCAGTCTGGTGAACCTTCGTTGCACTCCCTCAATAGCAAGAATGTCCTTCCTCAGGTTTGGAGACCAAAACTGTACACAATACTCCAGGTGTGACCTCAGCAAGGCCCTGTACAACTGCAACAACACCTCCCTGCCCCTGTACTCAAATCCCCTCGCTATGAAGGCCAACATGCCATTTGCTTTCTTAACCACCTGCTGTACTGCATGTCAACCTTCAATGACTGATGTACCATGACACCCAGGTCTTGTTGCACCTCCCCTTTTCCTAATCTGTCACCATTCAGATAATAGTCTGTCTCTCTGTTTTTACCACCAAAGTGGATAACCTCACATTTATCCACATTATACTTCATCTGCCATGCATTTGCCCACTCACCTAACCTATCCAAGTCGCTCTGCAGCATAATAGCATCCTCCTCGCAGCTCACACTGCCACCCAACTTAGTGTCATCCGCAAATTTGGAGATACTACATTTAATCCCCTCGTCTAAATCATTAATGTACAGTGTAAACAGCTGGGGCCCCAGCACAGAACCTTGCGGTACCCCACTAGTCACTGCCTGCCATTCTGAAAAGTCCCCATTTACTCCTACTCTTTGCTTCCTGTCTGACAACCAGTTCTCAATCCATGTCAGCACACTACCCCCAATCCCATGTGCTTTAACTTTGCACATTAATCTCTTGTGTGGGACCTTGTCGAAAGCCTTCTGAAAGTCCAAATATACCACATCAAATGGTTCTCCCTTTTGGAAACATCCTCTAAAAATTCCAGAAGATTTGTCAAGCATGAATTCCCTTTCACAAATCCATGCTGACTTGGACCTATCATGTCACCTTTTTCCAAATGCACTGCTATGACATCCTTAATAATTGATTCCATAATTTTACCCACAACCGATGTCAGGCTGACCGGTCTATAATTCCCTGTTTTCTCTCTCCCTCCTTTTTTAAAAAGTGGGGTTACATTGGCTACCCTCCACTCTATAGGAACTGATCCAGAGTCAATGGAATGTGACTGTCAATGCACCCGCTATTTCCAAGGCAACCTCCTTAGTCATAGACATAGACATAGAAAATAGGTGCAGGAGTAGGCCATTCAGCCCTTCTAGCCTGCACCGCCATTCAATGAGTTCATGGCTGAACATGCAACTTCAGTACCCCATTCCTGCTTTCTCGCCATACCCCTTGATCCCCATCAGGCCCTGGGGATTTATCGGCCTTCAATCCCATCAATTTCCCCAACACAATTTCCCGACTGATAAGGATTTCCCTCGATTCCTCCTCCTTACTCGACCCTCTGACCCCTTTTATATCCGGAACGTTGTTTGTGTCCTCCTTAGTGAATACCGAACCAAAGTACTTGTTCAATTGGTCCGCCATTTCTTTGTTCCCCGTTATGACTTCCCCTGATTCTGACTGCAGGGGACCTACGTTTGTCTTTACTAACCTTTTTCTCTTTACTTATCGATAGAAATTTTTGCAATCCGTCTTGATGTTCCCTGCAAGCTTCATCTCGTACTCCATTTTCCATGCCCTAATCAAACCCTTTGTCCTCCTCTGCTGAGTTCTAAATTTCTCCCAGTCCCCGGGTTCGCTGCTCTACACTGTCCCATCAAACACTCCCAGGGCACGTACAGCATGGGTTAGATGCAGAATAAAACTCCCTCTACACTGTACCATCAAACACGCCCAGGGCAGGTACAGCACGGGTTAAAGAAAACCCCAGGTGTGGACGGAACACGTTGTGCTTTTTAAATGAATCTGGGGAAGAAATAGCAGAGGCACATATTTAATAATTAGTTAGAAAAAGGTGTCATACCCGAGGACTGGAAGATAGCTAACGTAATACTTATATTTAAGAAGGGAGATAGAACATGTCCAGAGAACTGTAAACCCATCAACTTAATATCGGTGGTAGGAGAAATAATGGAATCCTTACTAAAGGAGAATATAGAAGAACATTTAGAGAGCAAAAGTATAATAATGAATAGTCAGCATGGAGTTCAAAAGGGAAAGTCTTGCTTGACCAACCTCATTGCATTCTCTGAAGAGGTAACAGAGAGAGCAGACAAGGGTAATGCAGTCGATGTAATTTATCCAGATTTCCAAAAGAGCTTCGATAAGGGACCACATAATAGACTAATGAATAAGGTCAGAGAATGCAGAGTCAGGGAGCCAGTAGCAGAATGGATAGCTCGCTGGCTTCAGGACATAAAGCAGAGAGTAGGGGTAAAGGGCAGCTATTCAGAGTGTCAGAAGGTAGAAAGTGGGGTCTCCTCATCTCCCCTTAACCTTCTCTGCTCTGAGGAGAAAATCCCAGTTTCTCCAGAGTCTCCACATAACTGAAGTCCCTCATCTCTGGGACCATTCCAGTAAATCTCGTCTGCTCCCTCTCCAAGGCCTTGACATCCTTCCTACAGTGTGGTGCCCAGAATTGGACACAATTCTCCCGCTGGGCTCTGCCTCCACCACCCTTTCAGGCAGTGCATTCCAGATCCTAACCACTCGCTGCGCAAAAACAATTTTCCTCATGTCGCCTTTGGTTCTTTTGTCAATCACCTTCAATATGTGTCCTCTGGTTCTTGAGCCTTCCGTCAATGGGAACAGTTTCTCTCTATCTACTCTGTCTAAACCCCTCATGACCATGAACACCTGTATGAAATCTCCCCTTAACCTTCTCTGCTGTAAGGAGAACAATCCCAGCTTCTCCAGTCTTTCCCTGCAACTGAAGTCCCACATCCCTGGGACCAGGAACGAGCCCCAGCCTGTTCAGCCTTTCCCCATAGTTAGATCCTCTCAGTCCCCCAATCATCCTTGGGAATCGTTTTGAGCAAAATAAAATGGACTGCAAGGACACCAGGGAGCTGACATGACAACATTTTGGACGTTTTCTTTGTTTAGATTTTCCAAAGTTCATGTTCAGTGAAAGAATCTCCGACCTCTGACCTCTAGAGATGGGAAAATGAGTCTCACTGCAGCTGTCTGTTTGGGTTAGAGAGAGAGAAACGACAAAAGTTTTGTGAGCGGAATGATTGACGGGAACTTGTCTTTTTATCGTCTATTGTTAAAACAATCCCTTATTTGTGCTCAGGCCATACCCCTGGGCTCTGTGTGTTGGACCCTCGCCCAGCCTGTGGGCCGAATGATGCTTTACCTCAGGCTGGTTTGTGAGGGAGCACTCGGAGGTGGCAGGGCTCCCTTGGGGTCACTTCAGCTCATTGACCTTCCGCGGTGAAGCAGCGATGGACACAGCGGCAGCTCCACATGTTGTGATCTGGAATGCGCTGCCTGAAAGGGCGATGGCAGCAGATTCAATCGGGAATTGGAGAAATACTTGAAGGGGAAAGATTTACAGAGCTGTGGTGAAAGAGCGGGGAGTGGGGTTAATTGGGTAACACTTTCAAAGAGCCAGCACAGGCACAATGGGCCGAATGGACTCCTTCTGTGCTGTATCATTCTATGATGCTGTGATTCTAAGCCGGGACACTGTGTGACTCGAGGGGAACTTGGAGGTGATGGTATTCCCAGGCACCTGCTGCCCTCGTCCTTCTAGGTGCTGGAGGTGGCAGATTTGGGAGGTGCTGCTGAAGAAGCCTTGGCGAGTTGCTGCATTGCATCCTGTGGATCAGACACACTGGGACTCTGCCTGACATCGGCAAAACAGAATCAGCCCGACATCTTTTTCCAAATAATCAGAAAGTGGCTGTTGCAGCAATCAATAAAACTAATGCGTGTGATAAAGATGGAGAGCGCGGCAATATACAGAGATCATAGAGATTAATGAATCTACAATTGTCACAGCATCGACTAAAGGCAGTGACTCAAGCCGCATATTGGATTGGTTATTTTTAATACTCGATGTAGAAGGAATGGGGTAACATTAGTACCACAATCCTAAAGCTGTGTAAAGTATAAATGAATAATGGAACGGTGCAGATGTGACGTGCTCCTGAATTGCCGTGTCCTCGGGACATAATTAACAGCACCATGCCCCAGCGCTACAACTGACCTCCGACTGCTCCGTCACTGTGTGTCCCAGGCCGTGGTCTTTGTTGGTGAAGGCACCATAAAGGTTCAAGCTCAGGTCACCAGCCATGCCCGGCCCATCCAAACCTCGCTCACCTTCTTGTTCCCTACTCAGCCTCACCCCTCCTCACACTACCCTTTCACAAGACTTCAGCCTCAACCATAATCTGAGGCCCTTCTCACCTCATCCCACCGTTCACACATGCACTGTGAGCAGCCACGCAGATTCAAATGCACGTTTACACACATCCACACAGCAGCAACTATTCAACTATGGAAGGCACATGTGGCACACGATGAGCTGCACACTCACTCACACCTTCTTGTGCTTCTTACTACAGGTGAAACTAGCTCACAACAGGAGAGAGCAGCAGTGCACCGGTGGAGGGGAGCCTGACATACAAGCCCTCAGTGAGGTGGAGGAGCGAGTGTCCATCCCCATGGGCACACCAGTTGGTGCGGTAGTGGACGGAGAAGCAGCACCCCCTGTGGACCGTGACGGTATGTGAATGCCCTTTGGCATTTCTGTGAGATCCTTGACCCTTGACAGTAAACGCCGTCCACTTCAACTGACGGGGAAGATGATGAGGAAGGTGAGGAAAGTGTGGTGCCTGTGTGGGACCCTCCATCAGTTGCATCGAGTGGGGACACCACCGTGGTGGAAGGACCAACATTCCTGGGCTTTGAAGAGCCTGAGGCTCCTGAATCCAGTGGCCTGCAGCAGCGCCCAGAGCGAGGGGAAGCTCGGGGACCATCTCCCCGGACAGTGAGTCGACCCATCAGTCCTGCTCAGAGAAAGTCAGACGTGGACCTGGACTTGGAGGCTATGTCCAGAGAGTGCATTGGAGAAGGTCCCGCAGAGCATGGATACACTTGCCCTGGGGTTGGGGGA
Organism: Pristiophorus japonicus; assembly: GCF_044704955.1. NCBI lineage: Eukaryota > Metazoa > Chordata > Chondrichthyes > Pristiophoridae > Pristiophorus > Pristiophorus japonicus. The sequence goes on from NC_091983.1 coordinate 234,977,353, forward strand.
GGCCGCCTCTAGCATTGTCCCTGCCTCTCAGCAGTTCAATGAACCCATCCTTGCCCACTTACAGAGGGAGATGGACTCAACCAGCGACAGTGGAGTTGCAGAGGGGAGAGCGCGTGCCATGGTTGACGTGGCAGCAGCTATCACATCACAGGCCCAAGCCACGCAAAGCCTTTGTGATGTGATACTGTCAATGATTGTGGCAACAACTCTCAGAACGCTGCGTTTGAGACTCAGGCTGCTCTGAGTCAGTCACAGAGTGATGCCATGCAAACACTGACTGCTGCCATCCTCTCTGTTCCCCAAAATCAAACGGGGAGGTAACGGTGCCGAAGGAGGCCAGTAATCCGCGCTCCCGCATATTGCTCCGGATGCTGAGGTTCCGCCCTGGGGGAGTGGCAGTGGGCTGTGGGAAATGAAACTTGTTGTCTTTGCTCAAGATGACAGCATTCTGGCTCCCACCATTGCCACTCTGCCTTTCCACTTGCCGCGGTCTACACACCAGCCAACCTAGACTGCTGCCGCCGATGCTGAGGTGGTGCAGTCCGCAGCCGGGCCTTCCAGGCCCAGAGCTGGTCCAATGTATCCTACTCGGCCATCTGTAGTGTCTGTGTTACACACAGCAGCCCTCAAGCAGCCTTGCTGCAGGCACTGAGGCAACATTGAGGAGGAGCAGGAGGTGGGGGAGGGGGTTAAGGTAAGGGGTAGCAAATGCCAGAGCTAGTCTCAATAAAAACTTTGGCCACAATGGACAGAAGGCCTCACCCTGTAAATATGTTTGTCACGATCTGGTTGCAGTTTTTGAGGCCTGCTATTGTTGTAAGTGTATGTGCCTAATATGGCACATGGATACTGTTGAGGAATGACAAATGGCAGGGGCCTGTGTACAGATATTGTTGATGTTAATTGTGTGTTATGCTGTTTCAAGGGGCTGTTGTTAAATGTTTATTGGTTGCTGGTCAGGGGTTGTGTTGTGTTGTTGGAGAACCGATGTATGATGAGCCGCTGACATGTGGCCCTTGTATCGGGAGCAGTGCCACGGTGTCTCCTCCGTGGCTGCTGCACCTCCTCCTCTGGCTGGCCAGTCGGGGCCTCGCCAGGCTCCTATTACTCTTTCTCCTCCTCCTGAGTTGGGGCTGCACTCCCCGCTGGTAAGGCCTTGGCCCTCATGATGGCCAATTTGTGCAACTTGCAGCACACCACAATGAATAGCGACACCTGTTGAGGGAAGTATTGAAGGCTGCCTCCAGAGTGGTCCAGGCTTCAGAAACGCTGCTAGAACACCCCTATTGTCTGCTCGATGTTGTTGTGAGTGGCCGCATTTTGAACATTTGGATCAAGACTGCTCAAAATGGAGGAGAAGCATCCGAGAAGGCGACGAACACATCGAGTCTCTTTGCCGGGAGGATGCGGAAGCCAAGTAAAAAAAGCAGAAGGAACGTACGACAACCCAAGCACCCCACCCACCCGTCCCTCTAACCACCATCTACCCCACCTGTGACAGAGACTGTGGATCTCACATTGGTCTCATCAGTCACCTGAGAACTCATTTTAATGTGGAAGCAAGTCATCCTCAACTCCGGGGGACAGCCGAAGAAGAAGAGAAGAATTAAACCTCACCATACAGCCCAGGGAGAGAGAGACACAACGGGCTCCTGCTGTGTGTGGCTGCATCAACGGGGGAAGGGAAGATATTTCAATAGAAGGATCATGTATTACAGAAACTGCTCCTGCAACACTGGAGCATAAACGGAGCATCTTATAAATCATTGTTCCTTCTACAAATCCACTCACCCTTGACATTTATTTCGGGGGTTTAAGTGTTGCTGTCTCGGATTTACACTGTGTGGTGTGACGAAGAGCCTGTCGTTATCACCAACTAAACCACTCGCGATCAGCACGGTTCAGTCCCCTGGTTAATGATGTAAATTAGTGTATTATTGAGGACAGAAGTTAGTGGCTCCATAAAGTACAATCTCGCAGATTGCTGTCACTCCCCATCACCCAGTAATCAGGCCCTTTGTTGGAGTTAATGTTCGAGCAGAGTTGCTCAGTTAGCAGTATTTAGTGGGCCAGTACTGAGCTGAAAGATTACATAGGATTACTTATAGGATTACATATAGGATTACATAGAATATACGGCACAGAAACAGGCCATTCGGCCCAACTAGTCCATGTCGGTGTTTATGCCCCACTCGAGCCTCCTCCCGTCTTTCCTCATCTAAATCTATCCACAACCCTCTATTCCCGTCTCCCTCATACGCTTATCTAGCCACCCCCACCGCCCCCCCCCCCCCCCCCCCGCCTTAACTGCATCTACACTATTTGCTTTAACCGCTCCCTGTGGTAGCAAGTTCCACATTCTCACCACTCTTTGGGGACAGACGTTTCTTCTGAATTCCCGATTGGATTTCTTGGTTCTCTCTGTATCCACTCTATCAAAACCTTTCATAATTTCAAAGACCTTTATTAGATCACCCCTCAGCATTCTCTTTTCAAGAGAAAAGAGACCCAGCCTGTTCATCCTTTCCTGATATGTATACCCTCTCATTTCTGGTATCATCCATCTCCCCACGGCCCACAGTGGGTCAGGGAGAGGGTCCTCTCCCCACGGCACACAGTGGGTCAGGAAGAGGCTTCATCTCCCCACGGCCCACAATGGGTCAGGGAGAGGGTCCTCTCCCCACGGCCCACAGTGGGTCAGGGAGAGGGTCCATCTCCCCACGGCCCACAGTGGGTCAGGGAGAGGGTCCTCTGCCCACGGCCCACAGCTCAGGGAGAGAGTCCTCTCCCCACGGCCCACAGTGGGTCAGGGAGAGGGTCCATCTCCCCACGGCCCACAGCTCAGGGAGATTGCCGTGAAGCCCAACTTGTTCAGTAATGTCCTTTAGGGAAGGAAACCTGCCTCTGTAACCTGCCCGGGCCTATATGTGACTCCAGGCCCACACCAACGTGGTTGACTAGTAATGACCCTCTGAAGTGGCCGAGCGAGACACTCAGTTTGTATCAAACCCGATCCCAGTGGATCAAGAAGGCGGCCCACCCCCACCTTCTCAGGGCACCTGGGGATGGGCAATAAATGCCGGCCGTGTCAGCGATGCCCACATCCCCAGAATTAATTTAATAAAGGAACGGCGGTTTTAAGTCCATATCTTGCCTGGGAGCTCGATGGGATTCTACACTTTGGAATTTAATTATAAAGAACATGAGCCGGCAGAAATGAATGTTTGTTCAAGTTAATGAAACCCAGAACTCTGCACCTGGTGTTTGTGTCTAAACAATTCAGCAATGAGAAGACCAGAGGGAGGTTTCAGAGAAAGAAACCAGACTGGGGAAGGATTGAGAATCTGCAGCAAATCTTCAACCAGCTGTGGTGTAATCCCACATTATTGACCGGCCTGTGTCGATCGGTCCTTATAGACCACAGCCATCGTTCATTAAACACCCAGCTTCCAATTTTAAACCGTCCGTCCCCAATGGGTGACCTCCTTCTAATGAAAGGTCCCCAATAAAAGGCCTTCTCCCCAAACTAATGTCCCCAGTGCCCCAGCCTCACGGAGACTCAGGGCTGTGAGCAGGTGTTCAGGGAACCCACCGACTGTCTGTCAAACCAGGTTTAAACAAACACTTTAATCCCAGGCTCATTTCAGCTCCGTCAGTCAGCAGGTTCCTGGGGGTGGGAAATAAAACAGGAGCTCGCAGACATATACCGCCGTCCGCCCCGCTCCCCACGCACTTCCACCCCGCCGCAAACTGACTGCACCGCCCGCAACAAAAACAATCTACAAAGAGCTGAATTTTGCTCAACTCTCCACTCCATGGATTGGGGCGGGGAAAATCGTCTCGCTCAGTGAGTGCGCCCCCTTTCGGTCGGAGGGCAAATTCGGCAACAGGGTGTTTCTGGTGAATGAGCCCATGTAATGTGGGAGGGGAGGAGGGAGCAAGAGTGAGAAAGAGAGAGGAGAGAAAGAGAGAGCAAAGACTGAATTCTAAAGCGCCATTGACTATCTCAGGATGAGAGCAGTGCAGCGCTCCCTCAGTACTGCCCCTCCGACAGTGCAGCGCTCCCTTAGTACTGCCCCTCCGACAATTTAGTGCTCCCTCAGTACTGACCCTCTGACAGTGCAGCACTCCCTCAGTAGTGACCCTCCGACAAGTTAGTGCTCCCTCAGTACTGACCCTCTGACAGTGCAGCACTCCCTCAGTAGTGACCCTCCGACAATGTAGTGCTCCCTCAGTACTGACCCTCTGACAGTGCAGCGCTCCCTCAGTACTGCCCCTCCAACAATGTAGTGTTCCCTCAGTACTGACCCTCTGACAGTGTAGCACTCCCTCACTACTGCCCCTCCGACAGTGCAGCGCTCCCTCAGTACTGACCCTCCGACAGGGAAGCGCTCCCTCAGTACTGACCCTCCGACAGTGGAGCATTCCCTCAGTACTGCCCCTCTGACAGGAAAGCGCTCCCTCAGTACTGACCCTCTGACAGTGTAGCACTCCCTCACTACTGCCCCTCCGACAGTGCAGCGCTCCCTCAGTACTGACCCTCCGACAGGGAAGCGCTCCCTCAGTACTGACCCTCCAACAGTGGAGCATTCCCTCAGTACTGCCCCTCTGACAGGGAAGCGCTCCCTCAGTACTGACCCTCCGACAGTGGAGCACTCCCTCAGTACTGCCCCTCTGACAGGGAAGCGCTCCCTCAGTACTGCCCCTCCAACAGTGCAGCACTCCCCCAGTACTGCACTGGGAGTCTTGGCCTGGGTTTTGTGCTCAAGTGTCTGGAGTGGGACTTGAACCCTCGACCTTGCCTGTCTGCCTCTATCTGTGTTTATAATGAAATTTGCGCGTGGTCAATACAGAGAATGGGTAACAGAGAATAACAGGAGATGGAACCGAGACTCCTCATCATTCAAACTGCTCGATGGAAAAATCCATCCACTGGTGACAGGTTCAGGGGTCAGTTAGTCAGTGCCACAACAACAGTAAATCATTCTTCAAGCATTCTCCTGTCTGAGCTGCTAAAGTGAGTGGAACATTGTCAGAGAGCAGCGCAGTGAGGGAGCTCTGATCCAGGAATCAAGAGACTGGGAAAGTTTAATGTGCAGCCGGTTTACTGGGGACAGTGGGCAGTGAGTGAGATATTGGGCAGGGGGCGGATTCATGGGGATAAAGTCTATGGCCTCAGGTTTAATCCACTTCCTGTCGGCCTCTCCCAAACCCTCGATTTCCCGTCTGAGTAATAAAGGTTTAGTCCCAGACCCAATAGAATGGACTGCGATATTACAAAGAGAATGTTTGGCTCGTTCAGACTGAAATCCCGTCTGCTGCTCGCATCTGCTGAAAATAAACTCCCTTAAAACAAGGGAAATATCACAGAATCTCACAGCACAGAAGGCAATTCGGCCCATCGTGCCTGTACCCATTCTTTGAGGAGCTGTTTGAACCTGCTTCAACTAAACTCCCTTAAAACAGGGAAAAATATACTTAATAAATTTGGGAAAAAGGATAAATTTGCAAGGCTATGGGGAAAGAGCAGGGAGTGGGACTAATTGGATCACTCTCTCAAAGAGCCGGCACAGGCACGATGGGCCGAATGGCCTCCTGCTGTGCTGTGAGAGTGTGTGAACAGCTGGCAGGGGAACGGATACATATGTTAACAATCCCGAGAGGATCAGACACAATCCCCAGGCACCAGTTTACAATCAGTTCAAACTCAGCTTACAGAAATTACCCAGAAACTCCACGTTAACATTCACCAGCTGTCACCACTCGCTGGGATTTCCAGAATTGGTGATCGGATTCAGAAATAATTAGCTGTCAGAATTTTACCCGAGCAAGGCACAGACTGTGTTTCTACAGAAGTGGAGACGATTCTCCCTTTAATTTGACTGTTCGAGCTAACCTCATAACACAGTCCCTCACCCCCTCACCCCTGGTCACACTGTGTCACTGTGCCCCGTGTCATAGAAACATAGAAACATAGAAAATAGGTGCAGGAGTAGGCCATTCGGCCCTTCTAGCCTGCACCGCCATTCAATGAGTTCATGGCTGAACATGCAACTTCAGTACCCCATTCCTGCTTTCTCGCCATACCCCTTGATCCCCCTAGTAGTAAGGACTTCATCTAACTCCTTTTTGAATATATTTAGTGAATTGGCCTCAACAACTTTCTGTAGTCGAGAATTCCACAGGTTCACCACTCTCTGGGTGAAGAAGTGCCCCATCTCTCTCTCCCCTCACCCCCTCACCCCCTCACCCCCGGTCACACTGTGTCACTGTGTCCCATCTCTCCCCTACAATGAGGAGCCCACTCTGCCCGCAGTATTCCAGATGTGCCTCTCCCTCAGTTTGTGCTCAGACACTGTGAGTTTTGCTTTGCAGCACGAGAAACACTCAAATCAATGAACAAATCGGCACTGAAGTGGAATTGGAGGCGAATACTTTGAGCTGGTGCCAGAGATGAATCAAATTGGGGATTACAGACCAGCGGGAGATTCTATTTCTAACACGGAGATCGATGAGCATTAACTGGTGCCTTTTGGTCGAGAAGAACTAAAACAAACAATCATATCCACTCGATCACCAAGGCCACCTATTTCCACCTCAGTAACATCGCCCGTCTCCGCCCCTGCCTCAGCACATCTACTGCTGAAACCCTCATCCATACTTTGTTCCCTCCAGACTCGACCATTCCAATGTTCTCCTGGCCGGACTCCCATCTTCCACTCTCCGTAAATTTCAGCTCATCCAAACCTGTGCTGCCCGTGTCCTAACACACACAAGTCCTGTTCCCCCATCGCCCCTGTGCTCACTCACCGACGTTGTTTCCCAGTCCGGCAACACCGAAGTGGCAAATAACATTTGTGGTCCACAAGTGGAAGGCAATGATTATCTCCAACAAGCGAGAGTCCAACTACCTCTCCATGACATTCAACGGCGTTACCATTGTCGGATCCCCCACTATCAGCATCCTGGGGATCGCCATTGACCAGAAACTTAACTGGACCAGCCACATAAATACTGTGGTACAAGAGCAGGTCAGAGGCAAGTATTCTCAGCGAGTGTCTCACCTCCTGACTCCCCAAAGCCTTTCCACCACCTACAAGGCACAAGTCAGGCGGGTGATGGAATACTCTCCAATTGCCTGGGTGAGTGCAGCTCCAACAATACGCAAGAAGCTTCACACCATCCCGGACAAAGCAGCCCATCCACCACCTTAAACATTCACTCCCTCCACCACCGGCGTACCGTGGCTGCAGTGTTTACCATCTACAAGGTGCACTGCAGCAACTCACCAAGGCTTCTTCGATAGCACCTCACAAACCCATGGTCTCCATGGGAACACCACCACCTCCATGTTCCCCTCCAAGTTACACCGCATCCTGATTGGGAAATATATTCAATGTTCCTTCATTGTCACTGGGTCAAAATCCTGAACTCCCTTCCTAACAGCACTGTGGGAGAATCTTCAACACACAGACTACAGCGGTTCAAGAAGACAGCTCATCACCACCTTCACAAGGGCAATTAGGGATGGGCAATAAATGCTGGCCTTGCCAACGATGCCCACATCTCAGGAACAAATAAAAAACTGAAGGATGTGCCTGGGACTGAGTCTCCCAGCAGGACCGGCAGTATCTCCCTCTGCCCAGTCTCAAAGCCCATGGAGGGATTGGAAGTGCAGTTCTGTGGATTACTGGTCCAGTCACAGAAGCCCTGCACCACCATGCCCAATTCGATCACAACAGTTTATGACCAGGAATTCGTGTCTTTGCACCAAGGTTACAGCCACAGTCTGAATACATTCTCACCCTGGAGTCTTTCTGTCTCACTCACCCACTCACAGTCAACACACAATCAGGGAACACAAGTTCAGAAGTCGTGACACATCTGGAAAGAAGGAGCGAGTACACCTGTCAAAAATTGTTACATATTAAAAAAAGGCCAATAAATTCAGCCGCGTTTTTATCGGTGAAAGAAAAAATGATTGCGATTTCAAAAAGTCCTCAATTGTCTGTGAAGCGCTTTGGGACGTCCTGAGGTGTAAAACTGAGACAGTAACATCTAGTGTGGTCTCACTGGGTCCGGGCCCTGTTTCACACACAGCTCCCACAGTGCGATATGGGACAGCTGGAAGTTTACCTCAAAGACTCGTATTATTTTTATAACAGATTACTAATTGAGCTGGAGAATAATTCCCTCTTATGAACTGCATGTTCTGCAATAAATTATACATTTTCAATTATTGCTGAAACATACGGCTGATTATTAAACCAGGTGTTTCCCCTCGAACAATGATGTAGGAACCAATTATCCTGAGGAGATGATTCACTCAACAAGAGCATCATTAATATTTAGAAAGAGGCTTGAATTTACATCTCAAGGACATATTCCACACTGGGGATATTGGGCAGGGCTCAGACACAATGGGACATATTCCCCACTGGGGATATTGGGCAGGGCTCAGACACAATGGGACATATTCCTCACTGGAGATATTGGGCAGGGCTCAGACACAATGGGACATATTCCCCACTGGGGATATTGGGCAGGGGTCAGACACAGTGGGACATATTCCCCACTGGAGATATTGGGCAAGGCTCAGACACAATGGGACATATTCCCCACTGGAGATATTGGGCAGGGCTCAGACACAGGGGTCAGGAGCTCCAGGGGTTGTTTATAAACATTCGACCTCCCTCCTCACATCTATTTCCGTGTCTAATTTTACAAACACTGCCACCCCTTACGGTGCGACACTGGGAAGCAGCGAGTTTTGTGGTTTACGTGTGCTGACCTTTCCTGTTCAGCCCAGCAGTTTGACTTCTCCTCACAGTTCCAGTAAATGCAACTTATCAGACTGTTATTCCATCCCCATATCTCCTCCTTCACCAAGCCCGCCTACTTTCACCTCCGTGATATCGTCTGTCTCTGCCACTGGCTCAGAGCTGTCCAGTTAGTCCCACTCTCCTGCTCCTTCCCCATAGCCCTGTATGTTTCTCCTTTCCCAGTATTTATCCAATTCCCTTTTGAATGTTATTATTGAATCTGCTTCCACCTTCCTTTCAGGCAGCACATTCCAGATCATAAAAACTCGCTGCATTAAAACATTCTCCTCATCTCCCCCCTTGGCTTTTTTGCCAATTATCTGAAATCTGTGTCCTCTGGTTACCGGCTCTCCTGCCACTGGAAACATTGTCTCCTTATTTACTCTTTCAAAACCCTTCATGATTTTAAACACCTCATCAAATCTCCCCTTAACCTTCTCTACTCTGAGGAGAACAATCCCAGCTTCTCCAGTCTCTTCACATAACTGAAGTCCTTCATCCCTGGAAACATTCCATTAAAATTCCTCTGCACCCTCTCCAAGGCCTTGTCATCCTTCCTAAAGTGTGGTGCCCAGAATTGGATACAATACTCCAGCTGGGGCCTAACCAATGATGCATAAAGGTTCACCATGACTCCCTTGCTTTTGCACTCGATGAAGCAAATGTAGGAGTTTGGATGGAATTCACTTTGATAAAGGCCGTTCAGTGAGCGTCCATTCACAGCGCGACACATAACAGAGGCTGTCTCAGAAAGGCTTCTACTCACCAGCGTGCAGTACATCTCGGGGGTCTCTCCACACGTACTGTCGGAGGGATCCAAGCTGACCTTCAGTGACCTGGTGAGCAGGGCGGCCTCGGGCTGGCAGGCCATGTAATCCCAACTCATGGCCTGGTCCCAGTGAAGCTGGGCCTTACACAGGTCGTAGTGACCCCAGGACGGGAAGTGCTGCGCAGTGAGAGACAGGGCCGCCCAAAGGGCCTGAAGGGGCAACAAACCGGACAGACGCATCGCTCCGACTGGACCGCGCTCAGAGAGGGGCCATCTCGGTACGTCTGGTGGTGATTCAGTGAGTCCCTGCTCCGACTGGACCCGCTCAGAGAGGGGTAATCTCAGTCCATCTGAGGGTGATTCAAGGGGTCCCTGCTCCGACTGAATCCGCTCAGAGAGGCGCTATCTCGGTCCGTCTGGGGGAGATTCAGGGGGTCCCTGCTCTGACTGGACCCGCTCAGAGAGGGGCGATCTCAGTCCATATGGGGGTGATTCGGGGGGCCCTGCTCCGACTGGACCCGCTCAAAGAGGGGCGATCACTATGCTTGCAGATGTTCCAGGTGTTGGAATTCCAGCTATTTTCCCAGCATTGGTACAGATGTTCTGGATGTTGGAATTCTAGCTGTTTTCCCAGTTGGTGCAGGTGTTCTCGGTGTTAACATTCCAGCTGTTTTCACACTGTTGGTGCAGATGTTCCAGGTGTTGGGATTCCAGCTGTTTTCCCAGTGTTGGTGCAGATGCTCTGGGTGTTGGAATTCCAGCTGTGTTCCCAGTGGTGGTACAGATGTTACGGGTGTTGGGATTCCAGCTGTTTTCTCAATGGGTACAGATGGTCTGTGTGTTGGGATTCCAGCTGTTTTCCCAGTGTTGGTACAGATGTTCCAGGTGTTGGGATTCCAGCTGTTTCCCCCCCAGCTGGCCGCTGTGTCAGACAGATGCTTTGATTGGCTGATCAGTCAGAACTGGGGCCCAATGTGATGACTGTTTCCTGACCAGAGTCTGTTTCCCATCGATCATCTCTTCCTTCTGCCATCAGTTCCCTATGCGGAGAGAAATAAAATCAATGCATTTCGGAACAGGTGCTGCTCCTGATCTTCGAGCCCACCCTCCAATATCGCCTCCCATTAGCTGCAGCGTTACACAGAAATAATCACCAGTTGGGAATCACCGCAGCCAATAGGAGGTGGCTAAATCACTCTCGTTAATATACCAAATGAGACAAATGAACAATTATGTTATTTTAGTGATGTTGGTTGAGGGATACATATTGCTCAGGATACTGGGGAGAAATCCCCTGCTCTTCTTTGAAATAAAGCCGAGGGATCTTTGATGTGAAGCTGAGAAGGCAGACGGGGCCTCGGTTTACCGTCTTGTCCAAAAGATGGAGCATTCAACAGTGCAGCACTCCCTCAGTACTGCCCCTCCGACAGTGCAGCATTCCCTCAGAACTGCCCCTCCGACACTGCAGCACTCTCTCAGTACTGCTCCTCTGATATTGCTGCAGTCGCTCAGTACTGCCCCTCCAACAGTGCAGCACTCCCTCAGTACTGCCCCTCCGACAGTGCTGCACTCCTTCAGTACTGCCCCTCCAACATTGCAGCACCCCCTCAGTACTACCCCTCCGACAGTACTGCACTCCCGCAGTACTGCCCCTCTGACAGTGCAGCACTCCCTCAGTACTGCCCTTCCGACAGTGCTGCACTCCTTCAGTACTGCCCCTCCAACATTGCAGCACCCCCTCAGTATTACCCCTCCGACAGTACTGCACTCCCGCAGTACTGCCCCTCTGACAGTGCTGCACACCCTCAATACTGCCCCTCCGACAGTGCTGCACTCCCTCAGTACTGCCCCTCCGATAGTGCATCGCTCTCTCAGTATTGCACTGGGAGTGTCAGCCTGGATGCTGGGCTCGAGTCTCAGGAGTGGGATTGAGTCAGCTCCTTCAGCAAAATCTATTCTCCTTACTCCATCATCTCACCTCAATCTCAGAGCTCACACTGGAAAAGCAAAATTATTCTACTGCCTACTTTAAAAAGTCGCCCCTTTAAACACTGATAGACTCTGTGTTTGGTGACCCTCCCACAGCCTGTTTTATGACACAAGGTGTTACTCTGGGCTGTGAGTGATATACAGATTAGTAACAGGGATATTTATAATCTATTTTCTATCATGAATTCAATGAGCTTTTACAAACTGCTGCACTGCGAGCAGGAATAGTCTCTGAATGTCTCACTTCCTCCCCCGTAATGCTGTTCCCCTTCAGCTCGAGCATCACAATCCACAGTCACCTTCTGGGCCTGACGTCACTCCTCCTGCTCAAACCCCAACACACACTCACCATCTCCAGTCACACCCCCAACACACACTCACCGTCTCCAGTCACACCCCCAACACAAACTCACCATCTCCAGTCACACCCCAACACACACTCACCGTCTCCAGTCACACCCCCAACACAAACTCACCATCTCCAGTCACACCCCCAACATACACTCACCATCTCCAGTCACACCCCAACACACACTCACCATCTCCAGTCACACCTGATTTACACTCCTGTGAAGCGCCTTGGAATATTTTACTGGGTTGAGTCGCAAATTGTTGTCCAATGTGTTCCTTCATCGTACAGATTGCTGCAGCGCTCCGATACAATGCACAGCTCTCCTATGCAATGCATGCAATCCTCAGATACAATGCACTCTTATCCAATGGAAGATTGCTACTCTAGAATGCACACAGAATCGTCCTCTCCAATTCTCCAGCCCTCCGATACAATCCACACAGGAACCAGTCTGATCCCCGCGCCAAGCCGCCAATCTCTGCTGGAAACAGCAAGGCGATCCCGGGAGATCCCGGGACAGAGTCTGACTCACTCTGGGGGAGATCAGCGAGCTCCGGGCGCGGCGAGGTCCCGGACACAGCTCCGCATTGCTCAGCAACAAGTCCAGGAGCCTCCTCAATGGACCGGAGGAGTTTAGCACAGAATCTGCCCTCAAGGGGAAGGAGGGAGGGAGAGGGAGAAGGGGAGGGAGGAGAGGGGAAGAGGGAGGGTGAGGGAGAGAGGGAGACAGCGAGAGTGAGAGTGAGGGAGAGAGGGAGAGAGAGAGTGAGGGAGAGGGAGAGAGGGAGGGGGAGGGAGGGAGAGAGAGATTGATGGAGAGGGAAAGAGGAAGAGAGAGGGAGGGAGGGAGAGTGAGAGAGAGGGGGAGAGAGGGAGGGAAAGAGAGAGGGAGAGGAAAGGAAAGCGAAAGAGAGTGAGAAAGGGAGAGAGAGGAGAGAGATTGAGGGAGAGAGAGAGAGGAAGAGAGGGAGGGGAGAGAGAGGGAAGGGAACAAAAGAGAAAGAGACAGAAGTGAGTAAAGGGAGTGAGAAACAGAAAGAGAAAATTTGATTGAGAGAGAGAGAAATAGAGAAAGAGAAAAGGGGAAAGAAAACGAGAGAGAGAGAGAAATCGCGATCCCGAGACTCACAGAGAGAGAAAACTGAAATCTCAATCCAGGGGCTCAGACTGGGAACGTCGCCCCAGCTCAGCATTCCGCGCGGTCCTAAAGCCCTCCAGATTTAAATATCCAATTCCTTTAACACTCTTCCACCCCAATCAAAACGAATCGGATATTCAGCACGGTTGTGAGCTGTGAAAAATGTTCTGCTGTTACTTATGTATAAAATTCCATATAAAATGCGGTAATGACAGATTTAATAATATGGGGGAGGGGAGCTGACAGTCAGGGTGGAGGTCAGATGTCTGCACTGCTTCAGGGATCTGTCCTGTTGCTTTTTACAATCTTCCTGGGAGAGCTGACTAATATCCCATCTATACAGGGCTCTGGGGAAAGAGCAGGGAGTGGGACTGATTGGATCACTCTTTCAAAGAGCCGGTACAGGCACGATGGGCCGAATGGCCCCCTCCTGTGCTGTCTGATTGTATGGAAGGATTAAACACATAAACCTTGGGGTGGGGGTTCATGGACCCATCGGCCTGCAGCATTTAACTCGAGAAATGAAGGCAAGTCCAGCCCATTCCCCATCCCATAATATCCCACTGTCCCTGTCCAGCCCACTCCCCATCCTACAATATCCCCCTGCCCCTGTCCGGCCCATTCCCCATCCCATAATGTCCCTGTGCCGGGCCCTTGGACCTTCTGAACCATTGCCCACCCCTCCTGATCTGGGACATCCGCAGATTTCCCGCTCCGAAGCCTCAGTGACCAACACGCCCAGTGACCGGATCGCAGAGACTCGCCGAATAAACTTCTGTCCTTCAGGCATCTCAATTGTTGCAGCAGCAACTCCTCAGCCCGTCAATCCGGATCAGAGCGTCGCCACACACCCAGATCGAGCTGCTTCGGATCGCTGGCTGGACCATCGACTCGATCAGACCCTCGGCCGTGCGGTTAGATACGGTGAAAGGAATTCTCTCCCAAACTCTGCTCCACACTGTTCCCCCAAGGAACAATGTACAACAATCAACGTGTCCGTTTGATAAACCCCAGAACAACACAAGCAATAACTCGCGATTTATTGGTATTTAGAGAGACTTCTGTAAACTGATCCTGAGGTTAGATTTAAAAGATATCTGAGGACAAAGAAATCGATCCAAATATAAACAGAGCTTCAAAATTCCACACTCTGCTGTCACTGAAATAAAACTGGGATCTCTGCAACGCCTAGATTTTCAAATTCTCATCTTTGTGTTCAAATCCTTCCAGGGCCACGCCCCTCCCTCTCTCTTGAAACCCCTCAAGCCCTGCACCCCTCCCTATCTCTGTAACCTCTTCCAGCCTTACACGCCTCCCTATCTCTGTAACCTCCTCCAGCCCTACACCCCTCCGTATCTCTATAACCCCCTCCAGCCCGACACCCCTCCCTACTTTTGACAAGGTCCCGCACAAGAGATTAGTGTGCAAAATCAAAGCGCATGGTATTGGGGGTAATGTACTGACATGGATAGAGAACTTGTTTGCAGACAGGAAGCAGAGAGTCGAGATAAACGGGTCCTTTTCAGAATGGCAGGCAGTGACTAGTGGAGTGCCGCAGGGCTCAGTGATGGGACCCCAGCTCTTTACAATACACATTAACGATTTAGATGAAGGAATTGAGTGTAATATCTCCAAGTTTGCAGATGACACTAAACTGGGTGACGGTGTGAGCTGTGAGGAGGACGCTAATAGGCTGCAGGGTGATTTGGACGGTTTGGTGAGTGGGCAAATGCATGGCAGATGCAGTATAATGTGGATAAATGTGAGGTTATATATTTTGGGGGCAAAAACACGAAGGCAGAATATTATCTGAATGCGGCAGATAGGAAAAGGAGAGGTGCAACGAGACCTGGGTGTCATGGTTCAACAGTCACTGAAAGTGGGCATGCAGGTACAGCAGGCGATGAAGAAGGCAAACGGTGTGTTGGCCTTCATAGATACTGGATTTGAGTATAGGCGCAGGGAAATCTAACTACAGGGCCTTAGTGAGGCCTCAGCTGAAATATTGTGTTCAGTTTTGGTCTCCTAATCTGAGGAAGGACCTTCTTGCTATTGAGGGAGTGCAGCGAAGGTTCACCAGACTGATTCCAGGGATGGCTGGACTGTAATATGAGGAGAGACTGGATCAACTGGGCCTTAATTCACTGGAGTTTGGAAGGATGAGAGGGGAAACGTATAAGATTCTGACGGGACTGGACAGGTTAGATGTGGAAAGAATGTTCCCAATGATGGGGAAGTCCAGAACCAGGGGACATAGTCTTAGGATAAGGGGTAGACCATTTAGGACTGAGATGAGGAGAATCTTCTTCACTCAGGGAGTTTTTAACCTGTGGAATTCCCTGCCGCAGAGAGTTGTTGATGCCAGTTCATTGGATATATTCAAGAGGGAGTTAGATGTGGCCTTACACTAAGGGGATCAAGGGGTATGGAGAGAAAGCAGGAAAGGGATACTGAGGGAATGATCAGCCATGATATTATTGAAAGGTGGTGCAGGCTCGAAGGGCTGAATGGCCTACTCCTGCATCTATTTTCGATATTTGTATGTTTCTACCTCTGTAACCCCTTCTAGCCCTGCACCTCTCCCTATGTCTGTAACCTCCTCCAGCCCAACATCACTTCCTATCTCTCTAACTTCCTCCAGCCCTGCACCCCTCCATATCTCGTAACCTCCTCCAACCCTACACCCTTCCCAACCTCGATAACCTCCAGCCCTATACCACTCGCCATCTTTGTAACTGCCTCCCCGCCAGCCCAATACCCCTCCCTATCTGTGTAACCTCCTCCAGCCCCAGACCCCTCCCTATCTGTAACCTGTTCCAGCCCTACACCCCTCCCTATCTGTAACCCCCTCCAGCCCAGCACCCCTCCCTATCTCTGTAACCCCCTCCAGCCCTACACCCCTCCCTATCTGTAACCCCCTCCAGCCCAGCACCGCTCCCTATCTCTGTAACCTCCTCCAGCCCTACAACCCTCCCTATGCCTGTAACCTCCTCCAGCCATTCAACCCTCCCTATCTCTGTAACCTCCTCCAGCCCTATACCCTCCCTATCTCTGTAATCCCCTCCCGCCCTACACCCCTCCCTATCTCTGTGACTTCCTCCAGCCTTACAACCCTCCCTATCTCTGTAACCCCCTCCTGCCCTACACCTCTCCCTATCTCTGTAACCTCCTCCAGCCCTACACCCCTCCCTATCTCTGTAACCTCCTCCAGCCCTACACCCTCCCTATCTCTGTAACCTCCTCCAGCCCTCCACCCTCACTATCTCTGTAACCACCTCCTGCCCTACACCCCTCCCTATCTCTGTAACTTCCTCCAGCCCTACACCCCTCCCTATCTCTGTAACTTCCTCCAGCCCAACACCCTTCCCTATCTCTGTAACCGCCTCCAGCCCTACACCTTCCCTATCTCTGTATCCCCCCTCCTGCCCTACACCCCTTCCTATCTCTGTAATCCCCTCCAACCTACACCGTCCCTATCTCTGTAACCTCCTTCCACCCTAAAACTATTGTTGCCCATAAAAAAAATTCCGGGCCGTGCACCTTCTAGGGGAATAGGGGACTGTGCTGGGATACTGGGCTGTGTCCCACAGGGAAATGGAGGACTTTGCTGGGATATTGGGCTGTGTCCCACAGCGGAATGGGGGACTGTGCTGGGATACTGTGTCCCACAGGCGAATAGAAACATAGAAAATAGGTGCAGGAGTATGCCATTTGGCCCTTTGAGCCTGCACCACCATTCATTAAGATCATCACTGATCATTCACCTCAGTACCCCTTTCCTGCTTTCTCTCCATACCCCTTGATCCCTTTAGCCGTAAGAGCCATATCTAACTCCCACTTGAATATATCTAAGGTACTCGCATCAACAACACTCTGCGGTAGAGAATTGCACAGGTTAACAACTCTCTGAATGAAGAAGTTTCTCCTCATCTCGGTCCTAAATGGCTTACCCCTTATCCTCAGACTGTGTCCCCTGGTTCTGGACTTCCCCAACATCAGGAACACTCTTCCTGCATCTAACCTGTCCAATCCCGTCAGAATTTTATATGTTTCTATGAGATCCCCTCTCATTCTTCTAAATTCCAGTGAATATAAGCCTAATTGATCCAATCTTTCTTCACATGTCAGTCCAGCCATACCTGGAATCAGTCTGGTGAACCTTCGCTGTACTCCCTCAATAGCAAGAATGCCCTTCCTCAGATTCGGAGATCAAAACTGTACATAATATTCAATGTGTGGCCTCACCACGGTCCTCTACAACTGCAGTAAGACCTCCATGCTCCTATACTCAAATCCCCTCGCTATGAAGGCCAACATGCCATTTGCCTTCTTCATCGCCTGCTGTACCTGCATGCCAACTTTCAATGACTGATGTACCATGACACCCAAGTCTCATTGCATCTCCCCTTTTCCTAATCTGCTGCCATTCAGATAATATTCTGCCTTCATGTTTTTGCCACCCAAGTGGATAATCTCACATTTATCCACATTAGACTGCATCTGCCATGCATTTGCCCACTCACCTAACCTGTCCAAATCACCCTGCAGCTTCTTAGCATCCTCCTCACAGCTCACACCGCCACTAAGCTTAGTGTCATCTGAAAACTTGGAGATATTACTCTCAATTCCTTCATCTAAATCATTGATGTATATTGTAAATCGCTGGGGTCCCAGCACTGAGCCCTGCGGCACCCCACTAGTCACTGCCTGCCATTCTGAAAAGGACCCGTTTATCCCGACTCTCTGCTTCCTGTCTGCCAACCAGTTCTCTATCCACATCAATACATTACCCTTAATACCATATGCTTTAATTTTGCATCCCAATCCCTTGTGTGGGATCATGTCAAAAGCCTTTTGAAAGTCCAAATACACACATTCACTGGTTCTCCCTTGTCCACTCTGCTAGTTACATCCTCAAAAAATTCTAGAAGATTTGTCAAGCATGATTTCCCTTTCATAAATCCATGCTGACTTGGACCGATCCTGTCACTGCTTTCAAAATGCACTGCTATTTCATCTTTAATAATTGATTCCAACATTTTCCCCACTACTGATGTCAGGCTAACCGGTCTATAATTCCCCATTTTCTCTCTCCCTCCTTTTTGAAAAAGTAGTGTTACGTTAGCTACCTTCCAGTCCATAGGAACTAATCCAGAGTCGATAGACTGTTGGAAAATGGTCACCAATGCATCCACAATTTCTAGGGCCACTTCCTTAAGTACTCTGGGATGCAGACTATCAGGCCCCAGGGATTTATCGGCCTTCAATCCCATGAAGTGCAGTGAGAGGGGATTAAACACTCACAGTGACAATTCCATTCTCATGCAAAGTGTGGGATTAATTCAATCTGCAGTCAGTGATCGAGAGTAACCAGGTTACCATCAATCTGCAGTCAGCGATCGAGAGTAACCAGGTTACCATCAATCTACAGTCAGCGATCGAGAGTAACCAGGTTACCATCAATCTACAGTCAGCGATCGAGAGTAACCAGGTTACCATCAATCTGCAGTCAGTGATCGAGAGTAATCAGGTTACCATCAATCTGCAGTCAGTGATCGAGAGTAACCAGGTTACCATCAATCTGCAGTCAGTGATCGAGAGTAACCAGGTTACCATCAATCTGCAGTCAGTGATCGAGAGTAACCACCATCAATCTGCAGTCAGTGATCGAGAGTAACCAGGTTATCAGCAATCTGCAGTCAATGATCGAGAGTAACCAGGTTACCATCAATCTGCAGTCAGTGATCGAGAGTAACCAGGTTACCACCAATCTGCAGTCAGCGATCGAGAGTAACCAGGTTACCATCAATCTACAGTCAGTGATCGAGAGTAACCAGGTTACCATCAATCTACAGTCAGCGATCGAGAGTAACCAGGTTACCATCAATCTGCAGTCAGTGATCGAGAGTAATCAGGTTACCATCAATCTGCAGTCAGTGATCGAGAGTAACCAGGTTACCATCAATCTGCAGTCAGTGATCGAGAGTAACCAGGTTACCATCAATCTGCAGTCAGTGATCGAGAGTAACCACCATCAATCTGCAGTCAGTGATCGAGAGTAACCAGGTTATCAGCAATCTGCAGTCAATGATCGAGAGTAACCAGGTTACCATCAATCTGCAGTCAGTGATCGAGAGTAACCAGGTTACCATCAATCTGCAGTCAGTGATCGAGAGTAACCAGGTTACCATCAATATGCAGAGCTCCAGTCACAAGCCGAGCTCTCAAGCAATGAATATTTGCTGTTAAGGAATGAATTATTTATGGTCTGGGACTCTGAATAAAGTCACATTGTATTTTTATCACATGAGAATCTGGAGCTTTATTCATTCCTCTTGTGCTCCTGAAGGTGAAGGATGTTGGTGCTGGGACAGAAACACATTCCCATTTCATCACCCAGTGACGGCATCAAACATTTCCAGGGCAGGCACAGCAGTAAAGATCCCGCTATACTGTCCCATTAAACACTCGCAGGGCAGGTACAGCATGCGTTAGAGACAGAGTAAAGGACTGCTACATTGTCCCATTAAACACTCCCAGGGCAGGTACAGCATGGGTTAGATACAGAGTAAAGCTCTCTCCAAACTGTCCTATCAAACACTCCCAGAGCAGGTACAGCACGGGTTAGGGACAGAGTAAAGATCCTGCTACATTGTCCCATTAAACACTCCCAGGGCAGGTACAGCACAGGTTAGATACAAAGTAAAGCTCCCTCCAAACTGTCCCATCAAACACTCCCAGAGCAGGTACAGCACGGGTTAGGGACAGAGTAAAGATCCTGCTACATTGTCCCATTAAACACTCCCAGGGCAGGTACAGCACGGGTTAGATAGAGTAAAGCTACCTCTACACTGTCCCATCAGACACTCCCAGGGCAGGAACAGAATGGTTTACATATAGAGTAAAACACCCTCTACACTGCCTCATCAAACACTACCAGGACAGGTACATAATGGGGCTAGATATAGAGTAAATCTCCCTCTCCACTCTCCCATCAAACACACCCAGGGAGGGTACAGCACGGGTTAGGTACAGAGTAAAACTCCCTCTACACTGTCCCATCAAACACTCCCAGGGCAGGTATAGCAAGGGTTACATGGAGAGTAAAGTGAAACAGGCTCGAGGGGCACAATAGCCTCCTCCTGTTGCTATGTAGCCAGGGATGGGCAATAAATGCCAGCCTTGCTAGCGACGCCCACATCCTGAGAATGAATTAACGATGATTGCCTGTTAATTTCCCGCTGCACACACCGTGATTTCCCTAAATCACTCCGTGTGATATTAGTCCCAATCCCCCAACTCCCAGCTTTGCTCATTTCACAGGATTTACAGCGACAATAAGAACATAAGAAATAGGAGCAGGAGTAGGCCATTTGGCCCCTCGAGCCTGCTCCTCCATTTAATAAGATCAGGGCTGATCTGATCATGGACTCAGCTCACTTACCTGCCCGCTTCCCATGACCCTTTATTCCTTTATCGCTGAAAATTCTGTCTATCTCCACCTTAAATATATTCAATGATTCAGCCTCCACTACTCTCTGGGGCAGAGAATTCCACAGATTTACAACCCTCTGAGAGAAGAAATTTCTCCTCATCTCAGTTTTAAATGGGCGGCCCCTTATTCTGAGAATATGCCCCCTAGTTTTAGTTTCCCCTATGAGTGGAAACATCCTCTCTGCATCCACCTTGTCGAGCCCCCTCATTATCTTATATGTTTCGCTAAGATCACCTCTCATTCTTCTGAACTCCAATGAGCATAGTCCTGACCTACTCAACCTATCTTCATAAATGAACCCCCTCATCTCTGGAATCAACCTCGTGAACCTTAAGGGAACATTAAGGTGGATTGCAAAAGTTTCTATCGGTATGTAAAGAGAAAAAGGTTAGTAAAGACAAACGTAGGTCCCCTGCAGTCAGAATCAGGGGAAGTCATAACGGGGAACAAAGAAATGGCAGACCAATTGAACAAGTACTTTGGTTCGGTATTCACTAAGGAGGATACAAACAACCTTCCGGATATAAAAGGGGTCAGAGGGTCTAGTAAGGAGGGGGAACTGAGGGAAATCTTTATTAGTCAGGAAATTGTGTTGGGGAAATTGATGGGATTGAAGGCCGATAAATCCCCAGGGCCTGATGGACTGCATCCCAGAGTACTTAAGGAGGTGGCCTTGGAAATAGCGGATGCATTGACAGTCATTTTCTAACATTCCATTGATTCTGGATCAGTTCCTATGGAGTGGAGGGTAGCCAATGTAACCCCACTTTTTAAAAAAGGAGGGAGAGAGAAAACAGGGAATTATAGACCGGTCAGCCTGACCTCAGTAGTGGGTAAAATGATGGAATCAATTATTAAGGATGTCATAGCAGTGCATCTGGAAAATGGTGACATGATAGGTCCAAGTCAGCATGGATTTGTGAAAGGGAAATCATGCTTGACAAATCTTCTGGAATTTTTTGAGGATGTTTCCAGTAAAGTGGACAAAGGAGAACCAGTTGATGTGATATATTTGGACTTTCAGAAGGCTTTCGACAAGGTCCCACACAAGAGATTAATGTGCAAAGTTAAAGCACATGGGATTGGGGGTAGAGTGCTGATGTGGATTGAGAACTGGTTGTCAGACAGGAAGCAAAGAGTAGGAGTAAACGGGTACTTTTCAGAATGGCAGGCAGTGACTAGTGGGGTGCCGCAAGGTTCTGTGCTGGGGCCCCAGCTGTTTACATTGTACATTAATGATTTAGACGAGGGGATTAAATGCAGTATCTCCAAATTTGCGGATGACACTAAGTTGGGTGGCAGTGTTAGCTGCGAGGAGGATGCTATTAGGCTGCAGAGTGACTTGGATAGGTTAGGTGAGTGGGCAAATGCATGGCAGATAAAGTATAATGTGGATAAATGTGAGGTTATCCACTTTGGTGGTAAAAACAGAGAGACAGACTATTATCTGAATGGTGACAGATTAGGAAAAGGGAAGGTGCAACGAGACCTGGGTGTCATGGTACATCAGTCATTGAAGGTTAGCATGCAGGTACAGCAGGCGGTTAAGAAAGCAAATAGCATGTTGGCCTTCATAGCAAGGGGATTTGAATACAGGGACAAGGAGGTGTTGCTACAGTTGTACAGGGCATTGGTGAGGCCACACCTGGAGTATTGTGTACAGTTTTGGTCTCCTAACTTGAGGAAGGACATTCTTGCTATTGAGGGAGTGCAGCGAAGATTCACCAGACTGATTCCCGGGATGGCGGGACTGACCTATCAAGAAAGACTGGATCAACTGGGCTTGTATTCACTGGAGTTCAGAAGAATGAGAGGGGACCTCATAGAAACGTTTAAAATTCTGACGGGTTTAGACAGGTTAGATGCAGGAAGAATGTTCCCAATGTTGGGGAAGTCCAGAACCAGGGGTCACAGTCTGAGGATAAGGGGTAAGCCATTTAGGATCGAGATGAGGAGAAACTTCTTCACCCAGAGAGTGGTGAACCTGTGGAATTCTCTACCACAGAAAGTAGTTGAGGCCAATTCACTAAATATATTCAAAAGGGAGTTAGATGAAGTCCTTACTACTCGGGGGATCAAGGGTTATGGCGAGAAAGTAGGAAGGGGGTACTGAAGTTTCATGTTCAGCCATGAACTCATTGAATGGCGGTGCAGGCTAGAAGGGCTGAAAGACCTGCTCCTGCACCTATTTTCTATGTTTCTATGTTTCTATGTTTCTCTGAACTGCCTCCAATGCAAGTATATCCTTCCTTAAATACGGAGACCAAAACTGTACGCAGTACTCCAGGTGTGACCTCACCAATACCCTGTATAGTTGTAGCAGGATATCTCTGCTTTTATTCTCCATCTCCCTTGCAATAAAGGCCAATCTGTAAACAGGGCGAGATAAATGAGTAAAGCTCGATGTAATTCGATCCTCAATGGACAGCCCGATCTAGCAAAATAAAACTAGGAGAATTGAGAAACGTGACGGGAAACATCAGCTGAGGCCGAGACTCGGGGGCAGAGCGGAATCTGAAATCTGCCGTCATTTATTGTCTGTCCCCAGGGAACAAAGGCAGTCGTTTCACTCTGAGCGAGAACCAGGTCTGAAACCCCCCAGCTCTGGGCCGCAGACAGTAAAGAAAGAAAGGACTTGCATTTCTATAGCGCCTTTCACCACCTCAGGACGTCACAAAGTGCCTCACAGACAATGAAGTATTTTTGAAGTGTAGTCACTGTTTAATGTGGGAAACATGGCAGCCAATCTGCACACAGTAAGATCTTCATCAAGAATGCAGTGGGATCTTATACATTGAACTGAAAAGACAGATGGGACCTCGGTTTAACATCTCATCTCAATAATGGCACCTCTCAGCACTCCCTCAGTACTGCCCCTCCAACAGTGCAGCACTCCCTCAGTACTAAGCCTATGACAGTGCAGCACTCCTTCAGTTCTGAGCCTCCGACAGTGCAGCTCTCCCTCAGTACTGCCTCTCTGACAGTGCAGCACTCTCTCAGTACTGCCCCTCCTACAGTGCAGCGCACTCTGAATACTGCCCCTCTGAAACCAACATTCCCTCAGTACTGCCCCTCTGACAGTGCAGCACTCTCTCAGTATTGCCCCTCCTACAGTGCAGCTGGGAGTATTGCACTGGGAATGTCAGCATTAATTATGGGATCAAGTGTCTGGAGTGGCACTTGAACCCACGACCTTCTGACTCAGAGGCAGGAGTGCTGCCCACTGAGCCATAGCTGACATCTAATTAGTGCCAAACTCACTCTTTCCACCACCGGCGCACCGTGGCTGCAGAGTGTACCATCTACAAACGCATTGCAGCAACTCGCCAAGACTTCTTCCCTTCAAACGCTCACTCCCTCACAGCCCTGTGGGAGAACCTTCACCACACGGACCACAGCGGTTCAAGAAGGCGGCTCACCTCCACCTTCTCAAGAGCGGCTAGAGATGGGTAATAAATGCCGGCCTTGCCAGCAATGCCAACATGCGGAGAATGAATGAAGTGATTCTCCCTCCTGCCTGCCCTGTGTCTGTCCTGCTGTGTGTGTCAGGAACAAACCATCGATTTTCTCCACATTCACAGAGAATGTCAATGAATGAAATGACTGCCCTGATCTCGGCACCCCAGCAACATCAGCCACTGCTCCTACAGCGCAGTTTACATGGAATTAAAAGGCTGGTGTTTAATTATAAATATGTCAGTAACACATGAGTAGAGAAATAGCAGGATAGCGCAGATGAATACATGGCTTGGTGCAGGAGGGAGGGCTTCAGACCCCTGGGACATTGGGATCGGTTATGGGGGAGGGGGGACCTGTACAGGCCAGACAGGTTACACCTCAACAGAACTGGGACTAATTTCCTCATGGGTGGCCTGGGGGGGGCGGGGGATGGTGGATGGGGGGGGCGAAGTGGGGGGGTTTGCTTGCGCTGTTGGGGAGGGTTTAAACTAATTTAGCTGCGATGGCCACCAGGATGTATAATTCGTCATGGAGGCCGGGTCATTGAATATATTGAAAGTGGAGAGACACAGATTTTGAACGATAAGGGAGTGAAGGGTTATGGGGAGTGGGCAGGGAAGTGGAGCTAAGCCCAAGATCAGATCAGCCATGATCTTATTAAATGGCGGAGCAGGCAAGAGGGGCCAGTGGCCTACGCCTGCTCCTTTTTCTTATATTAGAAAGGAGAAACAAGGTGCGCAAAGGATTGGGGAGACAGATAGCACTGGAGTAAGAAATATTACGGTATTAGGTAGGGTCAGACTAAGAGAGAACACAAGAAGGTGTAAGAGCGGTTTACAGTGCATGTGTGTGAATGCATGAAGTGTGGTAAATGAGGTTGGTGAGCTGCAGGCACAAATAGACAGATGGGAATATGATGTTGTGGTGATAACGGAGACCTGGATCAATAAAGGGCTGGATTGGGTATTAAATATTCCTGGATATAAGGTGTTCAGGAAAGATAGGGAAGGAAAGAAAGGAGGTGGGGTGGCAGTATTGATTAAGGAGATTATTACAGTGCTGGAGAGAGAGGATGTCCTGAAGGGGTCAAGGACAGAATCTATTTGGTTCGAGTTGAGAAACACTAGAGGTGCCATTACACTACTTGGTGTATTCTATAAGTCACCAACTAGTGGGAAGGATATAGAGGAGCAAATTTGCAGGGAAATTTCAGAGAGGGGCAAGAATTATAGAGTAGTGATAATGGGGGACTTCAACTATCCTAATGTAGACTGGGATAGTAATAGTGTAAAGGGCAGAGAGGGCAAAGATTTTCTGAAGTGCGTCATGAGAACTTTCTTGAACAGTATGTTTCTGGCCCAATGAGGAAGGAGGCATTGCTGGATCTGGTTCTGGGAATGAGGTGGGTCAAGTAGAGCAAGTGGCAGTAGGGGAGCCTTTAGGGAACAGTGAGCATAGTATTATAAGGTTTAGACAGGGAGCAATCTAGAGTAAAAATACTTAATTGGAAGAAAGCCAATTTCAGTGGGTTGAGACTGGATCTTGTTATGTCCAGAATAGAGTAATGTGATTGAGTACTGTAGACATGAGTAAGTGTGAACTTAGTCTCTTTATTCTAACTCCAGAGTGTTGGAACAGCATGGGAGGCCTGCTTATATACAGTCCTCCCAAGGGATGCTGGGATTCATTGGGACTCCAACAGACATGCCCTCTGGTGGCGGTAGAATGCTGGTTACATAGGGTTGCATATATAACATCACTCCCTCCCAAAGTCAATCGTACACTTATTTACAGGGTGAGACGATCTGGGGCTTTTCGTTCCCTCGTTAATCACCTCAGTACAAATGCAGGTGCAGGTGAGTTGGTTGGTTCTTCACTGGGTTGCTGCGCAGCTGGTCTTGCTGGGCTGCAGAGGGTGATGAGTTCAGCTTCATGGTCAACCGTTATGTCGGTTGCCACTTGTGTGTGCGTCGGAGGGTCGAAATTGGTGGTGTCCTCTTCAGGTTGCTTATGGCTTTCTGTGAATCGCAGTTTGTTTTAGTCCAAGTGCTTTCTGCAAGTTTGTCCATTTGCAAGTTTGACCTAAAACACCCTACTCCCTTCTTTGGCTACGAGAGTGCCAGAAAGCCATTTTGGACCATGTCCATAGTTGAGCACAAATACAAGGTCATTGACCTCAATATGGCGTGACAAACTTGCGCGATCATGGTACATGCTTTGTTGAAGCCGCCTGCCCTCAACGTGATCATGGAGATCAGGGTGGACTAGAGAGAGCCTTGTGTTCAGTGCCCTTTTCATGAGCTGTTCGGCAGGGGGAACCCCGGTGAGAGAGTGGCGTCTGGTAGCTGAGCAGGACTCGGGACAGGCAGGTCTGCAGGAAGCCTTCCGACACGTGTTTCAAGCTTTGCTTGATGATTTGGACTGCCTGTTCTGGCTGGTGATTGGATGTGGGCTTGAACGGGGCAGATGTGACATGCTTGATCCCATTGCAGGTCATGAATTCCTTGAATTCAGCGCTGGTGAAGCACGGCCCATTGTCGCTGACAAGGACATCAGGCAGACTGTGTGTGGCAAACATGGCTCGTAGGTTTTCGATGGTGGCAGTGAATGTGCTTACAGACATTATTACACACTCAATCCACTTTGAATAAGCATCCACAACAACCAAGAACATTTTGCCTAGAAACGGGCCAGCAAAGTCAACGTGGATTCTAGACCACGGTTTGGAGGGCCGTGACCACAAACTTAGCGGTGCCTCCCCGGGCGCATTGTTCAGTTGAGAGCAAGTGTTGCATTGGCGCATGCAACACTCCAAATCTGAGTTGATGCCGGGCCACCACACATGGGATCTGGCTATTGTTTTCATCATTACTATGCCTGGGCGAGTACTGTGTAGGTTGCATATGAATGTTTCCCTGCCTTTCTTGGGCAAAACCACGTGATTACCCCACAAAAGACAGTCCGCCTGTATGGACATTTCGTCTTTACTCCGCTGGAACGGCTTGATCTCTTCATGCATCTCCACTGGGACGCCGGACCAGCTCCCATGGACAAGGGACAGTAAAGGATCCTGGCTGGTCCAGGTCCTGATCTGGTGGGCCGTAACGGGTGACTATTCATTTTCAAATGCATCGATCACCAAGAGCGAGTCTGCAGGCTGTGCCATTTCCACACCGGTGATGGGCAATGGTAGCCGACTGAGGGCGTCAGCGCAGTTCTCTGTGCCTGGCCTGTGACGAATTATATAGCTACATGCAGACAGCTTGAGTGCCCATCTTTGGATGCTAGCAGAGGCATTGGTATTGATACCTTTGCTCTCTGAGCATAGCGATATGAGCGGCTTATGGTCAGTTTTTAACTCGAACTTAAGCCCAAACAGATAGTGATGCATTTTTTTCACCCCGTAAACACATGCCAGAGCTTCTTTTTCAATCATGCTGTCAGCCCTTTCGGCCTTCGCATAAGCGACCGATTGCAATGTTCCCAATTCGTTTGCTTGTAACACACACCCGACCCTGTACGAAGACGCATCTCAAGCTAGCATTAACGTTTACAAGGATCATACAGGACAAGCAGTTTGTTTGAACATAACAGATTTCGGGCTTACTCAAAGGCAGTCTCTTGTGATTTCCCCCATAAACAGCCATGTCCCTTGCGTAACAACATGTGTCGAGGTTCGAGCAAGATGCTTAACCTGGTTAGGAAATTACCAAAATAATTGAGGAGTCCCAGGAACGACTGCAACTCCGTCACATTCTGTGGTCTCGGCGTGTTCTTGATGGCCTCCATCTTGGCGTCAGTGGGTATGATGCCACATGCCACGATTCTTCTCCCTAAGAACTCAACCTCTGTCGCCAGGAAAACATACTTCGAGCGTTTAAACGATCTAGCCAAATTAGAACCTCTTCCAGTTTCTGCAAGTGCTCGATGGTGTCCCAACCTGTGACCAGTATGTCATCCTGGAAAACCACAGTGCGCGGAACCGACTTTAGCAGGTTCTCCATGTTCCTTTAAAAATTGCCGCGGCCAATCGAATTCCAAACGGGCGTCTATTGTAGATGAACAGACCGTCGTGCGTGTTGATGCAGATGAGGCCTTTCGAAGATTCCGCCAGTTCCTGCATCATGTAGGCCGAGGTCAGGTCCAACTTGGTGAACACCTTTCCTCCTGCCAGCGCCGCAAATAGGTCATCTGCCTTGGGTAGCGGGTACTGGTCCTGCGGCAAAAAACAGTTAATCGTTTCTTTATAGTCCCCGCAAATTCTGACCGTGCCATCGCCCTTGAGAACCGGAACAATCGGACTGACCCACTCGCTGAACTCCACCGGCGCGATGATGCTCTCTCGATCCAGCCTGTCTAGCTCGATCTCCACTTTCTCTCACATCACATACGGCACTGTCCGTGCCTTGTGGTGGATGGGTCGTGTACCGGGAATCAAGTGGATCTGCACCTTCGCCCCGAGAAACTTCCGATTCCTGGCTCAAACAACGACGAAAACTTGCTCAGAACCTGGGCACATGAGGCGTTGTCGATGGACGGAAGCATTCGGATGTCATTCCAGTTCCAGCGGATTTTTCCCAGCCAGCTTCTGCCAAATAGTGTGGGGCCAGCTCCTGGTACTATCCAGAGTGGTAGTTCATGCACTGCTCCATCATAGGAGACTTTTACTGCTGCACTGCCAATTACAGGGATCAGCTCTTTAGTGTAAGTTCTCAGCTTGGTGTGAATGGGACTCAGCTTGGGCCTGTGTGCCTTGTTGCACCACACCTGTCGAAGGCCTTTTTGCTCATGGTGGACTGACGACCACCCATGTCCATTTCCATGGAAACTGGAATTCCATTTCGTTCAACTTTTAACATGATCGGTGGACATTTCGTGGTGAAGGTATGTACACCATACACTTCTGCCTCCTCGCTTTGAGTTGCTAGTTCAGTTTGATCCGCCATGGATCGGTCTTCCTCTGCAACGTGATGGCTTGCAGAGTTTGCAGCTCGTCTGCACATTCGCTGGAGGTGTCCCATTGTTCCACAGCCTTTGCACGCATAGTGTTTGAAGCAGCATTGATGGGTTCGATGATCACCTCCGCAGCGCCAACAAGGTGTTAACTGCCTCGCATTAACGCTTGATGGTGGTCTATGAGTCATCTGAGGTCGTGCAGCTGCAGGCATGTACGTTCTGCCATACGCATTCCTGCCCGAAAACGACATTACTTTGTGTGCCGTACTTGCCGAAACATCTTTATGCTACGAAATTTGTTTGATGTTATCGCTGATGGACATAAATGCCTGGGCTATTGTTATGGCTTTGCTCAGGTTCGGTGTTTCAACAGTCAATAGTTTGCGAAGGATAACCTCATGGCCAATGCCAAGCACAAAAAAGTCTCTTAGCATTTGCTCCAGGAATCCATCAAATTCACAATGTCCCGCAAGGCACCTTCGTTCGGCAACGTAGCTCACCACTTCCTGGCCTTCAGACCGTTGACATGCTTAAAATCGATACCTTGCCATCAGAATGCTCACCTTCGGATTTACTTGCTCCCGGACCAGTGTACACAGTTCTTCATACAATTTGGTTGTTGGTTTCACCGGAGCAAGATGATTCTTCATGAGGCCATAGATTGTTGCCCCGCAGACAGTGAGGAGTATCGCCCTTCGTTTGGCAGCATTCTCATTCTCTTCCAGCTCATTGGCCATGAAGTATTGGTCGAGTCGCTCCAGGAAGGCCTCCCAATTGTCATTTTCTGAGAATTTCTCCAGGATACCAAAAGTTCTCCGCATTTTCGCATGACGGTTCGTTATCTCGTCTCCAGTTGTTATGTTCAGAATAGAGTAATGTGATTGAATACTGTAGACATGAGTAAGTGTGACCTTAGTCTCTTTATTCTAATCCCAGAATGTTGGTACAGCATGGGAGGCCTGCTTATATACAGTGCTCCCAAGGGATGATGGAATCCCTTAGGACTCCAACAGATACGCCCTTTGGTGGCGGTAGAATGCTGGTTACATAGGGTTGCATACATAACAGATACAGTCCGTGTAAATTGCAATGTGCGGACACATGGCAGATGACATTTAATGCATAAAAGTGCGGAGTGATACATTTTGGCAGGAAGAACGAGGAGAGGCAATATAAACTATAGGGTACAATTCTAAATGGGAGAGACCTGGGGGTATATATCGACAAACCATTGAAGGTGGCAGGGCAGGTTGAGAAAGCCGTTGAAAAAGCATAAGAGATCCTGGGCTTCATCAATAGATGCATAGAATACAAAACCAAGGAAGTGATGATGGATATTCCAGGATACTTAAATTGGGAACTAAATATTCCAGGATACTTAATTTTTAGAAGGGATAGGAAAAATGGAAAAGAAGGAGGGCTAGACTTATAATACATAGAAACATACATTGAAACATACAGAGAAAATAGGCACAGGAGTAGGCCATTCAGCCCTTCGAGCCTGCACCACCACTCAATAAGAACTCAGCTGATCATTCCCTCAGTACCCCTTTCCTGTTTCTCTCCATACCCCTTGATCCCTTCAGCCGTAAGTGCCATATCTAACTCCCTCTTGAATATATCCAATGAACTGGCATCAACAACTCTCTGCGGCAGGGAATTCCACAGGTTACAACTCTCTGAGTGAAGAGGTTTCTCCTCATCTCAGTCCTAAATGGCCTACCCCTTATCCTTAGACTATGTCCCCTGGTTCTGGACTTCCCCAACATCAGGAACATTCTTCCTGCATCTAAGCTGTCCAGTCCCATTAGAACGTTATATGTTTCTATGAGATCCCCTCTCACCCTTCTAACCCCCAGTGAACAAAGGTCCAGTCGATCCAGTCTCTCCTCATATGTCAGCCCTGCCATCCCGGGAATCAGTCTTGTGAACCTTCGCTGCACTTCCTCAATAGCAAGAAGGTCTTTCCTCAGATTAGGAGACCAAAACTGAACACAATATTCGAGGTGAGGCCTCACTAAGGTCCTGTACAACTGCAGTAAGACATCCCTGCTCCTATACTCAAATCCCCTAGCTATGAAGGCCAACATACCATTTGCCTTCTTCACCGCCTGCTGTACCTGCATGCCAACTTTCAATGACTGATTTACTATGACACCCAGGTCTCATTGCACTCCCCTTTTCCTAATCGGCCGCCATTCAGAAAATATTCTGTCTTCATGTTTTTGCCACCAAAGTGGATAACCTCACATTTTGCACATTATACTGCATTTGCCATGTGTTTGCCCACTCACCTAACCTGTCCAAGTCACCCTGCTGCCTCTTAGCTTCCTCCTCAGAGCTCATACCACCACCCAGCTTAGTGTCATCTGCAAACTTGGAGATATAACACTCAATTCCGTCATCTAAATCATTAATGTATATTGTAAATAGCTGGGGTTCCAGCAGTGAGCCCTGCGGCACCCCATTCGTCACTGCCTGACATTATGAAAAGAACCCGTTTATCCTGACTCTCTGCTTCCTGTCTGCCAACCAGTTCTGTATCCACGTCAGAACATTACCCCCAATACCATGTGCTTTAATTTTGCACGCCAATCTTTTGTGTGGGATCTTGTCAAAAGCCTTTTGAAAGTCCAAATACACCACATCCACTGGTTCTCCCTTGTCCACTCTATCAGTTGCATCCTTAAAAAATTCTCGAAGATAATAAAGGATGGGATAAAGACAGTCGAGTGAAAGAATCTTAGCTTGGAAAATCAAGAAGTAGAATCAGTTTGGGTGGAGCTAAGAAACAGCAAGGGGCAGAAAATATTGGTGGGAGTTGTTTATAGGCCCGCACACTAGTTGTAATGTAGGGCAGAGTATAAATCAAGAAATTAGAGGGGCATGTAACAAGGGTAATACAGTAATCAAGGGGACTTCAATCTACATATAAACTGAGCAAACCACATTTGTGGTCATAATGTGGAGGACGAATACGTGGAATGTGTACAAGATAGTTTTCTAGATCAGTATCTTGAGGAACCAATTAGGGAACAGGCTATTGTGCACTGAGAAATTGTTCATTAATAACCTTGTATTAATGGGGCTCTTCGGGAAGAGTGACCATAATATGATAGAATTTTATATAAGTTTGAAAGTGATGTTGTTAAATCCAAAACTAGGCTCTTCAATCGAAACAAAGCAAACACAAAAACCCCACAGGAAAAGTTCCAACCGTGCCTAACGAGAGAAATTAAATATAGTATTAGCTCAAAGGAGGAGGCTTATAATGTTGCCAAAAAGAGTAGTCAGCCTGATGATTGGGAGAATTTTAGGATTCAGCAAAGGATGACAAAGGAATTGATAAAGAAAGGGAAAATAGAATATGAGAGTAAACTGGCAAGAGACATAAAAACAGACTGTAAAAGCTTCTATAGGTATGTAAAAAGTAAAAGATTCGCAAAGGTTAATGTGGGTTCCTTGCAGGCTGAGACAGGAGAAATTATAATGGGGAATAAGGAAATGGCAGAGAAATTAAACAAATACTTTGTTTCTGTCTTCACGGAAGAAGACGCAAGAAAGCTCCCGGAAACGGTGAAGAGTTGGTAACCATTAGACACAGATTGAAGGTGAATGGCCTCCTCCTGAGCTGTATCATTCTATGATTCTATTACATTACAATTATATTACATTACAATTATATTAAATTACAATTATATTACATTACAATTATATTAAATTACAATTATATTATATTACAATTATATTACATTAAAATTCTATTACATCACAATTTTATTACGAGACTTCTCACCAACTAGCGAATCTAACGGCCACAAAGGAGATAAGAGTCGATGTTGACTATACGGAGAATCTTAAATGACAGATTCTCCTTTCCGCAAGTGACTGAATCCAACCATTAGAAGGAAATCCGAGATCTTACTCGCTCTCAGAAAATGCGACTGGCCGAGTAATTTCATATTTCTCAATGTTGTTGACATTTCAGTGAATGAAATCTCAGTGTGGCTGCCTTTATCTGTGGGCCTGGTCTCCAGCTCGCTCCAACCAGCTCCTATTGAGGGTCAGTTGTTGTTTTGCACAGGCCCAAAGCCTGTGATTGAGGCCCATCGATTTAACACAAAGGGGACGAAATTGCCCCTTTCCTTAAAGCCTGTTACCACCGCAAATCAGCGGCCAGGCTGCGGAGTGGAATGTCCGCTGACTTTTGGTGGAATGGCCGCTGATAGCCCAATTGCCCTCCCGAGTTTTCCCGGCGGTGCCACGATCCCCCCCCACCCCCCTTACCACTCCGCTGCTGCCGAACAGTCTTAAGCGGTCATCACGGTGTGCATCGCCGATCTAACCCCCTGATAGTGACATTCCCCTCGGAAAACGTTCGGCCCGACCGGCGGTGCCAAAACAAGCTTTTTCCCGATGGTCCAGTGAGGCTGTGGCCTTCTGCAGCGGCGGTGCGGCTTCTGTTAAAGGGGAGGGCCCACTGCTGCTGCCAACATGTTTGTTTTCGGCCGACTAACATGTCGGCCTGACAATGATGCCCCCGGGTTTGGCCAGGCCACCAACAGGCAGCCTGGCTCCGTCTCTTGGCTGTCAGGCTGTGGCCCGGCTGAAACCCTCCCTGCTGGCCCGGTGGGTCGAAGTTTTGAAATCGTGGTGGTGCAGCGCCATAATAATGTCATCGCGGTGGTGACTCCGCACCGCCCCCAACTTCCGCCCCTCAGTTGCTTCACCGCCACGTTTCTGCCCCTCAGGTGTAGTCACCACCGCCATTTACACCGACTTCTGGATCAAAACAAAAATAAACTGCCGAATGTCGCTCATCAGACGAACTGAATCGCAGCTGCGGTAAAAACCACAGAATCGGGGTTCTGGGCGGGGGGCAATTTCTACCCCTAAGATTCTGGACAGAAAACGGAGCAGGAAATGATGGGCCTCCCCCAGCCTTTGGGCCTGGGCTACGGGTGAACTGAGATCAGGGACACGAGCCTCCTATTGGCCCAGTCAATGTGGCTCTGAGTCCCCTTACTGAGCGAGTCAGGGACTGCAGTTTCAAAAGCTGTTTTTATCCATTAAAATAAACCGTGTAATAAAGTAATAACACTGACAGGATAATGTTACCGCGCTGAGCACTGATTATGGGCTGTTGAGTGTGTCTGGAGTTTGTAATGAACACACTTCGTGCAATCTCTCTTTCACCAGCTGACGATTATTCCACATTCCCCAGTGAATATACTTCCATGTTCAGTCGCTGTTTGTGTGAACTGATCACATTCTCCAATCAGCTTTGTGAATAAATCCACTTCCAATCGTCCTCCGCCGCTGGTCGGAGGCACCTTAGGGAATGAGTCATGTGATGGAATCATTCAAATATACACAGAATGTACAGCACTGAAACAGGCCATTCGGCCCAACCGGTCCATGTCGGTGTTTATGCTCCACTCGAGCCTCCTCCCACCCCTCTTCATCTCACCCGATCAGCATATCCTTCTATTCCTTTCTCCCTCATGTGTTTATCTGGCTTCTGTGTGTTGTGTGATTGCACTGTGATAGTAAGGGTTAATATCCAGGGATAATATCCAGGGGTTAATATCCAGGGTTAATATCCAGTGGTTAATATCCAGGGTTAATATCCACAGATTAATATCCAGGTTAATATCCAGGATTAATATCCAGGGTTAATATCCACTGCCTTTTTGTTACACGCCATTAATCAGTGGTTGGGCCCGAGCTGGAGTATTGTGTCCAATTCTGGGAACCACACTTTAGGGAGGATGTGAAGAATATGGAGAGGGTTCAGAGGAGATTTACTGGAATGTTACCAGGGATGAGAGACTTCAGTTATGTTCTCCTGAGAGCAGAAAAGGGTGATTTAATTGAGGTTTTCAAAATCATGGGTTTTCATAAGGAGAATTATTTTTACGCAGCGAGTTGTTGTGATTAGAATGCGCTGTCTGAAAGGGCGGTGGGAGCAGATTCTATAGTAATTTTCAAAAGGGAATTTGATAAATAGTCGAAAAGGAAACATTTCCAGGCTATGGGGAAAGAGCAGGAGAGTGGGACTAATTGGATAGATCTTTCAAAGAGCCGGCACAGGCCCGATGGGCCGAAAGGCCTCCTTCTGTTCTGTGAGATTTTGTGATTCTCTGAACACTACGACACCGGAATAGAGGCATTCCACACTTCCTGCTCCTCCCGTGTTCCCAATCATCTTCCTGAGGTATTGGGGTTTACGGACCAGCTGACGGACACGGGAACATCTAAAGGGGGCGATCTTTACCCCGGGACATCTCAAACTCACCACAACCCAACATCAGCAAAATCAAAGCAGCAGCAATATTGAGACAAACAGATTGATGGGAGTGACATTTCAATCTGCACATCACAGAAGGAAAGTTGTTCACAGAGGATATTGGAAGTGAGAATCAATCCCGCCTGATGTGGACTTTCTGGAACCCAACCTGATCCTCATGAATATTTCCTGGGATGGATGAGCTGCTTCGGGGAGTTTACAGAAAGTTCAGAGAGCGACAAATCATCTTTATTCATGAAATACTAAGCCTGATTCTCTGGTAGTTTATTGTGTCTGCGAGCGTATCTGTGTCGATTTGTGGATAGCTGTGTGTGTGTGTGTGTGTTTGTGTCTTTGTGCGTTTGTATAAGTGTGTCATTCGTTGTGAGTGGACGTGAGTGTGTGTGTAAGTGTGTGTGAGTGTGTGTGTCTGAGTGTGAGTGTGTGTGAATTTGTGTGTCAGAATGTGAGTGTGTGAGTGTGGGTGTGTGTGAATGTATGAGTGTGTCAGACGGGGCAGCGTCTTTGTGTGTTTGTAGAAGTGTGAGTCTTGTGCATGTGAGTCTGAGTGTGAGTATGCAGTCCCTCAGTACTGCCCCTCCGACAGTACAGCACTCCCTCAGTACTGCCCCTCTGAAAGTGCAGCACTCCCTCAGTACTGCCTCACCGACAGTGCAGCACTCCCTCAGTCATCATCATCGTAGGCAGTCCCTCGAACGAGGAAGACTTGCTTCCACGAATTCACAGGTGTTTCGATGAAGGATCCGATATTCCAGTCTTGAACTCCAATTGAGGGTGTGGAAGATGCCTGTGTGTGAATTTTTTTTAACGTGTTGTGACCTTTGCACTCCAGCCACCACACGGGCTTGACAGAGCTATATCTTGGTTCAGTGGCAAGGGTTAACCAAGACGACTGGAGACCTGCTCTCCTGCACGGACCTAGTGCGCACATATCACAGTGTGGGCTGGCCCGTGCTGCCCCTGGGCCCTCGGCTCTTCTGGGCCCCGTACCATCATCTGTCGCACCTCCGCCACAATCTCTCGCTGGTCCTCTGCCATAAACATAAGCACTCGCCGCACATGTGCCCCGGCCTTCCCACCCCTCTGTACCTGCCGAGGTTCCTGCCCACGCTCCAAAACGGAGACCAGGGTTTTGATGACGTCATCAAGTCGCCCATCTCAAAATCCTTGGAGCAACTCGCGCTGGAGGTTGAATTGGTATGTCGCTCCAGCTCTTTTGTATCCCGACCTGTGGAGCTTTTCTCTCGCAGGTCTTCCCTTAGTACTGCTCCACCAACAATGCAACACTCCCTCAGTTCTGCCGCTCTGACAGTGCAGCATTCCCTCAGTACTGCCCCTCTGACAGTGCAGCACTCTCTCAGTTACATACTCAGAATGTCAGCCTGTGGGAAAGGATTTGTTGAGCAACTATTAGAGTATAGAGTGTCTCTGTAGTGAGCAGAGAGATCTGTCCAGGGACGTGAATACCTGGGATCCTAGAATGATGTAATGCCCTGGGATGGGAGATGATTGTCGAAACAACCTTGTCTTCTCACAAGGTTCATTTTTATGTCAGAAAGATTTTAACTAGAATAAGCTGTGAGTGATCAGCAGCACTTTCCCAAAGCCCGGAGCCTCTGGGAATGGGCCTTCATTCCCTGTAATTGATTCTCAGCCGTTTGGTTCCCGTGAGGAGAATTATAGCAGAGAATGCGAGGTTCGGAAGGAGCATTAAACAATCAGAGGCATTCAGCACAATCCTGCACCAAGAAAGCTATTTCTAGTCAACAAATATCTCCTTTGAGCAGAGAAGGTTCAGGGGAGATTTAATAGAGGTGTTCACAATTATCAGTGGTTTTGATCGAGTAAATAAGGAGGAACTGTTTCCAGTGGCAGGACGATCGGCATCCAGAGGACACAGATCTAAGGTCATTGGCTAAAGACCCAGAGGGGAGATGAGGAGAAATGTTTTTACGCTGCGGGTTGTTGTGATCTGGAATGCGCTGCCTGAAAGGGCGGTGGGAGCAGATTCAATCGTAACTTTCAAAGGGAATTGGATAAATACTTGAAGGGGAGAGATTTGCAGGGCTCTGGGGAAAGAGCGGGGAGTGGGACTAATATGAAGCTCTTTCAAAGAGCCGGCACAGGCCCGATGGGCCGAATGGCACCCCCTGTGCTGTCTGATTCTGTGATTCTATGAAACTGTGACAGGCTCTGACAGCAGCTCTGCGCAGATTGTTAGGCGACTCACAGATGATTCATTTCCTCCTGCGATCTGCCTTTTACATTTCTCACTGAGTGAGCTCACGATCTTTTATTTTATTGCTTCGATTGTCCGTTTAATCATTGGGGGAAATTATTGCTGCTTTTTCCTGATTTCCCAGTTTGTGATGAACCTTTACATTATTTAACAACCAGTGTCAGGCGAAGGTTTATTTAGGAGAGGCTGTGCTCACAGACTGGTATTATGGTCTGTGTGACCATGACCTGCTCAGAGACTGTGTCAGCACAGGTTTAATAGCTTCACACAATCCAGTCAGTCCCTTAGGTTTCTCAACACAAGAGTCGCTGCACACAAATACTGCAATAAATGTGGCAACGAGCAAGATGGCATTTTCACCAAAGATACATTTCAATTCACAGAAGTGTTATAAAGTGAAGGGTTTGATGTGAGAATGGCAGACTGGGGAATTTGCTGAGGTTTGTGGATTTAAGGCAATCTTCTCTAATTAAACACTTACCTTTCACAACCTCAGGACATCCCAGTCAATGCAGAATATTTTGAAGTGTAGTCACTGTTGTAATGTAGGAAACACGGCAATCAATTTGGGCACAGCAAGCTCCCACAAACATAGGAACAGGAGGAGGGCATTCAGCTTTTAATCATCTAAAGCACCTCAATTAGTTCACCCATTAATCTTCTACATTTCAGGGAATACAAACCTAGACTATGCAACTGGTCTTCATAATTGAAACTTTTAGCCCCGGTATAATTCTGGTGAATCTGCGCTGCTCCCCGTCCAAGGCCAATATATCCTTCCTGAGGGGCCGTGCCCAGAACTGATCGCAGGATCCAGGTACTGTCTATCCAGAGCTCTGTACAGCTGTAACTTCCATCCCTTTGTATTCCAGCCCTCGAGATAAAGACCAACATTCCATCAGCCTTGTTAAATATTTCTGTACCTGTCCACTTGCTTTGAGCGATATCTGGACCTGGATCCCAAATCTCTCTGCTCCTTCACAGTTCCGAGCTTCTCACCATTTAGGAAATATTCTGATCGATCTTTCTTAGGCCCAAAGTGGATGAGCTCACACTTCTCCACATTGAACTCCCCCTGCCACAGTTTCCCCCTCATCAATCCATCAATGTCCCTGCTGCTCACTTGAGGCCAGGTGGACAACCATTGGATACTCATGAACTGGCCGAACCAATCAAAACCCTTGGATTGTAGGAACAGAATGCGACCAACACCAGGCTACGTTCTAATTGGAGCATTTAGATGACCAATCACTGAGCTTTACTCTCAAGATCCATGATGCCATCTGAAGCCTGTGATCCAGTTGCAAACCTTGAAGCGATCAACTGATCAGCGATTGTAAGAAGCTAAATATCAAATAATCAAATCTCGCTGTGTCGGTGAGGCAATGTTCACCTGTTCGAGAGAACGGCATCTTATCATCGCCCTCGGCAACATAACCACCACCAGAACAACAACTGGCATTGATAACAACAACAACTGGTACTGATAACAACAGCAAATGGTACTGATAACAACAACAACTGGCACTGATAACAACAACAACTGGTACTGATAACAACAGCAAATGGTACTGATAACAACAACAACTGGTACTGATAACAACAACAAATGGTACTGATAACAACAACAACTGGCACTGATAACAACAACTGGCACTGATAACAACAACAACTGGCATTGATAACAACAACAACTGGTACTGATAACAACAACAAATGGTACTGATAACAACAACTGGCATTGATAACAACAACTGGCATTGATAACAACAACAACTGGTACTGATAACAACAACAAATGGTACTGATAACAACAACTGGCATTGATAACAACAACTGGCACTGATAACAACAACAAATGGTACTGATAACAACAACAACTGTCACTGATAACAACAACTAGCACTGATAACAACAACAACTGGCATTGATAACAACAACAACTGGCACTGATAACAACAACTGGTACTGATAACAACAACAATTGTTACTGATAACAACAACAACTGGCATTGATAACAACAGCAACTGGTACTGATAACAACAACAACTGGCATTGATAACAACAACAACTGGCATTGATCACAACAACAACCTGCATTTATACAGCGCCTTTAATGCAGTAAAATGTTCCGAGATGCTTCACAGGAGCGTAAATCAGACAACGACGTGACACCAATACACATCAGGAGATCTTAGGGCAGGTGAAGGAGGTAGGTTTTAAGGAGCATCTTAAAGGAGGAGAGAGAGGTGGAGATGTGGAGATGTTTAAGGAGGAAATTCCAGAGCTTACGGCCCGGGCAGCTGAAGACACGGCCGCCAATGGTGGGGTGAAGGGAGTGGGGGTGGACAAGAGGCCAGAATTGGAGGCACACAGAGATCTTTGGGGGGGGGGCGGTGTTAAAGCTGGAGGAGATTACAGAGATAGGGAGGGGTGAAGAGCTGGAGGAGGTTACAGGGATAGGGAGGGATTTAAGGTGGGAGGAGCTTAGAGGGATAGGGAGGGGTGTAGGGCTGGGGGAGGTTACAGGGATAGGGAGGGGTGTAGGGTGGGAGGAGTTTACAGGGATAGGGATGGGTGCAGGGTGGGAGGGGGTTACAGGGATAGGGAGGGGTTTAGGGTGGGATTAGGTTACAGGGATAGGGAGGGCTTTAGGGTGGGAGGGGGTGTAGCGTGGGAGGGGTTACAGGGATAGGGAGGGGTGTAGGGTGGGAGGTGGTTACAGGGATAGGGAGGGGTATAGGGTGGGTGGAGGTTACAGGGATAGGGATTACACTACTGTACCTGCGTTAATAACAGACAGTGTCCCTCAGTTTCATACCTCGGGCAGTGACTGGGGAACGAGAGTGCTGAGGGTCATGGGGACGTCTCTCTACTTAATCCCATCACCTTGTCTGTTATTCCATTAATCACTGGCAGCAATTAACCGGACATTCAATTGCTGACTAGTTGCCCCAACTTGTCATGTAGCAGTCCCGCTGAATTTATGAGATTCAGCATAACGGGTGTTAAACGGTTGATTCCTTCATCTTCCAGCCCTCACCAGCTACTTTATTCCCTCTTAAGGTGACTGATTTAATTTGCGATTATAATAGCCTTGGGTTGAGATGTTTTGACTGCAATGATTTTCTGTCCTTGTCGCTCAGTGTCTGAAGCCCAGGACTGGGGATGAGCTTGTTGGTCTGCCTGGTGTCAGAGTGTGGAGTGAGGTGAAGGGTTAAGGCTGAGTTTGAGCTGACAGTAATGGGACGGAGAGCAGGACTTTGCTCAGCTCAGTGCACGAGTCAGTGGGCTGGAGGTCAGGTCAATAAATGGCTTCTCTTAAACAGTTCATCAAAAGGAAGAAAGGTTCCTTATACAAACTCCGAACTCTCGCAGGCACTCACCTTCATGGGGCAAGAACACACCAGCCAATGGGAATCCACCTGTTGCCCTATTGGAAGAGGAGCAGAGCGATTTCCCGGTGTCCTGGTCAACATTCCTCCCTCAACCAACGAAGAGTTTACATCGACGGAGGGCAATAATATGGAGGGTGAATAAACATAGAAACATAGAAACATAGAAAATAGGTGCAGGAGTAGGCCATTCGGCCCTTCTAGCCTGCACCGCCATTCAATGAGTTCATGGCTGAACATGCAACTTCAGTACCCCATTCCTGCTTTCTCACCATACCCCTTGATCCCCCTAGTAGTAAGGACTAGGACTAGTAAAGGCAGCCTCAGAGTGTTACTGGCCCCTTTCGGGAACGTGAGAGGTATCAGATCTCCCTGTGGGCCGGCAACCCTCCGAGATCAGTGATCCTCCAACTCTGGGAACGTGAGGGGTATCAGATCTCCCTGTGGGCCCGACAACCCTCCGAGATCAGTGATCCTCCAACACTGGGAACGTGAGGGGTATCAGATCTCCCTGTGGGCCCGACAACCCTCCGAGATCAGTGATCCTCCAACACTGGGAACATGAGGGGTAACAGATCTCTCTTTGGACCTGACAACCCTCTGAGATCACTGCAGCCCTTAAACACTGGGAACGTGATGGGTATCAGAGCTCGCTGTGGCGCCGACAACCCTCCGAGATCACCGTGCTCCTCCAACACTGGGAATGTGAGGGGTAACAGATGCAGTATAATGTTGGAAAGTGTGAGATCATGCACTTTGTCAGAAAAAAAATCAAAGAGCAAGTTATTATTTAAATGGAGAAAGATTGCAAAATGCCGCAGTACAGCGGGACCTGGGGTACTTGTGCGTGAAACACAAAAGGATATTATGCAGGTGCAGCAAGTGATCAGGAAAGCCAATGGATTATTGGCCTTTATTGCAAAGGAGATGGAGTATAAAGCAGGGAAGTCTTGCTACAGCTATATAAGGTATTGGTAAGGCCACACCTGGAATACTGCGTGCAGTTTTGGTTAACATATATACGAAAGGATGTACTTGCTTTGGAGGCAGTTCAGAGAAGGTTCTCTAGGTTGATTCGGGGGATGAGGGGGTTGACTTATGAGGAAAGGTTGAGTAGGTTGGGCCTCGACTCATTGGAATTCAGAAGAACAAAAGGTGATTTTATCAAAACGTATAAGATTATGAGGGGGCTTGACAAGGTGGATGCAGAGAGGATGTTTCCACTGATGGGGGAGACTAGAACCAGGGGGCATAATCTTAGAATAAGGGACCACCCATTTAAAACTGAGATGAGGAGAAATTTCTTGTCTCAGAGGGTTGTAAATCTGTGGAATTCGCTGCCTCAGAGAACTGTGGAAACTGGAACAATAAATAAATTTAAGACAGAAATAGACAGTTTATTAAATGATAAGGGGATAAGGGGTTATGGGGAGCGGGCGGGGAAGTGAAGCAGAGTCTATGATCAGATCAGCCATGATCTTATTGAATGGCGGAGCAGGCTCGAGGGGCCGTATGGCCGACTCCTGTTACTATTTCTTATGTTCTTATGTTCTTATGTTCCCTATGAGTCCGACAATCCTCCGAGATCACTGCGCATCTCAAACTCTGGGAACGTGAGGGGTAACAGATCTCCCTGTGGGCCCGACAACCCTCCGAGATCACTGTGCTCCTCCAACACTGGGAACATGAGAGATTACAGTTCTCCCTGTGGGGCCAACAACCCTCCGAGATCAGTGATCCTCCAAATCTGGGAATGTGAGGTGTAACAGAACTCCCTGTGGGCCCGACAACCCTCCGAGATCACTGCACCCCTCCAACACCAGGAACATGAGAGGTAACAGATCTCCCTGTGGGGCCTACAACCCTCTGAAATCTCTGTACCCCTCCAACACCAGGAACAACCCTCCGAGATCACTGCTCCCCGACAACTCTGGCCTCTTGTCCATCCCTCACTCCCTTTGCCCCACCATTGGTGGTCGTGCCTTCAGCTGCCTGGGCCCTAAGCTCTAGAATTCCCTCCCTGAACCTTACCGCCTCTCTACCTCTCTCTCCTCCTTTAAGACGCTCCTTAAAACATACCTCTATGAACAAGCTTTTGGTCACCTGTCCTAATGTCTCCTTATGCGGCTTGGTGTCAATTTTTGCCTGATTTATGTGAAGTGCCTTGGGCAGTTTTCCTGTGTTAAAGATGCTATATAAATGCAGGTTGTTGTCTGAT
Source organism: Pristiophorus japonicus (assembly GCF_044704955.1). Classification (NCBI taxonomy): domain Eukaryota; kingdom Metazoa; phylum Chordata; class Chondrichthyes; family Pristiophoridae; genus Pristiophorus; species Pristiophorus japonicus. Next base: position 235,020,496 of record NC_091983.1, read on the forward strand.
CCTGCCCTATAATCAAATTGCACACAGGAACCATCCAATCCACGGGAGATGGGAATAAACAGACCACTCAGTATCTGAGCCCGAGATTCCTGAGTCGGGGTTTCATACCATTCATCCTCTTTATCCCCTTCAATCTTTCACACAGATATTCATTCCAAAATTCTCTCTTTATTTTAATCTCCCTGAGGCTCAGATTATGTTAGTGTAATGCTGCCTTCCATTTCACTCCCTTCAACCACGTCACCCCGCCCTCATTGGTGAAATATTGAATATTAATAAACCCGGCTCACAATCAATCTCGCTCTTTGCTGTCAGTACATCAGATAATAGGAACAGGAGGAGGCCATTCAGCCCCTCGAGCCTCTTCTACCATTCAATGTGATCATGGCTGGTCTGTATCCTAACTCCATTTACCCACCCTGGCTCCATATCGCTTAATACCCTTGACTAGCAAAAATCTACCGATCTCAGATTTAACACTGTAATTGAGCCAGCATCTGCTGCTTTTTGTTGGGGAGAGTTCCACACTTCCAGCACCCTTTGTGTGAAGACCTAAGAACATAAGAACATAGAAATAGAAGCCGGAGTTGGACATACGGCCCCTCGAACCAGCTCCACCATTCAATATGATCATGGCTGATCTTGAACTCAACTCCACTTTCCCGCCCAAACCTCATGGGCTAGATTTTCCACCTTTATGCATGCATAACGTCCACTTAACATCCATGTTAACACGAAAATAACGTAAAACGTCCAGATATTGCCCATTTAGCCACAAAATGGAAACTGACGCCCATTTTAAGCACACTTATCGCGAGCGGTACTTTCTCCATAAGCGTAATGGCAGTAAAAAATATTACCACCTGCCCACATTTTTTGCACGGAATCATCAGAATGGGCAAAATCAACGGCCATAATATTGCCCAGCGTTACTTTCCGCACGTAATTAACGCCAAGATTCAATAATACCAACTGCCCATTTTTTTTTGTTGAAAAAATCACATTTGCCGAAACTAACGCCCAGGAGATCGCCCAGCGTCACTTTCACCACCTCGCACACATATCGCCCACAATATCGCTCGCCCAAAACACCGCTCGGAAAAAGTAGAACGGTTCTGAACAAATCACAGCGGTGTGGGCGCCATTTTTAAAATCGCAGGTCGCTTCATTCAAAAGGCTGCTTCAAATTCAGGGGAGTTTGGATTGACTCTGGAGTTCTTCTCAGGTGAAGTGACCATCTCAATAGACATATTTTTAGACTCTGGATGATTGGGGGTTTACTGCAGGTGTATTTTAGTGAGGAAATTATTGCTTCTGATCAATTGCTATTATACTTTCATTGCAATGGAGCCAGACATTTCTCAGCCTGCATCGATTTATACGCAGATGCTGCCGAGTGCAAATGGCTCAATGTCTGATGCACACCATTATGTGCCCAATTTAAGACATGCCAGAATGGGGAGGAGGTCCAGACCATACACACCCCGCACTTACAGGGAAAAGAGGTCTTACCTCGACGTGCCCGAGCACACCTGCCTTCGGAGACTGAGCTTCCACAAGGTGGTGATCAATGAAATATGTGAGCTCATCAGGCCACGTATGCAGCCTGCCATCAGGACATCAGTGTCAGTCAAGGTCAAGGTCACCGCGGCACTGTCTTTCTACATGTCTGGTTCCTTTTGGGCCTCCGCGGTCGAGATTTCCCCTCTGTCTCACCATGCCACCCATCGCTGCATTAGACAGGTGGCAGAGGCCCTGTACACGCAAAGGATGGTCTTTATCAGCTTCCCCATGACCACGGAGGCTTAGACTGACAGGGCTGGAGCATTCTACCGCATTGCTAAGTTCCCCAGGGTGCAGGGAGCAATACAGTGCACTCACATCACCATGTGGGTACCTTCTCAGGACCCAGAGCTTTCTCGTAACAGAAAAGGATTTCACTCCCTGAAGGTCCAACTAGTTGTCGACCACAACCAGATCGTCATGGCAGTGAATGCCAAATGTCCGGGCAGCTTCGATGAGGCTCACATCCGACATGAGAGCGCTATCTCTGACATGTTTAAGAGTCGGCCACAAGGACAATGCTGGATGCTTGGTGACAACCGATATGGCCTAGCCACCTGGCTGATGATACCCCCCTGCATGACACCCACACCGAGGCCGAGAAGCGATACAACCAGAGCCACAGAGACACAGGCAATGTAGTTCAGAAAACAATAACTGTGCTTAAGCAGCACTTTAGATGCCTGGACCACTCAGGAGGGGAGCTGCAATACAACCCTGAGCAAGTAGCTAAATTCGTGGTCGTGTGCTCCATGCTGCACAAACTGGCTCTCAGGAGGGGCCAAGAATTGCCAGAAGGGACTGATGCTCCACCTCAGGAGAGAGAAGAAGAGGATGATGAGGGGCTGGACGCTGACCTAGGGCCAGACAATCAGGCTGACTATGCAACCATGCCCACACCCCACGACAGACTGGAGGAAAGGGCCCGTGGTGGCTACATAGCTGCAAGACTCTTACGTCAGGTGTATGAATTAACTGTGCAAATAGATGTTAACAAATATGATGTGATTGGGATTACAGAAACGTGGCTCCAGGATGATCAGGGCTGGGAACTCAACATCCAGGGGTATTCAACATTCAGGAAGGATAGAATAAAAGGAAAAGCAGGTGGGGTAGCATTGCTGTTTAAAGAGGAGATTAATGCAATAGTTAGGAAAGACATTAGCTTGGATGATGTGGAATCTATATGGGTAGAGCTGCAGAACACCAAAGGGCAAAAAACGTTAGTGGGAGTTGTGTACAGACCTCCAAACAGTAGTAGTGATGTTGGGGAGGGCATCAAACAGGAAATTAGGAGTGCATGCAATAAAGGTGCAGCAGTTATCATGGGTGACTTTAATATGCATATAGATTGGGCTAACCAAACTGGAAGCAATATGGTGGAGGAGGATTTCCTGGAGTGCATAAGGGATGGTTTTCTAGACCAATATGGCGAGGAACCAACGAGGGGGGAGGCCATCTTAGACTGGGTGTTGTGTAATGAGAGAGGATTAATTAGAAATCTCGTTGTCCGAGGCCCCTTGGGGCAGAGCGACCATAATATGGTGGAATTCTGCATTAGGATGGAGAATGAAACAGTTAATTCAGAGACCATGGTCCAGAACTTAAAGAAGGCTAACTTTGAAGGTATGAGGCGTGAATTGGCTAGGATAGATTGGCTAATGATACTTAAGGGGTTGACTGTGGATGGGCAATGGCAGACATTTAGAGACCGCATGGATGAACTACAACAAGTGTACATTCCTGTCTGGCGTAAAAATAAAAAAGGGAAGGTGGCTCAACCGTGGCTATCAAGGGAAATCAGGGATAGTATTAAATCCAAGGAAGTGGCATACAAATTGGCCAGAAATAGCAGCGAACCCGGGGACTGGGAGAATTTAGAACTCAGCAGAGGAGGACAAAGGGTTTGATTAGGGCAGGGAAAATAGAGTACGAGAAGAAGCTTGCAGGGAACATTAAGACGGATTGCAAAAGTTTCTATAGATATGTAAAGAGAAAAAGGTTAGTAAAGACAAACGTAGGTCCCCTGCAGTCAGAATCAGGGGAAGTCATAATGGGGAACAAAGAAATGGCGGACCAATTGAACAAGTACTTTGGTTCGGTATTCACTAAGGAGGACACAAACAAACTTCCGGATATAAAAGGGGTCAGAGGTTCCAGTAAGGAGGAGGAACTGAGGGAAATCCTTATTAATTGGGAAATTGTGTTGGGGAAATTGATGGGATTGAAGGCCGATAAATCCCCAGGGCCTGATGGACTGCATCCCAGAGTACTTAAAGAGGTGGTCTTGGAAATAGCGGATGCATTGACGGTCATTTTCCAACATTCTATTGACTCTGGATCAGTTCCTATTGAGTGGAGGGTAGCCAATGTAACCCCACTTTTTAAAAAAGGAGGGAGAGAAACCAGGGAATTATAGACCGGTCAGCCTGACATCGGTGGTGGGTAAAATGATGGAATCAATTATTAAGGATGTCATAGTTGCACATTTGGAAAGAGGTGACATGATAGGTCCAAGTCAGCATGGATTTGTGAAAGGCAAATCATGTTTGACAAATCTTCTGGAATTTTTTGAGGATTTTTCCAGTAGAGTGGACAAGGGAGAACCAGTTGATGTGCTATATTTAGAATTTCAGAAGGCTTTCGACAAGGTCCCACACAAGAGATCAATGTGCAAAGTTAAAGCACATAGGATTGGGGGTAGTGTGCTGACATGGATTGAGAACTGGTTGTCAGACAGGAAGCAAAGAGTAGGCGTAAATGGATACTTTTCAGAATGGCAGGCAGTGACTAGTGGAGTACCGCAAGCTTCTGTGCTGGGGCCCCAGCTGTTTACACTGTACATAAATGATTTAGACGACGGGATTAAATGTTCCCAATGTTGGGGAAGTCCAGAACCAGAGGTCACAGTCTAAGGATAAGGGGTAAGCCATTTAGGACCGAGATGCGGAGGAACTTCTTCACCCAGAGAGTGGTGAAACTGTGGAATTCTCTACCACAGAAAGTTGTTGAGGCCAATTCACTAAATATATTCAAAAAGGAGTTAGATGAGGTCCTTACTACTAGGGGGATCAAGGGGTATGGCGAGAAAGCAGGAATGGGGTACTAAAGTTGAATGTTCAGCCATGAATTCATTGAATGGCGGTGCAGGCTAGAAGGGCCGAATGGCCTACTCCTGCACCTATTTTCTATGTTTCTATGTTTCTCTGTTTCTTGCATGAGGAAAAGAAAGACTTGGATTCATATCGAGCCTTTCACAAACACCAGATGTCTCACAGCGGTTTACAGCCAGTGAAGTACTTTGTAAGTGTAGTCACTGTTGTAATGTGGGAAATGCAGCAGCCAATTTGCGCACAGCAAGCTCCCACACACAGCAATGTGATAATGACCAAATCATCTGATTTTTGTTCTGTTGATTGAGGGATAAATATTGGCCAGGACACCGGGGAGAATTCCCCTGCTCTTCTTCGAAATAGTGCCATGGGATCTTTTACATCCACCTGAGAGAGCAGACGGAGCCCTGGTTTAACATCTCATCTGAAAGATGGCACCTCCGACAGTGCAGCACTCACTCATTACTGCACTGGACTGTCAGCTTAGATTTTTTGTGCTCACCCAACTCTCTCTGAACAACAACATTTAAAAATTTTTCACCATTTAAAAAATATTGTGTTTCTATTCTTCCTACCAAAGTGAATAATCTCATATTTCCCTACATTATACTCCATCTGCCACCTTACTGCTTACTCACTTAATCTATCTATATCGCTTTGTGTTCTCCTCACAGCTTGCTGTCCCACCTAGCTTTGTATTGTCACCAAACTTGGATACATTACACTCGGCCCCATCATCTCGGTCATTAATATAGATTGTACAAACAGTGGAAGGAGTGTACGACAAATCAAGCACCCCACCCACCCGTCCCTCCAACCACCATCTGCCCCTCCTGTGACAGAGACTGTAGATCCTGCATTGGTCTCATCAGTCACCTTAGAACTCATTTTAGTGTGGGAGCCAGTCATCCTCGACTCTGGAGGACTGCCTAAGTAGAAGATATAGCTGAAGCCCCAGCACTGATCCTTGCAGCACCCCAGTACTTACATCCTGCCAACCTGAAAAAGACACGTTTATCCTTACTCTCTGCTTTCAGTTTGTTAACCAATCCTCTATCTATACTAATACATTACCTCCAATCCCATTATCCCTTATCTTGTGTAATAACCTATTGTGTGGCACCTTATCAAATGCATTTTGGAAATCTAAATATACTCCATCAACAGGTTCCCCTTTATCTGCCCCACTAGTTACATTCTCAAAAACTCTAATAAATTTGTCAAACACAATTTCCCTTTCATAAACCGTGTTGACTCTGCCTAATAATTTAATGATTTTCTGAGTGCCTGGATACCACTTCCTTAACAATGGATTCCAGCATTTTCCCGACGACTGACGTCAAGCTAACTGGCCTGTAGTTCCCTGTTTTCTATCTCCCTCCTTTCTTGAATAGCAGTGTTATATTTGCTCCCTTCCAATCCACTGGGACTGTCTAGAATGTAGGAAATGTTTGAAGACCAAAACCATTGCATCCACTATCATTGCAGCCAACTCTTAGAACCCTAATATATAGGCCGTCTGGTCCAGGGGATTTGTCGGCTTTTAGACTCATTCGATTCTCTAGTTCCTTTTCTCTATTTATATTATATGTTAAGTTCCTCACTCTCATTAGACCCTTGGTTCCCCACCATTTTTGTTATGCTTTTTGTGTCTTCTGCTGTGAAGACAGATATAAAATATTTGTTTAACATTTATGCCATTTGCTTGTTCCCCATTATAATTTCTCCTGTCTCCGCCTCTAAGGGACCAGCGCTTACTTTTGCTACTCTCTTCTTTTTTACATAGAAACATAGAAACATAGAAACATAGAAAATAGGTGCAGAAGTAGGCCATTCGGCCCTTCTAGCCTGCACCACCATTCAATGAGTTCATGGCTGAACATTCAACTTCAGTACCCCATTCCTGCTTTCTCGCCATACCCCTTGATCCCCCTAGTAGTAAGGACCTCATCTAACTCCTTTTTGAATATATTTAGTGAATTGGCCTCAACAACTTTCTGTGGTAGAGAATTCCACAGGTTCACCACTCTCTGGGTGAAGAAGTTCCTCCGCATCTCGGTCCTAAATGGCTTACCCCTTATCCTTAGACTGTGACCTCTGGTTCTGGACTTCCCCAACATTGGGAACATTCTTCCTGCATCTAACCTGTCTAACCCCGTCAGAATTTTAAATGTTTCTATGAGGTCCCCTCTCATTCTTCTGAACTCCAGTGAATACAAGCCCAGTTGATCCAGTCTTTCTTGATAGGTCAGTCCCGCCATCCCGGGAATCAGTCTGGTGAACCTTCGCTGCACTCCCTCAATAGCAAGAATGTCCTTCCTCAGGTTAGGAGACCAAAACTGTACACAATACTCCAGGTGTGGCCTCACCAATGCCCTGTACAACTGTAGCAACACCTCCCTGCCCCTGTACTCAAATCCCCTTGCTATGAAGGCCAACATGCCATTTGCTTTCTTAACCGCCTGCTGCACCTGCATGCCAACCTTCAATGACTGATGTACCATGACACCCAGGTCTCTTTGCACCTCCCCTTTTCCTAATCTGTCACCATTCAGATAATAGTCTGTCTCTCTGTTTTTACCACCAAAGTGGATAACCTCACATTTATCCACATTATACTTCATCTGCCATGCATTTGCCCACTCACCTAACCTATCCAAGTCGCTCTGCAGCCTCACAGCATCCTCCTCGCAGCTCACACTGCCACCCAACTTAGTGTCATCCGCAAATTTGGAGATACTACATTTAATCCCCTCATCTAAATCATTAATGTACAGTGTAAACAGCTGGGGCCCCAGCACAGAACCTTGCGGTACCCCACTAGTCACTGCCTGCCATTCTGAAAAGTACCCATTTACTCCTACTCTTTGCTTCCTGTCTGACAACCAGTTCTCAATCCATGTCAGTACACTACCCCCAATCCCATGTGCTCTAACTTTGCACATCAATCTCTTGTGTGGGACCTTGTCGAACGCCTTCTGAAAGTCCAAATATACCACATCAACTGGTTCTCCCTTATCCACTCTACTGGAAACATCCTCAAAAAATTCCAGAAGATTTGTCAAGCATGATTTCCCTTTCACAAATCCATGCTGACTTGGACCTATCATGTCACCTCTTTCCAAATGCACTGCTATGACATCCTTAATAATTGATTCCATCATTTTACCCACTACCGATGTCAGGCTGACCGGTCTATAATTCCCTGTTTTCTCTCTCCCTCCTTTTTTAAAAAGTGGGGTTACATTGGCTACCCTCCACTCCATAGGAACTGATCCAGAGTCAATGGAATGTTGGAAAATGACTGTCAACGCATCCACTATTTCCAAGGCCACCTCCTTAAGTACTCTGGGATGCAGTCCATCAGGCCCTGGGGATTTATCGGCCTTCAATCCCATCAATTTCCCCAACACAATTTCCCGACTAATAAGGATTTCCCTCAGTTCCTCCTCCTTACTAGACCCCCCGACCCCTTTTATAACCGGAAGGTTGTTCGTGTCCTCCTTCGTGAATACCGAACCAAAGTACTTGTTCAATTGGTCCGCCATTTCTTTGTTCCCCGTTATGACTTCCCCTGATTCTGACTGAAGAGGACCTACGTTTGTCTTTACTAACCTTTTTCTCTTTACATATCTATAGAAACTTTTGCAATCCGTCTTAATGTTTCCTGCAAGCTTCTTCTCATACTCCATTTTCCCTGCCCTAATCAAACCCTTTGTCCTCCTCTGCTGAGTTCTAAATTTCTCCCAGTCCCCAGGTTCGCTGCTATTTCTGGCCAATTTGTATGCCACTTCCTTGGCTTTAATACTATCCCTGATTTCCCTTGATAGCCACGGTTGAGCCACCTTCCCTTTTTTATTTCTATGCCAGACAGGAATGTACAATTGTTGTAGTTCATCCATGCGGTCTCTAAATGTCTGCCATTGCCCATCCACAGTCAACCCCTTAAGTATCATTCGCCAATCCATCCCAGCCAATTCACGCCTCATACCTTCAAAGTTAGCCTTCTTTAATTTCTGGACCATGGTCTCTGAATTAACTGTTTCATTCTCCATCCCAATGCAGAATTCCACCATATTATGGTCACTCTTCCCCAAGGGGCCTCGCACAACGAGATTGCTAATTAATCCTCTCTCATTACACAACACCCAGTCTAAGATGGCCTCCCCCCTAGTTGGTTCCTCGTCATATTGGTCTAAAAAACCATCCCTTATGCACTCCAGAAAATCCTCCTCCACCGTATTGCTTCCAGTTTGGTTAGCCCAATCTATGTGCATATTAAAGTCACCCATTATAACTGCTGCACCTTTATTGCACGCACCCCTAATTTCCTGTTTGATGCCCTCCCCAACATCACTACTACTGTTTGGAGGTCTGTACACAACTCCCACTAACGTTTTTTGCCCTTTGGTGTTCTGCAACTCTACCCATATAGATTCCACATCATCCAAGCTAATGTCCTTCCTAACTATTGCCTTAATCTCCTCCTTAACCAGCAATGCTACCCCACCTCCTTTTCCTTTTATTCTATCCTTCCTGAATGTTGAATACCCCTGGATGTTGAGTTCCCAGCCCTGCTCATCCTGGAGCCACGTCTCCGTAATCCCAATCACATCATATTTGTTAACATCTATTTGCACAGTTAATTCATCCACCTTATTGCGGATACTCCTTGCATTAAGACACAAAGCCTTTAGGCTTGTTTTTTTAACACCCTCTGTCCTTTTAGAATTTTGCTGTATAATGGCCCTTTTTGTTCTTTGCCTTGGGTTTCTCTGCCCTCCACTTTTCCTCATCTCCTTTCTGTCTTTTGTTTTTGCCTCCTTTTTGTTTCCCTCTATCTCCCTGCATTGGTTCCCATCCCCCTGCCATATTCGTTTAACTCCTCCCCAACAGCACTAGCAAACACTCCCCCGAGGACATTGGTTCCGATTCTGCCCAGGTGCAGACCGTCCGGATTGTACTGGTCCCACCTCCCCCAGAACCGGTTCCAATGCCCCAGGAATTTGAATCCCTCCCTGCTGCACCATTGCTCAAGCCACGTATTCATCTGAGCTATCCTGCGATTCCTACTCTGACTAGCACGTGGCACTGGTAGCAATCCCGAGATTACTACTTTTGAGGTCCTACTTTTTAATTTAGCTCCTAGCTCCTTAAATTTATTTCGTAGGAACTTGTAGAACCTCTTACAATCTGTTTTTATACTTTGTGCGAGTTTTCTCTCATATTCCATTTTTCCATCTTATCAATGATTTGATCATCCTTTGCTGGTTTTTGACACTCCCAATCCTCAGGCTTACTACTATTCTTTGCAACATTATAAGCTTCTTCTTTCAATCTAATGCTTTCCTTAACATGTTTAGTTAACCACAGATGGATCACTTTTGCCGTGGAGTTTTTGTTTCTCCATGGAATGTATTTTTGTTGAGAATTATGTAATATTTCTACCCTATCAGTTCAGATTGCTACAAATGTACAGGGTATTGGTGAGGCCACACCTAGAGTACTGCTTACAGTTTTGGTCTCCGTATTTAAAGAAGGATGTACTTGTATTGGAGGCTGTTCAGAGAAGGTTCATTAGGTTGATTCCAGAGATGAGGGGTTTGAATTATGAGGAAATATTGAGTAGGTTGGACCTATACATATTGGAGTTCAGAAGAATGAGAGGTGATCTTATTGAAACGTATATGATAATCAGAGGGCTCGACAAGGCAGATGCAGAGAGGATAGTTCCACTCATAGGGGAAACTAAAACTAGGGGACATAGTCTTAGAATAAGGGACCGCCCATTTAAAACTGAGATGAGGAGAAATTTCTTCTCTCAGAGGGTTGTAAATCTGTGGAATTATCTGCCCCAGAGTATTGTGGAGGCTGGATCATTGAATATATTTAAGGCGGAGATAGACAGATTTTTGTGCAATAAGGGAATAAAGGGTGATGGGGAGCGAACAGGGAAGTGGAGCTGAGTCCATTATCAGATCAGCCATGATCTTATTGAATGGTGGAGCAGGCTCCAGGGGCCGAATGGCCTACTCCAGCTCCTATTTCTTATGTTCTTATGTTCTTAAATTGCTGGCAGAGAGTGATGTTAGCTCCCAATCTCCCTTCGGACAAGGTGTCCTGGTTAGTAAGGAGCTGTCAAATCACTTGGTTTCAATCCTTAGCTTCAGATCTGCCATGAGTAGATTCAGTGGAGGTTGGATTCTCTCCCAGGTAGGGCACAGACTGAATATACATTTGTGTCTCAGTCACTGAGATTGGTTTCATTTATTAGCCCCGTTTGCAACACACTGACCCCTGACCCCAGCCAACGGGTAATTAGGTTGCGAGGATAAAATAGCAGCTTGGAGTGAATAGAAACGTTAAACTCTGTGCCTGGGACATTTACAGGAGCAACCTTTCTATCCCTGCTTCCTCCATGACCAAGGTATTAAACCGTCATCATTTCTGAATGTATGATCTGTAATCTGGGCATGTCAGGGCACGAGAGAGAGGAGAGAGCTTTGTTTCTGTGTCTACAAAGAACTTTATCATCCTCGGTGTACAAATCCTGACAACAGAAAACTTTCACTGAGAGATTTTGCATCGACTGCTGGGAAGGGAGAGGTTTTGATCTCCGAGAGTCTGTTGAAAGGACATCCTGCAGAATCACCAAATCACATACAAGAAAGGAGAAAAAGAGAATAAGAGAACAAGAGAAAGAGAGAAGGAGAGAAAGAGAAAGAAAGAAACAAACAAACAAAAAAAGAAAGAAAGAAAAAAGAGCGAAAGGCCTCCTATTGTGCTGTGAGACTCTCTGAACATCGACTGCAGCCCTGATTAATTCCGTGTCTCCCAGAATTGCTGCTTTTAAAGAGACCCTTCCTACAGCAATCCCACCCTCGGGGCTGCTGGGAATTACTGAATGGTCCCAATAACAGGATCCCAACTCAATGCCTATTTTGGAAGTCCAGGGTTTCAGCCAATCATCTGTAACTGGACAACTGACCAATCGGGTTCAATTCCCCATCACGGGTTTATTGTAAATAAATCATTGCCCAAACATCAGAAGTGGGGAATGTAATGGGTGAAGATAATGTTCCCAGAAGGAAAACAGTGTGTCTGTCGATCAATCAGTACCTTTTTTCCATTTACAAGCCCACTCTGCCCATCTCTGGCCTCGTTCTGTCCTCCTATTGAATTGTGTTTAAGTGGGAATTGGTTTTCAGTTTTTAATCTACAAATGAACATTCCCTCTCACACACGCTGAGGAGGCAATAATGTGCTGCGAGCTGATTGAGAAATGGATTGCCTTCTTTCTCGTTCCACATTACCCAGGATTTATATTGTGGAACAGTTCCCAATGGTTGTGGTGTTAATGAGCCTGGCTGAGGTATGGATCGGGTTATCGGGCAGTGTTCTCTGAGACTTCAATAGTCTTTTGTGTGTCAGCCGTGGCTCAGTGCTTGCACACGAGCCCCTTTCACCACCTCATGATGTCCCAAAACGCTTTTCACCCAATGAAGTTACTGAAGTAACCAGGAACAATTTACAGGGCTATGGGGAAAGAGCAGGGAATGGGTCTAATTGGATCGCTCTTTCAAAGAGCCAGTTCAGGCACGATGGGCCGAATGGCCTCCTTCTGGGCTGTAAGATTCTATGATGCTTATCGAGACCTTTAAAAACGTGTATCAGATCATTTCTCGGAGAAACATAGAAAATAGGTGCAGGAGTAGGCCATTCAGCCCTTCGAGCCTGCACCACCATTCAATAAGATCATGGCTGATCATTTACCTCAGTACCCCTTTCCTGCTTTCTCTCGATACCCCTTGATCCCTTTAGTCGTATGGGCCATATCTAACTCCCTCTTGAATATATCCAATGAACTGGCATCAACAACTCTCTGCGGTAGAGAATTCCACAGGTGAACAACTCTCTGAGTGAAGAAGTTTCTCCTCATCTCGGCCCAAATAGCTTACCCCTTATCCTAAGACTGTGACTCCTCGTTCTGGACTTCCCCAACATCGGGAACATTCTTCCTGCATCTAACCTGTCCAATCCTGTCAGAATTTTAAATGTTTCTATGAGATCCCTGCTCATTCTTCTAAACTCCAGTGAATACAGGCCCAGTCATCCAGTCACTCCTCATATGTCAGTCCTGTCATCCCGGGAATCAGTCTGGTGAACCTTCCCTGCACTCCCTCAAAAGCAAGAACATCCTTCCTCAGATTAGGAAACCAAAACTGAACACAAAATTCCAGGTGAGGCCTCAACAAGGCCCTGTCCAACTGCATTAAGTCCTCCCTGCTCCTATACTCAAATCCCCTAGCCTCCTGTATCTGTATGCCAAATTTCAATGACTGATGTACCATGACACCCAAGTCTCATTGCACCTCCCCTTTTCCTAATCTGCTGCCATTCAGATAATATTCTGCCTTCATGTTTTTGCCACCAAAGTGGATAACCTCACATTTATCCACATTATACTGCATCTGCTATGCAATTGCCCACTCAGCTAACCTGTTCAAGTCACCCTGCAGCCTCCTCACAGCTCACACTGCCACCCAGCTTAGTGTCATCTGCAAACGTCAAGATATTACACTCAATTCCTTCATGTAAATCATTGAAGTATATTGTAAATAACTGAGGTCTCAGCACTGAGTCCAACAGCATCCTACTAGTCACTGCCTGCCATTCTGAGAAGAACCCATTTATCCCAACTCTCTGCTTCCTGTCTGCCAACCAGTTCTCTATCCATGTCAATACATTACCCCTAATACCATGTGCTTTAATTTTGCACACCAATCTCTTGTGTGGGACCTTGTCAAAAGCCTTTTGAAAGTCCAAATACACCACATTCACTGGTTCTCCCTTGTCCACTCTACTTGTTACATCCTCAAAAAATTATAGAAGATTTGTCAAGTATGATTTCCCTTTCATAAATCCATGGTGACTTGGACTGATCCTGTCACTGCTTTCCAAATGCACTGCTATTACATCTTTAATAATTGATTCCAACATTTTCCCCACGACCGATGTCAGGCTAACTGGTCTATAATTCCCTGTTTTCTCTCTCCCTCCTTTTTTAAAAAGTGGTGCTACATTAGCTACCCTCCAGTCCATAGGAACTGATCCAGAGTCTATAGACTGTTGGAAAATGATCACCAATGCATCCACTATTTCAGTCTGATTCTCTCCAGTGAAAGTAAATTCTTCCCAATTTAAAATATCACCTTCAGTATTTTTCATTCATCAATCAATTTTATGATATACATAAGAATAAAATGTGGGTAAATCTCACCGGGTGTCACCTTTAAAGAGCAGGAATGGAGATGAATGATATCAGGATGAGGGACTGCTCATTGTGTGTCTCTGTCTCTCACTGGGAGAACGAGCTGCTCATTGTGTGTCTCTGTCTCTCACTGGGAGAACGAGCTGCTCATTGTGTGTCTCCCACTCTCACTGGGAGAACGAGCTGCTCATTGTGTGTCTCTCACTCTCACTGGGAGAACGAACTGCTCATTGTGTGTCTCTGTCTCTCACTGGGAGAACGAGCTGTTCATTGTGTGTCTCCGTCTCTCACTGGGAGAATGAGCAGCTCATTGTGTGTCTCTGAGTCTCACTGGGAGAATGAGCAGCTCATTGTGTGTGTCTCTGTCTCTCACTGGGAGAATGAGCAGCTCATTGTGTGTCTCTGTCTCTCACTGGGAGAACGAGCTGCTCATTGTGTGTCTCTGTATCTCACTGGGAGAATGAGCTGCTCATTGTGTGTCTCTGAGTCTCACTGGGAGAATGAGCTACTCATTGTGTGTCGCTGTCTCTCACTGGGAGAACGAGCTGCTCATTGTGTGTCTCACTCTCACTGGGAGAATGAGCTGCTCATTGTGTGTCTCTGAGTCTCACTGGGAGAATGAGCTACTCATTGTGTGTCGCTGTCTCTCACTGGGAGAACGAGCTGCTCATTGTGTGTCTCACTCTCACTGGGAGAATGAGCTGCTCATTGTGTGTCTCTGTCTCTCACTGGGAGAACGCGCTGCTCATTGTGTGTCTCTGTCTCTCACTGGGAGAACGAGCTGCTCATTGTGTGTCTCTGTCTCTCACTGGGAGAACGAGCTGCTCATTGTGTGTCTCTGTCTCTCACTGGGAGAACGAGCTGCTCATTGTGTGTCTCTGTCTCTCACTGGGAGAATGAGCTGCTCATTGTGTGTCTCTGTCTCTCACTGGGAGAACGAGCTGCTCATTGTGTGTCTCTGTCTCTCACTGGGAGAACGAGCTGCTCATTGTGTGTCTCTGAGTCTCACTGGGAGAATGAGCTACTCATTGTGTGTCGCTGTCTCTCACTGGGAGAATGAGCAGCTCATTGTGTGTCTCTGTCTCTCACTGGGTGAAGGACCTATATTATTTATCGGATGCCTGGCTCTTGCTGAGAGTCACATTGAACTTGATTCAGACATTTTACAAAGCATTGATAATACTACAGCAATAGAATGCTTCATTCAATATCATTTAAATACTGAATAATCGGCCTGAAATTGTGCCCCTGAACAAAACAAAGAGGAAAGAATTCATTAGAACAGAAATGTAATGAGGTTAGAATCATAGAATAATACAGCCCAGAAGGAGGCCATTCAGCCCATCGTGCCTGTGCCGGCTCTTTGAAACTGCGATCCAAATAGTCTCACCTGCTCGTTCTCCGTAACCCTATAAATTCTCTCCTCTTCAAGTATTTATCCAATTCCCTTTCGAAAATTACTTTTGAATCTGCTTCCACCGCCCTTTCACGCAGATCATAAAAACTCACTACGTACAAAATGTTTCCTCATCTCCCCTCTGGCTCTTTTGCCAATTACCTTCAATCTGTGTCCACTGGTTACCGACCCTCCTGCCACTGGAGTGCTGCACTGTCAGAGGGGCAGTACTAAGGGAGTGCTGCACTGTAGGAGGGGCAGTACTGAGGGAGCACTGCACTGTCGGAGGGGCAGTACTGAGGGAGTGCTGCACTGTCGGACAGGCAGTACTGAGGGAGTGCTGCACTGTAGGAGGGGCAGTACTGAGGGAGTGCTGCACTGTCAGAGGGGCAGTACTGAGTGAGTGCTGCAATGTCGGAGGTACTGTGTTTTGGATCGGAGGCAGTGGATCTGGTCGAGATCTGAGTGGGAGCAGAGCGAGAGCGGCAGTGGCGATAAAATGAGCGCGGAGTGCAGGCTGAGCTGGGAACAATTCAACAGATGCAGGATTCGAAAGTGAAGTCAGAGTAAAAAATGTGACGTCGGCACAAGGGAAGGAGCTGATTGGTGGGTAGCTGGTGAGAGTTTTTTTTAAGTTTTAAGTTTATTTCTGTTAAGTTAGTTCTTAGTCTATTAATTATATGCAGGCAGGGCAACTCAGTCCGGTGGGGTGCACATCCTGGGCCATGTAGGAAGTTCTGGACACTTCTCGTGGCCTGGACGACCACATGTGCAGGAAGTGTCACCAACTACGGCAGCTCGAGATCCGGGTTTTGGAGCTGGAGCGGCAGCTGGAGTCACTGCGATGCATCACCGAGGCTGAGAACTTCGTGGATAGAACGTTTCTAGAGGTGGCCTCCCCGCAGCTTAAGAGTGTGCAGGCAGAGAGGAAGTGGGTGACTGCCAGACAGAAGAGGAGGACCAGGCAGGTAGGGCAGGAGTCCCCTGAGTGCATCTCGCTCTCCAACCAGTATTCTGTTCTGGATATTGGTGGGGACGATAGTTCCTCTGGGATGTGCAGCCAGAGCCAAGTCCACGGCACCACGGGTGGCTCAGCTGTGCAGAGGGAAGGAAGAAGAGTAGAAGAGCAACAGTGATAGGGGCTTCGATAGTTAGGGGAGCAGACAGGCGTTTCTGCAGCCACAGACGTGACTCCAGGATGGTATGTTGCCTCCCTGTTGCCAGGGTCAAGGATGTCACCGAGCGGCTGCAGGGCATTATGGGGGAGATGGTGAACAGCCAGAGGTCGTGGTTCATATCAATACCAATGATATAGGTAGAAAGCAGGATGAAGTCCTGCAGGCAGAGTTTAGGGAACTAGGAAAGAGATTAAAGAGCAGGACCTCAAAAATAGTAATCTCCAGCTTACTCCTGGTACCATGTGCAAGTGAGTACAGAAATCGGAACATAGAGAAGATGTATACATGGCTGGAGAGATGGTGCAGGTGGAAGGGCTTTAGATTTCTGAGGCATTGGGACCGTTTCTGGGGGAGGTGGAAACTGTACAAGCCGGCCGGGTTGAACCTTAAAAACCGGGACCAATATCCTAGCGGGGAGGTTTCCAAGTGCTGTTTGTGAGGGTTACATTAGCTTGGCAGGGGAATGGGAACCTGAGAATAGATCCAGAAGGCAAAGAAGCAAAGCTGAAATTGGAAAGCAAAAAAGTAGAAAGTGAATTTGGAAGACAGACGAAACAAGGGCTAGAAAATAGACAACAAGGGAGCTTGGCAGTGCTAAATGGTTTATACTTCAAAGCAAGGCGTCTCGGGAATAAGGCAGGTGAGCAGAGAGCACAGATAGACAGTTGGGAGTACGATATTATAGCTATTATTGAGGCATGGCTGAAAGAAGGGCAGGTGTGGCAGCTCAACATTCCTGGTTACAAGGTTATCAGATGGGATCGAGAGGAGGGTAAAAAAAAAGGGATCACAGTATTGAATAAAGAAACAATTGCAGCTGTGAGGAGGATTGATATGTTGGAAGGATTAACAAATGAGGCCATATGGTTTGAATTGAAGAACAAAAAATGGGCGATCAGACTGCTGGGAGTGTACTATAGACCCCCAACCAGTCAGAGAGAAATAGAAGAGCAAATA
Source organism: Pristiophorus japonicus (assembly GCF_044704955.1). Lineage (NCBI taxonomy): Eukaryota > Metazoa > Chordata > Chondrichthyes > Pristiophoridae > Pristiophorus > Pristiophorus japonicus. Next base: position 235,037,974 of record NC_091983.1, read on the forward strand.
TGAAGGCAAATTTCTGAGTGCAAAAACTATAGGGCAGTAATAGTAGGGGATGTCAACTACTCGAATGTTAACTGGGATAAAATTAGTGTGAATGGAATAGAGTGTGCGGAATTCCTAAAATGAATTCAGCAGAACTTTTTTAGCCAGTATGTAACAAGCCCAACAAGGGAGGGGGCGGTTCATAAGAACATAATAAATAGGAGCAGGATTTGGCCATTGGCCCCTCGAGCCTGCTCCACCATTTAATAAGATCATGCTTTTTGTGGTATATATCAATGACTTAGACTTGAATGTAGGGGGTATGATGAAGAAGTTTGCAGATGATACTAAATTTGCTGTGTGATTGATAATGAAGAAGAAAGCTGTAGACTGCAGGACGATATCAATCAACTGGTCAGGTGGGCAGAACAGTGGCAAATGGAATTCAATCCAGAGAAGTGTGAGATAATGCATTTGAGGAGGGCTGACAAGGCAAGGGAATACACATTAAATAGTAGGCCACTGAAAAGTGCAGAGGAACAAAGGGACCTTGGAGTTCAGGTCCACATATCCCTGAAGGTAGCAGGCCAGGTAGATAAGGTGGTTAAGAAGGCATACGGAGTACTTGCTTTTACTAGCCAAGACATAGAATACAAGAGCAGGGAGGTTTTGCTTGCGGCCTCTTGGCTAAGATCATGCGTAACTGACCTGACAGGGGAGTAACCACCATAACCCCAAGGTGGTTCTCCCTGGATCAGGAAGGTATATGCTTGCTTTTTTGGAAATAGGAGGTGGGTGGGGTGGCTTGACCCATCCACCTCCACGGAGGTGTGTGGGGGACCTGACCCATCCACCTCCATGGCACGAACCTGGTATTGCAGTACTTCCAGGAACGGTGCAGTGGCTCTAGGCCTTTTGGCTAAGAGCATTGGCGCAGAGATCCTTGAATGGGCTCAAGGTGACCTCTGGCGTTTGTGATTTGACAAAGAATTGGAACGATTGGCTACGAATTTCAAAAAAAAAAAAGGAGGTTTTGCTTGAACTGTATAAAACACTAGTTGGGCCACAGCTAGAGTATTGCATGCCGTTCTGGTCACCACATTACAGGAACGATGTGATTGCACTAGAGAGGGTACATGCAATATTCATGAGGATGTTGCCTGGACTGGAGAATTTTAGTTATGAGGAAAGGTTGGATAGGCTGGGTTTATTTTCTTTGGAACAGAGGAGGCTGAGTGGAAACCTTATTAAGGTGTTTAAAATTTGAGGGGCCTGGATAAAGTGTATAGGAAGGATAGATTTCCCTTAGCAGCAGGGTCAACAACCAGGGGACGTAGATTTAAAGTAATTGGTAGGCGGTTCAGAGGACATCTGAGGGGAAATGTCTTCAATGCGAGGGTGGTGGGTGTCTGGGTGAAGATAGAGGGTAGAATGTTGGCCTTTATTGCAAGGGGGATGGAGTATAAAAGTAGGGAAGTCCTGATCCAACTGTACGGGGCATTGGTAAGGCCACACCTGGAGTACTGCATGCAGTTTTGGTCTCAGTATTTAAAGGAAGGATATACTTGCATTGGAGGCAGTTCAGAGAAGGTTCACGAGATGGATTCCTGAGACGAACGGGTTGTCATATGAAGAAAGATTGAGCAGGTTGGGCGTATAGTCATTGGAGTTTAGTCGACTGAGAGGTGATCTTACTGAAACATCTAAGATTCTGAGGGGGCTTGACAGAGTAGATATTTTCCCAAGTGGGAGAATCTAGAACTAGGGGGTATAGATTCAGAATAAGGGGACGCCCATTTAAAATGGAAATGAAGAGGAATTTCTTCTCTCAGAGGGTTGTGAATCTTTGGAATTGTCTACCTCAGAGAGCTGTGGAGGCTGAGTCACTGAATGTATTTAAGGTGGAGTTAGAGAGATTTTTGAATGATAAGGGAGTCAAGGGGTTATGGGGATTGGGCAGGGAAGTGGAGTTGAGGCCTGGATCAGATCAGCCATGATCTTATTGAATGCAGAGCAGGCTCGAGGGGCCAAATGGCCTACTCCAGCTCCTATTTCTTATTTTCTTATGTTCTTATGTCTGGAATTCACTGCATGAAAGGGTGGTAGAGGCAGAAATGCTCACGACATTTAAAAAGTGCTTGATGTGCACTTGAAGTGTCGTAATCTACAGATCTACGGACAAAGAGATGGAAAGTGAGATTAAGCTGGATAGCTCTTTGTCGGCTGACACAGACACGGTGGGTTTAATTGGCCTCCTTCCGTGCTGTAACTTTTTATAATTCTATGATTAAACCAAGGTTTCATCTCAGTTGAATGTAAAAAAAATCCCATGGCACTGTTTCAAAGAAAAGCGGGGTAACTCTCCCAGCTGTCCTGGTAAATATTTATCCCTCAAGCAGCAGTGATGAGGCATGTTTTCTGGCCATTATCACATTGCTGTTTGTCTGATCTTGTTGTGCTCAAATTGGCTGCCGTGTGTCTACATTGCACTAAAGACAACACTTTATATGTACTTCATTATCTGTAATGTACTTTGGGATGTTCTGAGGGAGTGAAAGGCACTGTAAGATTGCAAATGTTTTATTCCAATTTGAGTGGAATTAATTCCTTGTAACTGGGAGGAGAATATTTAATTACCAGACTCATTAAAGCAACACGGACCTCACCAGATTGGAGTTGAGTCAACACACACTGTGCACAGCAGACAAACTCCCCGTAACCCATTCTCTGCGAAGCTCAGAAACCGGTGAAATGCAGAACAATCTCAAATCAAATCAAGTCTTCACTTCAGGGCAATGGCTGGAAATCAGACATCTCACTGGAGAAAATCTCTGCTGGTTCAACAGAGGCGACGGGTCTAATTATACATCGAGCGGGGAATAAGAGTGTTGGCAGATTGTGAGCTCGTTCTGTTCCTCTGGGCACTTGAGGGATAATTAGAGGGACAGGCTCCAATCAGGGAGATTATCAGGATGTCTCTGGCATCACAATCTGAGCTAAACGGTGTGACCGCAACAAGAAATTACTGAAGAATCAGCATCTGTATCAAACTTGACTGGACCCAGATTGTTCACACCCAGGACATGGACATCCCATAATTCCCAGGTACAACACCACCATATTCCCCAGGTATAACATCACCATATTCCCCAGGTATCACATCACCATATTCCCCAGGTATAATATCACCATAATCCCCAGGTATCACATCACCATATTCCCCAGGTATAATATCACCATAATCCCCAGGTATAACATCACCATATTCCAAAGGTGCAATCCTGCGGCACTCCCTCCGTACTGCCCCTCCAACAATACAGCACTCCCTCAGTACTGCCCCTCCGACAGTGCCCCGTTCCCTCAATATTGCGCTGAGAGTGTCAGCCTGGATTTTGTGTCAAGTCTCTGGTGGGGGTCTTGAACCCACGACCTTCTGACTCAGAGGTGAGAGTGCCGCCCACTGAGCCACGGCTGACACACAATGCACTGAAACTAGACACAGCCCATAATATAGAGTGCGATGTGGTTTATGGTGCACACTCTCAGGGATGAGGATGTGTGAGTGAATGATTCACACAATGAATGATGTGTTTATGAAGGGTCGGGTTTGGAGTTTTCATTAAGCCGGGTGATTAGGGATGAATCGATGAGCTGTGGTTCAGTTTGTGACACTTGCTCCAAGACTGGGAATGAGGACGTGCAGAATAACTGGAACGTCACTAATATTACGTGTCTGCACCTTCTCCCAGTGAGGATCAGGAATCAGCTCCGGGACATTTGCTCTCATTTATGGGGAGACAAACTCGGGGACTGGGCTGGATTTTTGCTTCAATTCCATCGACACAATCCTCTTCCCAATGTGTTGGGAGCAGCTGTTTCCAGATTTGTTCCTGCGCTGTCCTGGGATGGTGTGTGTGTTGACTGTGACAGAAGATGTCCCTCCTTGTCTGCTGTGTAACCAGGATGAAAAGGTTCAGGAGCTTCCCCGGGGACAGTCGGGGGATTTCAGGAGCCTTTTACTGAAATATTAAAGGGGAAGCAGACTTGGAACCTGCCCCGTGAGTGGATGGAGTGAGGGAGCGAGAGAAAGAGATGGGGAAGGGCTGAGGAGGGGAGGAGGGGAGAGTGGTCAAATGAAGATGTGAAGCTAAGTTTGTGAATTGCTCGCTGATCGAGGCAGGCGGGCGAGAGGAGTGGAAGAAAATCTTCTTGACATCTGTGTGTTGTTGGGAGTAAAGTGCAAGCCCATCAGTAACGGGGTGTGAGTCACCAGGGAGCTGCTGTCAGAGTGAGGTTGGAACACTGATGACCTGATATTGATGTTTCTGTCTGCTGGGCAGGTAATGAAGGAAGGGAAATATTCTTCCTGCTCTTTTCACTCTTCGATAGTACGCGGCCCACTAATTACTGGGAGGCTCGCCAACCCAATGTGATGGGATTTGCATTTTGGAAATGTGAAGCCTGTCATCCTGCCCGTGCCCTTTGAACTACGAACTCTTGGGACAGATTCTGACCTGCCCTGATTGCAGCTGGATCGAAAAAATATCAACCCATTTCCTGCCTCCATCCTGATCACTGGGCCCTCCCTGTATCTCATAGAGTCATAGAATCAGACAGCAGAGAAGGAGGCCATTCGGCCCATCGTGCCTGTGCCGGCTCTTTGAAAGAGCGATTCAATTAGTCCCACTCCCACTCTTTCCCCACAGACCTGCAAACTTCTCCTTTTCAGGTATTTATCCAGATCACTTTTGAAAGTTACTGTTGAATCTGCTCCCACCGCCCTTTCCGGCAGCGCATTCCGGATCACAACAACTCACTGCGTAAAAAATAAATCTCCCCTTCACCTTCTCTGCTCTAAGGAAAACAATCCCAGCTTCTCCAGTCTCTCCACATAACTGAATCCCGCATCTCTTCACACTTTATCTTCATGTTTTCCAATCGGTTCAGGAAGCAGTGACCAGAACGATATAAAGTTCCCGACCCGGGCTGTGTTATTGATACATTCTCAGAATGTGTGCGTCACTGACAGGGTCTTCATTGGCTGTGAAGCACTTTGGGACATCCTGAGGTCGTGAAAGGTGCTATAGAAATACAAGTTCTTTCATTTCTGTAGAATCGGTGGGAATAAAACAGGATTTATTTTACCATTCAGAGCGCGAGTTGATTTGTGAGATATTATCAGTGTTTGACACTCTGTGTAATGTTTCTGTCAGTCTTGCCTTTAACATCACTGAACCGTTATTACTCTGCACAGATCCCAGCTCGATCTGGAACCTCCATCAGCTGTAGTGACAGCACAGTCCCAGACTGTCTGTGGGTGTCACTGATCTCCATGTCTGTCCCTTGCCCAACACCAGGGCACCCTGAGATCACCCAGCTCCCCGCCCCTCTCCCTCCATCAGCCAGCTCCCCACCACCCCCCCCATCACCCAGCTCCCCATCCCCCCACCATCACCCAGCTCCCCGCCCCTCTCCCCCATCACTCAGCTCCCCACCCCTCTCCCTCCATCACCCAGCTCCCCACCCACCCCCCCGCATCACCCAGCTCCCCACCCCCCCACCATCACCCAGCTCCCCGCCCTCTCCCCCCATCACCCAGCTCCCCAACCCTCTCCCGCACATCACCCAGCTCCCCACCCCTCTCACCCCATCACCCAGCTCCCCGCCCCTCTCCCCCATCACCCAGCCCCCCGCCCCTCTCCACCCATCTTCCAGCTCCCGGCCCTCTGACCCCATCACCCAGCCCCCCGCCCCTCTCCCCCCATGATCCAGCTCCCCGGCCCTCTGCCCGCATCACCCAGCTCCCCGGCCCTCTCACCCCATCACCCAGCCCCCCGCCCCTCTTCCCCCATCACCCAGCTCCCCGGCCCTCTCACCCCATCACCCAGCTCCCCGCCCCTCTCCCCCCATCACCTAGCTCCCTGCCCCTCTCCCCCATCACCCAGCTCCCTGCCCCTCTCCCCATCACCCAGCCCCCTGCCCCTCTCCCCCCATCACCCAGCTCCCCGCCCCTCTCCCCCATCACCCAGCTCCCCACCCCTCTCCCCCCATCACCCAGCTCACTGCCCCTCTCCCCCCATCACCCAGCTCCCCACCCCTCTCCCCCCATCACCCAGCTCCCCACCCCTCTCCCCCAATCACCCAGCTCCCCACCCCCCTCTCCCCCCCATCACCATCTCTGTGTCTGCCCCTCTCCCCCCCCCATCACCAGCTCCCTCCTCACTGATTCCCCACAGACGTCGGCCACTCTTTAGTGAACCAGAGCTGGGCTTTCAACAATAAAACTGTGATCAACAACAACGACAACTTGCAATTATATAGCGCCTTTCACAGAGTAAAATGGTGCTCCACAGGAGCTTAAATCAGACACAATCTGACATCGAGCCACATAAGGCAGTATTAGGACAGGTGACCAAAAGCTTGGCCCAAGAATTAGGTTTGAAGGAGCCTCTTAAAGAAGGAGATGGAGGTGGAGAGGCAGAGCGGTTTCGGGGGGAATTCCAGAGCTTAGGGCCCAGGCAGCTGAAGGCACGGCCACCAATGGCGGGTGATGAAAGTAGTGGGATGAGCAGGAGGCCAGACAGGTGCCACTGATCTCAGGTAGCGTCGAACTGAGCCGTTCACAACAGAACCCCCGGGAGAAATGGGTCTCTCGCTAAAAATTTACATTGTCGGGGGACCAATTTTAGGCCCAGATTCAGGAACATAGGATTTGTTAAACAGACCCAGGTCCATCGAGTTCACCTTCTACCATCCTGGTAGTCACATGATCCAATGATAATGGAGTTATTGACCAATCACAGCGATCGATCTCAATCAATGAGTCTACAACTGACCCAGACATGAGGTGAAGGAAAACCCCGGGGTGGAGAGCTTTGGGAACCATAGGCCCAAAGTCACCTGTTACCCCCGAGCTCGCTACACTCACCACAAGGCACGTCCCAAATTACTCAGACACTGGAGCACACAATGTGATTTTCTGGGGGAAGTCTATCTCATTTACCTTTGAATGAATCAATACTAACTGCTCCCACTGTCCCCCTAGGGAGCCTGTTCCATAGACTGAACACTCACTCACTGAAATATTATTTCCCCAGATTAGTTTTGAATTTGCCCTTCAAGCGCAGGCCGTGTCCTCTGGGTCTACTGTTCTGGACAAGGTGAGACAGCTGGTCACGGTTGACATTATCCAGTCCCTTTAGAATGCTAAAAACAGCGAGTGTGAAAGTCACAACAGCCCAGACCTTGGAACACACACAAGACCCAAGATGTTCAGTGTGAGCAACACTGCGATCAGATCCAACCAAATCAAAGCTCCAGGATGAAACAAGCAAAGTGCCGTGGGAACAGGAGGGAAATTAGCGGAGTGAGAATCTGTGGAGCAGCGAGAGAGACATTTGGAAATGTTGGGTCTGTCCTGAGTACTGGGGCAGTAGGAAATGTCCCACTCTGCAAATTACTAAACAATCAGTCCGAGGATGAGTAAAGTGAAATGATTGGGGAGTCAAGTGGAAACAATTCCACTTTATTAACATTTAAACAGGCGACGTCAGGCCCAGATATAAATAATGAATAAAGTGTGTGCAGAATGACGGGTGTGTTTGACCTTCAGATCAGCGCTACACTCTCTGAGGATTTCTCTCAAACCTTTCACTAGAGCTTCCAATCGCCAATTTTTTGCCCTGCTCAGGACGCAGAGCCTGAAATCACAACAGGGAGAGTTTGTGAGAAATGACCAACATGTTCAGCTGAGAAACAAATACCTTGCATTTCTATAGCGCCTTTCACCACCTCAGGACGTCCCAAAGTGCTTCACAGCCAATGTCGTATTTTTGGAATGTAGTCACTGTTGTAATTTAAGAAATGCAGTTGCAAATTTGTGCACAGTAAGCTCCCAGAAACAGCAATGTGATATTGACAGATAATCTGTTTTACTGATATTGGTTTGGGGAAAAATATTGGCCCAGGACATAAGGGAGAACTTCCCTGCTCTTCTCCCAAATAGTCCCATGCGATCTTTTACATTTATCGGGGTCTCGGTTTCACATCTCATCTGAAAGACGGTATCTCCGACAGTGCAGTGCTCTGTCATAGGAACATAGGAACAATCGGAGGCCATTCAGCCCCTCGAACCTGCTCTGGTTTTCAATGAGATCATGGCTGATCTGTATCCTAACCCCATTTACCTGCCTTGGCTCCATATCCCTTAATACTCTGGTATTGCAAAAATCTATTGACTCAGGTTTAACATTATTAATTGAGCGAGCAACTACAGCTTTCTGTGGGAGAGTTCCACACTTCTACCACCCTTTGCATGAAGCAGTGTTTCCTAACTTCTCTCCCGAATGGCATGGCTCTGACTCAGTATTGCACTGGGAGTGTCAGCCTGGAATATGGGCTCAATAAAAATCTGGGATCAGAAAAGTTGACCATGAAGCTGTTGGGTTGTGGAAAAACCCATTAATCTTCTCCCAATGACCCGTCAATCTTCTCTCAATGACCATCAATCTTCTCTCAATAACCATCAATCTTCTCCCAATGACCAGCAATCTTCTCTCAATGACCATCAATCTTCTCCCAATGACGATCAATCTTCCCTCAATGACTATCAATCTTCTCTCGATGGCCCATCAATATTCTCTCAATGACCCATCAATCTTCTCTCAATGACCTATCAATCTTCTCTCAATGACCATCAATCTTCTCTCAATTACCATCAATCTTCCCTCAATGACCCATCAATCTTCTCTCAATGAACATCAATCTTCCCTCAATGACTATCAATCTTCCCTCAATGACCATCAATCTTCCCTCAATGACCATCAATCTTCCCTCAATAACCATCAACATTCTCTCAATGACTATCAATCTTCTCCCAATGATGATCAAAGTGTAATAAAAAGGCAAGCATGAAAGCTCGGTGCCTCAATGCAAGGAGTATTCGGAACCCAGGAGAGGGCTCTGAGCTCGTTAGATTGGGTGAGAACTCAGATGAACAGGACCCCAAGAAAGAATGCAAAAGGCAGGATGCAACAGAGCAGAGTAGCACTGGGGTAAGTCTAAACCACAAGGTGACAGGAAGGGACAACATGTATGAATATAAAGGGGCTGCAGGAGGTGTCAAAACTAAAAATCATGGTTTAAAAACTAGTATTAAAACACTCTACCTAAACGCACGCAGCATTCGAAATAAAGTAAATGAGTTGACGGCACAAATCATTACAAATGGGTATGATTTGGTGGCCATTACAGAAACGTGGTTGCAGGGGGGCCAAGACTGGGAATTAAACATACAGGGGTATCTGACAATTCGGACAGATAGACATGAAGGGAAAGGAGGTGGGGTAGCTCTGTTAATAAAGGATGATATCAGGGCAGTTGTGAGAGATGATATTGGCTCTAATGAACAAAATGTTGAATCATTGTGGGTGGAGATTAGAGATAGTAAGGGGAAAAAGTCACTGGTGGGCATAGTTTATAGGCCCCCAAATAATAACTTCACGGTGGGGCGGACAATAATCAAGGGAATAATGGAATTATGTGAAAAAGGAACGGAAGTAATCATGGGTGATTTTAACCTACATATCGATTGGTCAAATCAAATCGCATGGGATAGCCTTGAGGAGGAATTCATAGAATGCATACGGGATTGTTTCTTAGAACAGTATGTTACAGAGCCTACAAGGGAGCAAGCTATCTTAGATCTGGTCCTGTGTAATGAGACAGGAATAATAAACGATCTCCTAGTAAAAGATCCGCTCGGAATGAGTGATCACAGTATGATTGAATTTGTAATACAGATTGAGGGTGAGGAAGTCGTGTCTCAAACGAGCATACTATGCTTAAACAAAGGGGACTACAGTGGGATGAGGGCAGAGTTGGCTAAAGTAGACTGGAAACAAAGACTAAACAGTGGCACAATTGAGGAACAGTGGAGGACTTTTAAGGAGCTCTTTCATGCAAAAATATATTCCAGTGAAAAAGAAGGGCGGTAAGAGAAGGGTTAACCAGCCGTGGATAACCAAGGAAATAAGGGAGAGTATCAAATTAAAAACCAATGCGTATAAGGTGGCCAAGGTTAGTGGGAAACTAAAAGATTGGGAAAATTATAAACGACAGCAAAGAATGATTAAGAAAGCAATAAAGAAAGGAAAGATAGATTACGAAAGTAAACTGGCGCAAAACATAAAAGCAAATAGTAAAAGCTTTTACCGATATATAAAACGGAAAACAGTGACTAAAGTAAATGTTGGTTCCTTAGAAGATGAGAAGGGGGATTTAATAATGGGAAATGTGGAAATGGCAGAGACATTAAACAATTATTTTGCTTCGGTCTTCACAGTTCAAGACACAAAAACCATGCCAAAAATTGCTGGTCACAGAAATGTGAGAAGGGAGGACCTTGAGATAACACGATCACGAAGCGGGTAGTGCTGGATAGGCTAATGGGACTCAAGGTAGACAAGTCCCCTGGTCCAGATGAAATGCATCCCAGGGTATTAAAAGAGATGGCAGAAGTTATAGTAGATGCATTCGTTATAATCTACCAAAATTCTCTGGACTCTGGGGAGGTACCAGCGGATTGGAAAGCAGCTAATGTAATGCCTCTGTTTAAAAAAGGGGACAGACAAAAGGCAGGTAACAATAGGCCGGTTAGTTTAACATCTGTAGTGGGGAAAATGCTTGAAGCTTTCATTAAGGAAGAAATAGCGGGACATCTAGATAGGAATAGTGCAATCAAGCCTACGCAACATGGATTCATGAAAGGGAAATCATGTTTAACTAATTTACTGGAATTCTTTGAGGATACAACGAGCATGGTGGATAGAGGTGTACTGATAGATGTGGTGCATTTAGATTTCCAAAAGGCATTCGATAAGGTGCCACACAAAAGGTTACTGCAGAAGATAAAGGTACGTGGAGTCAGAGAAAATGTATTAGCATGGATCGAGAATTGGCTGGCTAACAGAAAGCAGAGAGTTGGAATAAATGGGTCCTTTTTGGGTTGGAAATCGGTGGGTTAGTGGTGTGCCACAGGGATCAGTGCTGGGACCACAACTGTTTACAATATACATAGATAACCTGGAAGAGGGGACAGAGTGAAGTGTAACAAAATTTGCAGATGAGACAAAGTTTAGTGGGAAAGTGAATTGTGTCGAGGACAGAGAGGCTGCAAAGAGATTTAGATAGGTTAAGCGAATGGGCTAAGGTTTGGCAGATGGAATACAATGTCAGAAAATGTGAGGTCATCCACTATGGAAAAAATAAACAGTAAAAGGGAATATTATTTGAATGGGGAGAAATTACAACATGCTGCGGTGCAGAGGGACCTGGGGGTCCTTGTGCATGAAACTCTTTTTGGAGTTTATCTGCAAAACAAAACACATTAAACCGTGCCACCCGACCTGGGTGACACACCAGACATTTACAAGGCCCTTTTTTTCTTTTTTTTGGTTTTTTTTGGGGGTTTTTTTTTTCCTTCTTTTTTTTGGTTTTTTTTTTGGGCACTAAAATCACAATTTTTCCCCAGTGCCCCCTATAAAAGGGAAGGGGACACTAAAAACACCGGCAATTAAAACAAATTAAACTTTAAAACGTAAAATCAAATTAAAATTTGGTTGCCGGGCGTGATGATGCACTCCAGTCCCTCCGGTGCCCACCTCTCGCGGAAGGCCGTGAGCGTACCGGTGGACACCGCGTGCTCCATCTCCAAGGACACCCTGGACCGGATGTAAGAGCGGAAGAGAGGCAGGCAGTCAGGTTGAACGACCCCCTCGACCGCCCGCTGCCTGGACCGGCTGATGGCACCCTTGGCCGTGCCCAGGAGCAGTCCTACGAGGAGGCCTTCGGACCTACCCGCTCCCCTCCGCACAGGGTGCCCAAAGATCAGGAGAGTGGGACTGAAGTGCAGCCAGAATTTCAGGAGCAGCCCCTTCAAATAATGGAACAGGGGCTGCAACCTCGTGCACTCAATAAAAACATGGAACACGGACTCCTCCAGACCGCAGAAATTGCAGGCGGCCTGGGAGTCCGTGAACGGGCTTAAAAATTTGTTGCACGGCACTGCTCCGTGCACCACCCTCCAGGCCAAGTCCCCGACGAATAGTGGGAGGACCCCTGCGTAGAGTGCCCTCCATCGGGGACCCCCGCCTCCTCCGGACGGCAAGATGGTACGCCATGGCGTGTCCGGACGGCAGGCGAGGATGGCAAAGTTGAGTGTGCAGGAGCAGCCCGTACATGAAACCCCTCCGCGCGGAACTGAAAGGCACGGAGGGGATTTCCCCGAGGCGGCTCAAGTTGTGAGGCGCCGGCCCCCGAGGGAGGTTCCGGGGTTTGGCGCCGATGAGGAATTCCGTCCGGACGGGGGTCAGTTCGGACGTGATCTCCCCACGTGCTTGAGCCTCTTCGATGCACCTAACAGAGTCAGGGCCCAGAGCTGTTTTTAGCGACTCGATGGCATCGGCCGCGTGGCGGACGTTGGCAGAATTTAGGTGCCGCGCCAGCGTGTCTGGCGCCATCCAGCCCGCTCCTCCGCCATCGAGCAGGTCCCTGACCCTGGTCACCTCACCAGCCACAGCCCTCTCTTCCGACCGCCACATAAAACCTCGGTCATGGAGGTACGGATTCCCGAGCAGCGGCTCCTGCAGGACGGCCGCCACTCCAGCCGGCGGAGAGCTGCGCTTGGTGGAGACTTTGTTCCAGACCCTGATGAGTTCCCTGTAAAAGACAGGCAGCTCCCGGAGGGCGGTCCTAGCACCCCCCAAGTTCACAAACAGGAGCTGCGTGTCATAATTGAGGTCGCGCTGCTGGCGGAAGAAATACCTCGCCAGAGCACACCACCTAGGAGGGGGCTCGACGTAAAGGTATCTCTGCAGGGTCTGAAGACGGAAAGTCGCGAGCTGGGCGCTGACGCACACCAACGACTGACCGCCCTCCTCAAGCGGGAGACTCAAGACCGCGGCAGAGACCCAGTGCTTCCTGTTGTTCCAGAAGAAGTCCACCAGCTTCTTCTGTATCTTGGCGACAAACGCAGGGGGAGGGGTCAAAGTGACCAGCCGGTACCACAACATTGCGGCCACCAGCTGGTTTATGACTAGCGCTCGACCCCTGTAGGACAGCACTCGGAGCAGTCCTGTCCAGCGCCCTAGGCGACCGGCGACCTTGGCCTCCAGCTCCTGCCAGTTCGCCGGCCAGGCTCCCTCGTCGGGGCTAAGGTAGACTCCCAGATAGAGGAGATGGGTCGTGCTCCAGGCAAAAGGCCTGAGCTCCTCCGGCAGGGAGTCCACCCGCCACTGACCCACCAGGAGTCCGGAACATTTCTCCCAGTTGATCCTGGCGGAGGACGCGGCCGAGTAAATCTCCTGGCACTCACGCATCCTCCGCAGGTCAGCGGGATCCTCTCCCGCGAGGAGCACGTCATCGGCGTAAGCCGAGAGGACGACCTCCACGCCCAGCCCTTGCAGAGCCAGTCCCGTCAACCTCGTCCACAAGAGGCGCAGGAAAGGCTCCACGCAAACGGCGTATAACTGGCCGGACATGGGGCATCCCTGGCGCACCCCTCTCCTAAAGCGAAGGGGCGCCGTCAAGGACCCGTTAATCTTAATCAGACACTCCGCGGCGGCGTACAAAAGTCGGATCCGGGCGACGAAATGCGTCCCGAACCCGAAAGCGCGCAGAGTTCCGAGCAGATAGTCGTGATCCACCCTGTCGAACGCCTTCTCTTGGTCGAGGGATAGGAAGGCGACCGACAGACCAGCCTCCTGGGAACAATGGATGAGGTCCCGAACCAGATGGATGTTATCGTGGATTGTCCGGCCCGGGACCGTGTAGGACTGGTCGGGGTGGATCATGTGGTCCAGCACGGCACCAAGGCGAGCAGACATCGCCCTGGCGAAAATTTTGTAGTCCGTGCTGAGGAGGGAGACCGGGCGCCAGTACTTAAGGAGGCGGAGATCGCCCTTCTTAGGCAGCAGGACGATGACTGCCCTGCGCCAAGAGAGGGGCATCTCCCCGGTCGCCAGACTTTCCCCCAGGACCCGCGCGTAGTCGCCCCCCAGAACGTCCCAGAACGCCCTGTGGAACTCCACGGTCAGCCCGTCCAGCCCCGGGGATTTTCCCCTCGAGAGCCGGGCGAGGGCACCGGTCAGCTCCGCCAGGCTTAGCGGAGCTTCCAGATTTTCGGCGCCCTCCGGGCTGACCTTCGGCAGGTCCTCCCACAAAACTCTACGCGCTTCCTCGCTGGACGGATCCGGAGAGAACAGGGCCCCGTAATATTCACGGGCCCTGTTGTTGACGCCCTCCGGATCCGAGACGAGAGAGCCGTCGTCGGCCAGCAGCATCAAGAGCTGCTTACGGACACTCTGCCTTTTTTCCAGCGAGTAGAAGGGGGAGCCGCGGTCCAGATCCCGCAGGAACCGGATCCGCGACCTCACGAACGCACCTCGGGACCCGACGAGCTGCAGGTCCTTCAGCGCGGCCTTCTTCGCTTCGTACACCGTCCGCAGGGCCGGGTCCTGGACGACTTGACCGAGACGGGATTCCAGGTCGAGCACCTCTTTTTCTAGGCGCCCGACCCTGGCCGCCCGCCTCTTGGTCGACCCCCTCACGTACTCTTGACAGAAGACGCGGACGTGAGCCTTGCCCACGTCCCACCATAGCCTCAAGGAGGGGAAGCCCCCCTTCTTCCTTCTCCAGTCGGCCCAGAATCGACGGAACGAGTCCTGGAACGGCACGTCCTCCAGCAGCCGGTTGTTAAAGTGCCAGTACGCGGACCCCGTCCTCGCGCGGAGCGAAGCGAGCTCCGCCCACACCAGGTGATGGTCCGAACACGGCACCGGCCGCATGGAGGCCGCCGGGACGCAGGAAACGTACGCCCGAGACACGTAAAGGCGGTCGACTCTAGACCATCCTACTCCAGGCCTCACCCAAGTAAAGGCGCTGGAGTCGGGGTGGAGATTTCGCCAGACGTCCACCAAGTCGAAGGACCCGACCAGGTCCCTCAACTTCTCCATCGCCGTAATGCACTGCAGGGCACCGGAGCGGTCCCTCGCCTCGAGGGTGCAGTTAAAATCCCCCCCGAGGACAATGCAGTCGCCGACGTCGACGGAGCCAAGAAGAGCGGACACCTCTTCAAAGAAGCGCGTTTGCTGCGGGCCGGGCTGAGGGGCGTACACGTTCACGAGATGGAGCGGCACATCCCCCAGGCGAACCGTTACGTGCAGCAAGCGGCCTGGCACGGGCTCCTCGACCCCCAAGATCTCCGGCTGAAAATGCGGGCCCAGCAAGATGGCCACCCCACTAGAAATGGCGGTGAGGTGGCTCATGCGGACCTCTCCTTGCCATTCCAGGAGCCACGTGGCTTCGTCTCCCGGAACGGTGTGGGTTTCTTGCAGGAAGCACACCGCATTTTCCCCTCCCGCAGGAGCGAAAAATTGTCAAATCTACGGCGTGCCCCTCTGCCGCCGTTGATGTTGAGGCTGGCTATGGTTATCTTCATGACTAGAGCATAGTGCAACCTCTACCTAACCTATTGTGGGGGGGGAGTGGAGTCATTTGTTGACCTCCGCTCCTTCTGCAGCCCAGCGAGGAACTTTTTGAGCCGGCGCAGCTCAAGGCCTTGAGCCTTTGATAAGGGCCCGCCCGCGGCCATGGTTTTAGCGGCGGCGCGGACGGACGCGACGAGCAGCCCCGGCTCGGACCATCTTTCCAGGGCCAGACGGGCTTGGTCGCGGCGACCCCGGCACTGGACCAAAAAGTCCCGGAGTTCCTCTGCGGGAATGAGGAGGGTCTCAGTGGCGGCCGCGAGCAGATCCACCGCCTCACTGGCGATGGACTCGAGATCTTCACCCGCGTCCTCCACCGAGTCCCCGTCCCCCTCCGGGAGGTCGCCGCTAGCAGCCGGCCCGTCGACCGCAAACGGCCCGGCCGCTCCATCTGGCCCTGGCTCTGCCCCGATCCCACACCCAGGATCATCGGCAGAGGAGTCCCCACTGGGCTCTTTTAAAATTGGTGCTGGGTCGGGAAGCGACAGCGGAAGGGGTTCCTCCTCCGCCCCAGGAGCCGGGGAACACGGAGAGACCTGGTTTAGGAAGTTCTCCAGGTCCACCAAGTCCCCCAGCTCCAAAGTAGGGGGCGAGGGTTGTTGTTCTTCCCCCTCCCCGCCGCCTCCCCCCAGCCCAGCGTGTACGGATTCATTAAACTTGTTCATATTTTCAGTTTCTACCGAGTCGAGCAAATCCCGGGGGAAGTTGGGTATTGGCTGGGCGGGCTCAGGTTCGGCCTTTTCGGCCCCGCCCGCCTCGGTCCCCGGGACGCTCGACCCGGCGGCTACGCATTCTTCCACTGGCCCCACGCCCCCCACGACAGGCAGATCTTCCACGCCATCCCCAGGAGGCAGCGGCTGGGCAGCCTCGACTGCCTCACCCTCCCCGGGGACAGACTCCTCGCGCCTGCAGCGCAATTTGGGGGCGCTGGTGGGGGACGCGGGACACGCGGCGGGCACCGCCTCCTCCGCGGAGGGATGTTGTTCCCCCTCCGCCTCATTGGGGCGGTGCCTCTTTTTGTTCCTGGGGGTGCGCGAAGGCAGGGAGACCTCCATGTCTGCCGAGGCCTCCCGCTCCGCCCCCCCCTTTTCCTTTTCTTGCCCGTGCCCGGGCCCCTCCGCGGTATTGGTCAAGGGCTCAGGCACGGGCTCAGGGCACCCCGCGCTCGCCGGTGACGGGGTTGGGCTGAGCGCGGTGGTCAAATTTTCTGGCGCACTGAGGGGACCCGCCTCTTGATGTTTTGCCTTCTTCCGCGCCTTCTTTCCGGTCGGACGCTCTCCCTCCCCCCCGCCGGAGGCCCTGAAAACAAAGGCCTCCGACGATGCCCGCGCACCTACGGCTCCCGGCACGCGGACGCAACTAGGGGGAGGGGTGGCGGCGGCGCCAGCCTTGGCCGCCTTCGGTGGTTTGGCGGCCTTGGAGGCGGGGCAGTTCTTGCGAACGTGCCCCACCTCTCTGCAGGCATGGCACCGCACGCCATCCGACGTCCAGAAGACGCGGTAGGCAGTCCCCTCGTGCACCACATTAAAATACCCCTCTGTCGTCTCCACCCGCGCCAGCCGGACAAAGAGCTGGCGGTGGAAGGAGAACACGTGGCGCAGGCTGATCTCCCTTAGGCCGAGCGGTATGGGGTTGATCCCTGACCTTACCTCCCCCAGTTGGTGTAGGTGAGGGAGGAGGAGCTCAGCGGGAACAAAGGGCGGGACGTTTGATATGATGTCCCTCTGCGCAGTGGCCTCGAGAGGATCCACCGGCAGGAACGTCCCGCCCACCGTGAGCCCCTTTTCGAGGGCCAGGGACACCGCCCGCTCCGACCCCAGGAAGAACACAGCCTTCCCAGACATCTTGGAGGCTGCAACAATGGCCGAGGGGCCGACTACCCCAGCCATCGCCCGCACGCACTCCTCAATGCTCATTGTGGGGTGAGTGTAGCTCTTGACCCTGTGTTTTTTGGTTATTAGTTTGAATGGTGGCAGGGCAGCAGGTGGCGCAGGAGGCACCGTGGATGTGGATGCCGCCTGCGCATATGTCCTTGCTGGCCCCGCCACCGGCGTGGATGGGGTCGCCATCACGGGGTCCCTTTAAGGGCCACACCCACCCCAAAGTCACAGGCCTTAATGATCTTAATTGGCCTCGTATATTAACTGAGCAGAGGAGCCCTTAATGAGGCACACCTCTCCCCTAGTTGGCAATTGGGGAGGGGCCTTGCTCCCTCTGCTCAGTTGTCTTAATTGTTCCCTTTTTTTTTAAATTAGGAGAAAGGGGCCTCAGAGAGAGAGGGGAGAAACAGTAACAGGGAAAGAGAGAGGGGGGTGGGAAGGGGGGTGGGAAGGGGGGGGGAACTGCGAGTGCAGGTCTCCCCTCGCAGCTGTGGGTGGGTGCACTCCCCAGATGGCAAAACACAAAAAACACAGTCTTTGGATTGGTCTTCAGGTGGGGGGAGAAGACGTCTTCACCTGGGGCTGCTAGAGCCACCAGGCACACACTCCTAACGATGTTAATTGGGTGATTAAAAAATCTTCAGCCTGGTAGCTCCAGCTATCCCAGGCTAGGCAAATGTGGGGGGGTGGGGGGTGTTCCAATTGTGGGGGGGGGCCTAGTTGGAAGCAAGGCCCCCACACACACTACCACACACACACACACCCCCCGCGATGTTCCGGCCCTCAGTGGTCTTCTTTCCTCCCCCCACCGATACAACAAAGTCTGTTTGGGAAATGCACCCACACCCACCTGTAGAAATGTAGAGTCTCCTTCCTTCCACACTGGATGTTTGTTGTTGGTTTTTCCCCCTCTCTCCAACTATTTGCAGAATGTTAAAAGTTGGTAAAAAGTTTTCTTTTCTCTTCCTCTCCCTCTGGGTGAAAGTGGTGGTGAAGCCCCTTCCTTCCTTCTTTTCCTGGGCTGGTCTCAGGGCTCTCCAGGCAGGAGCAGAAGTTGGTAGCTGCTCCTCTCTCTGCAGCTCAGCTCCTACTGTGCAGGACACGCCTCCACTGCTCCACGATTGGTTCCTTGTGCATGAAACTCTTTTTGGAGTTCACCTGCAAAACATAAAACATTAAACGGTGCCACCCGACCTGGGTGACAGTCCAGACATTTACAAGGCCCTTTTTTTTCCCCCCCTTTTGTTTTGTTTTTTTTTTGTGTTTTTCTTTTTTTTTGGGCACTAAAATCACAATTTTTCCCCAGTGCCCCCTATAAAAGGGAAGGGGACACTAAAAGCACCGGCAATTAAAACAAATTAACTTTAAAACGTAAAATCAAATTAAAATTTGGTTGCCGGGCGTGATGATGCACTCCAGTCCCTCCGGTGCCCACCTCTCGCGGAAGGCCGCGAGCGTACCGGTGGACACCGCGTGCTCCATCTCCAAGGACACCCTGGACCGGATGTAAGAGCGGAAGAGAGGCAGGCAGTCAGGTTGAACGACCCCCTCGACCGCCCGCTGCCTGGACCGGCTGATGGCACCCTTGGCCGTGCCCAGGAGCAGTCCTACGAGGAGGCCTTCGGACCTACCCGCTCCCCTCCGCACAGGGTGCCCAAAGATCAGGAGAGTGGGACTGAAGTGCAGCCAGAATTTCAGGAGCAGCCCCTTCAAATAGTGGAACAGGGGCTGCAACCTTGTGCATTCAATAAAAACATGGAACACGGACTCCTCCAGACCGCAGAAATTGCAGGCGGCCTGGGAGTCCGTGAACCGGCTTAAAAATTTGTTGCACGGCACTGCTCCGTGCACCACCCTCCAGGCCAAGTCCCCGATGAATAGTGGGAGGACCCCTGCGTAGAGTGCCCTCCATCGGGGACCCCCGCCTCCTCCGGACGGCAAGATGGTACGCCATGGCGTGTCCGGACGGCCGGCGAGGATGGCAAAGTTGAGGGTGTGCAGGAGCAGCCCGTACAGGAAACCCCTCCGCGCGGAACTGAAAGGCACGGAGGGGATTTCCCCGAGGCGGCTCAAGTTGTGAGGCGCCGGCCCCCGAGGGAGGTTCCGGGGTTTGGCGCCGATGAGGAATTCCGTCCGGACGGGGGTCAGTTCGGACGGGATCTCCCCACGTGCTTGAGCCTCCTCGATGCACCTAACGGAGTCAGGGCCCAGAGCTGTTTTTAGCGACTCGATGGCATCGGCCGCGTGGCGGACGTTGGCAGAATTTAGGCGCCGCGCCAGCGTGTCTGGCGCCATCCAGCCCGCTCCTCTGCCATCGAGCAGGTCCCTGACCCTGGTCACCTCACCAGCCACAGCCCTCTCTTCCGACCGCCACATAAAACCTCGGCCGTGGAGGTACGGATTCCCGAGCAGCGGTTCCTGCAGGACGGCCGCCACTCCAGCCGGCGGAGAGCTGCGCTTGGTGGAGACTTTGTTCCAGACCCTGATGAGTTCCCTGTAAAAGACAGGCAGCTCCCGGAGGGCGGTCCTGGCACCCCCCAAGTTCACAAACAGGAGCTGCGTGTCATAATTGAGGTCGAGCTGCTGGCGGAAGAAATACCTCGCCAGAGCACACCACCTAGGAGGGGGCTCGACGTAAAGGTATCTCTGCAGCGTCTGAAGACGGAAAGTCGCGAGCTGGGCGCTGACGCACACCAACGACTGACCGCCCTCCTCAAGCGGGAGACTCAGGACCGCGGCAGAGACCCAGTGCTTCCTGTTGTTCCAGAAGAAGTCCACCAGCTTCTTCTGTATCTTGGCGACAAACGCAGGGGGAGGGGTCAAAGTGACCAGCCGGTACCACAACATTGCGGCCACCAGCTGGTTTATGACTAGCGCTCGACCCCTGTAGGACAGCACTCGGAGCAGTCCTGTCCAGCGCCCTAGGCGAGCGGCGACCTTGGCCTCCAGCTCCTGCCAGTTCGCCGGCTAGGCTCCCTCGTCGGGGCTAAGGTAGACTCCCAGATAGAGGAGATGGGTCGTGCTCCAGGCAAAAGGCCTGAGCTCCTCCGGCAGGGAGTCCACCCGCCACTGACCCACCAGGAGTCCGGAACATTTCTCCCAGTTGATCCTGGCGGAGGACGCGGCCGAGTAAATCTCCTGGCACTCACGCATCCTCCGCAGGTCAGCGGGATCCTCTACCGCGAGGAGCACGTCATCGGCGTAAGCCGAGAGGACGACCTCCACGCCCGGCCCTTGCAGAGCCAGTCCCGTCAACCTCGTCCGCAAGAGGCGCAGGAAAGGCTCCACGCAAACAGCATATAACTGGCCAGACATGGGGCATCCCTGGCGCACGCCTCTCCTAAAGCGAAGGGGCGCCGTCAAGGATCCGTTAACCTTAATCAGACACTCCGCGGCGGCGTACAAAAGTCGGATCCGGGCGACGAAATGCGTCCCGAACCCGAAAGCGCGCAGAGTTCCGAGCAGATAGTCGTGATCCACCCTGTCGAACGCCTTCTCTTGGTCGAGGGATAGGAAGGCGACCGACAGACCAGCCTCCTGGGAACAATGGATGAGGTCCCGGACCAGATGGATGTTATCGTGGATTGTCCGGCCCGGGACCGTGTATGACTGGTCGGGGTGGATCATGTGGTCCAGCACGGCACCAAGGCGAGCAGACATCGCCCTGGCGAAGATTTTGTAGTCCGTGCTGAGGAGGGAGACCGGGCGCCAGTTCTTAAGGAGGCGGAGATCGCCCTGCTTAGGCAGCAGGACGATGACTGCCCTGCGCCAAGAGAGGGGCATCTCCCCGGTCGCCAGACTTTCCCCCAGGACCCGCGCGTAGTCGCTCCCCAGGACGTCCCAGAACGCCCTGTGGAACTCCACGGTCAGCCCGTCCAGCCCCGGGGATTTTCCCCTCGAGAGCCGGGCGAGGGCACCGGTCAGCTCCGCCAGGCTTAGCGGAGCTTCCAGATTTTCGGCGCCCTCCGGGCTGACCTTCGGCAGGTCCTCCCACAAAACTCTACGCGCTTCCTCGCTGGACGGATCCGGAGAGAACAGAGCCCCGTAATATTCACGGACCCTGTTGTTGACGCCCTCCGGATCTGAGACGAGAGAGCCGTCGTCGGCCAGCAGCGTCAAGAGCTGCTTACGGACACTCTGCCTTTTTTCCAGCGAGTAGAAGAAGGGGGAGCCGCGGTCCAGATCCTGCAGGAACCGGATCCGCGACCTCACGAACGCGCCTCGGGACCCGACGAGCTGCGGGTCCTTCAGCGCGGCCTTCTTCGCTTCGTACACCGTCCGCAGGGCCGGGTCCTGGACGACTTGACCGAGACGGGCTTCCAGGTCGAGCACCACTTTTTCTAGGCGCCCGACTCTGGCCGCCCGCCTCTTGGTCGACCCCCTCGCGTACTCTTGACAGAAGACGCGGACGTGAGCCTTGCCCACGTCCCACCATAGCCTCAAGGAGGGGAAGCCCCCCTGCTTCCTTCTCCAGTCGGACCAGAATCGACGGAACGAGTCCTGGAAACACACGTCCTCCAGCAGCCGGTTGTTAAAGTGCCAGTACGCGGACCCTGTCCTCGCGCGGAGCGAAGCGAGCTCCGCCCACACCAGGTGGTGGTCCGAACACGGCACCGGCCGCATGGAGGCCGCCGGGACGCAGGAAACGTACGCCCGAGACACGTAAAGGCGGTCGACTCTAGACCATCCAACTCCAGGCCTCACCCAAGTAAAGGCGCTGGAGTCGGGGTGGAGATTTCGCCAGACGTCCACCAAGTCGAAGGACCCGACCAGGTCCCTCAACTTCTCCATCGCCGTCATGCACTGCGGGGCACCGGAGCGGTCCCTCGCCTCGAGGGTGCAGTTAAAATCCCCCCCGAGGACAATGCAGTCGCCGACGTCGACGGAGCCAAGAAGAGCGGACACCTCTTCAAAGAAGCGCGTTTGCTGCGGGCCGGGATGAGGGGCGTACACGTTCACGAGATGGAGCGGCACGTCCCCCAGGCGAACCGTTACGTGCAGCAAGCGGCCTGGCACGGGCTCCTCGACCCCCAAGATCTCCGGCTGAAAATGCGGGCCCAGCAAGATGGCCACCCCACTAGAAATGGCGGTGAGGTGGCTCATGCGGACCTCTCCTTGCCATTCCAGGAGCCACGTGGCTTCGTCTCCCGGAACGGTGTGGGTTTCTTGCAGGAAGCACACCGCATATTTCCCCTCCCGCAGGAGTGAAAAATTGTCAAATCTACGGCGTGCCCCTCTGCCGCCGTTGATGTTGAGGCTGGCTATGGTTATCTTCATGACTAGAGCATAGTGCAACCTCTACCTTAACCTATTGTGGGGGAGGGAGCGGAGTCTTTTGTTGAACTCCGCTCCTTCAGCAGCCCAGCGAGGAACTTTTTGAGCCGGCGCAGCTCAAGGCCTTGAGCCTTTAATAAGGGCCCGCCCGCGGCCATGGTTTTAGCGGCGGCGCGGACGGACGCGACGAGCAGCCCCGGCTCGGACCATCTTTCCAGGGCCAGATGGGCTTGGTCGCGGCGACCCCGGCACTGGACCAAAAAGTCCCGGAGTTCCTCTGCGGGAATGAGGAGGGTCTCAGTGGCGGCCGCGAGCAGATCCACCGCCTCACTGGCGATGGACTCGAGATCTTCACCCGCGTCCTCCACCGAGTCCCCGTCCCCCTCCGGGAGGTCGCCGCCAGCAGCCGGCCCGTCGACCGCACGAGGTACGGCAAACGGCCCGGCCGCTCCATCTGGCCCTGGCTCTGCCCCGATCCCACCCCCAGGATCGTCGGCAGAGGAGTCCCCACTGGGCTCTTTTAAAATTGGTGCTGGGTCGGGAAGCGACAGCGGAAGGGGTTCCTCCTCCGCCCCAGGAGCCGGGGAACACGGAGAGACCTGGTTTAGAAAATTCTCCAGGTCCACCAAGTCCCTCAGCTCCAAAGTAGGGGGCGAGGGTTGTTGTTCTTCCCCCTCCCCGCCGCCTCCCCCCAGCCCAGCGTGTACGGATTCATTAAACTTGTTCATATTTTCAGTTTCTACCGAGTCGAGCAAATCCCGGGGGAAGTTGGGTATTGGCTGGACGGGCTCAGGTTCGGCCTTTTCGGCCCCGCCCGCCTCGGTCCCCGGGACGCTCGACCCGGCGGCTACGCATTCTTCCTCTGGCCCCACGCCCCCCACGACAGGCAGATCTTCCACGCCCTCCCCAGGAGGCAGCAGCTGGGCAGCCTCGACTGCCTCACCCTACCCGGGGAAATACTCCTCGCGCCTGCAGCGCAATTTGGGGGCGCTGGTGGGGGACGCGGGACACGCGGCGGGCACCGCCTCCTCCGCAGAGGGATGTTGTTCCCCCTCCGCCTCATTGGGGCGGTGCCTCTTTTTGTTCCTGGGGGCGCGCGGAGTCAGGGAGACCTCCATGTCTGCCGAGGCCTCCCGCTCCGCCCCCCCTTTTCCTTTTCTTGCCCGCGCCCGGGCCCCTCTGTGGTGTTGTTCAAGGGCTCGGGCACGGGCTCGGGGCACCCCGCGCTCGCCGGTGACTGGGTTGGGCTGAGCGCGGTGGTCAAATTATCTGGCGCACGGAGGGGACCCGCCTCTTGATGTTTTGCCTTCTTCCGCGCCTTCTTTCCGGTCGGACGCTCTCCCTCCCCCCCGCCGGAGGCCCTGAAAACAAAGGCCTCCGACGATGCCCGCGCACCTACGGCTCCCGGCACGCGGACGCAACTAGGGGGAGGGGTGGCGGCGGCGCCAGCCTTGGCCGCCTTCGGTGGTTTGGCGGCCTTGGAGGCGGGGCAGTTCTTGCGAACGTGCCCCACCTCTCTGCAGGCATGGCACCGCACGCCGTCCGACGTCCAGAAGACGCGGTAGGCAGTCCCCTCGTGCACCACATTAAAAGACCCCTCCGTCGTCTCCTCCCGCGCCAGCCGGACAAAGAGCTGGCGGCGGAAGGAGAACACGTGGCGCAGGCTGCTCTCCCTGAGGCCGAGCGGTATGGGGTTGATCCCCGACCTTACCTCCCCCAGTTGGTGTAGGTGAGGGAGGAGGAGCCCAGCGGGAACAAAGGGCGGGACGTTCGATATGATGACCCTCTGCGCGGTGGCCTCGAGAGGGTCCACCGGCAGGAACGTCCCGCCCACCGTGAGCCCCTTTTCGAGGGCCAGGGACACCGCCCGCTCCGACCCCAGGAAGAAAACAGCCTTCCCAGACATCTTGGAGGCTGCGACAATGGCCGAGGGGCCGACTACCCCAGCCATCGCCCGCACGCACTCCTCGATGCTCATTGTGGGGTGAGTGTAGCTCT
This sequence comes from Pristiophorus japonicus, assembly GCF_044704955.1. Lineage (NCBI taxonomy): Eukaryota > Metazoa > Chordata > Chondrichthyes > Pristiophoridae > Pristiophorus > Pristiophorus japonicus. The sequence continues at coordinate 235,062,647 of NC_091983.1, forward strand.
TGACCCCGTGTTTCCTGGTTATAAGTGTAAAAGGTGGCAGGGCAGCGGGTGGCGCAGGAGGTGCCGTGGATGTGGACACCGCCTGCGCATACGTCCTTGCTGGCCCTGCCACCGGCGTGGATGAGGTCGCCATCACGGGGTCCCTTTAAGGGCTACACCCACCCCAAAGTCACAGGCCTTAATGGTCTTAATTAGGCCTCGTATATTAACTGAGCAGAGGAGCCCTTAACGAGGCACCTCTCCCCTCTGCTCAGTTGTCTTAATTGTTTTTTTTTAATTAATTTGGAAGAAAGAGGCCTCAGAGAGAGAGGGGAGAAACAGAGTAACAGAGAAAGAGAGAGAGAGAGGGGGGTGGGAAGGGGGGGGGGACTGCGAGGGCAGGTCTCCCCTCGCAGCTGTGGGTGGGTGCACTCCCCAGATGGCAAAACACACAAGCACAGTCTTTGGGTTGGTCTTCAGGTGGGGGGAGAAGATGTCTTCACCTGGGGTAGCTAGAGCCACCAGGCACGCACTCCTAACGATGTTAATTGGGTAAATCTTCAGCCTGGTAGCTCCAGCTATCCCAGGCTAGGCAAATGTGGGGGGGGTTCCAATTGTGGGGGGGGCCTAGTTGTAAGCACGGCCCCCACGCACACTTCCACACACACACACACCCCCCGCGATGTTCCGGCCCTCAGTGGTCTTCTTTCCTCCCCCCACCGATACAACAAAGTCTTTTTGGGAAATGCACCCACACCCACCTGTAGAAATGTTGAGTCTCCCTCCTTCCACACTGGATGTTGTTGGTCTTTTCCCCCTCTCTCCAACTCCTTGCAGAAATGGTAAAATGTTGAAATGTTTTCTGCTTCCTCCTCTCCCTCTGGGTAAAAGTTGGTGGTGAAGCCCCTTCCCTCCTTCTCTTCCTGGGCTGGTCTCAGGGCTCTCCAGGCAGGAGCTCAAGTTGCTCGCTGCTTCTCTCACAGCTCACAGCTCCAACTGAGCAGGACACGCCTCTACTGCTCTACCACTGGTAGGGGAGACTAGAACTAGGGGGCACAGCCTCAAAATACGGGCGAGCCCATTTAAAACCGAGTTGAGAAGGAATTTCTTCTCCCAGAGGGTTGTCAATCTGTGGAATTCTCTGCCCAAGGAAGCAGTTGAGGCTAGCTCATTGAATGTATTCAAGTCACAGATAGATAGATTTTTAACCAATAAGGTAATTGAGGGTTACGGGGAGAGGGCGGGCCAGTGGAGCTGTTTCCACGGCCAGATCAGCCATGATCTTATTGAATGGCGGAGCAGGCTCGAGGGGCTAGATGGCCTACTCCTGTTCCTAATTCTTATGTTCTTATGTTCTTATGTTTATTGTACAAAAGTCTTCTATCGGCATATAAATAGTAAACGGGTTGTAAGAGGAGGGGTGGGGCCAATTCGGGACCAAAAAGGTGACCTATGCATGGAGGCCGAGAGTATGTATGGCTGAGGTACTAATTGAGTACTTTGCATCTGTGTTCACCAAGGAAGAGGATGCTGCCATAGACGTAGTGAAGGAGGAGGTAGGGGAGATACTGGATGGGCTAAAAATTGATAAAGAGGAGGTACTTGAACAGCTGACTGTATTTAAAGTAGATAAATCACCAGGATAGGATGGGATGCATCCTCGGATGCTGAGGGAATTGAAGGCCGAGATCGTGGAGGTACTGACCATAATATTCCAATCCTCTTTAGATGCCGGGGTGGTGCCAGAGGACTGGAGAATTGTAAATGTTACATCATTGTTCAAAAAACTAGTGTAACGATAAACCCAGCAACTATAGACTGATCAGTTTAACCTCGGTAGTGGGGAAGCTTATAGAAACAGTGATCAGGGACAAAACTAATAGTCACTTGGACAAGTGTGGATTAGTAAAGGAAAGGCAGCACAGATTTGTTAAAGGCAAATCGTGTTTAACCAAATTGATCAACGATTTTGATGAGGTAACAGAGAGGGTTGATAAGGGCAATGCGGTTGAGGTGGTGTACATGGACTTCCAAAAGGTGTTTGATAAATTGCCACATCATAGGTTTACCAGTGAAGTTAAAGCCCATGGAATAAAAGGGACAGTTGCAGTTTGGATACGGAATGGGCTCAGTGACAGGAAACAGAGAGTCGCGGTGAATGGTTGTTTTTTGGACTGGAGGAAGGTACACAGTGGTGTTCCCCAGGGGTCGGTACTCGGACCACTGCTTTTCTTGATATATATTAATGACTTGGACGTTGGTGTACAGGGCACAATTTCAAAACTTGCAGATGACACAAAACTTGGAAGTATAGTGAACAGTGAGGGGGAGAGTGATAGATTTGAGGAAGACATAGCCAGACTGGTGAAATGGGTGGACACGTAGCAGGTGAAATTTAACGCAGAAACTCGTGAAGTTTAGGTACAATCCGAAAGGGGGTGCAGGAGCAGAGAGACCTGGGTGTATGTGTGCATAAATCATTGAAGATGGCTGGGCAGTTTGAGAAAGCAGTTAAAAAGGCTTGTGGGATCCAGGGCTGCATAAATAGAGGTATAGCGTACAAAAGTGTGGATATTATGATGACCCAGTATAAAACATTGGTTCGGCCCCAACTGGAGACTGTGTCCAATTCTGGGCACCACACTTTAGGAAGGATGTGAAGGCCTTCGAGAAGGTGTAGAAAAGATTCCTGAGAATGATTCCAGGAATGAGGGACTTCAGTTATGTGGGTCGATGGAGAAGCTGGGGTTGTTCTCCTATGAGCAGAGAAGATTGAGAGGAGATTTGATGGAGGTGTACAAAACCATGAGGAGTCTGGGCAAAGTCGATAGAGAGAAACTGTTCCCATTGATAGAAGGGTCGAGAACAAGAGGACACAGATTTAAGGTGATTGGCAAAAGAACCAAAGGCCATCTATGATTTTTTTAATTACACAGCGAGTGGTTGGGTTCTGGAATGCACTGTCTGAAAGGGTGGTGGAGACAGACTCAATCTTATCTTTCAAAAGGGAGTTGGGTGAGTATCTGAAGGAAACAATAATTGCAGGGCTATGGGGAAAGGGTGGGGGAGGGGGACTAGCTGGGAGCTGGACCGTGCTGCTTGGGCTGAATGGCCTTCTTCCGTGCTGTAACCATTCTATGATTCTATGATAGGCCCAAACCGGGTAATGACGGCAAGTTTCCTTCCCTAAAGATGTAAATACTGATTTCCTGTAATCTGTAAGAACTCCTGGAGACTCCTGTTTGGAATGTTTAATGTTAATCTGTGCTAAACAATGAGAAACCCCTGTAAGAAACATTTTGTGGAAATGTAAAACCACACAAACTGTAATCAGAAGAGAAACCCCAACACAATAGAACCGATACATCTATAAGAATCCTTTGTGGAAATGTAAACACCAATACTGACTAATCCTTTGTAGAAATGTAAACACCGATACCGACTATGTAAGAACTATAATGAGACACAGTGAGGTCCATGATAGCGTAGACTATAGACAATAGACCAGTTTCTGAAGTGCTAAATGCATGCTCAAAGAAGATAGATGATCGATGGATCAAAGGAAGGATTCAACGAGCGGCAGGTAGCCATGGAAACAACACAGGAGTAAAGGCAGGGATATGAGCTCACAGACCACGGAACAGCAGCCTGTAGTAGTCAGAGAAGGGTGACCCGGTCAGTCATCAGAAGTTGTGCTCCACAAACCCGTCAGACCACCGGGTCGATCGTGAGTGTGCAGGGAAACTGAGGCAAAGACTCAGTAAAGACGAGTGGGAACACGGCTGCAGTCAAGGAAGGGTGACCTGGTCAGTCATCAGAAGACGTGCATCATGACACGGCAGTGGACCACTGGGACGATCGTGAGCACATAGGGAACTGAGGAACTGGTAACTATAATGCAGCTTATCAGCTCAAGGGACAGACTGATAGGTGCAATGCTGATAACAGGTTGATCAGACTCAGTGGAAATAGTGGCTCAATCAGAATGAGCTCTCTTCACAAAGTGTAATTAAGGGAAGGGTGCGGACAGTAATGAATATCCCTGTGACTGGCTCCCTGCTTCCTCTCCATCTCTCTCACCCTCTCCCTGCAGCACTGAAGGGCTGAGCTTCACTATAAGGAGAGGCCACTTTCACATTACACAGTGTGATCCCATTCAGCTACACCGTCAGTCAGTGGGGCCTCTAGGAGTTCATTCCCGGGCTGATCCTTGTATTAAAATAATCTTCATTCTAATAACTAGAACTGTACAGCCCATTTGGTTAATTGCCTGGTGTGTGGAAGGCCGAGTGTAATTAAGAGGCTGACAGGTTTAATCAGGGCCGTAATACGACTTTATGAAAGGGTTTGTTACTGGAACAGATTTGAATTTAGAGGAATGTTGAGCTCTGAGCTTGCTGGGCCGCTGGTTTTGTTTGTTGAAAGGAAGTGTATTGTTGGAAACTGATTCCCTTCACACAGTCCTATTAATGAGATCTAGGGTTGGAAGTGAGCGATTGAGGATCAGACAATAATTAACAGGCAATTGTGGGGATTTACTTGTGTCACTGACACTATTCCCAACAGGACAGAAGGTCGTGGGGTCAAACCCCAGTCCAGGCCTGAGCATCATGGGATGTCCTGTACTCTGGACTGGATGGTCAGTTGACATTCTGTCCACCTGCCCAGGTGACCGTTAACCATCCAATGGGATTGTGTGACCTGGAGCAGGGATTTCTTCCAGTATCCTGGACAACACTCCTCCCTCAGTCTATACCCGAATCAAACAATTCACCGGCCCATTGCTGTAGGATCTTCCTGTGCACAACATTGGCTGTGTTTGAACAGGTTAAATATAAAAGGATGTGGAGAAAGGGCAGGGAACGGGCAGACAGCTCCAGATGAAGGGCTGCACCAGCACGAGAGTGATGGGCCGAGTGGCTTCTTTCTGTGCTGTAAATTCTGTCTCCCCACAAATCAGCCCCCGGATAGGGCAGGCATCCCACAGTTCCTGTTGGAAGTGATATGTACTTACTATACAGTATAAATGCACATGAGGCCCATGCTTGAGAGGAGGTCAGTCTGTGACCAGCAACCTTTATTCCTTAGTACTCAAGTAATGAAGGTGGGTGGAGCTTCCCCTTTTATATCTGAAGGTCCAGGTTAGGAGTGTCTCCCACCTAGTGGTCATTGTTCTCACAGACTTTGTGGGTCACGACTACCATGGCGCTGCCTCGCATTGGAATGATCTGCTTTGTGTAAGTCCACAGCTGTGCGTCAATCGGCGATAATTTTGGCCTCTTGGCCTTGGACGGCCACAACTTTTCGAACTGTTTGATACCCATCAGGGACTGGCTGGCCCCTGTGTCTAGCTCCATTGATACTGGGATGCCATTTTGGAGCACTTTCATCATTATTGGTGGCTTCCTGGTGTATGAACTGTATACGTGCTCCATATGAACTCACTGAACTTCAGCTTCCAGTGATTTCCTCCAGCGTTCATTTCTGCAATTTCTGCAGGTCTGCTCATCTCTGCAAACTCTGGCTGAGTGTGTGCCTCCACGCCTCCAACATGAGCTGCTGTTGGAAACAAAAGGTCCCTTGCCAGTCGATCGTCCCTGACTGCCCCTGTGACTGTCCTTGAGTGTGCCATTAACAGGTGTTGATGGCCACATTACTGGCCGCATTGTCCCTTGCAATGGCGTGAATCGCTGTTCAACTTGCCATTGTCTCTATCGAACGCCCCCTCTGGGTTTGACTACATGTTGGGGCATGCCTGACTGCCCTTGTCTGCCTGGAGAACTGTGTGCTGCTTTAACAATGTTGAATCTCTGTCCCAACCATTCCTTAACACAGTACCTCTCGTCTGTTCTGCTAGTGGCCATGCTCACGTGGTTTAAATCTCAATTTCTCGGCGCCATTGATACGTCCTTACTATACAGTATAAATGCACACGAGGCCCATGCTTGAGAGAAGGTCAGTCTGTGACCTGTCCTTTATTCCTTAGCACTCAAGTGATGAAGGTGGGTGAAGCATCCCCTTTTATACCTGAAGGTCCAGGTTAGGAGTGTCTCCCACCTAGTGGTCATTGTTCTCACAGTGTACAACTTAGGTCTGATTATACATGGGTTACAATGCTGGTTGAATAAATGACAGGGAGCAAGGCCTCCACTCCCCCACATGTGGCCCTGGGGATGAGGGAGGAAGGGGGATGGACCAGGGAGCGTTGGGAGTTCCTGAGCTCCAGGTACTCAGCGGTTCCCAGCAGAGGTCTGTCTACCTCGAGCCGGCATCGATTGCCCACCAGGGGGCAGGTGGGAGCACCAGGGTCCAAGTCAAGATGGCACGCTCCATCCCTGGGAACAATTGTACAGCAGCCCCTCACACAGAGAGAGAAGGGGACAGCTACAGGAGTCCGAGATAGGGCTGTCAGCCGTTGCTCAGTTGGCAGCACTCTCGTCTCGGAGTCAGAGGGTCGTGGGTTAAAGCTCCATTCCAGAGACATCAGCACATAATCCATACTGACGCTCCCACAGCACTGTACTATCGGAGGGGCACTACTGAGGGAATGCTGCATTGTTGGATGAGCAGCTCTGTCGGAGAAGTAGTACTGAATGAGCACTGCACTGTCGGAGGGGCAGTACTGAGAGAACGCTGCACGGTCAGAGCGGCAGTACTGAGGGAGCACTGCACTGTTGGAGGGGCAGTACTGAGGGAACGCTGCATGGTCAGAGCGGCAGTACTGAGGGAGTGCTGCACTGTCGGAGGGGCAGTATTGAGGGACTGCTACACTGTCAAAGGGGCAGTACTGAGGGAGCGGTGGACTGTCGGAGGGGCAGTATTGAAGGACTGCTGCACTGTCGGAGGGGCAGTACTGAGGGAGCGGTGTACTGTTGGAGGGGCAGTATTGAGGGACTGCTGCACTGTCAGAGGGGCAGCTCTGAGGAAACACTGCATTGTCGGAGGGTCACTCCTGAGGGAGCGCTGTATTGTCGGAGGGTCAGTACTGAGGGAGTGCTGCACTGTCGGAGGTTCACGACTGAGGGAGTGCCGCACTGTCGGAGGTTCACTACTGAGGGAGTGCTGCACTGTTGGAGGGACAGTACTGAGGGAGTGCTGCGCTATTGGAGGGGCAGTACTGATGGAGTGCTGCACTGTTGGAGGGACTGTACTGAGGGACGCTGCTCTGTCGGAGGGTCAGTACTGAGGGACGCTGCACTGTCAGAGGGTCAGTACTGAGGGACGCTGCACTGGCAGAGGGTCAGTACTGAGGGAGTGCTGCACTGTCAGAGGGTCAGTACTGAGGGTGTGCTGCACTGTCAGAGGGACAGTACTGCGGGAGTTCTGCACTGTCGGAGGGTCAGCACTGAGGGAAGGCTGCTCTGTCGGAGGGACAGTACTGAGGGAACGCTGCACTGTCAGAGAAAGTACTGAGGGAGTGCTGCACTAGTGGAGGGTCAGTACTGAGGGAACGCTGCTTTAGACCAAAGCACCATCTGCTATCACAGGTGGACGTAAATGACGCTGTTTGAAAATAAATTTAAAATCTGGGATCTGTAAAAGTGACCATGAAACTGTCAGACTGTTGTAAAAACCCAACTGGTTCTGTAATGTGCTTCAGGAAAGGAAACCTGCCATCCTTACCCGGTTTACTGCTGTCCAGTTACAGCGAGTGAGCCATAAAACTCCTTTTATTTCTCTCAGCCCACTGAGGGTGTTTGAAGCACAAGTGACCATCACCGACCCTGATCTATAACTCAGTGCCAGAGGTTCTGGTTGGAGAAGATTCACTAAATCAGCTCATTGTTTGAACTGCCACAAGCGATGTAAGATTACTCAGAACACATCTTTATCACAAAGCTCACACAACCTCAGGCACAGACTGAGGGAGAGACCCCCACACCCCTAGCCCAGGGAACACTGTCTGGAGGGAGAGACTCCCTCACCCCGAGCCAAGCAACACTGTCTGGAGGGAGAGACTCCCTCACCCCTAGTCCAGGGAACACTGTTTGGAGGGAGAGACTCCATCACCCCTAGCCCAGGTAACACTGTCTGGAGCGAGAGACTCCCTCACCCCTAACCCAGGGAATACTGTCTGGAGACACAAAGTGTGAGAGGCTTGCAATGAATCTCAGCAATAAACACCCACGCAAAGTACTTTCAATGCTGTATAAGTAGATAATTGATATCTGACTTACAGCTAAACGAGTAATGGTTCTTCAATTCAACATCTTCAAAGAGTAATGAATAATGTTTAAACATTACTGAAAGGCAGAAACTGCAGTGAGCTCAGAGGGACACAGGAAGGAATTGTAATCACAGAAAGACGTGTATTTCTACAGCACCTTCCAATGGGCAGCAAAGGGCTGAGCATGTGACAGGGTCGAGGCCTGGTCCTGGTCGGCTTCTGATCAGGTTTCACAGACACATCGCCCTGAGATTCACCGAGTCCTCGTTTCTAGTTCTCGGCTCAGCACTTTCCCTCGCCCCAAATTATTTCGGGTCATCGTTTTCAGGCAGTTTGCGGGCGTCGGTGGATTCACCGCGCTCGGTCGGTAACCCTTTACCGCCCCATTACTGCCCCCCACAGGCGCTAACGGGAGGCACAAGCCAGGCCAATTTCTCCCGCTATATCTCCTGGGGTGAATGGGACTGTTTCCATTGGGAGGCTCGGTTGGATCAGACCTTTTGGAATTGATGAAGCTTTTCCTACCTGTCTGTGTAATATCTTCACAATCATAAAGTGGGCCTTGCCGAGCCCAGGAACTGGCCGCCCCTCAATCCATCAGTGAAACTGCTATCGCCCGGGCCCCATCTCACACACAGGCTGCACACAGTCACCTCTCTCCGTCCGCTCAAGGTGATAGCGAGGAGACTCACCAGCAGAGAGTGTGTGGAGCTGGGCCTGGGGCTGGGAGAGCCCCAGGAGAAGGATAGACACGCACACAATCGCTGAGCAGAAGCAGCGGCACTGAAAGGACAGACAGACTAGCTGAGGGCCACACAGCAGGCTCTGATTCCCTGAGCCTCCGACACTGGGCTGGGATGAAGTGTAATTGAGGACTTTCTCATGGATCCCTGCTCCTTGTCCCCAGCCACGCACAGGGAATAAGGATTGAGCATTGGATTGAGTCCCGGTTTACAGGCATCGGCTGACACTGAGCCCTCAGAGAAATATCATTATCCCCACCACCCCGCCCCACTAAATCCACCTGCAACATCTGGGCAGCAGTTCAGGGACACCACTGGGCAGCAACATCTGGAAATGGCAGTGTGCTCCTGGGAATCTGTCCCCTTCAATCCCCCAGAGTGAAGAATCTTTCTCAATGATTCTTTTCACAGAGTCTTCACTGCGGGTTCAATATTGGCCATGTGTGGTTAGTAAATACAATTCTACACAAAGCCCCCTCAGAAATCAGCAGCTCATTTTCACACAGGGATCTCACAGAACAGAAAGAGGCCATTCGGCCCATCGTGCCTGTGCTGGTTCTTTTATCCGGTCATTATCGCATTGCTGTTTGTGGGAGCTTGCTGTGCACAAATTGGCTGCTGCATTTCCTACATTACAACAGTGACTACACATCAAAAGCACTTCCTTGGCTGTAAAACACTTTGGGACTTCCTGAGATGGTGAAAGGCGCAATAGAAATGTCGGTCTTTCTTTTTACTTTCCAGCTCTCCCATCGGGTGTAACGGGGAGGTGACACGATGCTGTCTGACTGGGATAGTCCCACCATCAGATTCCCCAAATTCACATTCAGAGAGAGAGAGAGATAGGGGAGGGAGACAGAGAGAGAGATAGAGGAAGAGATAGACAGCTAGAGCGACACACAGACAGAGGTGGGGAGACAGAGAGAGGGAGGGAGGGGGAGACAGAGAGAGGAAGGGGGAGACAGAGAGGGAGGGAGGGGGAGACTTACCCTCACTGATCGGGGTCCCTGGGCTTTAGTTCTGAAGCAGTCTGATCTCCTGCTGCTGTTTCCCAGTCGCTCTGTCACAGATCCCGAGCTCTCCTTGTTTCCCCACAAGGGATGTTTCAGTAACGGAGAGAGAGAGAGGGAGTGGGGATGGGGTGCAGGTCAGTCAAGGTTGCTCCCCCAGGACCCTGCACCAGACGGAAGGACTCGGGGTCAGGAGGAGCTTTGTGTTTGGGAGTTTCTCAGAGCCCAGAGTGAATGTGACACAAGTCCCTGTGTCCACCGTCACTGGCTCTCGCTCCCTCTCATTCTCAGGCTTCACCACAGCACCTGGAGCCCGGCTTTTATTATCAATCTTTTCTTGGGCTGCAGTGAATAATTGAAGCTGTGTGGAGAGGCTGTCTGGGTGTGTGAGGAGTGGGAGGTTCCTGTGTAAGGTGCTGCTGGTCTCTGCTCCCCATCTCAAGCCTCTTCTTTCATTCTGCTCTCTCGCAGATGCTGATTAAAGGCTCTGTGCCGATTGGTTAGTGAGCGGCCAATGATGGCATGTGGTGACAGCTTGTCTGTCTGGGATTGACATCCAACTGACTGAGTCACAGTGACAGCAAAACTACAACTTGCATTTATATAGCGCCTTTAACTAGGAAACCTCCCAAGGTGTTTCACAGGAGCCTAGATCAGACACAAATGTGGCACCGAGACACGTAAGGTGATGTTAGAACAGGTGAACAAAAGCTCGGTCAAAGAGGGAGGTTAAAAGGAGGGTCTTAAAGGAGGAGAGAGAGGTAGAGAGGAGGATATGTTTAGGGAGGGAATTCAAGAGCTTCGGACCTAGGCAGCTGAAGGCACAGCCACCAAAGATGGAGCGATAAATATCGAGGATGGACAAGGGACCAGATTTGGAGTAGCACAGCGATCTTGGAGGGGTGTAGGGTGGGAGGGGGATACAGAGATAGGGAGGGGTGTAGGTGGGAGGGGGTTACATGGATAGGGAGGGGTGTAGGGTGAGATGTGGTTACAGGGATAGGGAGGGGTGTAGGGTAGGATGAGGTTACAAGGATAGGGAGGGTGTAGGGTGGGAGGGGGTTACAGGGATAGGGAGGGTGTAGGGTGGGAGAGGGTTATAGGGATAGGGAGGGGTGTAGGGTGGGAGGGGGTTACAGGGATAGGGAGGGGTGTAGGTGGGAGGGGGTTACAGGGATAGGGAGGGGTGTAGGTTGGGAGGGGGTTCCAGGGATAGGGAGGGGTGTAGGTGGGAGGGGTGACAGGGATAGGGAGGGGTGTAGGATGGGAGGGGGCTACAGGGATAGGGAGGGGTGTAGGGTGGGAGGGGGTTACAGGGATAGGGAGGAGTGTAGGGTGGGAGAGGTTACAGGGATAGGGAGGGGTGTAGGGTGGGAGGGGGTTCCAGGGATAGGGAGGGGTGTAGGGTGGGAGGGTGTTACAGGGATAGGGAGGGGTGTAGGGTGGGAGAGGTTACAGGGATAGGGAGGGGTGTAGGGTGGGAGGGGGTTACAGTGATAGGGAGGGATGTAGGTTGGGAGGGTTTTACAGGGATAGGGAGGGGTGTAGGTTGGGAGGGGGTTACAGGGATAGGGAGGGGTGTAGGGTGGGAGGGGTTACAGAGATAGGGAGGGTGAGGTTACTGAAGGGTACATTGTGTAACATGGGTTCTGGACAATCTATCTCCCTCACTCAAGTGTTGTACTCACAGCTGACCCATCAGCGCTCACTGATCCCCGACACGGAGACAGTGAACTGGAGTCACTAATGGCTGTCTAGAATCACATCACAAGACAGAGACAGAGAGATTGATGCAGGTGATAAGGCCTGAGAAACACAGGCACAAACTGTAAATGATCTCGGTGACATTTTTGTATGAAGTGAGATTTAACCCCCTCCTCTCCGCAACCTTCTGGAACCTTCTGTTCCTGGAGCCTGGAATCCTCTGGTTTGGGTGTTGTGTGTGACTGAAGGTTTAGGGCCTTTTGTTAATGCCCACTCCCACTCCCTGCTCTTTCCCCATAGCCCTGAAAATCTTTCCCCTTCCAGTATTAATCTCTTTCCCTTTTCAAACTTACTGTTGAATCTGCTCCCACCGCCCTTTCAGGCAGCGCTTTCCAGATCACAACAACTCGCATCAAAAATATTCTCCTCATCTGGTTCTGTCGCCAATCACCTTAAATCTGTGTCCTCTGGTTACTGACCCTGCCAGTGGAAACAGTCTCTCCTTATTTACTCGATGAAAACCCACCATGATTCTAGTACCAGTCCAGTAAATCCCCTCTGCACCCTCTCCAAGGCCTTGACATCCTTCCTAAAGTGTGGGGCCCAGAATTGGACACAATTCTCCAGTGGGGGCCTAACCGGTTCTTTAAATGAAAGTTTATCATAACCGCCTTGCTCTTGTACTCTATTCCTCTATTAATAAAGCCCAGGATCCCGTGTGCTATTTAACAGCTTTATCAACTTGTCCTGTCACCTTCAGAGACTTGTGAGGGGGAGGGGCAGAGAAACAGGGGAATGAGGAAACAGCGGAGGCAGCATGCTATAGACAGGGCGAAGTGATCCCACAATCAACAGATCAGATCAAAGCTCTGCAGTCCTGTCACATCCAGTCGTGAATGGTGGTGGACCATTAAACAACGGGAGGAGGAGGCTCCATGGATATCCACATCCCCAATGATGAAAGAGCCCGGCACGCAAGTGCAAAAGACAAGGCTGAAACGTTTGCAACCAGGTTCCGCAAGAAGTGCCAAGTCGATTGTTACATCTTGAATAAAGAGTCAGACTAGATATTGCAAGCTCAAAGTAAGGTGTGACCGTAGTCTTTTATTACAGATCTCAGAATGCCTCTCCAACCTGTGAGGCCTCCTTCTATACAGGTGCTCCTAAGGGAATGTAGGATCCATTGGGACGTCGGGGGATAAGCCCTCTGGTGGTTAGACATGGTATTTACAGGTTTACATACATAACATGGATGATCCACATTGGCCTCCCCCTGAGATCCCCACCATCACAGAAGCCAGTCTTCAACCAATTCGATTCACTCCACGTGATATCAAGTAACGGCTGAGCGCACTGGATACAGCAAAGGCTTTGGGACCTGACAACATAGAAGACATAGACATAGAAATTTACAGCACAGAAGGAGGCCATTCCGGCCCATCGTGTCCGCGCTGGCCAACAAAGAGCCACACGGCCCTCGGTCAGCATCCCGGCTGTCGCGCTGAAGACATGTGCTCTCGGACTACCCGTAACTCTAACCAAGCTGTTCCAGTACAGCTATAACACAGGCTTCTACGCAGAATTTGGAAAACTGCTCAGGTATATCCTGTCCATGAAAAGCAGGACAAATCCAATCTGGCCAATTACCACCCCATAAGTCTACTCTCAATCATCAGCAAAGTGATGGAAGATGTAGTTAACAATGCTACAAGCAGCACATATTCATCAATAATCTGCTTAGCAAATCTCAGTTTGGGTTCCGCCAAGACCACTCAGCTCATTACAGCCTTGGCCCAAACATGGACAAAGGAGCTGAATTCAGAGGTAAGGTGAGAGTGACTGCCCTTGACATCAAGGCAGCATTTGACCGAGTGTGGCATCAAGGAGCCCGAGTAAAATCAGGGTGGAAAATCTCGACTGGCTGGAGTCACATATCACAACGGTAGATGGTTATAGTTGTTGGAGCCCCAGGTCATCGCTGTAGGAGTTTCTTAAGGCAGTGTCCTAGGCCCAAACATCTTCAGCTGCTTCATCAATGACCTTCCCTCCATCATAAGGTCAGAACTGGGGATGTTCACTGAAGATTGCACAGTGTTCAGTGCCAATTGCAACTCCTCAGATAATGAAGCAGTCCATGCCTGAATGCAGCAAGACCTGGATGACATTCAGGCTTGGGCTGATAAGTGACAAGTAACATTCGCACCACACAAGCTCAAGGCAATGACTTTTTCAACAAACGAGAGTCTAACAACCTCACTTTGATATTCAACAGCATTACCATCGCCGAATCGCCCACCTTCAATATCCTGGATGTCACCATTGGCCAGAAAATAACTGGACCAGTCACATAAATACAGTGGCAACAAGAGCATGTCAGAGGCAGGGTATTTTGCGGTGATTGTCTCACCTCCTGAATCCCCAAAGTTTTTCTACCATTTAGAAGGCAAAAGTCAAGAGTGTGATGGAATACTCGGCACTTGGCTCGTTGAGTGCAGCTCCAACAACATTCAAGAAGCTCGACAGCATCCAAGACAAAGCAGCCCGGTTAATTGGCATCCCATCCACCACCATAAACAATCACTCCCCCCACCACTGGTGCACCGTTGCTGCAGTGTGTACCATCGACAAGATACACTCCAACAACTCGCCAAGGCTTCTTCGGCAGCACCTCACACACCCTGACCTCTCCCACCTAGAAGGACAAGGGCAGCAGGTGCATGGGAACATCATCATCTCCAAGTTACACACCATCCTGATTTGGAAATAAATCGCGGTATCTTCAAGGTCACTGGGTCGAAATCCTGAAACTCCCTCCCTAACAGCACTGTGGGAGCACCTTCACCACATGGACTGCAGTGGTTCAAGAAGGCGGCTCACCACCACCTTCTCAAGTGCAATTAGGGATGGGCAATAAATGCCGGCCTTGCCAGTGACGCCCACATCCCAGGAATAAATAATAAAAGAATGAGGAAACAGTCTGAGGCGGGAGGTTTCCGAGATTCACCTCACGCCGCGTGGAGACAAATTCCATTCCAACGCTGGAATCTGTCAGAGTGAATTATCCCGCCTCACTTCAGGACCCAATTTCAACAAAGATTTCTCCATCTGACTGTTCCCAGAATCTGATTATTTGCGGCAAACTACTGAAATCACAAGGAAAAAGACACATTTCTGAGCAGCAAATCAGATAACTCTATCATTGAACCATCACAAGCTGCCCTCGAGGCAATCTTCAAACACTGGATTCAATGTTGTGCTGCGAGCGGGAGTTAGTGTACCACAGACTCCAGCACTTTCTCCCACACATTGCTGACAATTCCCAGACCTGACTTCAGTCTCCGACAGCCCGTTACTCTTTATTGCAGCTCTCACACTCCCAGCCTTTGTCACAAGCTCCCGGTGCCAGCCGGGGCTCAGTGGGTCGCACTCTCACCTCTGGGTCAGAGGTCATGGGTCCACAACTTAATGAGGAACAGGAGGAGGCCGTTCAGCCCCTCGAGCCTGTGCCACCATTCAATGTTGTGCTGTGAGCGGGGGTTAGTGTAACACAGACTCCAGCACTTTCTCCCACACATTGCTGACAATTCCCAGACCTGACTTCAGGGGACGTGGGCCCTTTAAACATGGTCACATATGATATTGTAATTGGAATAAGGAAATGGCGGATTGCGAAATAATTACTTTATATCGATCATCACAGTAGAGGAAGAGGATACAATACCAGCAATGGACCAGGGATGGAAGATATGTTACAGTTTATATAAATCTCTGATCAGACCCCACCTGGATCCTGCGATCAGTTCTGGGCACGACCCCTCAGGAAGGATATATTGGCCTTGGACGGGGGCAGCGTAGATTCACCAGAATGATACAGGGGCTAAAAGGGTCAATTATCAGGACAGGTTGCGGAGACTAGAAACATAGAAACATAGAAAATAGGTGCAATAGTAGGCCATTCGCCCCTTTAAGCCTGCACCGCCATTCAATGAGTTCATGGCTGAACATGCAACTTCAGTACCCCATTCCTGTTTTCTCGCCATACCCCTTGATCGCCCTGGTAGTAAGGACTACATCTAACTCCTTCTTGAATATATTTAGTGAATTGGCCTCAACAACTAGACTTGTATTCCTTGACTATAGAAGATTAAAGTGTTTAAGCTGATGAAAGGATTTGATCGGGTAGATAGAGAGAAATGATTTCCTCTGGTGGGGGAGTCTGGAACAAGGAGGCACGACCTTAAAATAAAGACCTGACTTTCTACAGCTTTTCACAACCTCAGGACGTCACAAACCGCTTTACAACCAAATAACTTCATTTGAGTGTAGTCACTATTGTGATGTAGGAAATGCAGCAGCCAAATTGTGCACAGCAAGCTCCAACAAACAGCAATATGATAAATGACTAGATAATCACCTTTAGTAAGTTTGTTTAAGGGCTAAATAATAGTACCAGGTCCCCAGGGAGAATTCCCTGTTCTTCTTCGAAATAGTGGCCATGATCTTTACATCCGCCTGAGAAAGCCGTCGGGGCCTCGGTCCGAAAGACAGCACCTCCGACTGTGCAGAGAGAGAGAGACAGAGACAGCCTATTCCACGAGCCCTGTTGTATAACATGTGGATCAGAGAGACACATCCTCTCTCACTCGGTGAATCAATGAACACTGACACTCTCCTCCTTCTCAGTCCCAGGCACAGAATCCTCAGTAATATCTCTCCCGCTGATGTCACGTATCTCCAGCTCAGATATTCCCAGCATCACCTCCATCGCTTCATCATTCCACAGCCCAGTGGGTTTTATAAACAGAATGTTTCTCTCCCTTACATTTTCAATGAGCTGCCTTGTTTTAGTTTTGAAATTCCAGAGAGAGAGAAATCTCGGGATGAATCCTGGCTCCAGATTGAGAAGATCTTCTCATTGTCTTTAAAATTCCATCTGTTGGAGTCTCAGAAACACCGGGAATAATTCAAATGGAAACATGATTTTAGCAAAGCTCCTGTCCCCATCGATGGGGATTTATTAGTGAGCTGGTGACTGGGAGCGGGACTTAACCTGCACTGAGCTGGTGGTCAATGAATGGCTGGTGCGGGGTTGCTAGTTACTTGTGAAGGGATTGCTAGTTACTGGAGCAGGGCCTGCAAGTTACTGGTGGAGGGGCTGCTAGTTATTGGTGCAGGGGTTGCTAGTTACTGGTACACGGGCTGCTAGTTACTGAGGGAGTGCTGCACTGTCGGAGAGAGTCAGTACTGATGAAGTGCTGCACGCTTGAAATGTAAATGATGTGACTTGACCTCAGCTGAGACCCACTGCAGTTTTACTACATTAAAGGCGCTATATAAATGCAGGTTGTTGTTGTTGATATTAAACATTGAACGAAAAAAAATGATTGAAAAGCCGGAACATTGAGCGTGAAAGTCCTCGGCTTCCTCTGTGAAACAACAAGTGTTTGAGGCTGTCGATCGGAAGGTTTGTGCACAGATACAAATAGAAAGTGTTCAGTCATTAGGATGCGAGAATTTGAGCAGAGCTGGAGGTTTGAGGAGAGACGTGGAGTTACACCGAGGCATGGAGCTCGATCGATCGATCGCACTGTCACAGGGAATAATGAGTCAAGGTTCCACTCCACACTTTCCAGATATCTCCAGCACTTTCACTTCATCCACGGTCTCGATGGCTGGAGAATAAACAGTCGTTAAATCCCCATCCAATCCGTGCTGTTCCTGGGGGAGTCTCTCCCCACACACAACTCGGGGGGTGTGGGGAGTGATATATCAATGTGTTTACTCTGGGGTGGGGAGGAATAGACGCTGAGCTGGTGAATTGTCGGCCACACAGAGTTTTCGGGAGATTGAGACATGAATCCACTGTCCCCTCGCCCCTTTAGAGAATGTCCCCAACTCGCTCGCACTCCCCTCGGATCGTGGGTCTGAATTATTTCAGGATTATTTCCCCCTCCTCACTCCTTGGGATCATTGTTCTTTGCTCGTTACCTTCAGCAGAGAAACAAACTGCGGATTGAGACACAAAGCCCAGGGGGTGAGGTTTAATCTCCGCACCGTGTGAAGAATGGGCGGTGCGTGAATTTTCCAGGAATTGTCCCACAGATAACCTGGAAAACTGCTGTGGTCGAGGAGAGAGATTTCCTGATGGAACCTGATCGTAACAGAAATAAAGGGAGAAATAAAGAGGCGGATAAAATGCAGCAAAAAGCCCAGAGTTTGGACATTGTGGTTCAGGCTGGTGAACAGGAATCTGAAATCACCAACAATTTCAACAGATAAACAGAGTTTCAGAATGGGACACACACAAGGGCAATCTTTCAATGTTTGCAATCACGGGAAGTAATATTGACTCCCGAGGTGGTTCTGCTCCGTGACGGTGATGTTGGGGACATTCTGTGTAAATGTAGTGGTTCTGTGACTGGACCAATAATCCAGGGAACGGGAGTTCAAATCCCACCCGGACACTTTTGAGAATTTAGAATTCAGTTTACAAACTCTGGAAATAAAAACCTGGGATCAGTAAAAGTGACCATGAAGCCGTCGGATTGTCGTAAAAACCCAACTGGTTCTGTAATGTCCTTTAGGGAAGGAAACCTGCCTCCGGACCCGGTCCGGGCCTACATGTGACTCCAGTCCCACACCAAGGTGGTTGACTATTAATCACCCTCTGAAGTGGCCGAGCGAGACACTCAGTTTGTATCTGGGGATGGGCAATAAATGCCGGCCGTGTCAGCGACGCCCACATCCCCAGAATGCATTTTAAAATCGGTCTGGGGAGGTTATTGATTGTTAATTCGGTTCCACCTTTCTCAGTGTTTGTGTCTGTAAAACTGTCGGTAAATTGGAGAAAGAGAAAGATGGAAAGGCCTCAGTCAAGAAGGTTTAGATTTGGTCCCAAACTTCTGATTGGTGTTTCTGATCGAGGGAAAGGAGCGAGACAGCGAGTAAAATCACCGAGATAGAAAGCTGCCTTGGGACTTCAAACATTCGCTTTTTCCTGTGTTACACATTACACAGAATGTGCAGCACTGAAACAGGCCATTCGGCCCAACCGCTCCATGTCGGTGTTTATGGTCCACTCAGCTTCCTCCCACCCCTCTTCATCTCACCCTGTCACCATATCCTTCTATTCCTTTCTCCCTCATGTGTTTATCAAGCTTCCCCCACACCCGAGGCTGGGCGGGACGGAGGGAGCGGGGCGGTGCGACGGAGGGAGCGGGGTGAGGCCCGGGCGGTGGAGGGTGGGACGGAGGGAGCGGGGTGAAGCCCGGGCGGTGGGGGGTGGGACGGAGGGAGCAGGGTGAGGCCCGGGCGGTGGAGGGTGGGACGGAGGGAGCGGGGTGAGGCCCGGGCGGTGATGGGTGGGACGGAGGGAGAGGGGTGAGGCCCGGGCGGTGGGGGGGTGGGACGGAGGGACAGGGGTGAGGCCCGGGCGGTGGGGGGCGGGACGGAGGGAGCGGGGTGAGGCCCGGGCGGTGGGGGGGTGGGACGGAGGGAGAGGGGTGAGGCCCGGGCGGTGGGGGGTGGGACGGAGGGAGCGGGGTGAGGCCCGGGCGGTGGGGGGGTGGGACGGAGGGAGAGGGGTGAGGCCGGGGCGGTGGGGGGTGGGACGGAGGGAGCGGGGTGAGGCCCGGGCGGTGGGGGGGTGGGACGGAGGGAGAGGGGTGAGGCCCGGGCGGTGGGGGGTGGGACGGAGGGAGCGGGGTGAGGCCCGGGCTGTGGGGGGGTGGGACGGAGGGAGCGGGGTGAGGCCCGGGCGGGTGGGGGGGTGGGACGGAGGGAGCGGGGTGAGGCCCGGGTGGTGGGGGGGTGGGACGGAGGGAGCGGGGTGAGGCCGGGGCGGTGGGGGGTGGGACGGAGGGAGAGAGGTGAGACCCGGGCGGTGGGGGGTGGGAGGGAGGGAGCGGGTGAGGCCTGGGCGGTGGGGGGGTGGGATGGAGGGAGCGGGGTGAGGCCCGGGCGGTGGGGGGTGGGAGGGAGGGAGCGGGGTGAGGCCCGGGCGGTGGGGGGGTGGGATGGAGGGAGCGGGGTGAGGCCCGGGCGGTGGGGGGGTGGGACGGAGGGAGCGGGGTGAGGCCGGGGCGGTGGGGGGTGGGACGGAGGGAGAGGGGTGAGACCCGGGTGGTGGGGGGTGGGACGGAGGGAGCGGGTGAGGCCTGGGCGGTGGGGGGTGGGACGGAGGGAGCGGGGTGAGCCCGGGGCGGTGGGGGGGTGAGACAGAGGGAGCGGGGTGAGGCCGGGGCGGTGGGGGTTAGGACGGAGGGAGCGGGGTGAGGCCGGGGCGGTGGGGGGTGGGACAGAGGGAGCGGGGTGAGGCCGGGGCGGTGGGGGGTGGGACGGAGGGAGCGGGGTGAGGCCCGGGCGATGGGGGGTGGGATGGAGGGTGGGGGGTGAGGCCGGGGCGGTGGGGGGTGGGACAGAGGGAGCGGGGTGAGGCCAGGGCGGTGGGGGGTGGGACAGAGGGAGAGGGGTGAGGCCCGGACGGTGGGGGGTGGGACGGAGGGTGGGGGGTGAGGCCCGGGTGGGGTGGGGGGAAATTCAGATTCAAAATCACCCCTAAAAAAAACAAAGAATGACGTCACAGGAGAGCAGGCAGGTGATTGGTTGGTGAGAATTACAGCTTTTCGCTGCTTTCTAAGTTAGGGAAGGGGTTGCATTAAGAGCTGAGAAACTGTAACTTGCTAATACTTATTCAATTAACAACTTAAAACATAAAATAATTAAACAAAACTAAAATATCGATTGAGTCAAAGATTGAACTAATTAATAAATTAAACAAGGTTAGAGATACAGGGCAGGGCAGGTGTTGTTTTGTGAGAGTTGGCGGAGAGCATCGCGATCCCGAGCAAAGACATCTGCAGTAAGTGTCTGCCGCTCGAGGAACTTCGGCTCAGAGTTGTTGAGCTGGATGATGCACTTAGGACTGTTCGGCAGCAGTGGAGCGGTGGAGGGGGAGCGGGTCACCTCCGGGATACGCAGGAGCAGAATTTTGATAATGGCGGCCATTAAAGGAAAAGTCGGCGGCCATTGCGCTCCGCAGCGTGGCCGCCGCTTACAGTGTTGAAGCCGGAAGGAAAGGGGCAATTTCAGTCCCAAAGTGTCTGCACAGGGATATCGATAGACTGAGTGAGTGGGCAGTAAGGTGGCAGATGGAGTATAATGTAGGGACATGTGAGGTTATTTACTTTGATAGGAAGAATAAAAAAACATCATAGTTTTTGAATGGTGAGAAATGTTTAAAAGTTGGTGTTCCGAGTGATTTGGGGGTCCTTGTGCAAGAAACACAAAAAGTTAGCATGCAGGTACAGCAAGCAATAAGGAAGGCAAATGGCATGTTGTCCTTTATTGCAAGGGGGTTAGAGTATAAGAACATAAAAACATAAGAAATAGGAGCAGGAGTAGGCCATTTGGCCCCTCGAGCCTGCTCCACTATTTAATAAGATCATGGCTGATCTGATCTTGTGCTCAACTCCACTTCCCTGCCCGCTCCCCATAATGCTTCACTCCCTTATCAGTCAAAACTCTGTCTATCTCCACCTTAAATATATTCAATGACCCAGCCTCCACAGCTCTCTGGGGCAGAGAATTCCACAGATTTACTACACTCTGAGAGAAGAAATTCCTCCTCATTTCAGTTCTAAATGGGCGATCCCTTATTCTGAAACTATGCCCCCTAGCTCTAGATTCCGCCACAAGTGGAAACATCCTCTCTGCATCCACCTTGTCGAGGCCCCTCAGTATCTTATATGTTTCAATAAGATCACCTCTCTCTTCTAAACTCCAGTAAGTATAGGCCCAACCTGCTCAACCATTCTTCATGAGCTAACCCTTTCAGCTCAGGAATCAACCCAGTGAACCTTCTCTGAACTGCCGCTAATTAAAGTATATCCCTCCTTAAATAAGGAGACCAAAACTGTACGCAGTACTCTAGGTGTGGTCTCACCAATACCCTGTACAGTTGTAGCAGGACTTCCCTGCTTTTACACTCCATCCCCTTTGCATAATAAAGGCCAATATTCCATTTGCCTTCCTGATTACTTGCTGTACCTGCATACTAACTTTTGGTGTTTCATGCACATCATCATCATCATAGGCAGTCCCCCGAAAGTGAGGAAGCCTTGCTTCCACTCTAAAAGTGAGTTCTCAGCTAGCAATACAGTCCAATACAGGAATTACAGTCTCTGTCACAGGTGGGGCAGACAGTGGTTGAAGGAAAGGGTGGGTGGGGAGTCTGGTTTACCGCATGCTCCTTCCGCTGCGTGTGCTTGGTTTCTGCATGCTCTCGGCGATGAGACTCGAGGTGCTCAGTGCCCTCCTGGATGCTCTTTCTCCACTTAGGGTGTTCTTGGGCCAGGGATTCCGAGGTGCCGGTGGGTTGTTGCACTTTATCAAGGAGGCTTTGAGGGTGTCCTTGAAACGTTTCCTCTGTCCATCTGTGGCTCGCTTGTTGTGTAGGAGTTCCGAGTAGAGCACTTGCTGTGGGAGTCACGTGTCAGGCATGCAGAAGATGTGGCCAGCCCAATGGAGCTGGTCGAGTGTGGTCAGTGCTTCAATGCTGGGGATGTTAGCCTGAGCGAGAACACTGACATTGGTGCGTCTATCCTCCCAGTGGATTTGCAGGATCTTGCAGAGGCAGCGCTTTGACGTGCTACCGTATGTGGTCCACATCTCTGAGCCATATAGGAGGTCTTGTAGACGATAAGCTGGGTGCCAGATTTGAGGTCCTGGTCTTCAAACACTCTCTTCCTCAGCCTTCATACACAATGACCCCCACGTCCCTCTGTACTGCAGCATTTTGTAATCTCTCTCTATTTAAATAATAATTTGCTTCTTTATTTTTCCTGCCAATGTGGATAACCTCGCACTTTCCCACGTTATACTCCATCTGCTAATAGTTTGACCCTTAACCTGTCTTTATCCCTTTGCAGATTCTTTGTCTAAGAGTAAGGGGCACCGAAATTCAGCAGCGCAAGAAAGCTAGCGCACCGGTGAGTTTTTCTCTGTACTTCCCACGCGGATCCATGATGTGGTCGGGAGAGCGATTGTCAGGACTTTGAATTTTCAAAGTCCCAGAGGAAATGTGTCATAGTGGGGACGGGCCATAGATTCAAAGGCAAGCTGGGTGCCTGAATGTGGGTCGGACCGGGACTCCGCCGCTGTCAATCAGCGATGGAATAGTGGTGATGTCACAGCGTGTGTGCGTCACCGCGCTCTCTCTCCTCCGTTAAAGGGGAGCGAATCAGTCATTCTAGATCGTTAGCCACTGGGCCACCAGGGAGGGTTTCCGCCGGGCCAGCGGCCTGGCTCCCAAGAGGCAGTGCCAGGCTGCCCGTCGGAAAATCAGCCGTCAAAAATAAATACATGGCGGCCACGGCAGTGGGCCTCCCCTTGAAGGGCCGCCACGCTGTCGGGCCGCACTCAGCGCAGAGAAGGTGCACCAACAGAAAGCTGTTGGGGGCACCATGCGGCAGGCGACCAGCTTTCGGCCTGAATTTAGCTCGGGTAATTTTTAAGCTGAGGTAAAGCGGCAGTGCACATGAGGTGCTTGCGATGGTCATCAGGATCGGGTGGAATCGGGACCAAGCCGAAAAATCCCCGACCTGAATTTGGGTCGTGTCAGCCATTTGACGACAATGCAGCAGCCACGTGATTCCACCGAATGGCCGCCACAAACGGAGAGTAACGGGTCTCAGAGACCCTGAATTTAGGCCCCAGGAAGTCTTGCTACAATTGTATAAGACCTTGGTGAGACCACACCAGGCGCACTGTGCACAGTTTTGGTCTCCTTATCGACGGTAGGATATACTTGCCTTGGAGACGATGCAATGGAGGTTCATTCCCGGGATGAGAGGGCTGTCTTATGATGACAGAATGTGCAGAATGGGCCAGTACTCTCTGGAGTTTAGAAGAATGTGAGGTGATCTCATTGAAACATAAAGGATTCTGATATAAAATATAAATTATATCCAATGCGGAGATAGATTTTTGGAGTAATTTGGGAATTCAAGGGATGTAGGGATTGGGCGGGTAAGTGGAGTTGTGGTCAATGATCATCCATGATCTTATTGAATTGTGGAGCAGGCTCGAGGGGCTGTATGTTCCTATTCCTTATGTTCTTATGTTCTCAGTTCTGACCCTCCGACAGTGCAGCACTCCCTCAGTTGCTTAAGGCTCAGAAATGCCCTGCGCTTGTGATCTGTTAGCTCTTGGATTTCCTGATCATTATCAACCAGTCCTGTTGTTTACTGGCTGAGTGACTGAGCGTCTCTTTGCAGGGACTGGTTATGGAGGCAGGCCACATTGTCCGCATGCCAGACATGAGACTCCCAAAGCAAGCGCTCTACTCGGAACTCCTTCACTGAAAACGAGCCAAAGGTGGGCAGAGGAAACGTTACAAGGACACCCTCAAAGCATCTCTGATAAAGTGCAACATCCCCACTGACACCTGGGAGTCCTTGGCCAAAGACCACCCTAAGTGGATGGAAGTGCATCCGGGAGGACGCTGAGCACCTCGAGTCTCATCACCGAGAGCATGAAGAAATCAAGCGCAGGCAGCAAAAACAGCATGCGGCAAACCTGCCCCACCCTTCTTTACCCTCAACGACTATCTGTCCCACCTGTGACAGGGACTGTGGTTCTCGTATTGGACTGTTCAGCCACCTAAGGACTCATTTTTAAGAGTGGAAGCAAGTCTTCCTCGATTCCAAGGGACTGCCGATGATAATGATGACTCCCTCAGTACTGCCCCTCCAACATGGCTGCCTCCAGAGCTGGCTCCTCCCCTTCCTGTCCGGGGTCAGGTAACTCAATCTCCCAGAGTGCAGTGCGGCCCGAGCTGGTGATGCAGCGTTTCTCCGCTGCACTGCATTGTGGGAAAGAGGGGCCGCCATCGGAACCTCCGTTCAAACTGGCTTCTGGAATCTGGAATCCGAAAACCCGCCGCCCGAAACCGCCCCCCCCGCCGGGCACCGGCAGAGAAAGAGGCCGCGGGGGGGGGGGAGGATCAGAGAAAGAGACTGCAGGGGGAGGTGGAGGGTCAGAGAAAGAGGCCGCGGGGGGGGCGGTCAGACCATGGGGAGGGTCAGAGAAAGAGGTCACAGGTGAGGAAGGTTGGGAGGCGGTCAGACCACAGGGGAGGAGCAGAGAAAGAGGACCCGGGGGAGGGGGTTGTGGCAGAGAAAGAGGACACAGAGGAATGAGGGTCGGCGCGGTTCCTGGAACCCACAGCCTGGCCGCCGGGAACCCCCACCATTACAATAATGTACACACTTTAACAGCTCTTTTTATAGTGAGCGGCGGGACATTAATTGGATCAGTTGCTGATGCAGTCAGGATAAAATAGTCTGATTAATACAAGTATTATATTCTGCAAATACAACAAGCTTTGGGAGCAGAAGGGGAGAAAATTGCTGCAATTAAATCAATTCCCAATTACAGATAAACTGGGATGATCCTGTGCATGATCCAAACGGTTAGATTAACTCCAGCTGGTTCCGATTGACGGACGGAGTTTGAGATAATAAAGTTTCATCAGGGAACGATTCCATTCCTCAGAGTCAGTCGTGGCTCAGTGGGCAGCACTCTCACCTCTGAGTCAGAAGGGCGTGCGTTCAAGTTCCACTCCAGAGTCTTGAGCACAAAATCCAGGCTGACTCTCCTTGTGCAGAACTGAGGGGGTTCTGCACTGTCAGAGGGGCAGCACTGAGGGAGTGCTGCACTGTCGGAGGGGCAGCACTGAGGGAGTGCTGCACTGTCGGAGGGGCAGTACTGAGGGAGTGCTGCACTGTCGGAGGGGCAGGACTGAAGGATGGCTGCACTGTTGGAGGGGCAGTACTGAGGGAGTGCTGCACTGTTGGAGGGGCAGTACTGAGGGACTGCTGCACTGTTGGAGGGGTAGTACTGAGGGAGTGCTGCATTAATGGAGGGGCAGGGCTGAGGGAGAGCTGCATTGTCAGGGTCAATACGGGGGGAGCACTTCACTGTCTGTGGGGCTGTACTAAGGCAGTGATACACTGTTGGCGGGGCCATACTGAGGGAGTGCTGCACTGCTGGAGGGGTATCTGCGATGGTGGGTGTTATGTCTCAAAAAAAGCAATGTGACTGTGGACTTGAGTAAGTGTAACCTTAGTCTCTTTATTCTGGCTCCAGAGTGCCGGCACAGCATGGGAGGCCTGCTTATATGCAGTGCTCCAAAGGGATGCTAGGATCCCTTGGGACTCCAACAGATGCACCCTCTGGTGGGGGCAGAATGCTGGTTACAAGGTGTTGCATACATAACATCACTCCCCCCCCCCCCCCACCCCCCCGCGCCCCAAAATCAATGGTACACTTATTTACAGAGTGAAACGATCTGGGGCTTTTCAATCTTTTGTCGATCGTCTCGATACAAACACAGGTGTGGGCAACTTGGTTGGGTCTTCGCTGGGGTGCTGCGCAGCTGGCCTTGCTGGACTGCTGGGAATGATGGGTTCAGCTTCATGGTCAACCGTGATGTCGGTTGCCATTTGTGTGTGTATGGGAGGGTCGAAGTTGGTGGTGTCCTCTTCAGGTTGCTTGTGGCTGTCTGTGAATGGCAGTTTGGTTTGGTCCAAATTCTTTCTGAAAGTTATTCCATTTGCAAGTTTGACCTGAAACACCGTACTCCCTTCTTTGGCTACGACAGTGCCAACAAGCCATTTGGGACCATGTCCATAATTGAGTACAAATACAGTGTCATTGACTTCAATATCGCGTGACAAAATTGCGCAATCATGGTACATGCTTTGTTGATGCTGCCTGCCCTCGACATGATCATGGAGATCAGGGTGGACTAGAGAGAGCCTTGTTTTGAGTGTCCTTTTCAAGAGCAGTTCGGCAGGGGGAATCCCGGTGAGCGAGTGGGGTCTTGTTCGGTAGCTGAGCAGGACTCGGGACAGGTGGGTCTGCAGGGAGCCTTCCAACATACGTTTCAAGCTTTGCTTGAAGATTTGTACTGCCCATTCTGCCTGGCTGTTAGATGCGGGTTTGAATGGGCCAGATGTGACGTGCTTGATCCCATTGCGGGTCATGAATTCCTTGATTCAGCGCTGGTGAAGCACGGCCCATTGTCGCTGACAAGGACATCAGGCAGGCCGTGCGTGGCAAACATGGCTCGTAGCTTTCGATGGTGGTAGTGGACGGGCTTACAGACGTTATTGCACACTCAATCCATTTTGAATAAGCATCCACAACAACCAAAAACATTTTGCTTAGAACTGGGCCAGCGAAGTCAACATGGATCCTAGACCACGGTTTGGAGGGCCATGACCACAAACTTAGCGGTGCCTCCCTGGGTTCATTGCTCAGTTGAGAGCAAGTGTTGCATTGGCGCACGCAAGACTCCAAATATGCCGGGCCACCACACGTGGAAGCTGGCTATAGCTTTCATCATCACTATGCCTGGGTGGGTACTGTGTAGGTCATGAATGAACGTTTCCCTGCCTTTCTTGGGCAAAACCACGCGATTACCCCACAAAAGACAGTCCGCCTGTATGGACATTTCGTCCTTGCGCCGCTGGAATGGCTTGATCTCTTCATGCATCTCTGCTGGGACACTGGACCAGCTTCCATGGAGGATACAGTTTTTTACAACGGGCAGTAAAGTATCCAGGCTGGTCCAGGTCCTGATCTGGTGGGCTGTAACAGGTGACTTTTCATTTTCAAATGCATCCATCACCAAGAGCAAGTCTGCAGGCTGTGCCATTTCTACCCCGGTGGTGGGCAATGGTAGCCAACTGAGAGCATCAGCGCAGTTCTCTGTGCCTGGCCTGTGGCAAATTACATTGTTATATGCAGACAGCGTGAGCGCCCATCTTTGGATGCGAGCAGAGGCATTGGTATTAATATCTTTGCTCTCTGAGAATAGCGATATGAGTGGCTTATGGTCAGTTTCTAACTCTAACTTAAGCCCAAACAGATACTGTTGCATTTTTTTCACTCCGTAAACGCATGCCAGAGCTTCTTTTTCAATCATGCTGAAGGCCCTTTTGGCCTTGGACAAACTCCTAGATGCATAAGCGACCGGTTGCAATGTTCCCAATTCGTTTGCTTGTTGTAACACAAACCCGACCGCATCTGAAGACGCATCGCAAGCTAGCACTAAACGTTGACATGGGTCATGCAGAACAAGCAGTTTGTTGGAACATAACAGATTTCGGGCTTTCTCAAAAGCAGTCTCTTGTGATTTCCCTCATACCCAGTCATCTCCCTTGCGCAGCAACACATGTAGGGTTCTAGCAAGGTGCTTAACCCAGGTAGGAAATTACCAAATAATTGAGGAGTCCCAGGAACGACCACAGCTCCATCATGTTCTGTGGTCTCAGCGCGTTCTTGATGGCCTCCATCTTGGCGTCGGTGGGTCTGATGCCATCTGCCACGATTCTTCTCCCTAAGAACTCGACCTCTGGCACTAGGAAAACACACTTGGAGCGTTTCAACCTGAGTCCCACATGATCTAGCCGACTTAGAACCTCTTCCAGGTTCTGCAAGTTCGATAGTGTCCCAACTTGTGATCAATATGTCATCCTGGAAAACCATGATGCACGAAACTGACTTTAGCAGACTCTCCATGTTCCTTTGAACAATTGCCATGTCCGATCGAATCCCAAACAGGCATCTATTGTAGATGAACAGATCTTTGTGCATGTTGATGCAGGTGAGGCCTTTCGAAGATTCCACCAGCTCCTGCGTCATGTAGGCCGAGGTCAGGTCCAACTTGGTGAATGTCTTCCCTTCTGCCAGCATCGCAAATAGGTCGTCTCTCTTGGGTAGCAGGTTCTGGTCCTGCAGTGAAAAACGATTTATCGTTACTTTATAGTCCCCACAAATTCTGAGCGTGCCATCGCCCTTGAGAACTGGAACAATTAGACTGACCCATTCATTGAACTCAACTGGTGCGATGGTGCCCTCACGTTGCAGCCTGTCCAGTTCGATCTCCACTTTCTCTCACATCGTGTATGGCACTGCACGTGATGGATGGGTTGTGTACCAGGAACCAAGTGGATCTGCACCTTCGTCCCAGAGAAATTTCCGATCCTGGCTCAAACAACGACGGGAACTTGCTCAAAACCAGGGCACATGAGGTGTAGTCGATGGATGAAAGCGCTCGGATGTCATCCCAGTTCCAGCGGATTTTTCCCAGCCAGCTTCTGCTGAACAGTGTGGGGCCATCTCCTGGTACTATCCAGAGTGGTAGTTCGTACACCGCTCCATCATAGGAGACTTTTACTGCTGCACTGCCAATTACGGGGATCAGATCTTTAGTGTAAATTCTCAGCTTGGTATGAATTGGGCTTAGCTTGGGCCTCCTGTGCTTTGTTTCAACACAACCTCTCAAAGGCCTTTTTGCTCATGATAGACTGACTCGCACCCGTGTCCCATTTCATGGATACTGGAAATCCGTTCAGTTCAACTTTTAACATGATCGGTGGACATTTCATGGTGAAGGTGTGTACCCCGTACAGTTCTGTCTCCTCGGTTTGAGTCTCCAGCTCAGTTTGATCTGCCATGGATCGGTCTTCCTCTGCAACGTGGTGGTTTGCAGGGTTTGGAGCTCATCTGCACATTCGCTGGAGGTGTCCCATTGTTCCACAGCCTTTGCACGCATAGTGTTTGAAGTGGCATTGATGGACTCGATGATCACCTCCGCAGTGCAAACAAGGTGTTGATTACCTCGTATTCACTCTTGATAGCGGACCCAGAGTCATCTGAGGTCGTGCAGCTGCAGGCATGTACATTCTGCCATACGCATTCCTGCCTGAAAACGACGTTACTTTTTGTACAGTACTTGCCGATGCATCTTTATCCTGCAAAATTTGTTTGGTGTTATCGCTGGTGGACATAAATGTCTGGGCTATCGTTATGGCTTTGCTCAGGTTCAGTGTTTGAACAGTCAATAGATTACGAAGGATAATCTCATGGCCAATGCCAAGCACAAAAAAGTCTCAGCATTTGCTCCAGGAATCCATCGAATTCGCAATGTCCTGAAAGGCACCTTAGTTCAGCGACATAGCTCGCCACTTCCTGGCTTTCAGACCATTGACATGTATAAAATCGATACCTTGCCATCAGAATGCTCTCCTTCAGATTTAGTTGCTCCCGCACCAGTGTACACAGTTCTTCATACGATTTGATTGTTGGTTTCACCGGAGCAAGAAGATTCTTCATGAGGCCAAAGGTTGTTGCCCTGCAGACCCACAGAGAAGATCGCCCTTCATTTGGCAGCATTCTCATTCCCTTCCAGTTCATTGGCCATGAAGTATTGGTTGAGTTGCTCCACGAAGGCTTCCCAATCATCACCTTCTGAGAATTTCTCCAGGATACCAACAGTTCTCTGGATTTTTGCGTGATGGTTCGTTATCTAATACTCGTCACCAGTTGTTATGTCTCAAAGCAATGTAACTGAGTACTGTAGACTTAAGTAAGTGTCACCTTAGTGTTTTTATTCTGACTCCAGAGTGCTGGCACAGCATGGGAGACCTGCTTATATGCAGTGTTCCCAAGGGATGCTGGAATCCCTTGGAACTCCAACAGATGCGCCCTCTGGTGGTGGTAGAATGCTGGTTACAAGGTGTTGCATACATAACAGTGGGGACCTCAGGAAGTGTCCTTCTGGCTAAATATATTT
Source organism: Pristiophorus japonicus (assembly GCF_044704955.1). NCBI lineage: Eukaryota > Metazoa > Chordata > Chondrichthyes > Pristiophoridae > Pristiophorus > Pristiophorus japonicus. Next base: position 235,092,893 of record NC_091983.1, read on the forward strand.
GCATTCGTTTTTGCACTCGTGCTGGGCTCCACCATCATTGAGAATCTGGTTCTTTATGGAGCCTCCTCCTCCCATAAGTTATTTAATGGTCTACCACTACTCACGACTGGATGTGGCAGGATTGCAAAGCTTTAATCTGATCCGTTAGTTGTGGGATCGCTTAGCCTTTTCTATAGCATGCTGCTTCTGCTGTTTAGCATGCATGTAGTCCTGTGTTGCAGCCTCCCCAGGTTGGCACCTCATTTTCAGGTACGCCTGGTGCTGCTCCTAGCATGCTCTTCTACACTCCTCAATGAACCAGGTTTGATCCCCTGGCTTGATGGTAACGGTAGAGTGAGGGATATGCCGGGCCATGAGGTTACAGATTGTGGTGGAATACAATGCTGCTGCTGCTGATGGCCCACAGCGCCCCCTGGATGCCTAGTTTTGAGCTGCTAGATCGGTTCTGAATCTATCCCATTTAGCACAGTGTTAGTGTCACACAACACGATGGATAGTGCCTTCAGTGTGAAGATGGGACTTGGTCTCCACAAGGACTGTGCGGTGATCACTCCGACCAATACTGTCATGGACAGACGCATCTGTCATAGGCTGGACTGTTATTATAATATAGACAAGCGGTCTTCGCCGTTTTTGTGTTAATAGTTCCTGGTGATGGTAATCGGATCTCTGTCATGTTCCAGTAATATATCAGTCCTGATTAAGCAGAAATGAGTTAAATAATCTCCAATTATTGCCCCTTAATTGTCTCAGTGCCGACACATTAAGAACAGATTCAGCCCAGTGACTTTGTGTGAATACAAATCGCCTGAATGTACACCGGCTGAATGCTAATCGAAACCCAGCTCCCATTAAACAACACCTGTGCCTCAAGTACATTTTAGTGCCATCCCATAATGAGCCTGCTCTCACTGTGTTTCTGGCCCCATGTCCACTGTCAGTGGGTGAAGCCGCCACAGGCGATCAGCCCGAAAAGCCTCAGTCTAGAAAGTGCAGCCAGAATCTGGAGCCCCGGGATTGTCTCAAACACCGACTCCCTTTTTAATGTTGGGTCATTCAAAGACTCTTTGTTCGACACCAATCCCACTAAAGTTTTACTCTGCACCAATCGGGGTGTTTGAGAACAGATCCAGCCCATAATATACAGGGCAGGAAAGAATTAGAGCTTAAAGACCAATAAATTAACAAAGCAGCAAATAATCGGCAGTAATGAGCTCGAGTGATTAGCATCGATTGTGGCCAGCAGCTGAATTATTAATGCTGGGAAATTATATCCACAGCTCTTCATTGGAATAAAATATCTCCAGTTGTTGGTGGATTTTAGCAGCTTCATTACATTGGAACTGGAGACTTACCCTGACTATTCCCATTCACCCTGACTACTGCCCCTCCTAACCTGACTATTCCCATTCACCCTGACTACATTTGGATTTTAAAATCACTAACTGTTTTGCAGCGATGGGGAAATTCTGCTGAAGATTGTTTCGAAATGTCTCCTGTCTGTTCCAGGCCGTGTACAGCTCGATTCCAATGTTACAATCTCACTAGTTTTACATTACACCGACATAACGTGAATTTAATCAGCATCACAGCAAACTGCAGAGTAAAAGAGGAATGAGCTGGGCAGGAAACTATATCGAAAGCTGTCTGTGGATCATCAATACAAGGGACATAGGCCCAGAATATTAATCCTCAAAATAATTAAATCCTGTTCACTCTTAATAAATATCCATCATTTCCTGCAAATTAATGTAATTCCTGATGAAAATTCATCTAATCCCCCTCCAATATCTAATCCTTTCTGATATCACCATTATAAAATCCTGATCCTCTTTCCACCAATTTGAAATCTCAGTAATAGGTTCAGTCTCGAAGGCCCCAATCTTTGCTCCTTCTGTCTCCTGTCTGGGCTCAGATGCTGCAATGTGGTTTCTGTTTCATTTCTCCTGGTATTTGTCAAAGAAAGATTTCTTCCCTCACTAAACTAATGATGTGCCTGAGATCAGACAGCTCCAGCATTCAAACCTAGCGACCTTTCCCCCATATCCACCTCACATCACAGCGGCTCCCACACTTTCTCACTTTACTCATCGCTGGTACAGGATAATAAGCAGCAAAAATCCCAACCCCAATCCAAACCTGAACCCCAACCCCAATCCCAGCCCCAACCCCAATAATATAATCCCTGCAAGGTCCACACCCATTAGTTCAAGGGTCAGTCTGATGGACACCACTCGGAACAGGGGTCAAGGGTCAGTGGGATGGACACCACTCGGCACGGGTTCAAGGGTCAGTCTGATGGACACTAGTCGGCACGGGGTCAAGCATCAGTCTAATGGGGACCACATGGGTCAAGGGTCGGTCTGATGGCGACCACTTGGCACAGGGGTCAAAGGTCAGCCCAATGGATACCTGGGGTCAGTACAGGGGTCAAGGATCAGTCTGATGGACACCACTTAGTTCAAGAATCAGTTTGATGGACACAACGCAGTCAAAGGGTACAAGGGTCAGTCTGATTGACACCAGGGTCGGTTAAGTTGATTGGACGGGGAATTGTTGAAAGGAAAGTTGTTGTTATGTCACAGTTTAATAACGGGAGTGAAATAAAATTGAAATCCTGAGAATAGAAGCAGATGGGAATCTCAATAAACCGTCAGATTGCAAATACTGAAATCTCTGATCCTTTGTGTGTAGAAAGCTCTTTATATAATAATCCCAGGGTCTAGAGGAATTAAACTGACATTGTCCCAGCCCAGCCACATTTCATTCTTCAATCTCCACACTGACCTCATTTCCTCATTCGATGCAATAGCGAAAACATAATTTCAACCAACAGCTCAGTGTCAGGCATGGCTCAGTGGACAGCAATCTCGCCTCTGGATCAGAAGGTCGTGGGATCAAGTCCCAATCCAGAGATTTGAGCCCATAATCTAGGTTGACACTTCCAGTGTAGTACTGAGGGAGTGCTGCACTGTTGGAGAGGCAGTCATGAGGGAGAGCTGCACTGTCGGAGGGGCAGTACTGACGGAGTGCTGCACTGTCAGAGGGACAGTACTGAGGGAGTGCTGCCCTGTTGGAGGGGCGGTACTGAGGGAGCGCTGCACTATTGGAGGTGCTGTCTTTCAGATAAAACTTTAAACTGAGGTCCCGTCTCCCCTATCAGGTGGACCAAAACACTATATTGAACTAGTTTGAGCAAGAACCAATATTTATCACCAAGCAGTTTATCTGATCATAATCACATTGATGTTTTTGGGAGCTTGCTGTGCAGAAATTGGCTGCCACGGTTCCTACATTACAACAGTGACTACACTTCAAAATGTACTTCATTGGCTGTAAAGTGCTTTGGGATGGCCTGAGGTGGTGAAATGAGCTCTAGAAATGCAAGTCATTTTTTCTCTCCTTGCTTTCTTTCTTCCTTTTTATCTTTCTTTCTGTCTCATCGTGATCTTCAGGCAGTCTCTGTATTCAGACAACCAGTGATCACACTTTATATTCTGCTCACTCTCCAGCCTCACTGCTTAACTCTGCTAACTCTTTACAACCTCATAAACATCTTCATTCTTCATCTAAATCCACAGATAGAGACATTAAAATGTCCCAGTCCATCAGCCCAGTGACTAAACCAGCATTGCACCGTTTATGTCGCTCATTGTCATCATCATCATAGGCAGTCCCTCGGAATCGAGGAAGACTTGCTTCCACTCCTGAAGTGAGTTCTTTGGTGGCTGAACAGTCCAATACGAGAGCCACAGACTCTGTCACAGGTGGGACAGATAGTCGTTGAGGGAAGGGGTGGGTGGGACTGGTTTGCCACACGTTCTTGCCGCTGCCTGCGCTTGATTACTGCATGCTCTCGTTGTTGAGACTCGAGGTGCTCAGCGTCCTCTCAGATGCACTTCCTCCACTTAGAGCAGTCTTGGGCCAGGGACTCCCAGGAGTCAGTGGGGATGTTGCACTTTATCAGGGAGGCTTTGAGGGTGTTCTTGTAGTGTTTCCGCTGCCCACCTTTGGCTCGTTTGCCATGAAGGAGCTCTGAGTAGAGCACTTGCTTTGGGAGTCTCGTGTCTGGCATGCAGACTATGTGGCCAGCCCAGCGGAGCTGATCGAGTGTGGTCAGTGCTGGGGATGTTAGCCTGAATGAGGACGCTGATGTTGGTGCGCCTGTCCTCTCAGGGGATTTGTAGATCTTGTGGAGACATCGTTGGTGATATTTCTCCAGCAACTTGAGATGTCTACTGTACATAGCCCATCTCTCTGAGCCATACAGGAGGGCATGTATTACTACAGCCCTGTAGACCATGAGCTTGTTGGCAGTTTCGAGAGCCTGGTCTTCAAACACACTTTTCCTCAGGCAACCGAAGGTTGCACTGGAGGCGGTGTTGGATCTCATCGTCGATGCCTGCTCTTGTTGATAGGAGGCTCCCGAGATATGGGAAGTGGTCCACGGTGTCTAGGGCCATGCCGTGGATCTTGATTACTGGAGGGCAGTGTTGTGCGGTGAGGACAGGCTGGTGGAGGACCTTTGTCTTACGGATGTTTAGCGTAAGGCCCATGCTTTCGTACGCCTCAGTAAATACATCGACTATGTCCACCTCACAGTCCACCTCACAGTCAATGAGCTCCCTGCTGGAGTGGAACGAAACAACAGAACCAGTGGGAACCTGTTCAACCTGCACCATCTCCAGGTCAGATCCAAGACCACCCCAACCTCTGTCGTCGAGCTACAGTAGGCGGACGATGCCTGCGTCTGCGCACATACAGAGGCTGCATGACAGGACATAGTCGCTCATTATACAGCACAGTGAACCAACATTGCACATAGAAACATTGAAACATAGAAAATAGGTGCAGAAGTAGGCTATTTGGCTCTTCAAGCCTGCACCACCATTCAATATGATCATGGCTGATCATTTTTGCAGCTTTAGTACCCCATTCCTGCTTTCTCTCCATACCCCTTGATCCCTTTAGCCGTAAGGGCCACATCTAACTCCCTATATGTAACAAACTGGCCTCAACAGCTTTCTGTGGTAAAGAATTCCACAGGTTCCCAATTATCTGAGTGCAGAAGTTTCTCCTCATCTCGGTCCTAAATGGCTTACCCCTTACCCTTAGACTCTGACCCCTGGTTCTGGACTTCCCCAACATCGGGAACATTCTTCCTGCATCTAACCTGTCCAATCCCATCAGAATGTTCTATGTTTCTATGAGATCCCCTCTCATTCTTCTAAATTCTAGTGAATATAAACCTAGTCGATCCAGTCCTTCCTCATATGTCAGTCCTGCCATCCCAAGAATCAGTCTGACGAACCTTCGCTGCACTCCCTCAATAGCAAGAATGTCCTTCCTCAGATTAGGAGACCAAATCTGTACACAATATTCAAGGTGTGGCCTCACCAAGGCTTTGTACAACTGCATTAATATCTCCCTGCAGTAAGACCTCCCTGCTCCTATACTCAAATCCTCTCGCAATGAGGCCAACATGCCATTTGCCTTCTTCACTGTCTGTTGTACCTGCATGCCAACTTTCAATGACTGATGTACCATAATACCCAGGTGTCATTGCACCTCCCCTTTTCCTAATCTGTCAGCATTCAGATAATATTCTGCCTTCCTGTTTTTGCCAGCAACGTGGATAAGCTCACATTTATCTACATTATACTGCATCTGCCATGCATTTGCCCACTCACCTAACCTGTCCAAGTCACCCTGCAGCCTCTTAGCATCCTCCTCACAGCTCAGACTGACACCCAGCTTACTGTCATCTGCAAACTTGGAGATATTACATTCAATTCCTTCGTCTAAATCGTTAATGTATATTGTAAAGAGCTGGGGTCCCAGCACTGAGCCGTGCAGCACTCCACTGTCACTGCCTGCCATTCTGAAAAGGACCCGTTTAGCCTGACTCTCTGCTTCCTGTCTGCCAACCAGTTCTCTATCCATGTCAGTACATTACCCCCCAATACCATGTGCTTTGATTTTGCACACCAATCTCTTGTGCGGGACCTTGTCAAAAGCCTTTTGAAAGTCCAAATACACCACAACCACTGGTTCTCCCTTGTCCACTCTGCTAGTTACATCTTCAAAAAATTCCAGAAAATTTGTCAAGCATGATTTTCCTTTCATAAATCCATGCTGACTTGGACCTATCCTGTCACTGCTTTCCAAATGCGCTGCTATTAATTAATTAATTAATTAATTCCAACATTTTCCCCACTACTGTTGTCAGCCTAACCGGTCTATAATTATCCATTTTCTCTCTCCCTCCTTTTTAAAAAGTGGTGTTACATTAGCTACCCTCCAGTCCATAGGAACTGATCCAGAGTTGATAGACTGTTGGAAAATGATTGTCAATGCATCCACTATTTCTAGGGCCACTTCCTTAAGTACTCTGGGATGCAGACTATCAGGCCCCGGGGATTTATCGGCCTTCAATCCCATCAATTTCCCTAACACAATTTCCCGCCGAATAAGAATATCCTTCAGTTCCTGTCACAGGTGGGACAGATACTTCAGTTCTGTCTTCCTTCATGCCATTTCTTTGTTCCCCATTATAAATTCACCTGAATCCGACTGCAAGGGACCGATGGTTGTCTTCACTAATTTTTTCTCTTCACATATTTATAGAAGCTTTATCAGTCAGTTTTTATGTTCCCTGCAAGTTTCCTCTCGTACTCTATTTTTCCCCTCTTAATTAAACCCTTAGTCCTCCTCTGTTGAATTCTAAATTTCTGCCAATCCTCAGGTTGGTTGCTTTACTAGCCAATTTATATGCCCCTTCCTTGGTTTTAACACTATCCTTAATTTCCCTTGTTAGCCACGGTTGAGCCATCTTCCCCGTTTTATTTTTACTCCAGACAGGGATGTACAATTGCTGAAGTTCATCCATGCGATCTGTCTATCCTTCCTGAATATTGAATACCCCTGGATGTTACGTTCCCAGCCTTGGTCACCCTGGAGTCATGTCTGCGTAATCCCAATTACATCATATCCGTTTACAGCTATCTGCGCAGTTAATTCATCCACCTTATTTCGAATGCACCTCGCATTGAGACACAGAACATTCAGGCTTGTTTTTTTAACACTCTTTGTCCTTTTAGAATTATGTTGTAATGTGGCCCTTTTTGATTTTTGCCTTTGATTTCTCTGCCCTTCACTTTTCCTTATCTCCTTTCTACCTTTTGCTTCTGCCCCCATTTTACTTCCCTCTGTCTCCCTGCATAGATTCCCATTACCCTGCATATTAGTATAAATCCTCCCCAACTGCACTAGCAAACACTCCCCCTAGGACATTGGTTCTGGTCCTGCCCAGGTGCAGATCATCCGGTTTGAACTGGCCCCACCTCCCCCAGAACCGGTTTCAATGTCCCTGGAATTTGAATCCCTCCCTCTTGCACCATTCCTCAAGCCACATATTCATCTTAACTCTCCTGCTATTTCTACTCTGACTAGCACGTGGCACTGGTAGCAATCCTGAGATTACTACTGTTGAGGTCCTACTTTTTAATTTAGCTCCTAGCTCTCTAAATTCAGCCTGTAGGACAGTTTATGTCACTCATTATACAGCACAGTGAACCAGCATTCTACAGTTTATGTCACATATTATACAATCTGTCAGGGTTGTGAGTCAGGTAATTGATACTGTTAGCGCTCCCAGTAATACCAGGAGATCTGAGTATCAACATAAACACAAAAGAAGAGTCACAGAGAGCCTGCCCTTAACACACTGCCTGAATCCACGGGGCCAGGAGGCACTCGCTGATTCCTGGAGAGCTTGGGCTCAATTCAGAACATCGTTAGTTAACACTGCGCTCTCTCACAATAATTCTTCATTCATCACTATGGTAACAATATGGTTAGTCTTGTGGTCATGTTACAACAACAACTTCCATTTATAGATCGCCTTTAATATAGTAAAACTTCGCAGGGCGCTTAACAGGACAAAAGTTGACACCGAGCCACAGAACGAGATATTAGGGCAGGTGACCAAAAACTTGTTCAAAGAGGTAGGTTTTTAATGAGTCTCTTAAAGGAGAGAGAGTTAGCGAGGCGGAGAGTTTTAGGGAGGGAATTCCAGAACTTAGGGCCCAGGTAACTGAAGGCGCGGCCACCAATGGTGTGACGTAAGGTGTGGGGGATGGACTCGTTTGCCGCATGCAATCCAGTCGCACCCACCCTTTCCCTCAATGACTATCTGTCCCACCTGTGACAGGGACTGTGGTTCTCGTATTGGACTGTTCAGTCACATAAAAACTCATTTTTAGAGTGGCAGCAATTCCGAGGGACTGCCTATGATGATAATGATGAGGGATGGACAAGAGGCCAGAATAGAAGGAGTGCAGAGATCGCGGAGGTTTGGAGGGCTGGAGGAGGTTACATAGATAGGGAGTGGTCTAGAGTGGGAGGAGGTTACAGTCATAGGGAGGGGTGTAGGGCTGGAGGAGGTTACAGAGATTGGGAGGGGTGTAGGGCTGGAGGAGATTAGAGATAGGGAGGGGTGTAGGGCTGGAGGAGGTTACAGAGATAGGGAGGGGTGTTGGGCTGGAAGAGGTTACAGAGATAGGGAGGGGTGTAGGGTGGGAGGAGGTTACAAAGATAGGGAGGGGTGTGGGGTGAGAGGAGGTTACAGAGATTGGGAAGGGTGTAGGGCTGGAGGAGGTTACAGAGATTGGGAGGGGTGTAGGGCTGGAGGAGGTTACAGAGATAGGGAGGGGTGTAGGGCTGGAAGAGGTTACAGAGATAGGGAGGGGTGTAGGGTGGGAGGAGGTTACAGAGATAGGGAGGGGTGCAGGGCTGGAGGAGGTTACAGAGATAGGGAGGGGTGTAGGGCTGGAAGAGGTTACAGAGATAGGGAGGGGTGTAGGGTGGGAGGAGGTTACAGAGATAGGGAGGGGTGCAGGGCTGGAGGAGGTTACAGAGATAGGGAGGGGTGTAGGGCTGGAAGAGGTTACAGAGATAGGGAGGGGTGTGGGGTGAGAGGAGGTTACAGAGATAGGGAGGGGTGTAGGGCTGGAGGAGGTTACAGAGGTAGGGAGGGGTGCAGGGCTGGAGGAGATTACAGAGATTGGGAGGGGTGTAGGGTAGGAGGGGGTTACTGAGATAGGGAGGAGCGAGGCCATGGAGGAACCTGTTTGTGTCTGTAGGCCAAGATATGTTTCCTGCCTCGGAGACAGAAGCTGTCAGTCAGACAAGGTTTGGGAAGAGTTTTGTATCTCTGAATATTTATTTTCTCTCAGATGGAGCTGAGCTCTGGGCCTGAGTGAGGAACCTTTGGGAATGAGTTGATGTGAAGAGATTGAGGGAGACAGTGTGTCTGCTGTCTCCCTTCTCTCCCACACTACTCGATAAGCTTCAGATCATCGACTGCCTGAACTGAACTTATTGTTTCTGCCTGTGGACCTTTCCCTGGTTAATGGAGACATCGAACCGTGAGTGCTTTCACTGAGAAGGTGTGCTGGCTGATTCTCGGGATGTGAATGTCGATGGCAAAGCCGGCATTTATTGCCCATCCCTAGTTGCTCCTGAGAAGGTGGTGGTGAGCTGCCTTATTGAACCACTGCTGTCCATGTGGTGAAGGCACTCCCACACTGCCGTTAGGGAGAGAGGCCCAGAATTCTGACCCAACGATGTTGAAGGATCGGTGATATATTTCCAAGTCAGGATGGTGTGTGACTTGGAGGGGAACTTGCAGGTGGTGATGTCCCATGCGTCTGCTGCCCTTGTCCTTCTCGATGGTGGAGTTGGTGGGTTGGGATGTGCTGTTGAAGAAACCTTGGCGAGTTGCTGCAGTGCATCCTGTGGATGGTACACACTGCAGCCACGGTGTGGTGCGGGTGGAGGGAGTGGGTTTGGGAGGTGCTGTTGAAGAAGCTTTGACGAGTTGCTGCAGACACTAAGGTAGAGAAGAGCAGCAGTGAGGAGCCGGCTGCAGGGAGATCGGGGGTTAAATCGTTCACCTCCATTTCTGGTCACGATGCGATCTACTGCTCCCGCTGTATCCGCCCCTCCAGTGAAATGAAACGCCCGTGTTCACCAGCTGATATATCACAGCTCCCACACACTTCAATGTTATTAGATTGTTTCATCTGAGACCCACTGAGCCTCAATAATCTGTTTAAAGATTCTGGTTAAACGCATCAACACTGAACATCTGAACATTGTCTTTAAGTGCGATCTTTCACAAAGATTTCTGCCTCTGGCAGCGAATGAAAGCTGACCTCCCAAACAGCCCATAATCCGGGGGCTCCGCTCTCTCGCTTTGATGCTCAGTTCTGATTCTGGGCCACATTTGACTAATAGTGATCTGTTCATCGCTCTAATTAATGTTTCATTGCGTTAACCCGGGTCCCACAGTCCATGGGATTTAGTGCAACACTCGCCCATATCTCGATCCTCAAACACAGCTCAGTGTGTGAACGGGAACATCTGAGAGAATATTCAACTGTACAGAAATCCAATCCCTTATTACTGCCTCCTTCTGGCCTTCTCCCTCTGCCTGATATTTCTGGTGATCAATCGATGTGATTAACCCCAGGCCAGGCCAGGATACCAAAGACACAATTGGGGCCAGCAATCTGTCAATCAGCCTCGCGAATTGATATCAAACGGCTCACTGTTGGGGAGCGAGTTCTCACTGACTCACAAACGGAACATAGCCTGGAGCACAAACTGACTCTATCGGGGCCACATCTCTGCTGCTCGTTCTGTCCCTGAGAGATGGCAATCTCAGCGTTTAACCCCACTGGGAGTTCTCTCCTGTTTGGAGCAGAAAAGATGGCTAGGGAGGAATGGGATCACGATCAACACACACACAGAGCTTTCTGGAACCAAGAGGGAATAGCGAGAGTCCACACTCATTAAAAGGCAAACACAATTCTACTGATAGCAACAGGCGTATAAAGAGAAAACCCTCTGCGGTCCACAGCATTGATCAGAGAGCGGAGGAACGCTAGCAGTTTCTGTGAGTGAGGTTAGAAAGTGATCCGGAGTCAGTGCCCTGAATTACAGCCAGCGTCCGATTGATGGGCCAACTATCCAGTGGGCAGATTTGATCATCCCTCGGGGGATCGTTACTGTTCTGTTCACAGCTGAGAATGATCTGAATGGTCCACAACACAGAGTTATTGTTCCATTAGCTGCCTGGCCCCGACATTTCCCAATATAACCTTGCTGACTCTGTGAATATCCAGTCAGCTCATCACAGTCCTACATCAAGTCAACAAACACCAGAAATTAAACTACTTTCCCTTCAAGGAAGAATGAGATCAATTCTCTGAAACTCCCTCCAGCACGTATTCAAAAACAGTGAGCTGCATTTATATAGCGCCTTTAACATAACATAAAAAGATAGGAGCAGGAGAATGCCATTCGACCCTTCGAGCCTGCTCTGCCACTAAATAAGATGATCTTATATCTCAACTCCACTTTTCTGCATTATCCCCATATCCCTTGATTCCATTAATATCCAAAAATCTATTGATCTCTGTTTTGAATATACTCAAAGACTGTGCCTCCACAGCACTCTGGGGTAGAGAATTCCAAAGATTCACCACCATCTGAGTGAAGAAATTTCTCCTCATCTCAGTCCTAAATGGCCGACCCCTTATTCTGAGACTGTGCCCACTGGTTCTAGACTCCCCAGAATGAGGAAACATCCTTCCTGCATCTACCCTGTCAAGCCTTGTAAGAATTGTGAATGTTTCAATGAGATCACCTCTCATTCTTCTAAACTCTAGAAAATATAGGCCAAGTCTACTCAATCTCTCCTCTATGGACAATCCCCCCATCCCTGAGATAACCTTCATTGCACTCTCTCTATGACAAGTACATCCTTACTTATGTAAGGAGGCCAAACTGTCCACAATACTCCAGGTGTGGTCTCACCAGGGCTCTATGTAATTGTAGAACTCTTATACTCAAATCCTCTTGTAATAATGGCCAACATATTATTTGCTTTCCTAATTTCTTGCTGTACCTCATGTTAACTTTCAGTGTACAAGGACACCCAGGTCCCACTAAACACCAACATTTTCCAATCTCTCACCATTTAAATTATACTTAGCTTTTTTATTTTCGCACCAAAGTGGATAACTTCACATTTCTCCACATTAAATTCCATTTGTCATGTTCTTGCCCACTCACTTAGCCTGTCTATATCCCCTTGAAGCCTCTTTGCATCCACCCCACAACTTAAATTGCCACCTAGCTTTGTATCATTGGCAAACTTGGATATATTATATTTGATCCCCTCATCCAAACCATTGATATAGATTGTGAATAGCTGGGGCCAAAGCACCGATTCTTGTGGTGCTCCACTAGTTACAGGTGGCCAACATGAAAAAGACCCGTTTATTCCTACTCTCTGTTTTCTGTCCATTAACCAATCCTCAATCCATGCTCGGAGTAAAATGTCCCAAGGCGCTTCACAGGAAAATTATCAACACAAATGAGCTACATAAAGAGACATTAGGACTGGTGACCAAAAGCTTGGTCAAAGAGGTAAATTGTGACAAGTGTCTTAACTGAGGAGGAAAAGGTAGAGAGACTAAGGGAGAGAATTCTAGAGCTTAGGACCCAGGCAGCTGAAGGTGTTAAGTTCAGAATAACTGCACAAGACTGTGTTGTAAGCTCAAACCATTGTGACCTTGGTCTCTTTAATGTAACTCCAAAGTGAGGCAGCAGCATGGTGGATTGCCTTTTATACTTGCTTGCCCCAGGTCTCCGCCAGGTGTGCCCCTTAGTGGCAAGTTTTACACATTGGTGAGGTTTGCATACATAACATCCCTTCCCCCCAAAGTATTTTGTACAAATTATTTACAGGTTGAGGCGATCTGGCGCTCTGCGTTCCTGGGTCGATCGCCTGAGTTGAATGCCTGGCATGGGTGAGTCGGTCGGATCATTGCTGCATGGCAGCGCGGCTGGTCTGATCGGACTGTCAGGCATGGTGGGTTCATCCTCGTGGTTGACAGTGAGGTCGATTGCTGGTTGGGTGTGTGTTGGTGGATCACAGATGGTAAAGTCTTCTTCAAACTGTTCTTGGTTGTCAGAGACTCGCAGTTTGGTCTGATCCAAGTGCTTCCTACACGTTTGCCCATTCAACAATTTAACAACAAACACTCTATTCCCTTCCTAGGCTAAAACAGTGCCAGCAATCGATTTAGGACCATGACCGTAATTGAGAACAAACACCGGATCATTAACCTCAATGTCACATGATACAGCCGCGCGATCGTGGTACACGTTATGTCGGTGCCGCTGGGTTTCTACGTGATCATTGAGATCCAGGTGGACAAAGGAGAGCCTGGTTTTGAGTGCTTTTTTCATTTAACAATTCTGCAGGGGGATCCCCGGTGAGCGAGTGGGGGCATGTCCGGTGGCTGAGCAGGACCCGAGATAACCGGGTCTGCAGGGAACTATCCGTTACGCGTTTCAAGCTCTGCTTGATAGTTTGCACTGCCCGTTCCGCTTGACCATTGAATGCGGGCTTAAATGTGGCAGACCTGATATGCTTAATGCCATTGCAGGTCATGAACTCATTGAATTCCGAGCTGGAGAAACGTGGTCCATTGTCACTAATAAGGACGTCGGGCAAACCATGGGTGGCGAACATGGTCCTGTGTCTTTCACTGGTGGCAGTGGATGTCCATGATGCTATTATTATACATTCAATCCATTTAGAGTAAGTGTCCACTGCTACAAGAAACATCTTTCCCAGAAAAGGGCCAGCAAAATCTACGTGGACCCTGGAGCACGGTTTGGAGGTCCATGACCACAGGCTCAGTGTGGCCTCCCTGGGTGTGTTGCTCAACTGTGAGCAAGTGGTGCATTGGTGTTTGCATGACTCCAATTCGGAGTCAATGCCGGGCCAGCAAACATGTGCGATAGCCTTCATCATGACTGTGCCTGGATGGGTACTGTGTAGGTCACGTATTAACATTTCCCTGCCTTTTTTTTGGCAAAACCACGCAATTCTCCCATAGGAGACAATCCGATTGGATGGACAATTCATTCTTACGTTGGTGGAACAGCTTCATTTCATCTTGCATTTCCCCGGGAACCGCCAACCAGCTCCCATTTACGATGCAGCTTTTTACTAGTGATAGCACAGGGTCTTGGCTAGTCCAGGTCCTGATCTGGCGAGCCATGACAGGTGACCCCTCACTCTCGAAAGTGTCCATTACCAGAAGAAAGTCTGCAGGTTGCGCCATTTCCACCCCGGTGGTGGGCAATGGCAGCCGACTGAGAGCGTCAGTGCAGTTCTCAGTGCCTGGTCTGTGGCGGATTACATCGTCATATGCCGACAATGTTAGTGCCCATCTTTGGATGTGGGACGAAGCATTGGTGTTGATACCTTTGCTTTCTGAGAGCAGTGAAGTAAACATAGAAACATAGAAACATAGAAAATAGGTGCAGGAGTAGGCCATTCGGCCCTTCTAGCCTGCACCGCCATTCAATGAGTTCATGGCTGAACATTCAACTTCAGTACCCCATTCCTGCTTTCTCGCCATACCCCTTGATCCCCCTAGTAGTAAGGACCTCATCTAACTCCTTTTTGAATATATTTAGTGAATTGGCCTCAACAACTTTCTGTGGTAGAGAATTCCACAGGTTCACCACTCTCTGGATGAAGAAGTTCCTCCGTATCTCGGTCCTAAATGGCTTACCCCTTATCCTTAGACTGTGACCTCTGGTTCTGGACTTCCCCAACATTGGGAACATTCTTCCTGCATCTAACCTGTCTAACCCCGTCAGAATTTTAAATGTTTCTATGAGGTCCCCTCTCATTCTTCTGAACACCAGTGAATACAAGCCCAGTTGATCCAGTCTTTCTTGATAGGTCAGTCCCGCCATCCCGGGAATCAGTCTGGTGAACCTTCGCTGCACTCCCTCAATAGCAAGAATGTCCTTCCTCAGGTTAGGAGACCAAAACTGTACACAATACTCCAGGTGTGGCCTCACCAATGCCCTGTACAACTGTAGCAACACCTCCCTGCCCCTGTACTCAAATCCCCTTGCTATGAAGGCCAACATGCCATTTGCTTTCTTAACCGCCTGCTGCACCTGCATGCCAACCTTCAATGACTGATGTACCATGACACCCAGGTCTCTTTGCAACTCCCCTTTTCCTAATCTGTCACCATTCAGATAATAGTCTGTCTCTCTGTTTTTACCACCAAAGTGGATAACCTCACATTTATCCACATTATACTTCATCTGCCATTCATTTGCCCACTCACCTAACCTATCCAAGTCACTCTGCAGCCTCACAGCATCCTCCTCGCAGCTCACACTGCCACCCAACTTAGTGTCATCCGCAAATTTGGAGATACTACATTTAATCCCCTCATCTAAATCATTAATGTACAGTGTAAACAGCTGGTTTGTGGTTGGTTTTGATCTCGAACCAGAGACCAAATAGATATTGATGCATTTTCTTAACCCCATTTACACATATTAACGCTTCTTTCTCAACCATACTGTCAGCTCTTTCAGCCTTGGATAAACTTCTGGATACAGTTTGCCCGACACATTTGCTTGCTGTAACACACAACCAACCCCGTACAATGACGCATCACAAGCTAGTCCTAAACGTGTACATGGTTCATACAATACAAGTAACTTGTTAGAGCATAGCAGGTTTCTGGCCTTGTTAAAAGCTGTCTCTTGAAATTTACCCTAAACCCAATCATCACCCTTGCGTAGCACTAAATGCAGTGGTTCCAGCAAAGTGCTCAACCCTGGTCGAAAGTTACAAAAAATTTGAGGAGTCACATGAATGAATGCAGCTCCGTCACATTCTGTGGTCTGGATGCATTCTTAATGGCATCCATCTTGGAGTCCATGGGTCTGATACCGTCTGCTGCAATCTTTCTCCCCAGAAATTCAACCTCTGTCACCAGGAAAACACACCTGGAGCATTTCAGCCTGAGTCCCACTCTGTCCAGTCGCTTGGGAACCTCTTCCAGGTTCTGCAAGTGTTCGGTCGTGTTGCGACCAGTGATCAAGAGGTCATCTTGGAACACCACGCTGCATGGAACCAATTTCAGCAGAAGCTCCATGTTCATCTCAAAGTTAGTAATCTCAGGATTGCTACAAGTGCCACGTGCTAGTCACAATAGGAATCTCAGACAGCTCAGATGAATACGTGGCTTGAGCAGTGGTGCAGAAGGGAGGGATTCAAATTCCTGGGACATTGGAACCGGTTCTGGGGGAGGTGGGACCAGGACAAACCGGATGGTCTGCACCTGGGCAGGACTGGAACCAATGTCCTCAGGGTATTACTTGCTAGTGCTATTGGGGAGGGGTTAAACTAGTATGGCAGGGGGATGGGAACCTATGCAGGGAGACAGAGGGAAGTAGAATGGGGGCAGAAGTTAAAGATAGAAGGAAGAAAAGTAAAAATGGAGGGCAGAGAAACCCAAGGCAAAAATCAAAAAAGGCCACATTACAGCAAAATTCTAAAATGGCAAAGTGTGTGAAAAAGACAAGCCTGAAGGCTCTGTGCCTCAATGCGAGGAGTATTCATAATAAGGCGCACAAATTAACTGCACAGGCAGCAATTAATGAATATGATATAATAGGTATCATGGGTGACCAAGATTGGGAACTCAACATCCAAGGGTATTCAACATTCAGGAAGGATAGACAGAAAGGAAAAGGAGGTGGGGTAGCATTGCTAGTTAAAAAGGAAATTAACGCAATAGTAAGGAAGGATTTTAGCTTGGATGATGTGGAATCGGTATGGGTGGAGCTGTGGAATACTAAAGGGCAGAAAACGCAAGTGGGAGTTGTGTACAGACCACCAAACAGTAGTAGTGAGGTTGGGGACAGCATCAAACATGAAATTAGGGATGTGTGCAATAAAGGTACGCAGTTATCATGGGCGACTTTAACCTACATATAGATTGGGCTAACCAAACTGGTAGCAATACGATGGAGGAGGATTTCCTGGAGTTAATTAGGGATGGTTTTCAAGACCATTATGTCGAGGAACCAACTAGAAGGCTGGGCATCCTAGGCTGGGTGATGTGCAATGAGAAAGGACTAATTACCAATCTTGTTGTGCGAGGCTTCTTGGGGTAGAGTGACCATAATATGGTAGATTTCTTTATTAAGATGGAGAGTGACACAGTTAATTCAGAGACTAGGGTCCCGAACTTAAGGAAAGGTAACTTCGATGGTATGAGACATGATTGGCTAGAATAGACTGCCAAATGATACTTAAAGGGTTGACGGTGGAGAGACAATGGCAAACATTTAAAGATCACATGGAAGAACTTCAACAATTGTACATCGCTGTCTGGAGTAAAAATAAAATGGGGAAGGTGGCTCAACTGTGGTTCACAAGGGAAATTAAGGATAGTGTTAAATCCAAGGAAGAGGCATATAAATTGGCCAGAAAAAGCAGCAAACTTGAGGACTGGGAGAAATTTAGAATTCGGCAGAGGAGGACAAAGGGTTTAATTAGGAGGGGGAAAATATAGTATGAGAGGAAGTTTGCCAGGAACATAAAAATTGACTGCAAAACCTTCTATAGATATGTAAAGAGAAAAAGATTAGCGAGGACAAACGTTGGTCATTTGCAATCAGATTCAGGTGAATTTATAATGGGGAACAAAGAAATGGCAGACCATTGAACAAATATTTTGGTTCTGTCTTCACGATGGAAGACACAAATAAACTTCTGGAAGTACTAGGGGACCGAGGATCTAGTGAGAAGGTGGAACTGAAGGATATACTTTTTAGGCGAGAAATTGTGTTAGGGAAATTGATGGGATTGAAGGCCGATAAATCCCCGGGGCCTGATAGTCTGCATCTCAGAGTACTTAAGGAAGTGGCTCTAGAAATAGTGCATGCATTGGTGATCATTTTCTAACAGTAAATCGAATCTGGATCAGTTCCTATGCATTGGAGGGTAGCTAATGTAACACCACTTTTCAAAAAAGGAGGGAGAGAGAAAACGGGTATACACAGAATGGTTATCCTGACATCAGTAGTGGAGAAAATGTTAGAATCAATTATTAAAGATGAAATAGCAGCGCAATTGGAAAACAGTGACATGACCGGTCCAAGTCAGCATGGATTTATGAAAGGGAAATCATGCTTGACAAACCTTCTGGAATTTTTGGAGGAAGCTTGCAGGGAACATTAAAATGGTCTTCAAAAGCTTCTATAGATATGTAAAGAGAAAAAGGTTAGCAAAGACAAATGTAGGTCCCCTGCAGTCAGAATCAGGGGAAGTCATAACTGTGAACAAAGAAATGGCGGGCCAACTGAACAAGTACTTTGGTTCGGTATTCACTAAGGAGGACATAAACAACCTTCCGGATATAAAAGGGGTCAGAGGGTCTGGTAAGAAGGAGGAACTAAGGGAAATCCTTATTAGTTGGGAAATTGTCTTGGGGAAATTGATGGGATTGAAGGCCGTAAATCCCCAGGGCCTGATGGACTGCATCCCAGAGTACTTAAGGCGATGGCCTTGGAAATAGCGGATGCATTGACAGTCAGTTTCCAACATTGCATAGATTCTGGATCAGTTCCTATGGAGTGGCGGGTAGCCAATGTAACTCCACTTTTAAAAAAAGGAGGGAGAGAGAAAACAGGGAATTATACACTGGTTAGCCTGACATCGGTAGTGGGTAAAATGATGGAATCAATTATTAAGGATGCCATAGCAGCGCATTTGGAAAGAGGTGACATGATGGGTCCAAGTCAGCATGGATTTGTGAAAGGGAAATCTTGCTTGACAAAACTTCTGGAATTTTTTGCCTATGTTTCCAGTCGAGTGGACAAGGGAGAACCAGTTGATGTGTTGTTTTTGGACTTTCAGCAGGCTTTTGACAAGGTCCCACACAAGAGATTAATGTGCAAAGTTAAAGCACATGGGATTGGGGGTAGTGTGCTGACGTGGATTGAGAACTGGTTGGCAGACAGGAAGCAAAGAGTAGGAGTAAATGGGTACTTTTCAGAATGGCAGGCAGTGACTAGTGGGGTACCAGAAGGTTCTGTGCTGGGGCCCCAGCTGTTTACACTGTACATTAATGATTTAGACGAGGGGATTAAATGTAGTATCTCCAAACTTGCGGATGGCACTAAGTTGGGTGGCAGTGTGAGCTGCGAGGAGGATGCTAGAAGGCTGCAGAGCGACTTGGATAGGTTAGGTGAGTGGGCAAATGCATGGCAGATGAAGTATAATGTGGATAAATGTGAGGTTGTCCACTTTGGTGGCAAAAACAGAGAGACAGACTATTATCTGAATGGTGACTGATTAGGAAAAGGGGAGGTGCAACAAGATCTGGGTGTCATGGTACATCAGTCATTGAAGGTTGGCATGCAGGTACAGCAAGCGGTTAAGAAACCAAATGGCATGTTGGCCTTCATAGCGAGGGGATTTGAGTACAGGGGCAGGGAGGTGTTACTACAGTTGTACAGGGCCTTGGTGAGGACACATCTGGAGTATTGTGTACAGTTTTGGACTCCTAACTAGAGGAAGGACATTCTTGCTATTGAGGGAGTGCAGCGAAGGTTCACCAGACTGATTCCCGGGATGGCGGGACTGACATATCAAGAAAGACTGGATCAACTGGGCTTGTATTCACTGGAGTTCAGAAGAATGAGAGGGGATCTCATAGGAACGTTTAAAATTCTGACGGGTTTAGACAGGTTAGATGCAGGAAGAATGTTCCCAATGTTGGGGAAATCCAGAACCAGGGGTCACAGTCTAAGTATAAGGGGTAAGCAATTTAGGACCGAGATGAGGAGAAACTTCTTCACCCAGAGAGTGGTGAACCGGTGGAATTCTCTACCACAGAAAGTTGTTGAGGCCAATTCACTAAATATATTCAAAAAGGAGTTAGATGTAGTCCTTGCTACTAGGTGGATCAAGGGGTATGGCGAGAAAGCAGGAATGGCGGACTGAAGTTGCATGTTCAGCCATGAACTCATTGAATGGTGGTGCAGGCTCGAATGGCCGAATGGCCTACTCCTGCATCTATTTTCTATGTTTCTATGTTTCTATGTAACTAGTAGAGTGGACAAGGGAGAACCAGTGGATGTGGTGTATTTGGACTTTCAAAAGGCTTTTGAGAAGGTCCCACACAAGAGATTGGTGAGCAAAATCAAAGCAGATGGTATTGGGGGTAATATACTGACGTGGATAGAGAACTGGATGGCAGACAGGAAGCAGAGAGTCGGGATAAACGGGTCCTTTTCAGGATGGCAGGCAGTGATTAGTGGAGTGCCGCAAGGCTCAGTGCTGGGACCCCCGCTCTTTACACTATACATAAATGACTTGGATGAAGGTTTTGAGTGTAATATCTCCAAGTTTGCAGATGACACTAAACTGGGTGGCGATGTAAGCTGTGAGGGGGATGCTAAGAGGCGGCAGGGTGACTTGGACAGGTTAGGTGAGAGGGAAAATGCATGGCAGATGCAGTATAATGTGGATAAATGTGAGGTAATCCACTTTGGGGGCAAAAACGCGAAGACAGAATATTATCTGAATGGTGGCAGATTAGGAAAAGGGGAGGTGCAACGAGACCTGAGTGTCATGGTTCATCAGTCATTGAAAGTTGGCATACAGGTACAGCAGGCGGTGAAGAATGATATGTTGGCCTTTTTAGCGAGGGGATTTGAGTTTAGTAGCATGGAGGTCTTACTGCAGTTGTGCAGGACCTTGGTGAGGCCTCATCTGGAATATTGTGTTCAGTTTTGATCTCCTAATCTGAGGAAGAAAGTTCTTACTATTGAGGGAGTGCAGCGAAGGTTCACCAGACTGATTCCAGGGATGGTTGGACTGACATATGTGGTGAGACTGAATCAACTGGGCCTTTATTCACTGGAGTTTAGAAGGATGAGAGGGGATCTCATAGAAACATACAAGATTCTGACGGGATGGGACAAGTTAGATGCGGGTAGATTGTTCCTAATGTTGGGAAGTCCAGAACCAGGGGACACAGTATTGGATAATGGGTAGGCCATTTAGGAATGAGATGAGGAGAAACTTCTTCACTCAGAGAGTTGTTAACCTGTGGAATTCCCTGCTGCAGAGAGTTGTTGATGCCAGTTCATTGGATATTTTCAAGAGGGAGTTCGATATGGCCCTTACGGCTAAGGGGATCAAGCGATCTGGAGAGAAAGAAGGAAAGTGGTACTGAGGGAATGATCAGCCATGATCTTATTGAATGGCGGTGCAGGCTTGAAGGGCCGAATGGCCTACTCACGCACCTATTTTCAATGTTTCTAAGTTTCTATGTAAGAGGCTGCAGCGTGACTTGGACAGGTTAGCTGAGTGGGCAAATGCATGGCAGATGCAGTATAATGTGGATCAATATGAGGTTATCCACTTTGGGGCAAAAACACGAAGGCAGAATATTATCTGAATGGTAGCAGATTCGGAAAAGGGGAGGTGCAACGAGACCTGGGTACATCAGTCATTGAAAGGTGGCGTGCAGGTACAGCAGGCAGTGACGAAAGTAAATGGTCTGTTGGCCTTCATAGCTAGGGGATTTGAGTATAGGAGCAGCGAGGTCTTACTGCAGTTGTACAGGGCCTTGGTGAGGCCTCACCTGGAATATTGTGTTCAATTTTGGTCTCTTAGTCTGAGGAAGGACGTTCTTGCTATTGAAGGAATGCAGCGAAGGTTCAACAGACTGATTCCCGGGATGGCTGGACTGACATATGAGGAGAGACTGGATCGACTGGGCCTGTATTCACTGGAGTTTAGAACGATGAGAGGGGAGCTCATAGAAACGTTTAAAATTCTGACGGGACTGGACAGGATAGATGCAGGTAGAATGTTCCCGATGTTGGGGAAGTCCAGAACTAGGACACAGTCTTCGGATAAGGGGTAAGTCATTTAGGACTGAGATGAGGAGAAACTTCTTCACTCAGAGAGTTGTTAACCTGTGGAATTCCCTACCACACAGAGTTGTTGATGCCAGTTTATTGGACATATTCAAGACAGAGTTAGATATGGCCCTTCTGGCGAAAGGGATCAAGGGGTATGGATAGAAAGCAGGAAAGGGGTACTGAGGTGAATGATCAGCCATGATCTTATTGCATGGTGGTGCAGGCTCGAAGGACCAAATGGCCTATTTCTGCAACTATTTTCTATGTTTCTATGTTTCTATGGCTGCAGCCGAGTGAATCCCAAAGGGGCATCTATGGTACATGAACAGTCCTTTGTGTGTGTTGATGCATGTCAATTTCTTTGACGGTTCAGCCAGCTCCTGTGTCATCTAAGCAAAGGTTAGATCTAGCTTGGTGAACAACTTTCCCCCTGCAAGCATTGCAAATAGGTCCTCTGCTTTCGGTAGTGGGTACTGGTCCTGTAACGAGACTCGGGTGATCGTTATCTTGTAGTCCCCGCAGAAGCTGACCGTCCCATCGCTCTTCAGCACTGGCACGATTGGACTGGCCCACTCGTTGAACTCGACTGGCAATATGATTCCCTCTCGTTGAAGTCTGTCCAGCTCGATCTCGACTTTCTCTCGCATCATATATGGGACTGCTCGGGCAGAAGTGCACTGCACTTGTGATCTATTAGCTCCTGGATCTCCTGGTCATTCTCATCAAACCATCCTGGTCTTTCCTGTTTGAGTGACCGAGCGTCTCTTCGCAGGCACTGATTATGGAAGCCTGGAGGGCAGACCAAACGCTGTGGGCATTCTGCATCTCGGGGTCATCAACGCACGCCATGTTAGCTGTGAGGCACTGACTGTGTAGCGTTCTCTTAGCTGGGTCTTTGAGTGCCGTGACATTGATTAGTTTACGGCACTGCTTCTGCTGCACTCGCCGCTTTGGGGCCATGTTGATAACACTGAGAGCAGCTGGCTGCAGGAAGCTGGGACTTTAATGTTATATTGAAGTCTTGTGATGTCTGTGCCAGAGGAATAAATGGCTTATCGTGCTGTTAACTATTTTATTCCAATCTGGAAGATCGCCCTGGTAACAACACAGAGACAGTAAAGATGTAATGTGTCTCGAAATCGATCAGAACAGGAGGAACATTAAGGAAGATGAGGTGACTTTGTACAATTCATAGAATCATAGAATGGTAGAATGATACAGCCCAGGAGCAGGCCATTCGGCCCATCGTGCCTGAGCCGGCTCTTTGAAAGAGCGTTCCAATTAGTCCCACTCCCTGCTCTTTCCCCAGAGCCCTGTAAATTTTCTCCCCTTCAAGTATTTATCGAATTCCCTTTTGAAAGTTACAATTGAATCTGCTTCCACCGCCCTTTCAGGCAGCGCATTCCAGAACATAACAATTCATGCATAAAGAAATGTTTACTCATCTCCCCCTCTGGTACTTTTGCCAATACTTGAAAAGGACAGAATGTCCAGTGTAATGGGAAAGAGCAGGGAGTGGGTCTAATTGGTCAGCTCTTTCAAAGAGCCGGCACTGGCACGATGGGCCGAATGGCTGACTGTGCTGTAAGATTTGATGAAGAAACATAAACTACGGATGACTTGTGGCACCTGGGGGCTCTGTGAGGGAGAGACATGCGCTGAACTTGAAGTCGAGATCTATTAACTGAAGGACTCTCAGAAATGTCAAGTGTTCCTCAGAGAAAATGTTTCACGATCCATTTCATTCACAGGTGTCTCCTTATTCAGTGAGGACACGGAGCTGGTGGGGTCTCTCAGAGGCAATAAGAAGATGTGATTGAAAGACATGTGGAGGGCGGTCAGAGGGAGAGTGAAGGAGGAGGCTTTAAAGAATGAGTTTGGGAAGTGCTGAGAGGGCCTGGAATGTGGGAGGATGCGATTGTCTTATTCCAGGAAGGCTGAGTAACCGAGCTCTCAATGACTGCCGTCCATACTGTTAGCTCTCGCACTCCAGCACAGGCCCATTCCAGCTTTATTCTTCCCCTAAAGCTCTGCCTTTGTTCTTTCAGGGACTTTGTCAGGGGAGAAGAGCTGAGAGAGAAAGCGAGGCAAAGACTGTTAACTGTTGGGACATTCTCAAGCTCTCAGGCTGTGATGAGAAGGGAAAATAGATCAGGATGTGGGGACAGAGCGGGAAATAGGATTTCGAGCAGACTGCCCCAGTGGAAGAGCTAGCACTGGAGCAGGCATGATGGGCCGAATGACCTCCTTCTGTACTGTGATAATGCAGGAAAATCGTCAGCCAATCTGCACACAGCAAGATACCACAAAAGCAATGTTATAATGACCTGATAATCTGTTTTAGTGATGTTGGTTGTGGGATAAATATTGGCCCAGGAACCAAGGGAGAACTGCCTGCTCTTCTTCCAATAGTGCCGTGGGAACTTTCCGCCCACCTGAGAAGACAGATGCACAGGTGGCACTGGGCTACGTTATCTCTAACTCGATAGGTGTGAGACGACCCAGAGACTGAAAGCCATCAGCGTCTCTGCCGACTGAAGGCAGTGGGTGTGGGGGAAGCTTGATAAACACATGAGGGAGAAAGGAATAGAAGGATACGCTGAAAGGTTGATATTAAACATTGAATAAAAACAATTTTTGAAAAGCCGGAATCTTTAGGGTGAAAGTCCTTGGCTTCCTCTGTGAAACAACAAGTGTTTGAGGCTGTCGATCGGAAGATTTGTGCACAGGGACAGATAGAAAGTGTTCAGTCTTTGAGCAGAGCTGGAGGTTTGAGGAGAGACGTGTCGTTACACCGAGGGACAGAGCTTGGTCGATCGATCGCACTGTCACAGGGAATAATGAGACAAGGTTCCGCTCCACACTTTCCAGACACCTCCAGCTCTTTCACTTCAACCACGGCCTCGATGTCTGGAGAATAAACAGTCGTTAAATCCCCATCCAATCCGTCTCTCCCCACACACAACTCGGGGAGGCGAGTGACATATCAATGTGTTTACTCTGAGGTGGGGAGGGGGAGTGATATATCAATGTGTTTACTCTGAGTGGGGAGGGGAGTGATATATCAATGTGTTTAGTCTGAGGTGGGGAGAGGGAGTGATATATCAATGTGTTTACTCTGAGGTGGGGTGGGGGGGGGGGGTGATATATCAATGTGTTTACTCTGAGGTGGGGAGGGGTGGGTGATATATCAATTTGTTTACTCTGAGGTGGGGAGGGAGAGTGATATATCAATGTGCCTAATCTGAGGTGGGGAGGGGGATGATATATCAATGTGTTTCCTCTGAGGTGGGGAGGGGAGTGATATATCAATGTGTTTACTCTGAGGTGGGGAGGGGGGTGATATATCAATGTTTTTACTCTGAGGTGGGGTGGGGGGGTGATATATCAATGTGTTTACTCTGAGGTGGGGAGGGGGGGTGATATATCAATGTGTTTACTCTGAGGTGGGGAGGGGTGGGTGATATATCAATGTGTTTACTCTGGGGTGGGGAGGAACAGACTCTGAGCTGATGAATTGTCGGCCACAGAGAGTTTTCGGGAGATTGAGACATGAATCCACTCTCCCCTCGTCCCTTTCGAGAATGTCCCCAACTCCCCCGCAATCCCCTCGGATCGTGGGTCTGAATTATTTCAGGATTATTATCCCTCCTCACTCCTTGGGATCATTGTTCTTTGCTCGTTACCTTCAACAGAGAAACAAACTGCCGATTGAGACACAAAGCCCAGGGGGTGAGGTTTAATCTCCGCACCGTGTGAAGAATGGGCGGAGCGGGAATTTTCCAGGAACTGTCCCACAGATAACCTGGAAAACGGCTGTGGTCGAGGAGAGAGATTTCCTGATGGAACCCCATCGTAACAGAAATAAAGGGAGAAATAAAGAGGCGGATAAAATGCAGCAAAAAGCCCAGAGTTTGGACATTGTGGTTCAGGCTGGTGAACAGGAATCTGAAATCACCAACAATTTCAACAGATAAACAGAGTTTCAGAATGGGACACACACGAGGGCAATCTTTCAATGTTTGCAATCACGGGAAGTAATATTCACTCCCGAGGTGGTTCTGCTCCGTGACGGTGATGTTGGGGACATTCTGTGTAAATGTAGTGGTTCTGTGACTGGACCAATAATCCAGGGAACGGGAGTTCAAATCCCACCCGGACACTTTGAGAATTTAGAATTCAGTTTACAAACTCTGGAAATAAAAACCTGGGATCAGTAAAAGTTACCATGTTCCCAGAATGCATTTCAAAATCGGTCTGGGGAGATTTTTTATTGTTAATTCGGTTCCACCTTTCTCAGTGTTTGTGTCTGTAAAACTGTCGGTAAATTGGAGAAAGAGAAAGATGGAAAGGCCTCAGTCAAGAAGGTTTAGATTTTGTCCCAAACTTCTGATTAGTGTTTCTGATCGAGGGAAAGGAGCGAGACAGCGAGTAAAATCACCGAGATAGAAAGCTGCCTTGGGACTTCAAACATTCGCTTTTTCCTGTGTTACACATTACACAGAATGTACAGCACTGAAACAGGCCATTCGGCCCAACCGCTCCATGCCGGTGTTTATGCTCCACTCAGCCTCCGTCCACTTCAGCAACTTACATTTAACGTAGTAAAACTGCAATGGGTCTCAGCTGAGGTCAAGTCACATCTTTTACATCTCAACAGTGCAGCACTCCCTCAGTACTGCCCGTCCGACAGTGCAACACTCCCTCAGTACTACCCGTCCGACAGTGCATCACTCCCTCAGGACTGCCCGTCCGACAGTGCAACACTCCCTCAGTACTGCCCGTCCGACAGTGCAACACTCCCTCAGTACTGCCCCTCCAAAAGTGCAGTGCTCCTTCAGCAACTAGCAATCCCTGCACCAATAACTAGCAGC
Organism: Pristiophorus japonicus; assembly: GCF_044704955.1. Lineage (NCBI taxonomy): Eukaryota > Metazoa > Chordata > Chondrichthyes > Pristiophoridae > Pristiophorus > Pristiophorus japonicus. The sequence goes on from NC_091983.1 coordinate 235,119,616, forward strand.
TCCTGCACCAGTAACTAGCAATCCCTTCACCACTAACGAGCAACCCCCGCACCAGCCATTCATTGACCACCAGCTCAGTGCAGGTTAAGTCCCGCTCCCAGTCAACAGCTCACTAATAAATCCTCATCGCTGGGGGCAGGAGCTTTGCGAAAATCATGTGTCCATTTGAATTATTCCCGGTGTTTCTGAGACTCCAACAGATGGATTTTTAGAGACAATGAGCAGTTTTCCTCGATCTCGAGCCAGGTTATATCCCGAGATTTCTCTCTCTCTGGAATTTCAAAGCTAAAACAAGGCAGCTCATTGAAAATGTAAGAGAGAGAAACATTCTGTTTGTAAAACCCACTGGGCTGTGGAATGGTGAAGCGATGGAGGTGATGCTGGGAATATCTGAGCTGGAGATACGTGACATCAGCGGGAGAGATAAGACTGAGGATTCTGTGCCTGGGACTGAGAAGGAGGAGAGTGTCAGTGTTCATTGATTCGCCGAGTGAGAGAGGCTGTGTCTCTCTGATCCACATTTTATACAACAGGGCTCGTGGAAAAGGCTGTCTCTCTCTGTCTCTCTCTCTCTCTGCACAGTCGGAGGTGCTGTCTTTGGGATGAGATGTTAAATCGAGGCCCCGACGGCTTTCTCAGGCGGATGTAAAGATCATGGCCACTATTTTGAAGAAGAACAGGGGAGTTCTCCCTGGGGACCTGGTACCAATATTTAGCCCGTAAACAACCTTACTAAACGAGATTATCTGGTCATTTATCACATTGCTGTTTGTTGGAGCTTGCTGTGCACAATCTGGCTGCTGCATTTCCTACATCACAACAGTGACTACACTCAAATGAAGTTCTTTGGTTGTAAAGCGGTTTGTGACGTCCTGAGGTTGTGAAAAGCTGTAGAAAGTCAGGTCTTTATTTTAAGTCATGCCTCCTTGTTCCAGACTCCCCCACCAGAGGAAATCGTTTCTCTCTATCTACCCGATCAACTCCTTTCATCAGCTTAAACACTTTAATCTTCTATAGTCGAGGAATACAAGTCGAGTCTCCGCAGCCTGTCCTAGCCCTGGTATTATTCTGGTGAAACATAGAAACAAACATAGAAAATAGGTGCAAGATTAGGCCATTCGGCCCTTCGAGCCTGCACCGCCATTCAATGAGTTCATGGCTGAACATGCAACCTCAGTACCCCATTCCTGCTTTCTCGCCATACCCCTTGATCCCCCTAGTAGTAAGGACTATATCTAATTCCTTTTTGAATATATTTAGTGAATTGGCCTGAACAACTTTCTGTGGTCGAGAATTCCACAGGTTCACCACTCTCTGGGTGAAGAAGTTTCTCCTCATCTCAGTCCTAAATGGCTTACCCCTTATCCTTAGACTGTGACCCCTGGTTCTGGACTTCCCCAACATTGGGAACATTCTTCCTGCATCTAACCTGTCTAAACCCGTCAGAATTTTAAACGTTCCTATGAGATCCCCTCTAATTCTTCTGAATTCCAGTGAATACAAGCCCAGTTGATCCAGTCTTTCTTGATAGGTCAGTCCCGCCATCCTGGGAATCAGTCTGGTGAACCTTCGCTGCACTCCCTCAATAGTAAGAATGTCCTTCCTCAAGTTAGGAGACCAAAACTGTACACAATACTCCAGGTGTGGCCTGACCAATGCCCTGTACAACTGTAGCAATACCGCCCTGCCCCTATACTCAAATCCCCTCGCTATGAAGGCCAACATGCCATTTGCTTTCTTAACCGCCTGCTGTACCTGCATGCCAAACTTCAATGACTGATGTACCATGACACCCAGGGCTCGTTGCACCTCCCCATTTCCTAATCTGTCACCATTCAGATAATAGTCTGTCTCTCTGTTTTTACCACCAAAGTGGATAACCTCACATTTATCCACATTATACTTCATCTGCCATGCATTTGCCCACTCACCTAACCTATCCAAGTCACTCTGCAGCCTCATAGCATCCTCCTCGCAGCTCACACTGCCACCCAACTTAGTGTCATCCACAAATTTGGAGATACTACATTTAATCCCCTCGTCTAAATCATTAATGTACAATGTAAACAGCTGGGGCCCCAGCACAGAACCTTGCGGTACCCCACTAGTCACTGCCTGCCATTCTGAAAATTACCCATTTACTCCTACTCTTTGCTTCCTGTCTGACAACTAGTTCTCAATCCATGTCAGCACACTACCCCCACTCCCATGTGCTTTAACTTTGTACATTAATCTCTTGTGTGGAACCTTGTCGAAAGCCTTCTGAAAGTCCAAATATACCACATCAACTGGTTCTCCCTTGTCCACTCTACCGGAAACATCCTCAAAAAATTCAAGAAGTTTTGTCAAGCATGATTTCCCTTTCACAAATCCATGCTGACTTGGACCTATCATGTCACCTCTTTCCAAATGCGCTGCTATGACATCCTTAATAATTGATTCCATCATTTTACCCACTACTGATGTCAGCCTGACCGGTCTATAATTCCCTGTTTTCTCTCTCCCTCCTTTTTTAAAAAGTGGGGTTACATTGGCTACCCTCCACTCGATAGGAACTGATCCAGAATCTATGGAATGTTGGAAAATGACTGTCAATGCATCCACTATTTCCAAGGCCACCTCCTTAAGTACTCTGGGATGTAGTCCATCAGGCCCTGGGGATTTATCGGCCTTCAAGCCCATCAATTTCCCCAACATAATTTCCCAACTAATAAGGATTTCCCGCAGTTCCTCCTTCTTACTAGACCCTCTGACCCCTTTTATATCCGGAAGGTTGTTTGTGTCCTCCTTAGTGAATACCGAACCAAAGTACTTGTTCAATTGGTCTGCCATTTCTTTGTTCCCCATTATGACTTCCCCTGATTCTGACTGCAGGGGACCTACATTTGTCTTTACTAACCTTTTTCTCTTTACATATCTATAGAAACTTTTGCAGTCCGTCTTAATGTTCTCTGCAAGCTTCCTCTCGTACTCTATTTTCCCTGCCATAATCAAACCCTTTGTCCTCCTCTGCTGAGTTCTAAATTTCTCCCAGTCCCCAGGTTCACTGCTATTTGTGGCCAATTTGTAGCCACTTCCTTGACTTTAATACAATCCCTGATTTCCCTTGATAGCCATGGTTTGAGCCATCTTCCCTTTTTTATTTTTACACCAGACAGGGATGTACAATTGCTGGAGTTCATCCATGCGGTCTCTAAATGTCTGCCATTGCCCATCCACTGTCAACCCCTTAAGTATCATTCGCCAATCTATCCTATCCAATTCACGCCTCATACCTTCAAAGTTAGCCTTCTTTAAGTTCTGGACCATAATCTGAATTAACTGTTTCATTCTCCATCCTAATGTAGAATTCCACCATATTATGGTCACTCTGCCCCAAGGGGCCTCGCACAAGGAGGTTACAAATTAATCCTCTCTCATTACACAGCACCCAGTCTAAGATGGCCTCCCCGCTAGTTGGTTCCTCGACATATTGGTCTAGAAAACCATCCCTTATGCACTCCAGGAAATCCTGCTCCACTGTATTGCTTCCAGTTTGGTTAGCCCAATCTATATGCATATTAAAGTCACCCATGATAACTGCTGTACCTTTATTGCATGCACCCCTAATTTCCTGTTTGATGTCCTCTCCAACATCACTAGTACTGTTTGGAGGTCTGTACACAACTCCCACTAACGTTTTTTGCCCTTTGGTGTTCTGCAGCTCTACCCATATAGATCCACATCATCCAAGCTAATGTCCTTCCTAACTATTGCATTAATCTCCTCTTTAACCAGCAATGCTACCCCACCTCCTTTTCCTTTTATTCTATCCATCCTGAATGTTGAATACCCATGGATGTTGAGTTCCCAGCCGTGATCATCCTGGAGCCACTTCTCCGTAATCCCAATCACATCATATCCGTTAACATCTATTTACACAGTTAATTCATCCACCTTATTACGGGTACTCCTTGCATTAAGACACAAAGCCTTCAGGCTTGTTTTTTTAACACCCTTTGTCCTTTTAGAATTATGATGTAGTGTGGCCCTTTTTGTTTCTTGCCTTTGTTTACTCGACCTTCCACTATTGCTTTTTACCTTTCTACCATTTGTTTCTGACTCCATATTACTTTGCCCTATCTTGCTGCATAGGTTCCCATCCCCCTGCCATATTAGTTTAAACACTCCTGAACTGCATTAGCAAATGTTACCCCTAGGACATCAGTTCCAGTCCTGCCCAAGTGCAGACCATCCCTTTTGTACAGGTCCCACTTCCCCCAGAACTGGTTCCTATGTCCCAGGAATTTGAATCCCTCTCTCTTGCACCACTGCTCAAGCCACATATTTGTTCTAACTATCCTGCTCCCTCTACTCTGATTAGCACGTGGCACTTGTAGCAATCCAGAGATTACTAACTTTGAGGTCCTAATTTTTAATTTAACTCCTAGCTCTCTAAATTCAGCTTGGAGGACCTCTTCCCGCTTCTTACCTATATCTTTGGTACCTACATGTACTACGACAATTGGCTGTTCATCCTCCCTCTCCAGAATTCTCTGCAGCCGCTCCGAGACATCCTTGACCCTTGCACCAGGGAGGCAACATACCATCCTGGAGTTTCGGTTGCGGCCGCAGAAACTCCTATCTATTCCCCTTACAATAGAGTCCCCTATCACTATTGCTCTCCCAATCTTTTTCCCACCCTTCTGTGCAGCAGAGCCAGCCACGGTGCCATGAACTTGGCTACTGCTGCCCTCCCCTGATGAATTATCCTCCTCAACAGTACCCAAAACGGTGTATCTGTTTTGCAGGGGGATGACCGCAGGGAACCCCTGCACTATCTTCCTTGCATTGCTCTTCCTGATGGTCTTCTATTCCCTAGCTGGCTGTGGACCCTTCACCTGCGGTAAGACCAACTTGCTACACGTGCTACTCACGTCATTCTCAGCATCGTTGATGCTGTAGAGTAAATCCACCCTCAGCTCCAACTCCGCAACGCGGTCTGTCAGGAGCTGGAGGCGGATACACTTCCCGCACATGTAGTCGTCAGGGACAGCGGAAGTCCAAGACCAATATATCCTTCCTGAGGAGCCATGCCCAGAACTGGTCCCAGGATCCAGGTGGGGTCTGACCAGAGATTTATATAAACTGTAACATATCTTCCGCTCCTTGTCCGTCCCTGGTATTGTATCCTCGTCTCTACTGTGAGGACCATATATAAAGAGGTGACAGTGTGACCCACTGAGCCCCGGCTGGCACCTGGAGCTGGTGACAAAGGCTGGGAGTGTGAGAGCTGCGATAAAGAGTAACGGGCTGTCGGAGACTGAAGTCAGGTCTGGGAAATATCAGCAATGTGTGGGAGAAAGTGCTGGAGTCTGTGTTACACTAACTCCCGCTCGCAGCACAACATTGAATCCAGCGTTTGAAGATTGCCTCGAGGGCAGCTTGTGATGGTTCAATGACAGAATGATCTGATTTGCTGCTCAGAAATGAGTCTCTTTCCTCCTGTGATTTCAGTGGTTTGCTGGAAATAATCAGATTCTGGGAATAGTCAGCTGGAGAAATCTTTTTTGAAACTGGGTCCTGAAGTGAGGCGGGATAATTCACTCTGACAGATACCAGCTTTGGAATGGAATTTGTCTCCACGTGGCGTGAGGTGAATCTCGGAGATCTCCCACCTCAGATTGTTTCCTCATTCTTTTATTATTTGTTCCTGGGATGTGGGCGTCACTGGCAAGGCCGGCATTTATTGCCCATCCCTAATTGCCCTTGAGAAGGTGAGGTGAGCCGCCTTCTTGAACCGCTGTAGTCCATGTGGTGAAGGTACTCCCACAGTGCTGTTAGGGAGGGAGTTCCAGGATTGTGACCTAGTGACGTTGAAGGTACGGCGATTTATTTCCAAGTCAGTATGGGGTGTAACTTGGAGGGGAACCTGTAGGTGATGGTGTTCCCATGCACCTGCTGCCCTTGTCCTTCTAGGTGGTAGAGGTCAGGGTTTGTGAGGTGCTGCCGAAGAAGCCTTGGTGAGTTGCTGGAGTGCATCTTGTTGATGGTACACACTGCAGCAACGGTGCATCAGTGGTGGAGAGAGTGAATGTTTAAGGTGATGGATGGGATGCCAATTAAACGGGCTGCTTTGTCCTGGATGCTGTCAAGCTTCGAGTATTGTTGGAGCTGCACTTATCCAGCCAAGTGCAGAGTATTCCCACACACTCCTGACTTTTGCCTTATAAATGGAAAGGCTTTGGGGAGTCAAGAGGTGAGACAATCGCCGCTGAATACCCAGCCTCTGACATGCTCTTGTTGCCACTGTATTTATGTGACTGGTCCAGTTATTTTCTGGTCAATGGTGATCCCCAGGGATTCGGCGATGCTAATGCTGCTGAATGTCAAGGGGAGGTGGTTAGACTCTTGCATGTTGGAGGTAGTCATTGCCTGGACCTTGTGTGGTGCGAATATTACTTGTCATTTATCAGCCCAAGCCTGAATGTCATCCAGGTCTTGCTGCATTCGGGCATGGACTGCTTCATTATCTGAGGAGTTGCAATTGGCACTGAACACTGTGCAATCTTCAGTGAACATCCCCAGTTCTGACCTTATAATGGAGGAAAGGTCATTGATGAAGCAGCTGAAGATGGTTTGGCATAGGACACTGCCCTGAGGAACTCCTGCAGTGATGACCTGGGGTTAAGATGATTGACCTCCAACAACTATAACCACCTTCCTTTGTGATAGGTGACTCCAGCCAGTGGAGATTTTTCCCTCTGATTCCCATTAACTTCAATTTTACTGATGTCAAGGGCAGTCACTCTCACTTTACCTCTGGAATTCAGCTCCATTGTTCATGTTTGGACCAAGGCTGTAATGAGGTCTGGAGCCGAGTGGTCCTGGCGGAACCCAAACTAAGCTTTGCTAAGCAGGGTACTGGTGTGCAAGAGCTGCTTGTATCATTGTTAATGACACCTTCCATCACATTGCTGATGATTGAGAGTAGACAGATGGGGCGGTAATTGGACAGATCGGATTTGTCCTGCTTTTCATGGACAGGATATAGCTGGGCAGTTTTCCACATTGCCAGTGTTGTAGCTGTACTGGAACAGCTTGGCTAGAGGCGCGGCTAGTCCTGGCGCACAATACTTCAGCGCCATAGCCGGGATGTTGTCCATGCCCAAAGCCTTTGGTGTATCCATTGCACTCAGCTGTTATTTGATATCACTTGGAATGAATCGAATTGGCTGAAGACTGACTTCTGTGATGGTGGGGATCTCAGGAGGAGGCCGATATGGATCATCCACTCGGCACTTCTTGCTGAAAAAGCTTGCAAAAGTTTCAGCCTTGTCTTTTGAACTTCCGTGCTGGGCTCGGTCATCATTGGGGATGTGGATGTTCATGGAGCCTCCTCCCATTGTTTAATGGTCCACCACCATTCACGACTGGATGTGGCAGGACTGCAGAACTTTGATCTGATCTGTTGATTGTGCGATCACTTCACCCTGTCTATAGCATGTTGCCTCCGCTGTTTCCTCATTCCCTGTTTCTTTGCCCTTCCCCGTCACAAGTCTCTGAAAGTGACAGGATCTTGATAAAGCTGTTAAATAGCTCACGGGATCCTGGGCTTTATTAATAGAGGAATAGCGTACAAGAGCAAGGATGTTATGATAAACGTTTTGTTGTATATGCTGACTATGGATGCACTCTATTTGTAGTACTGTGAGATTGTATAAGATGGAGGAGACTTGTTTACCTGATGTACTCTCAATAAGGTTCACACCGTGTAAATACATGCTGGCACCACTAGAGGGTACAACAGGTGGAGACCAGGGGTTTCCTGCCCTGGTGGCAGGGCCCTGTATAAAAGGCTGCACACCATGCTTGCACAGCATTCTGGAATTTGGAATAAAAGACCAAGGTCACTACAGTTCAAGTACAACACACTGCCTTGTGGAGTCATTCATAAGTACATTACAGACATAACAACTGGTGACGAGAATAGGACTTTCACGCGATCATGACTACCTTTGGCACACTAAAAGACTTTGCAAAGTTGATGATTGGGATGCCTTCATGGAAAGGCTTGAGCAATATTTTGTGGCAAACGACTTGGCAAGGGACACAGACACATTGGCGGAGAAGCGCAAGGCTATACTGCTGATCAGTTGTGGGCCCGAGGTCTACCGCCTTGTCAGGGATTTGCAGGCACTCACGAAGATCAAGGATAAGACATAACTGACTGAACTAATTCATGACCAACTTCAATCAAAGGAGAGCATCCTCACGGCCAGTCACAGATTCTAGACGCACTGCAGACCTGAGGACCAGGAGATAGCAAAATATGCTGCCGACCTCAGGAGACTTGCGGCACCATGTGATTTCAGCACACAGCTCAATGAAGCATTGTGAGACATCTTCATTATAGGAATTGGTCACGAGAGCCACCTTCACAAGCTACTATCTGCCGACACCACAGCCAACCTGCAGAAAGCCATCGGCATCACTCAGGCATTCATGACTGCAGCACGAAGCAAATCGTTCATCCTGTGGACTCAAACCCGGCAAGTACTGTACACAGAATGGTGCCTTTCACAGGCAAGACTGTAGAACGTGGCTCTGCCCAGGGCAGAGAGCACAGATCTCAGTTTTCCAGAACTCAGAGTCCGCCGACAGGTGCTAATCGAGTAGCACCCTGCTGACATTGTGGAGGAAACCACAGGGCTTACCAATGTCGGTTTGCTGAGTACGTATGCAAAGCCTGTAACACGAAGGGCCACCTCCAGCGCATATGTAAAAGAAATACGACTCACCAATCTAGCAGAGGAGTCGGTAGATGACATTGAATCCAGCAGGGAATATGATGATTTGGCCAGAGAGGCAGCTCAGCCCCAAGAGGAAGTGTATGGACTGTATTCCTGCACCACCGATTGTCCTCCAGTGAAGATGGAAGTCGAGATTAACGACATTCCAGTCTTCATGGAAGTGGAGACAGGAGCGAGCCAGTCAGTGATGATCCAGGATGCCTTCAAGAGGCTATGAAATGAAAAATTACCTGAGCTGGTTCCAGTACAGGAAAAGTTGTACACTTACACCAAGGAGCCAATCCCAGTCCTTGGTAGTGCGGATGCAAGTGTAATGCATAATGGCATGGTGCATAAGTTACCACTGTGGATTGTTGCAGCTGATGGCCGAACACTACTCGGAAGAAGGTGGATGGGGAAGATCCAGTGGAAATGAGAAGACCCCTTCACTCCAGCAATCGATGTCCCCCATGCTCAGAGGCAGAGCAAAACCTCAACTTCAATTGGGGCAGGCACCAGACAACAGACCAGCGCAGCACCTGAGGCACAGACCATCCAACACGACTGTTAAATATGAAGAAAGAGTCCGACTGGATACTGTGAGCTCAAAGTAAAGTGTGACCGTAGTCTTTTACTGCAGGTCTCCAGAGTGCCTCTCCAACCTGTGAGGGCTCCTTAAGTACTTGTGCTCTCAAGGGATTATGGGATCTCTTGGAACTCCAGTGGATGAGCCCTCTGGTGGCTGTACAGAGTATATACAAATTTACATCTATAACAACACTCCCCCCCCCAAAGTCAACAGTGTAACTATTTACAAGGTGAGTCGATGTGGGGCCCTTCTTACCCTGGTTGATTGTCTCGGGGCAAATGCTGGTATTAGTGAATAATCTGTTGGGCCCTCACTGGGCTGCTGTGCAGCTGGCCTTGCTGGGCTGCCTGGTGTGGTGATTCCTGCTAGGCTGCTGTAGATGATGGGTTCTGCTTCATGGCCAACCGCGGTGTTGGTTGCCACTGGTGTGTATGTTGCGGGGGTCAAAGAAATTAGGGTCTAAAGTGGGTTGCTCAGGATAGTTCGTGAATCTGAGTTTGATTTGGTCCAAGTATCTCCAGTAAATGAGTCTATTTGAAAGTTTGACCCGAAACACCCAGCTCCCCTCTTTGGCCACAACAGTGCCGGAAGCCACTTGGGACCTTGTCCATAATTCAATACAAATACAGGATCATTGATTTCAATCTTGCATGACACATTTGCGCTATCATGACATGTACTTTGTTGAAGCCGTCTGCTCTCTACCTGTTCATATAGATCAGGGTGAACTAAGAGAGTCTTGTCTTAAGTGCTCTTTTCATGAGCAGTTCAGCAGGTGGGATCCCAGTGAGCGAGTGGGGTCTCGTGCGGTAGCTAAGCAGGACTCAGGATAGGCGAGTCTGCAGTGAGCCTTCCATTACCCTCTTCAAGCCCTGCTTGATAGTTTGCACTGCTCTCTCTGCCTGACCATTGGATTAAATGGGGCAGATGTGACATGTTTGATCCCGTTGTGGATCATGAATTCTTTGAACTCAGCACTGGTAAAACATGGCCCGTTGTCACTCACAAGGATATTGGGCAGGCCGTGCATAGCAAAGATGGCCCGCAGGCTTTCAGTGGTGTGCAGCGGACGTGCTTGCCGACATTATCTCACATTCAATCCATTTGGAGTATGCATCTACAACCACAAGGTACATTTTGCCCAAGAACGGGCCTGCATAGTCGACATGGACCCTGGACTACTGTTTGGAGGGCCAAGACCATAAACTTAGTGGCGCCTCCCTGGGTGCATTGCTTAACTGCGAGCATGTGTTACATCTGTGCACGCAGGACGCTAAGTCCGCATCGATTCCGGGCTACCACACGTGGGATCTGGCTATTGCTTTCATCATTATGATGCCTGGGTCAGTTCTGTGGAGGTCACTGATGAAGGTGTCTCTGCCCTTCTTGGGGACCACTACCCGATTGCCCCACAGAAGACATCCTGCCTGTAAAGACATTTCATCTTTACGTCACTGATACGGCTTAATCTCTTCCTGCATTTCCACTGGGACACTGGACCAGCTCCTGTGAAGCACACAGTTTTTAACTAGGGACAGTAAGGTGTCCTGGCTTGTCCAGGTTCAAATCTTTCGGGCTGTTACGGGTGATTGCTCACTCTCAAATGCTTCCATAACCATGACTAAATCTGCCGGCTGTGCCATTTTCTGTGGTGGGCAATGGCAGCCTACTGAGAGCATCGGCACAGTTTTCTGTGCCTGGCCTGTGGTGGATGGCATAATTGTATGTGGACAACGTGAGCACCCATCTCTGGACGCGGGCCGATGCATTAGTATATATCCCCTTACTTTCGGAAAAAAGGGATATAAGTGGCTTATGGTCAGTTTCCAATTCAATTTTTAGCCCAAACAGGTATTGATGCATTTTCTTTACCCCATAGATGCATGCTAACGCATCTTTTTCAATCATGCTGTAGGCTCTCTCAGCCTTGGACAGACTTCTGGATGCATAAGCAACCAGTTGCAATTTCCCCAAATCATTAGCTTTTTGCAATACACACCCGACGCCGTATGAAGACGCATCACAGGCTAGTGTCAAACGCTGACATGGATCATACAACACAAGCAATTTGTTTGAGCATAACAGTTTTCCAGGTTTTGCAAAGACTTTTGTCCCATACCCAATCGCCCCCTTTACGCAGTAAGGCGAGCAGTGGTTCTAACAGTGTGCTGAGACCCGGTAAGAAGTTACCAAAGTAGTTCAGGAGTCCTAGAAACGACCACAGCTCTGTCACGTTCTGTGGCCTCGGTGCGATCTCGCTTGCCTCCATCTTGGAGTCGGTGGGCCTGATGCCATCCGCTGCGATCCTCCTCCTCAGGAACTCCACTTCAGGCACCAGGAAAACGCACTTCGAGTGTTTTAACCTGAGCCCCATGTGGTTGAGTCGACTAAGAACCTCCTCCAACTTCTGCAGATGCTCGGCTGTGTCCCGACCTTTAACCCTTGGTTAAAGGTCAGGACACAGCCGAGCATCTGCAGAAGTCCTGGAAGACCACCGTGCGTGGAACCAACTTCAGTAAGCTTTCCATGTTTCTCTGGAAAATTGCCACGGCTGATCGAATTCCAAACGGACATCTGTTATAAATGAAGAGACATTTCTACGTGTTGATGCAGGTGAGGCCCTTTGATGATTCCTCCAGATCCTGCATCATGTAGGCTGAAGTCAAGTGCAGCTTCATGAACATCTTTCCTCCCGCCAGTGTTGCAAAGCTGTCGTTGACCTTTGGTCGTGGATATTGGTCCTGTCGGGAGAAACGATTGATAGTCACTTTGTCATCACCACAGATTCTGACGGTGCTATCTCCCTTGAGGACTGGAACAATCGGGCTGGCCCACTCGTTGAATTTGGTGAAATGATGCCCTCTCTTTGCAGCTGGTCTAACTTGATCTCTACTCTTACTCTCATCGTGTGTGGTATTGCTCTCGCCTTGTGATGGATGGGTTGCGCAACCGAGACGAAGTGGAAATTTACACCTTGAAATTTCCCGATGTCTGGTTCGAACAGCAAAGGGAACTTGTTTAAGACCTGGGCACACGAGGTGTCATCAGCGGGCGCGAGCGCTCGGACGTCGTCCCAGTTCCAGTGTATCTTTCCCAGCCAGCTCCTGCCGATAGCTTCTGCACTGGTCCATAGTAGGAGACCTTTACAGTACCGCTGCCGATTACAGGAATCAGTTCCTTTGTGTAAGTTCTTAGTTTCATGCGAATGGCAGTCAAGATGCATTCATTATAATCTACCAAAATTCTCTGGACTCTGGGGAGGTACCAGCGGATTGGAAAGCAGATAATGTAACGCCTCTGTTTAAAAAAAGGGGGCAGACAAAAGGCAGGTAACTATAGGCCGGTTAGTTTAACATCTGTAGTGGGGAAAATGCTTGAAGCTATCATTAAGGAAGAAATAGCGGGATATCTAGATGGGAATAGTGCAATCAAGCAGATGCAACATGGATTCATGAAGGGGAAATCATGTTTAACTAATTTACTGGAATTCTTTGAGGATATAACGAACATGGTGGATAGAGGTGTACCGATGGATGTGGTGTATTTAGATTTCCAAAAGGCATTCGATAATGTGCCACACAAAAGGTTACTGCAGAAGATAAAGGTACGCGGAGTCAGAGGAAATGTATTAGCATGGATCGAGAATTGGCTGGCTAAAAGAAAGCAGAGAGTTGGGATAAATGGGTCCTTTTCGGGTTGGAAATTGGTGGTTAGTGGTGTGCCACAGGGATCGGTGCTGGGACCACAACTGTTTACAATATACATAGATGACCTGGAAGAGGGGACAGAGTGTAGTGTAACAAAATTTGCAGATGAAACAAAGATTAGTGGGAAAGCGGGTTGTGTAGAGGACACAGAGAGGCTGCAAAGAGATTTAGATAGGTTAAGCGAATGGGCTAAGGTTTGGCAGATGGAATACAATGTCGGAAAATGTGAGGTCATCCACCTTGGAAAAAAACAGTAAAAGGGAATATTATTTGAATGGGGAGAAATTACCACATGCTGCAGTGCAGAGGGACCTGTGAATCCTTGTGCATGAATCCCAAAAAGTTAGTTTGCAAGTGCAGCAGGTAATCAGGAAGGCGAATGGAATGTTGGCCTTCATTGCGAGAGGGATGGAGTACAAAAGCAGAGAGGTCCTGCTGCAACTGTATAGGGTATTAGTGAGGCCGCACCTGGAGTACTGCATGCAGTTTTGGTCACCTTACTTAAGGAAGGATATACTAGCTTTGGAGGGGGTACAGAAACGATTCACTAGGCTGATTCCGGAGATGAGAGGGTTACCTTATGATGATAGATTGAGCAGACTGGGTCTTTACTCGTTGGAGTTCAGAAGGATGAGGGATGATCTTACAGAAACATGTAAAATAATGAAAGGGATAGACAAGATGGAGGCAGAGAGTTGTTTCCACTGGACGGGGCGACTAGAACTAGGGGGCACAGCCTCAATATACAGGGGAGCCAATTTAAAACCGAGTTGAGAAGGAATTTCTTCTCCCAGAGGGTTGTGAATCTGTGGAATTCTCTGCCCAAGGAAGCAGTCGAGGCTAGCTCATTGAATGTATTCAAATCACAGATAGATAGATTTTTAACCAATAAGTGAATTAAGGGTTACGGGGAGCGGGCGTCTAAGTGGAGCTGAGTCCACGGCCAGATCAGCCATGATCTTGTTAAATGGCGGAGCAGGCTCGAGGGGCTAGATGGCCTACTCCTGTTCCTAATTCTTATAGAAACAGAGACATAGAAACATAGAAAATAGGTGCAGGAGCAGGCCATTCAGCCCTTCTAGCCTGCACCGCCATTCAATGAGTTCATGGCTGAACATGAAACTTCAGTACCCCCTTCCTGCTTTCTCGCCATAACCCTTGATCCCCCGAGTAGTAAGGACTTCATCTAACTCCCTTTTGAATATATTTAGTGAATTGGCCTCAACTACTTTCTGTGGTAGAGAATTCCACAGGTTCACCACTCTCTGGGTGAAGAAGTTTCTCCTCATCTCGGTCCTAAATGGCTTACCCCTTATCCTCAGACTGTGACCCCTGGTTCTGGACTTCCCCAACATTGGGAACATTCTTCCTGCATCTAACCTGTCTAAACTCGTCAGAATTTTAAACGTTTCTATGAGGTCCCCTCTCATTCTTCTGAACTCCAGTGAATACAAGCCCAGTTGATCCAGTCTTTCTTGATAGGTCAGTCCCGCCATCCCGGGAATCAGTCTGGTGAATCTTCGCTGCACTCCCTCAATAGCAAGAATGTCCTTCCTCAAGTTAGGAGACCAAAACTGTACACAATACTCCAGGTGTGGCCGCACCAAGGCCCTGTACAACTGTAGCAACACCTCCCTGCCCCTGTATTCAAATCCCCTCGCTGTGAAGGCCAACATGCCATTTGCTTTCTTAACCGCCTGCTGTACCTGCATGCTAACCTTCAATGACTGATGTACCATGACACCCAGGTCTCGTTGCACCTTCCCTTTTCCTAATCTGTCACCATTCAGATAATAGTCTGTCTCTCTGTTTTTACCACCAAAGTGGATAACCTCACATTTATCCACATTATACTTCATCTGCCATGCATTTGCCCACTCACCTAACCTATCCAAGTCACTCTGCAGCCTAATAGCATCCTCCTCGAAGCTCACACTGCCACCCAACTTAGTGTCATCCGCAAATTTGGAGATACTGCATTTAATCCCCTCATCTAAATCATTAATGTACAATGTAAACAGCTGGGGCCCCAGCACAGAACCTTGCGGCACCCCACTAGTCACTGCCTGCCATTCTGAAAAGTACCCGTTTACTCCTACTCTTTGCTTCCTGTCTGACAACCAGTTCTCAATCCACATCAGCACTCTACCCCCAATCCCATGTGCTTTAACTTTGCACATTAATCTCTTGTGTGGGACCTTGTCGAAAGCCTTCTGAAAGTTCAAATATACCACATCAACTGGTTCTCCTTTGTCCACTTTACTGGAAACATCCTCAAAAAATTCCAGAAGGTTTGTCAAGCATGATTTCCCTTTCACAAATCCATGCTGACTTGGACATATCATGTCACCATTTTCCACATGCACTGCTATGACATCCTTAATAATTGATTCCATCATTTTACCCACTACTGAGGTCAGGCTGACCGGTCTATAATTCCCTCTGTTCTCTCTCCCTCCTTTTTTAAAAAGTGGGGTTACATTGGCTACCCTCCACTCCATAGGAACTGATCCAGAGTCAATGGAATGTTGGAAAATGACTGTCAATGCATCCGCTATTTCCAAGGCCACCTCCTTAAGTACTCTGGGATGCAGTCCATCAGGCCCTGGGGATTTATCGGCCTTCAATCCCATCAATTTCCCCAACAAAATTTCCCGACTAATAAAGATTTCCCTCAATTCCCCCTCCTTACTAGACCCTCTGACCCCTTTTATATCCGGAAGGTTGTTTGTATCCTCCTTAGTGAATAGCGAACCAAAGTACTTGTTCAATTGGTCTGCCATTTCTTTGTTCCCCGTTATGACTTCCCCTGATTCTGACTGCAGGGGACCTACGTTTGTCTTTACGAACCTTTTTCTCTTTACATATCTATAGAAACTTTTGCAATCCACCTTAATGTTCCCTGCAAGCTTCTTCTCGTACTCCATTTTCCCTGCCCTAATCAAACCCTTTGTCCTCCTCTGCCGAGTTCTAAATTTCTCCCAGTCCCCAGGTTCACTGCTATTTCTGGCCAATTTGTATGCCACTTCCTTGGCTTTAATACTATCCCTGATTTCCCTAGATAGCCATGGTTGAGCCACCTTCCCTTTTTTATTTTTACGCCAGACAGGAATGTACAATTGTTGTAATTCATCCATGCGGTCTCTAAATGTCTGCCATTGCCCATCCACAGTCAACCCCCTAAGTATCATTCGCCAATCTATCCTAGCCAATTCACGCCTCATACCTTCAAAGTTACCCTTCTTTAAGTTCTGGACCATGGTCTCTGAATTTACTGTTTCATTCTCCATCCTAATACAGAATTCCACCATATTATGGTCACTCTTCCCCAAGGGGCCTCGCACAATGAGATTGCTAATTAATCCTCTCTCATTACACAACACCCAGTCTAAGATGGCCTCCCCCCTAGTTGGTTCCTCAACATATTGGTCTAGAAAACCATCCCTTATGCACTCCAGGAAATCTTCCTCCACCGTATTGCTTCCAGTTTGGTTAGCCCAATCTATGTGCATATTAAAGTCACCCATTATAACTGCTACACCTTTATTGCATGCACCCCTAATTTCCTGTTTGATGCCCTCCCCAACATCCCTATTACTGTTTGGAGGTCTGTACACAACTCCTACTCATGTTTTTTGCCCTGTGGTGTTCTACAGCTCTACCCATATAGATTTCACATCATCCAAGCTAATGTCTTTCCTAACTATTGCATTAATCTCCTCTTTAACCAACAATGCTACCCCACCTCCTTTTCCTTTTATTCTATCCTTCCTGAATGTTGAATACCCCTGAATGTTGAGTTCCCAGCCCTGATCATCCTGGAGCCACGTCTCCGTAATCCCAATCACATCATATTTATTAACATCTATTTGCACAATTAATTCATCCACCTTATTGCGGATACTCCTTGCATTGAGACACAAAGCCTTCAGGCTTGTTTTTTTAACACCTTTGTCCTTTTAGAATTTTGCTGTACAGTGGCCCTTTTTATTCTTTGCCTTTGGTTTCTCCGCCCTCCACTTTTCCTTATCTCCTTTCTGTCTTTTGCTTTTGCCTCCTTATTGTTTCCCTCTGTCTCCCTGCATTGGTTCCCATCCCCCTGCCATATTAGTTTAAATCCTCCCCAACAGCACTAGCAAACACTCCCCCTAGGACATTGGTTCCGGTCCTGCCCAGGTGCAGACCGTCCGGTTTGTACTGGTCCCACCTTCCCCAGAACCGGTCCCAATGCCCCAGGAATTTGAATCCCTCCCTGCTGCACCACTGCTCAAGCCACGTATTCATCTGCGCTATCCTGCGATTCCTACTCTGACTATCACGTGGCACTGGTAGCAATCCCGAGATTACTACTTTTGAGGTCCTACTTTTTAATTTAGCTCCTAGCTCCTTAAATTCGTTTCGTAGGACCTCATCCCTTTTTTTACCTATGTCGTTGGTACCAATGTGCACCACGACAACTGGCTGTTCTCCCTCCCATTTCAGAATGTCCTGCACCCGCTCCGAGACATCCTTGACCCTTGCACCAGGGAGGCAACATACCATCCTGAAGTCTCGGTCGCGGCCGCAGAAACGCCTATCTATTCCCCTCACCATTGAATCCCCTATCACTATTGCTGTCCCACTCTTTTTCTTGCCCTCCTGTGCAGCAGAGCCAGCCACGGTGCCATGAACTTGGCTGCTGCTGCCCTCCCCTGATGAGTCATCCCCCTCAACAGTACTCAAAACAGTGTATCTGCTTTGCAAGGGGATGACCACAGGGGACCCCTGCACTACCTTCCTTGCACTACTCTTCCTGCTGGTCTTCCATTCCCTAGCTGGCTGTGGACCCTTTCCCTGCGGTAAGACCAACTCACTACACGTGATACTCACGTCATTCTCAGCATCGTGGATGCTCCAGTGTGAATCCACCCTCAGCTCCAACTCCGCAACGCGGACAGTCAGGAGCTGGAGGCGGATACACTTCCCGCACACGTAGTCGTCAGGGACACCGGAAGCGTCCCTGAGTTCCCACATGGTACAGGAGGAGCATAACACCCGACCGAGCTCTCCTGCCATGACTTAACCCTTAGATACACTTAAATATGTTCTTATGTTCTTATGAAGCCTTGCTGTGCCACATTTCTTCGAAAGTCTTTTTGCTCATGATGGACTGGCTCGCGCCCATGTCCAGCTCCACTGAAACCAGGAGTCCATTTGGTTCAACATTCAGCATTATCAGAGAACATTTTGTGGTAAATATGTGCACCCCATATACCTCTGCCTCCTCGGTCTGAGGCTCTAGTTCGTCGTGTTCCACCGTAGATCTGTCCTTCTCTGCAACATGTTGGTTTGCAGGATTAACTGGATTTTCAGCTCACCTGCACACTCATTGGAGGTGTCCCATTGTTCCACAGTCTTTGCAAATGTACCCTTTGAAGCGGCATGAATGGAAACGATGATCACCCCTGCAGCGCCAACAAGGTGTTAATGGCTTTGCATTCATCATCCTTAATGGTGGACTCTGAGCCATCTGTGGACCTGCAGCTGCAGGCAAGTGGGGTCTGCCTTGTATGATGCAATTTGAAAACAACATTACTTTGTTCACAGTACTTGTTGCAGCACTCGTGTGCTGAAAGATTGTCACTGGTGGCAATGAACGCCTCGGCTATCGCTATGGTCTTACTCAAGTTTGGGCACTCCACAGTCAAAAGTTTGTGAAGCATCATTTCGTGGCCAATGCCAAGCACGAAAAATTCTCTGAGCATGTGCTCCAAATGTCCTTCAAATTCGCAATGTCATGCAAGGCGTCTTAGCTCGGCAACATAACTCGCCACTTGCTGGCCTTCAGACCTTTTGCAGGTGTAGAACCGGTACCTCACCATCAGAACGTTTTCCTTTGGGTTCAAATGCTCCTGGACCAGTGTTTACAAATCATCGTACAATCTCTCTATGGGTTTCGCTGCAGCAAGCAGGTTTTTCTTGAGGCCATACGATGGTACCCCGCAGACGGTGAGGAGAATCGCCCTTCGTTTGGTAGAGTTCGCTTCTCCTTCCAGCTCGTTGGCCACGAAGTATTGGTCGAGTCGCCCCACAAAGGTTTCCCAATCATCTCCCTCTGAGAATTTCTCCAGGATGCCCACTGTTCTCTGCATCGTTGTGCTCGTTATCTGTATCTCATCGCCAGTTGTTATGTATGAAGAAAGAGTCTGACTGGAGACTGTGAGCTCAAAGTAAAGTGTGACCGTAGTCTTTTCTTGCAGGTCTCCAGAGTGTCTCTCCAACCTGTGAGGCCTCCTTAAGTACCTGTGCTCCCAAGGGATTATGGGATCCCTTGGGACTCCAGGGGATGAGCCCTCTGCTGGCTGTACAGGATATATACAAGTTTACATCTATAACAATGACTGCATGGCAATGATCCATCAGGAACAATCGAAAAATACCTTTCCGGCTCCAGTGGCAGGACTCCTGGGGAAGAGATCGAATTCACAGGTACCCTTCCAGCGTTTGTGGCAGAATCATGGGAGAGAAGGATCAAGGCAGTCGACCTCGGGAACCGAGGCAAGATCGCGCTCCTGCTGCAGCGAGGATCAGCATGGCTGAAAATAAAATGGCCACGGCAACATCACGAGGTGCAACGCTGAGGAACCAACACACGGGGTCCAACAAAGGATCTGATTGGGGTAAAGCTAGCAGGGTTCTCTTAAGGGAGACCTGCAACCAACTGAACTTAAAGAGACATTGTATGCATGGCAATCATTGTAACGAACCGATTAAGATTGTGAACAGAATGTTCTTGCGGGATGTCGGTACCAGTCCAAATAT
The DNA here is from genome assembly GCF_044704955.1 of Pristiophorus japonicus. Taxonomy (NCBI): domain Eukaryota; kingdom Metazoa; phylum Chordata; class Chondrichthyes; family Pristiophoridae; genus Pristiophorus; species Pristiophorus japonicus. The sequence continues at coordinate 235,139,484 of NC_091983.1, forward strand.
AAAGAACAAAATGTCATTGCGAGATGTCGGTCCCAGTCCTAATGCAAAGAACCAAATGTTGTGAGATGTTGGGAATAGCGTGTCCCCTAGAGCAGCAAGCGAGCAAAATCGGGAGGTTGAAGGCACTGGTCCTGATACCCTGCCCCAGGTCTATCCCACGCTGCAGGCACCCAATGGCACCATTCGCCACGGACCTGGAAATGAAAACAGCGGCAATACGCGACTCGGCCCCTGTTGTCCACCACCCGGGTGGAGACAGCGCAGCCCCCAGACCCAGTTCCTACCTCGGCCATGTCCGGGAGCGAAAGGTCACAACCAACGGGACCTGGAACAGCCAGGTTCCCAATACCGTGAGAGAGCAGGCAGAGGATTCTGCAGCCCTCAAAGGTGGACAGGGACGCCACACACATCCGTGGCTCTGCTCACCACTAGGCAACGGCAAAGGCCCTGAGTCCTGGCAAGGTGAGTGAACCAAGCCCACCCCGCTAGTAGGGGGCGCAGCGCCACCATCAGATGACTAGGATCCTGTCCGGTTGCTCTGGAACTAGCGTCCTTGCATACCTGTACTGCTACCTCAGTACTCACCATGACTAAACCATGTATGCAATCTACCCAATCCTGGCACACGACCATAAAACGTAACAAATGTAAGTCACGGAACCTAGGTGCCACGATACAAACTGAAAAAAATGTCTTTCTTCCTTTATTTGTACTTGCACTGTGTCTGATCCTGTATGTTAATGTAATGGGCCGACTGCATGATCTCATTGTGGGGGTGGCGGGGTAGGGGAAGTGGATGTATGTTGCCATGGACTCACACATGGATCACACCCAGAACCCACTGGAACCTCCACCGCATCAGCGAACCATCCAATCTGATAACCATGACACAACATTGTGGCAAAAGGACTTGGGGCTTAACAGGGAGAGGGCCAAGTCAAAGCACAGCCGAGGTGCAAGAGCTATTGGCACTTAAGTCTGGGGAGAGCTAAGCCAGAGCACATAGTGCAAAGGTAATTGGCACAAGGACTTGGGGGAGAGTGATTTTGTATATGCTGACTATGGATGTACTCTATGTGTAGTCACTGTGAGATTGTATAAAATGGAGACTAGTTTACTTTGTGTACTTTCAATAAGGTTCGCACTGTGTACATACATGCTAGCACCACTAGAGGGTACAACTGGTGGAGACCAGGGGTTTCCTGCCCTGGTGGCAGGGCCCTGAAGAAAAGGCTGCACACCATGCTTGCACAGCACTCTGGAGTTTGGAATAAAGGACCAAGGTCACTGCAGTTCAAGTACAACACACTGCCTTGTGGAGTCATTCATAATTACATTACAGACATAACACTATTAATAAAAAAACTGGTTAGGCCCCAGCTGGAGTATTGTGTCCAATTCTGGGCCCCACACTTTAGGAAGGATGTCAAGGCCTTGGAGAGGTGCAGAGGGGATTTACTGGACTGGTACTAGAATCATGGTGGGCTTTCATCGAGTAAATAAGGAGAGACTGTTTCCACTGGCAGGGTCAGTAACCAGAGGACACAGATTTAAGGTGATTGGTGACAGAACCAGATGAGGAGAATATTTTTTATGCGAGTTGTTGTGATCCAGAATGCTCTGTCTGAAAGGGCGGTGGGAGCAGATTCAACAGTAAGTTTGAAAAGGGAATTAGATAAATACTGGAAGGGGAAAGATTTTCAGGGCTATGGGGAAAGAACCAGGAGTGGGACTGGACATTAACAAAAGGCCCTAAACATTCAGCCATCCACAACACCCAAACCAGAGAATTCCAGGCTCAAGGAACAGAAGGTTCTAGAAGGTTGTGGAGAGGAGAGGGTTAAATCTCGCTTCATACAAAAATGTCACCGAGATCATTTACAGTTTGTGCCTGTGTTTCTCAGACTTATCACCTGCATCAATCTCTCTGTCTCTGTCTTGTGATGTGATTCTAGACGGCCATTAGTGACTCCAGTTCACTGTCTCCGTGTCGGGGATCAGTGAGCGCTGATGGGTCAGCTGTGTGTACAACACTCGAGTGAGGGAGATAGATTGTCCAGAACCCGTGTTACACAATGTACCCTTCAGTAACCTCACCCTCCCTATCTCTGTAACCACTCCCACCCTACACCCCTCCCTATCCCTGTAGCCCCATCCCATCCTACACCCCTCCCTATCCCTGTCACCGCTCCCACCCTAAACCCCTCCCTATCCCTGTAACCCCCTCCCACCCTACACCCCTCCCTATCCCTGTAACCCCCTCCCAACCTACACCCCTCCCTATCCCTGTAACCCCCTCCCACCTACACCCCTTCCTATCCCTGTAACCCCCTCCCACCCTACACCCCTCCCTATCCCTGTAACCTCTCCCACCTACACCCCTCCCTATCCCTGTAACCCTCTCCCACCCTACACCCCTCCCTATCCCTGTAACCCCCTCCCACCCTACACCCCTCCCTATCCCTGTAACCCTCTCCCACCCTACACCCCTCCCTATCCCTTTAACCCCCTCCCACCCTACACCCCTTCCTATCCCTGTAACCTCCTCCCACCCTACACCCCTCCCTATCCTTGTAACCTCATCCCACCCTACACTCCTCCCTATCCATGTAACCCCCTCCCACCTACACCCCTCCCTATCTCTGTAACCCCCCTCCCACCCTACACCCCTCCGAGATCGCTGTGCTACTCCAAATCTGGTCCCTTTTCCATCCTCGATATTTATCACTCCACCTTTGGCAGCTGTGCCTTCAGCTGCCTGGGCCCTAAGCTCTTGAATTCCCTCCCTAAACATATCCTCCTCTCTACCTCTCTCTCCTCCTTTAAGACCCTCCTTAAAACCTCCTTCTTTGACCGAGCTTTTGTTCACCAGTTCTAACATCTCCTTACGTGTCTCGGTGCCAAATTTGTGTCTGATCTCGGCTCCTGTGAAACACCTTGGGAGGTTTCCTAGTTAAAGGCGCTATATAAATGCAAGTTGTAGTTTTGCTGTCACTGTGACTCAGTTAGTTGGATGTCAATCCCAGACAGACAAGCTGTCACCACGTGCCATCATTGGCCGCTCACTAACCAATCGGCACAGAGCCTTTAATCAGCATCTGCGAGAGAGCAGAATGAAAGAAGAGGCTTGAGATGGGGAGCAGAGACCAGCAGCACCTTACACAGGAACCTCCCACTCCTCACACACCCAGACAGCCTCTCCACACAGCTTCAATTATTCACTGCAGCCCAAGAAAAGATTGATCAATAAAAGCCGGGCTCCAGGTGCTGTGGTGAAGCCTGAGAATGAGAGGGAGCGAGAGCCAGTGACGGTGGACACAGGGACTTGTGTCACATTCACTCTGGGCTCTGAGAAACTCCCAAACACAAAGCTCCTCCTGACCCCGAGCCCTTCCGTCTGGTGCAGGGTCCTGGGGGAGCAACCTTGACTGACCTGCACCCCATCCCCACTCCCTCTCTCTCTCTCCGTTACTGAAACATCCCTTGTGGGGAAACAAGGAGAGCTCGGGATCTGTGACAGAGCGACTGGGAAACAGCAGCAGGAGATCAGACTGCTTCAGAACTAAAGCCCAGGGACCCCGATCAGTGAAGGTAAGTCTCCCCCTCCCTCGCTACCCCTCTCAGTCTCCCCCCTCCCTCCCTCTCTCTGTCTCCCTCTCCCTCCTCCTCAATGTCTCCCCACCTCCCTCCCTCTCTCTGACTCCCCCCTCCCTCCCTCTCTCTGTCTCCCCCCTCCCTCCCTCTCTCTGTCTCCCCACCTCTGTCTGTGTGTCGCTCTAGCTGTCTGTCTCTTCCTCTATCTCTCTCTCTGTCTCCCCCCCTGTCTCTCTCTCTCTCTCTGAATGTGAATTTGGGGAATCTGATGGTGGGACTATCCCAGTCAGACAGCATCGTCTCACCTCCCTGTTACACCCGATGGGAGAGTTGGAAAGTAAAAAGAAAGACCTACATTTCTATAGCGCCTTTCACCATCTCAGGACGTCCCAAAGCGCTTTAAAGCCAATGAAGTACTTTTGAAGTGTAGTCACTGTTGCAATGTAGGAAATGCAGCAGCCAATTTGTGCACAGCAAGCTCCCACAAACAGCAATGCGATAATGACCGGATAAAAGAACCAGCACAGGCACGATGGGCCGAATGGCCTCTTTCTGTTCTGTGAGATCCCTGTGTGAAAATGTGCTGCTGATTTTTGAGGGGGCTTTGTGTAGAATTGTATTTACTAACCACACAATGCCAATATTGAACCCGCAGTGAAGACTCTGTGAAAAGGATCATTGAGAAAGATTCTTCACTCTGGGGGATTGAAGGGGACAGATTCCCAGGAGCACACTGCCATTTCCAGATGTTGCTGCCCAGTGGTGTCCCTGAACTGCTGCCCAGATGTTGCAGGTGGATTTAGTGGGGTGGGGTGGTGGGGATAATCATGTTTCTCTGAGGGCCCAGTGTCAGCCGATGCCTGTAAACTGGTACTCAATCCAATGCTCAATCCTTATTCCCTGTGTGTGGCTGGGGACAAGGAGCAGGGATCCAGGAGAAAGTCCTCAATTACACTTCATCCCAGCCCAGTGTCCGAGGCTCAGGGAATGAGAGCCTGCTGTGTGGCCCTCAGCCAGTCTATCTGTCCTTTCAGTGCCGCTGCTTCTGCTCAGCGATTGTGTGTGTGTCTGTCCTTCTCCTGGGACTCTCCCAGCCCCAGGTCCAGCTCCACACACTCTCTGCTTGTGAGTCTCCTCACTGTCACCTTGAGCGGACGGAGAGAGGTGACTGTGTGCAGCCTGTGTGTGAGATGGGGCCCGGGCGATAGCAGTGTCACTGATGGATTGAGGGGCGGCCAGTTCCTGGGCTCGGCAAGGCCCACTTTATGATTGTGAAGATATTACACAGACAGGTAGGAAAAGCTTCATCAATTCCAAAAGGTCTGATCCAACCGAGCCTCCCAATGGAAACAGTCCCATTCACCCCAGGAGATATAGCGGGAGAAATTGGCCTGGTTTGTGCCTCCCGTTAGCGCCTGTGGGGGGCAGTAATGGGGCGGTAAAGGGTTACCGACCGAGCGCGGTGAATCCACCGACGCCCGCAAACTGCCTGAAAACGATGACCCAAAATAATTTGGGGCGAGGGAAAGTGCTGAGCCGAGAGCTAGATACGAGGATTCGGTGAATCTCAGGGCGATGAGTCTGTGAAACCTGATCAGAAGCCGACCAGGACCAGGCCTCGGCCCTGTCACCCGCTCAGCCCTTTGCTGCCCATTGGAAGGTGCTGTAGAAATACACCTCTTTCTGTGATTACAATTCCTTCCTGTGTCCCTCTGAGCTCACAGCAGTTTCTGCCTTTCGGTAATGTTTAAACATTATTCATTACTCTTTGAAGATATTGTATTGAAGAACCATTGCCCTTTTAGCAGTAAGTCAGATATCAATTCTCTGCTTATACAGCATTGAAGGTATTTTGTGTGGATGTTTATTGCTGAGATTCATTGCAAGCATCTCACACTTTGTGTCTCCTGGGCTAGGGGTGAGGGGGTCTCTCCCTTCAGACAGTGTTCCCTGGGTTAGGGGTGATGGAGTCTCTCCCTCCAGACAGTGTTCCCTGGGCCAGGGGTGAGGGGGCCTCTCCCTCCAGACAGTGTTCCCTGGGCCAGGGGTGAGGGGGTCTCTCCCTCCAGACAGTGTTCCCTGGGCCAGGGATGAGGGGGTCTCTCCCTCCAGACAGTGTTCCCTGGGCTAGGGGTGAGTGGGTCTCTCCCTCAGTCTGTGCCTGAGGTTGTGTGAGCTTTGTGATAAAGATGTGTTCTGAGTAATCTCACATCGCTTGTGGCAGGTCAAACAATGAGCTGATTTCGTGAATCTTCTCCAACCAGAACCTCTGGCACTGAGTTATAGATCAGGGTCAGAGACGGTCATTTGTGCTTCAAACACCCTCAGTGGGCTGTGAGAAATAAAAGGAGTTTTATGACTCACTCGCTGTAACTGGACAGCAGTAAACCGGGTAAGGACAGCAGGTTTCCTTCCCTGAAGCACATTACTGAACCAGTTGGGTTTTTACAACAATCTGACAGTTTCATGGTCACTTTTACAGAACTTAGATTTTTAATTTATTTTTAAACAGCGTCATTTACGTCCACCTGAGACGGCAGATGGTGCTTTGGTTTAAAGCAGCGTTCCCTCAGTACTGCCCCTCCGACAGTGCAGCGTTCCCTCAGTACTGACCCTCCGACAGTTCAGTGTCCCTCAGTACTGTCCCTCTGACAGTGCAGCACTCCCTCAGTACTGATCCTCTGACTGTGCAGCACTCCCTCAGTACTGCCCCTCCAACAGTACAGCGCTCCCTCACTGACCCTCCGACAGTGCAGCGTTCCCTCTGTACTGTCCCTCCGACAGTACACCGCTCCCTCAGTACTACCCCTCCGACAGTGCAGCACTCCCTCAGTACTATCCCTTTGATAGTGCAGCACTCCCTCAGTTCTGCCCCTCCGACAATGCAGCACTCCCTCAGTACTGCACCTCCGACAGTACACCGCTCCCTCAGTACTACCCTTCTGACAGTGCAGCACTCACTCAGTACTGCCCCTCCGACAGTGCAGCACTCCCTCAGCACTACCCCTCTGACCATGCAGCATTCCCTCAGTACTCACCCTCCGACAGTGCAGTGCTCATTCAGGACTAATTCTCCAACAGTACACCGCTCCCTCAGTACTGCTTCTCCGTCAATGCAACAGTCCCTCAGTACTGCCCCTCCGACAGTACAGTGCTCCCTCAATATTGCACTGGGTGTGTCAGTATGGATTATGTGCTGATGTCTCTGGAGTGGAGCTTTAACCCACGACCCTCTGACTCCGAGGGGAGAGTGCTGCCCACTGAGTCATGGCTGACACCCCTATCTCGGACCCCTGTAGCTGTCCCCCGCTCTCTCTGTGTGAGCGGCTGCTGTACAATTGTTCCCAGGGATGAAGCGTGCCATCCTGACTTGGACCCTGGTGCTCCCATCCGCCCCCTGGTGGACAATCGATGCCGGCTCGGGGTAGACAGACCTCTGCTGGGAACCCCTGAGAACCTGGACCTCGGGAACTCCCAACGCTCCCTGGTCCCGCCCCCTTCCTCCCTCATCCCGAGGGCCACATGTGGGGGAGTGGAGGCCCTGCTCCCAACAGGAACTGTGGGATCCCTGCCCTATCCTGGGTCTGATTTGTGGGGACACAGAATTTACAGCACAGAAAGAGGCCACTCGGCCCATCACTCTCAAGTTGATGCAGCCCTTCAGCTGGAGCTGTCTGCCCTTTCTCCACATCCTTTTATATTTATCCTGTTCAAACACAGCCAATGTTGTGCACAGGAAGATTCCACAGCAATGGGCCGGTGAACTGTTTGATTTGGGTATAGACTGAGGGAGGAGTGTTGTCCAGGACACTGGGAGAAATCCCTGCTCCGGGTCACACAGTCCCATTGGATGGTTAACCGTCACCTGGGCAGGTGGACAGAACGTCAACTGACCATCCAGTCCAGAGGACAGGACATCCCATAATGCTTAGGCCTGGACTGGGGTTTGACCCCACGACTTTCTGTCCTATTGGGAATAGTGTCAGTGACACAAGTAAATCCCCACAATCGCCTGTTAATTATTGTCTGATCCTCAATCGCTCACTTCCAACCCTCGATCTCATTAATAGGACAGTGTGAAGGGAATCAGTTCCCAACAATACACTTCCTTTCAACAAACAAAACCAGCAGCCCAGCAAGCTCAGAGCTCAACATTCCTCTCAATTCAAATCTGTTCCAGTAACAAACCCTTTCATAAAGTCGTATTACGGCCCTGATTAAACCTGTCAGCCTCTTAATTACACCCGGCCTTCCACACACCAGGCAATTAAACAGATGGGCTGTACAGTTCTAGTTATTAGAATGAAGATTATTTTAATACAAGGATCAGCCTGGGAGTGAACTCCCAGAGGCCACATTGACTGATGGTGTAGCTGAATGGGATCGCACTGTGTAATTGTGAAAGTGGCCTCTCCTTATAGTGAAGCCCAGCCCTTCAGTGCTGCAGGGAGAGGGTGTGAGAGATGGACAGGAAGCAGGGAGCCAATCACAGGGATATTCATTACTGTCCGCACCCTTCCCTTAATTACACTGTGTGAAGAGAGCTCATTCTGATTGAGCCACTATTTCCACTGAGTCTGATCAACCTGTTATCACCATTACACCTCTCAGTCTGTCCCTTGAGCTGCGTTATAGTTACCAGTTCCTCAGTTCCCTGCGTGCTCACGATCGTCCCAGTGGTCCGCTGCCGTGTCGTGAAGCACGTCTTCTGATGACTGACCAGGTCACCCTTCCTTGACTGCAGCCGTGTTCCCACTCGTTTTTACTGAGTCTTTGCCTCAGTTTCCCTGCACATTCACGATCGACCCAGTGGTCTGACGGGTTTGTGGAGCACAATTTCTGATGACTGACCGGGCCACCCTTCTCCTACTACTACCGGCTGCTGTTCGTGGTCTGTGAGCTCATGTTCCTGCATTTTCTCTTGTGTTGTTTCCATGGCTACCTGCCACTCATTGAATCCTTCCTTTGATCCATCGATGATCTACCTTCTTTGAGCATGCATTTAGCACTTCGATAACTGGTCTATTGTCTATAGTCTAGCGCTATCATGAACCTCACTGTGACTCATTATAGTTCTTACATCGTCGGTATCGGTGTTTACATTTCTGCAAAGGATTAGTCAGTATTGGTGTTTACATTTCGACAAAGGATTCTGACAGCTGTATCATTTCTATTGTGTTGGGGTTTCTCTTCTGATCACAGTTTGTGTGGTTTTACATTTACACAAAAGGTTTCTTACAGGGGTTTCTCATTGTTTAGCACAGATTAACATTAAACATTCTAAACAGGAGTATCCAGGAGTTCTTACAGATTACAGGAAATCAGTATTTACATCTTTTGTGTTTTACATTAAGCATTTTATACAGAATGTTTAAAAAGGTGAATCACGGAGTTCAATTGCCTGGGCCTTTCATTGGGCGCTTTATACAGATATTTTCTTTTGAAAGTTATTACTGATTTTCAAAAGTGAGGTTTTCAAGCCCGACATAATTTGTGCACAGAAAGCACCCAAAAACAACAATGTGATAATGATCAGATAATCTGATGTTTAATGATGTTGGTTGACGGGTACTTATTGGCCAGGACACAGGGGAGAACTCTCCTGCTCTTCTTTGAAATATTGCTGTAGGATCTTTTCCGTCCACCTGAGAGGGTAGATGGGCCCTCAGTTTAACATCTCATCCGAAAGATGTCATTTCTATGTGCAGCACTCCCTCAGTACTGCCACTCCGAAGTGCAGCACTCCCACAGTACTGCCACTCCGACAGTGCGGCACTCCCTCAGTACTGCCCCGCCGACAGTGCAGCCCTCCCTCAGTACTGCCCCTCCGACAGTGCAGCATTCCCTCAGTACTGCCCTTCCGACAGTGCAGCCCTCCCCAGTACTGCCCCTCCCACAGTGCAGCCCTCCCTCAATATTGCCCCTCCGACAGTGCAGCACTCCATCAGTACTGCCGCTCCGACAATGCAGCACTCCCTCAGTATTGCCACTCTGACAGTGCAGCATTCCCTTAGTACTGCCAGTCCAACAATGCAGCAGTCCCTCAGTACTGCCCCTCCGACAGTGCAGTGCTCCCTCAGTACTGCCACTCCGACAGTGCAGCATTCCCTCAGTACTGCCATTCCGACAGTGCAGAACCCCCTCAGTACTGCCACTCCAACAATGCAGCAGTCCCTCAGTACTGCCGCTCCAACAATGCAGCGCTCCGTCAGTACTGACCCTCCGACAGTGCAATGCTCCCTCAGTACTGCCCCTCCGACAGTGCAGTGTTCCCTCAGTACTGCCCCTCCGACAATGCAGCACTTCCTCAGTGCTGCACTGGGAGTGTTAACCTGAATTATTGAATTAAGTCTCTGGTGTGGGACTTGAACCCATGACTTTCTGACTCAGAGGCGAGAGTGCTGCCCACTGCACCAAGCTGACACCGATCCAGTACTTGATCAGGTGACTCTGTTCAATGGTATATTTCGGAAATAAACAATCTGCGTGACTTTCTGTAACTAAAGCAGTTTCAGTTTTTAATGGGAGATCTGCTCTCCTTCTCAATGCAGCAGCACATTGTAGGAAGGACCCATTAAGTGAGATTTTGTTGAGACATTGAGAGCCGGATCGATGGCCTCACACATGGTCAGTGTCAGAGAATGTGGGGAGGACAGTGAAAGATAATCTGCAGTTATCATCATTTTAGGATAACTGGGTTTTGCAACATTGAATTCATGGGCAGATCGAACGATTAAACTTCAATTTGTGTTAATTAGGGTGACAGATTACATGTCGCGGGATGTGGTTTATCTCCGCTTCAACACGAGGGAAATGACCCTGGACTTGGAGGGAAGCAGAAATCGGTGAATATCAGTGAGTGATTGTGGCCCAATCTGGGTAATTATAGATTCTGGCAGTGATTTATATCGGGAGCGTAGGTCCTCGTTTATTGCAAAGCACAGACTCACTTTAGCTGGAAGTTCTTTATCTTTATTTTCAAAAGTAGGAAAATCATGCTAAATATTTATAAATCACTGGTTAGGCCCCAGCTGGAGCATTGTGTCCAATTCTGGGCACCACACTTTAGGAAGGATGTTAAGGCCTTGGAGAGAGTGCAGAGGGGATTTACTGGAATGGTCCCAGGGATGTGGGACTTCAGTTATGTGGAGAGACTGGAGAAGCTGGGATTGTTCATCTTAGAGCAGAGAGATTAAACAGTATTTTGATAGAGGTGTTCAAAATCAGAAAGGGTTTTGATCGAGTAGATAGAGAGAAGCTGTTCCCAGTGACAGGAGGTTCAGTAACCAGAGGACACAGACTGAAAATAATTGGCAAAAGTACGAGTGGGGGAGAAAATGAGAATTTATTTTTACGCAATGATTTGTTAAGATCTGGAATGCACTGCCTGAAAGGGAGGTGGAAGCGGATTCAATACTGTGCAGCGTCGAGAATCCAGAGTTCCGGAATCCGGAATGTTCCAGAATCTAGACCGATCGGTGGTAGGATTGTCCGGAATCTGTAAAATGTTCTGGAATACGGTTCCGACGAACCTGCCGACCTCGGGCCTCGCTTCGCCGCCTCTTGTGTCACCCTGCTCGCCTCAGTGCCGCTGCCCTTACCTCGGGGCCTCCTCGCCGGCCCGACGTCGACCTCCTTGTCGGGGCCCCGCCCGACAACATCCTCAGAGGGGCTGGCCCGACGATGACCTCACCCGCGGGGCCGGCCCAACGCTGACCTCACCAGTGGGGCCAGCCCGACGATGATCTTACCCGCGGGGCCGGCCCAATGATGACCTCACCAGTGGGGCCGGCCCAACGCTGACCTCACCCGTGGGCCCGGCCCGACGATGACCTCACCCGCGGGGCCGGCCCGCAATGACATCACCAGTGGGGCCGGCCCGACGATGACTTCACCAGTGGGGCCAGCCCGACGATGACCTCACCAGTGGGGCCGGCCCGACGATGACCTCACCAGTGGGGCCGGCCCGACGATGACCTCACCAGTGGGGCCGGCCCGACGATGAGCTCACCAGTGGGGCCGGCCCAACGATGACCTCACCCGCGGAGCCGGACCACGGATGACCTCACCAGTGGGGCCGGACCACGGATGACCTCACCAGTGGGGCCGGCCCAACGATGACCTCACCAGTGGGGCCGGCCCGCGATGAGCTCACCAGTGGGGCCGGCCCAATGATGACCTCACCAGTGGGGCCGGCCCGACACGAACAGCTCCTCGGCAGCTAACCCCGCCCCCCACTTTCTGACATTCTGAGATCCGGAAATGCCCGAATCTGGGCTCGGATGTTTCCAGATTTGTGACGCCCGAAAGCAAACCGCAAGTCCGGAATAGCCCGGAATCAGGAACGGCCTTGGTCCCGAGGGTTCTGGATTTTAGGCGCTGCACGTGTAGTAACTTTCAGAAGGGAATTGGTTCAATACGTGAAAATGAATAATTTGCAGGGCGATAGGGAAGGAGCGGGGAGTGGGACTAATTGGATCACTCAAAGAGCCGGCACAGGCCCGATGGGCCGAATGGCCTCCATCTGAGCTGTGAGATTCTGAGATTCACTGCCTGCTGCCCTCCAGTCGTTGGGATAAAGCAGTTATTCTCACTCACTCTCCCACTCATCATTCTCTGGGTCATTTCCAGTTCAGGGGGATGGGTTTGGGTGAGAGGAATATAAATGCTTGAAACAGACTGTGTTTTGCTGGCAGTGATCGAGCAACTGTCGGAACCGTCAGTGTGGGGAGATCGTTATTGCTGCCACTGGGTTTCCGTTATTGATCACTGCAGAAAAACACCAACAAAATAGCAGCTTTGGGAATCAATCTGCAGGAACACTGGCCGTGGCTGGACAGGGAGTGTGTCGGTGCTGGGTTCAGTTTGTGTCAGAAGTTCGCCCACTTTCTAGGATATCCGCACTCCCACACTCCCCCAATGTTTCACACTCCCCCAATGTTTCACACTCCCCCAATGTTTCACACTCCCCCAATGTTTCACACTCCCCCAATGTTTCACACTCCCCCAATGTTTCACACTCCCCCAATGTTTCACACTCCCCCAATGTTTCACACCCCCCCAATGTTTCCCACTCCCCCAATGTTTCCCACTCCCCCAATGTTTTACATTCCCCCAATGTTTCACACTCCCCAAATGTTTCACCCCCCCAATGTTTCACCCCCCCAATGTTTCACCCCCCCAATGTTTCACACTCCCCCAATGTTTCACACTCCCCCAATGTTTCACCCTCCCAATGTTTCACCCCCCCAATGTTTCACACTACCCCAATGTTTCACCCCCCAAATGTTTCACACTCCCCAAATGTTTCACCCTCCCAATGTTTCACCCCCCCAATGTTTCACACCCCCCCAATGTTTCACACTCCCCCAATGTTTCACCCCCGCAATGTTTCACACTCCCCCAATGTTTCACCCCCCCAATGTTTCACACCCCCCCAATGTTTCACACTCACCCAATGTTTCACACTCCCCCAATGTTTCACCCCCCCAATGTTTCACACTCCCCCAATGTTTCCCACTCCCCCAATGTTTCCCACTCCCCCAATGTTTCACACACCCCTAATGTTTCACTCCGAGGGAGTGCCAAACAAGAGAAGAGTTTCACCGTCACACACTCACTGAAACTGAAATATGGCACCTCCGAAAGTGCAGCAATCCCTTCAGTACTGCCCCTCTGACAATGCAGCGCGCTCTCAGTAGTGCATCTCTGACATTGCAGCCTCCCTCAATACTGCCCTCCGACAGTGCGGCGCTCCCTGATTACTGCCCTCCAACAGTACAGAGCTCCCTCAATACTGCCCTCCGACAGGACAGCGCTCCCTCAGTACTGTCCCTCCGAAAGTGAAGAACTTCCTCAGTACTGCCCCTTCAACAAGGCAGGGTTCCCTCGGTACTGCCCCTCCGACAAGGCAGTGTTCCCTCTGTACTGCACTGGGAGTGTCAGACTGGATTTCTCACTCATGTTTCCGGTGTGGGACTTGAACCCTCGACCTGGGGACCCAGAGGCGAGGGTGTTTATGATAATTACAGTGGGGAAGACCTGTTGTCACCATCCTAAGGTTTGGGAGAACGACCACAGATACTTGGCCACAAAACACTGTAATTGCTCCAATCCCACATTTCAGTTCAGTGAAATTCGAGTCTGATTGTGGCAGAATCCCAGTCCATTCATAATATGGAGCCTGATCAATCAGCCCAGCGCTCCTGGATAAGATCGAACACTCAGTCACTGGGAAACAGGCCTGGAATTAATCTTTAATTGGCGATGCTGACAGAATGTGGTCTGATAATAAAAGCCTGGGGCCATTCACTGGCCACAGAGAGGAAGTTGAGAGTGTTTGAGGAATCGGAGGCTGTTGGTGAACTTACAGATACTTCGTCGCAAGACCCTGAGTGATGGCACTCAATGATCGGCGTCAGAGGGCATCCAGCAGACACCCTGCCTCATTGAAACCCCTGCTGAGTCTTGAATCACGTTTAATCCCATTTTACAGGAGCATCGGCTGATTAAAATAACCCGAGGGTTTTGCTCTCTGAGTGAGGCCTGACTATCAGTGAGACCCAGCTATCTGTGGGCCCAGTATTAGTGAGGACTGACTATCAGTGAGACCCTTCTATCTGTGGGCCCAGTAATTGTGAGGACTGACTATCAGTGAGACCCAGCTATCTGTGGGCCCAATATTAGTGATGAATGACTATCAGTGAGACCCAGCTATCTGTGGGCCCAGTATTGGTGAGGACTGACTATCAGTGAGACCCAGCTATCTGTGGGGCCCGGTATTAGTAGCCCATTAAGGCACAGCAAGTTCCCACAAACAGCAATGTGATGTTCCATTCTCAATATAGAACATGATCAATCAGCCCAGCGCTTCAGTATCAGACTAATGGGGCAACAACTGAGGGATTTGCTCGGCCACTTCAGAGGACAGTGACGAGTCACATATGCCCAGACCGGGTAAGGAGGGCAGGTTTCCTGACCAGATTATCTGTTTTAGTGATGTTGGTTGAGGAATAAATATTGGCCAGGACACCGGTTAGAACTCTCTTGCTCTTCTTCGAATTATGCTATTGCATCTTCTACGTTCTCCGGAGAGGGCAGACGCGGTCGCTGTTTAACGTATCATCCGAAAGTGTAGCCCTCCATCATTACTGCACCACCAAATGTGCAGCTTGCCCTCAATGGCCCATCAATCTTCCCTCAATGACCCATCAATCTTCTCCCAATGATCCATCAATCTTCTCCCAATGACCATCAATCTTCTCTCAATGACCATCAATCTTCTCTCAATGACCATCAATCTTCTGCCAATGACCATCAATCTTCTCTCAATGACCCATCAATCTTCTCTCAATGACCCATCAATCTTCTCCCAATGACCCATCAATCTTCTCTCAATGACCCATCAATCTTCTGCCAATGACCCATCAATCTTCTCTCAATGACCCATCAATCTTCTCTCAATGACCCATCAATCTTCTCTCAATGACCCATCAATGTTCTCTCAATGACCCATCAATGTTCTCTCAATGACCCATCAATCTTCTCTCAATGACCATCAATCTTCCCTCAATGGCCATCAATCTTCTCCCAGTGACCTATCAATCTTCTCTCAGTGACTCATCAAACTGTTCAGCGAGCTAGAAATCAGCCTGGGAAGGAGCTTGGTTTCCACCTGTTGATTCAGGAGTGGGACGGCCCATGAGTAGATCACCTTCATTAATAATTTAAAGCTTCTACCAAGAATAATGACCATGATGATATAATTACATGAATTCGATGAGGGGATAATGTAGTTTATGGATTTCAGTGCGATCTATAAAAAGCTCAGGGTAACAGATTCTGCCCCTGAAGACATTATTGTATAAATTAGTCAACTTAACCCTCAGTGAATTCAGATCGTTACTTGAATTTAATGAAGCTGTTCAGTTTCAGCGCTGGGATTTTCTCTAACAAGGTTTAAATGTTATTTTTTTTAATTTGTGAAAATCTTTGATTCTCATTCAACATAAATATTCTTGGATTTTGCTCATAACAGTCGCTGTTCTCTGTAATCTCAAATTCCCGTGTTTCCCAATCGCAGATGAACGGGAATTTGGGATTACAGAGAACAGGTTTACTGATCAATGGCCCATCAGACAGAGACAAAGAGCTCATGGGAGTTGGTTCCATTTCTTTCATTCATTCGGGGGATGTGGTCATCGGTGGCATGGCTGGCATTTATTGCCCATCCCCAGTTGCCCTGAGAAGGTGGGGGTGGGCCGGCTTCTTGATCCGCTGGGAGCGGGTTTGATACAAACTGAGTGTCTCGCTCGGCCACTTCAGAGGGTCATTAATAGTCAACCACGTTGGTGTGGGACTAGAGTCACATATAGGTCAGAGGACGCGAAAAATAAAATAAGAGGGCCAAAGAGAGGGTCTGAGAATAGAATGGTAGCCAACATAAACAGTTATACAAAAGTCTCTATAGGCATATAAATAGTAAATGGGTAGTAAGAGGAGGGGTGGGGCCAATTCGGGACCAAAAAGGTGACCTATGCATGGAGGCAGAGAGTATGTATGGCTGAGGTACTAATTGAGTACTTTGCATCTGTCTTCTCCAAGGAAGAGGATGCTGCCATAGACGGAGTGAAGGAGGAGGTAGAGGAGATACTGGATGGGCTAGAAATTGATAAAGAAGAGGTACTTGAACAGCTGATTGTACTTAAAGTAGATAAATCACCAGGATAAGATGGGATGCATCCTAGGATGCTGAGGGAATTTAAGGCCGAGATCGTGGAGCTACTGACCATAGTATTCCAATCCTCTATAGATGCCGGGGTGGTGCCAGAGGACTGGAGAATTGTAAATGTTACATCATTGTTCAAAAAACTAGTGTAAAGATAAACCCAGCAACTATAGACTGGTCAGTTTAACCTCGGTAGTGGGGAAGCTTATAGAAACAGTGATCAGGGACAAAATTAATAGTCACTTGGACAAGTGTGGATTAGTAAAGGAAAGGCAGCACAGATTTGTTAAATGCAAATCGTGTTTAACCAACTTGTGGAGTTTTTTGATGAGGTAACAGAGAGGGTTGATAAGGGCAATGCGGTTGAGGTGGTGTACATGGACTTCCAAAAGGTGTTTGATAAATTGCCACATCATAGGTTTACCAGTGAAGTTAAAGCCCATGGAATAAAAGGGACAGTTGCAGCATGGATACGGAATGGGCTCAGTGACAGGAAACAGAGAGTCGTGGTGAAAGGTTGTTTTTCGGACTGGAGGAAGGTACACAGTGGTGTTCCCCAGGGGTCGGTACTCGGACCACTGCTTTTCTTGATATATATTAATGACTTGGACGTTGGTGTACAGGGCACAATTTCAAAACTTGCAGATGACACAAAACTTGGAAGTATAGTGAACAGTGAGGGGGAGAGTGATAGATTTGAGGAAGACATAGCCAGACTGGTAAAATGGGTGGACACGTAGCAGGTGAAATTTAACGCAGAAACTCATGAAGTTTAGGTACAATCCAAAAGGGAGTGCAGGAACAGAGAGACCTGGGTGTATGTGTGCATAAATCATTGAAGATGGCTGGGCAGTTTGAGAAAGCAGTTAAAAAGGCTTGTGGGATCCTGGGCTGCATAAATAGAGGTATCGTGTACAAAAGTGTGGAAATTACGATGACCCTGTATAAAACACTGGTTCGGCCCCAACTGGAGACTGTGTCCAATTCTGGGCACCACACTTTAGGAAGGATGTGAAGGCCTTCGAGAGGGTGTAGAGAAGATTCCTGAGAATGATTCCAGGAATGAGGGACTTCAGTTACGTGGGTCGATGGAGAAGCTGGGGTTGTTCTCCTATGAGCAGAGAAGATTGAGAGGAGATTTGATGGAGGTGTACAAAACCATGAGGGGTCTGGACAGAGTACATAGAGAGAAACTGTTCCCATTGACAGAAGGGTCGAGAACAAGAGGACACATATTTAAGGTGATTGGCAAAAGAATCAAAGGCCATCAATGTTTTTTTTTATTACACAGCGAGTGGTTGGGTTCTGGAATGCATTGTCTGAAAGGGTGGTGGAGACAGACTCAATCTTATCTTTCAAAAGGGAGTTGTGAGTGTATCTGAAGGGAACAATAATTGCAGGGCTACGGGGAAAGGGCGGGGGAGGGGAACTAGCTGAGAGCCAGAATGCACTGAATGGGCCGAATGGCCTTCTGTGCTGTAACCATTCTATGATTCTCTGATTCTGTGATAGGCCCAGACCGGGTAAGGACGGCAAGTTTCCTTCCCTAAAGGACATTAATGAACCAGTTGGGTTTTTCCACAATCCCACAGCTTCATGGTCAACTTTTCTGATCCCAGATTTTTATTGAGTCCATATTCCAGGCTGACACTCCCAGTGCAATACTGAGTCAGAGACAGGCCATTCAGTGGAGAAGTTAGGAAACACTGCTTCATGCAAAGGGTGGTAGAAGTTGTGGAACTCTCCCACAAAAAGCGGTAGTTGCTCGCTCAATTAATAATGTTCAATCTGAGTCAATAGATTTTTGCTATACCAGAGTATTAAGGGATATGGAGCCAAGGCAGGTAAATTGGGTTAGGATACAGATCAGCCATGATCTCATTGAAAACCAGAGCAGGCTCGAGGGGCTGAATGGCTTCCTACTGTTCCTGTGTTCCTATGACAGAACACTGCACTGTCAGAGATACCGTCTTTCAGTTGAGATGTGAAACCGAGATCCCGTCTGACCTCCCAGGTAAATGTAAAAGATCCCATGGGACTATTTGGGAGAAGAGAATGGAGGTTCTCCCTGGTGTCCTGGGCCAATATTTATCTCCAAACCAATATCAGTAAAACAGATTATCTGGTCACTATCACATTGCTGTTTGTGGGAGTTTGCTGTGCACAATTTGCAACTGCATTTCCTACATTACAACAGTGGCTGCAGTCCAGAAATACGTCATTGGCTGTGAAGCACTTTGGGACGTCCTGAGGTGGTGAAAGGCGCTATAGAAATGCAAGGTATTTTTTTCTCAGCTGAACATGTTGGTCATTTCTCCCAAACTCTCCCTGTTGTGATTTCAGGCTCTGAGTCCTGAGCAGGGCCAGAAATTGGCGATTGGAAGCTCTAGTGAAAGGTTTGAGAGAAATCCTCAGAGAGTGCAGTGCTGATCTGAAGGTCAAACATTCCCGGCATTGCACACACTTTATTCATTATTTATATCTGGGCCTGACGTCGCCTGTTTAAATGTTAATAAAGTGAAATTGTTTCCACTTGACTTTCCAATCATTTCACTTTGCTCATCCTTGGACTGATTGTTTAGTAATTTGCAGAGTGGGACATTTCCTACTGCCCCAGTACTCGGGACGGACCCAACATTTCCAAATGTCTCTCTCGCTGCTCCACAGATTCTCACTCCGCTAATTTCCCTCCTGTTCCCACGGCACTTTGCTTGTTTCATCCTGGAGCTTTGATTTGGTTGGATCTGATCGCAGTATTGCTCACACTGAACATCCTGGGTCTTGTGTGTGTTCCAAGGTCTGGGCTGTTGTGACTTTCACACTCGCTGTTTTTAGCATTCTAAAGGGACTGGATAATGTCGACCGTGACCAGCTGTCTCACCTTGTCCAGAACAGTAGACCCAGAGGACACAGACTGCGCTTGAAGGGCAAATTCAAAACTAATCTGGGGAAATAATATTTCAGTGAGTGTGGTCAGTCTATGGAACAGGCTCCCTAGGGAGACAGTGGGAGCAGTTAGTATTTTTTTTTTTTGAAATTCGTAGCCAATCGTTCCAATTCTTTGTCAAATCACAAACGCCAGAGGTCACCTTGCACATGCCAAGGATCACTCTGCGCCAATGCTCTTAGCCAAAAGGCCTAGAGCCACTGCACCGTTCCTGGAAGTACTGCAATACCAGTTCGTGCCATGGAGGTGGATGGGTCAGGTCCCCCACACACCTCCGTGGAGGTGGATGGGTCAAGCCACCCCACCCACCTCCTGTTTCCAAAAAAGCAAGCATATACCTTCCTGATCCAGGGAGAACCACCCGGAGGTCATGGTGGCTACTCCCCTGTCAGGTCAGTTACGCATGATCTTAGCCAAAAGGCCGAGAAGCGATGGGAGCAGTTAGTATTGATTCATTCAAAGGCAAATGAGATAGACTTCCCCCAGAAAATCACATTGTGTGCTCCAGTATCTGAGTAATTTGGGACGTGCTTTGTGGTGGGTGTAGCGAGCTCGGGGGGGAACAGGTGACTTTGGGCCTATGGTTCCCAAAGCTCTCCACCCCGGGGTTTTCCTTCACCTCATGTCTGGGTCAGTTGTAGACTCATTGATCGAGGTCCATCGCTGTGATTGGTCAATAACTCCATTATCATTGGATCATGTGACTACCAGGATGGTAGACGGTGAACTCGATGGACCCTGGGTCTGTTTAACAATTCCTATTTTCCTGAATCTGGGCCTGAAATTGGTCCCCCCACAATGTAAATTTTTAGCGAGAGACCCATTTCTCCCGGAGGTTCTGTTGTGAACGGCTCAGTTAGACTTGACCTGTGATCAGCGGCACCTGCCTGGCCTCCTGCTCATCCCACTACTTTCATCACCCGCCATTGGCGGCCGTGCTTTCAGCTGCCTGGGCCCTCAGCTCTGGAGTTTCCCCCCGAAACCGCTCTTCCTCTCCGCCTCTCTTTCCATCTTTAAGATGCTCCGTGAAACCTAATTCCTGGGCCAAGCCTTTGGTCACCTGTCCTAATACCGCCTTATGTGGCTCGATGTCAGATTGTGTCAGATTTACGCTCCTGTGAAGCACCTTGGGACATTTTACTCTGTTAAAGGTGCTATATAATTGCAAGTTGTTGTTGTGGTTGTTGTTGATCACAGTTTTATTGTTGAAAGCCCAGCTCTGGTTCACTAAAGAGTGGCCAGCGTCTGCGGGGAATCAGTGAGGAAGGACCTTGTGATGGGGGGGAGAGGGGCAGACACGGAGATGGTGATAGCGGGGAGAGGGGCAGGGAGCAGGGTGATGGAGGGAGAGGGGTGGGGAGCTGGGTGATGGGGGAGAGGGGCAGGGAGCTGGGTGATGGGGGGAGAGGGGTGGGGAGCTGGGTGATGGGGGAGAGGGGCGGGGAGCTGGGTGATGGGGGGAGAGGGGTGGGGAGCTGGGTGATGGGGGGAGAGGGGTGGGGAGCTGGGTGATGGGGGAGAGGTGCGGGGAGCTAGGTGATGGGGGGAGAGGGGTGGGGAGCTGGGTGATGGGGGGAGAGGGGTGGGGAGCTGGGTGATGGGAGGAACGGGACAGGGAGCTGGATGATGGGGGGAGAGGAGCGGATAGCTGAGTGATGGGGGGAGGGGTGCGGAGCTGGGTGATGGAGGAGAGGGGCGGGGAGCTGGGTGATGGGGGGTGAGGGGTGGGGAGCTGGGTGATGGGGGGTGAGGGGTGGGGAGCTGGGTGATGGGGGGTGAGGAGTGGGGAGCTGGGTGATGGGGGTGAGGGGTGGGGAGCTGGGTGATGGGGGAAGAGGGGCAGGGAGCTGGGTGATGGGGGGAGAGGGGCGGGGAGCTGGGTGATGGGGGGGAAAAGGGTGGGGAGCAGGGTGATGGGGTTGAGGGGTGGGGAGCTGGGTGATGGGGGAAGAAGGGCAGGGAGCTGGGTGATGGGGGGAGAGGGGTGGGGTGCTGGGTGATCTCAGGGTGCCCTGGTGTTGGGCGCGAGACAGACACGGAGATCAGTGACACCCCCAGACAGTCTGGGACTGTGCTGTCACTGCAGCTAATGGAGGTTCCAATTAGAGCTGAGATCTGTGCAGAGTAATAACCGTTCAGTGAGGTCAAAGACAAGACAGACAGAAACATTACACAGAGTGTCAAACACTGATAACATCTCACAAATCAACTCGCGCTCTGAATGGTAAAATAAATCCTGTTTTATTCCCACTGAATCTACAGAAACGAAAGAACATTAATTTCTTTTGCGCCTTCCAAGACCTCAGGATGTCCCAAAATGCTTCACAGCCAAGAAGACCCTGTCAGTGATGCCCACATCCCGAGAATGAATCAATAACCATCATCATTATAGGCCGTCCCTCGAAATCAAGGAAGATTTGCTTCCACTCTAAAAGTGAGATCTTCGGTGACTGTACAGTCACTGTCTCTGTCACAGGTGGGACAGACAGTGGTTGGAGGAAAGGGTGGCTGGGGAGTCTGGTTTGCAGCACGTTCCTTCCGCTGCCTGCGTTTGATTTCTGCATGCTGTCAGCGACGAGACTCGAGGTGCTCAGCGCCTCCCGTATGCTCTTCCTCCACTTAGGGCCGTCTTTGGACAGGGACTCCCAGGTGTCAGTGGGGATGTTGCATTTTATCGAGGTGGCTTTGAGGGTGTCATTGAAATGTTTCCTCTGCCCACTTGGGGCTCACTTACTGTGTAGGAGTTCTGAGTAGAGCGCTTGCTTTGGGAGGCTTGTTTCAGGCATGCAAGCAATGTGGCCCACCCAACGGAGCTGGTCGAGTGTGGTCAGTGCTTCGATGCTGGGGATGTTGGCCTGGTCGAGGACACTAATCTTGGTGCATCTGTCCTCCCAGTGCGTAGTGGATGGAATCCGCACTGTGAATCACTGAAACAAAAAGAATCAATAACACAGCCCGGGTCGGGTACTTTATATCGTTATGGTCACTGCTTCCTGAAACTATTGGAAACCATGGCGATAAACTGTGAAGAGCTGTGGGATTCAGTTCTGTGGAGAGATTGTTCTCCTTAGAGCAAAGAAGGCGAAGGGGAGGTTTTTTTCACAGAGAGAGTTGTTGTGATCTTTTCCGGCAGTGGAAGCAGATTCAACAGTAACTTTCAAAAGTGATCTGGATAAATACTTGAAAAGGAAAAGTTTGCAGGTCTGTGGGGAAAGAGTAGGGAGTGTGACTAATTGGATCGCTCTTTCAAAGAGCCGGCACAGGCACGATGGGCCGAATGGCCTCCTTCTGTGCTGTCTGATTCTATGACTCCATGAGATATAGGGAGGGCCCAGTGATCAGGATGGAGGCAGTAAATGGTTTGATATTGTTTCCATATCCAGCTGCAATCAGGGCAGGTCGGAAACTGTCCCAAGAGTTCGTAGTTCAAATGGCACGGGCAGGATGACAGGCTTCACATTTCCAAAATGCAAATCCCGTCACATTGGGTTGCCGAGCCTCCCAGGAATTAGTGGGCCGCGTACTATCGAAGAGTGAAAAGAGCAGGAAGAATATTTCCCTTCCTTCATTACCTGCCCAGCAGACAGAAACATCAATATCAGGTCATCAGTGTTCCAACCTCACTCTGACAGCAGCTCCCTGGTGACTCACACCCCGTTACTGATGGGCTTACACTTTACTCCCAACAACACACAGATGTCAAGAAGATTTTCTTCCACTCCTCTCACCCGCCTGCCTCGATCAGCAAGCAATTCACAAACTCAGCTCAGCGACTCATCCCGAATCACCCGGCTTGATGAAAACTCCAAACCCGACCCTTCATAAACACATCATTCATTGTGTGAATCATTCACTCACACATACTCATCCCTGAGAGTGGGCACCATAAACCACATCGCACTCTATATTATAGGCTGTGTCTAGTTTCAGTGCATTGTGTGTCAGCTGTGGCTCAGTGGGCAGCACTCTCTCCTCTGAGTCAGAAGGTTGAGAGTTCAAGAGCCACTCCAGAGACTTGACACAACATCCAGGCTGACACTCTCAACGCAATAGTGAGGGAGTGCTGCACTGTTGGAGGGGCAGTGCTGAGAGAGTGCTACACGTCGGAGGGGCAGTACTAATGGAGTGCTGCACTGTCGGAGGGACAGTACTGAGGGAGTGCTGCACTGTCGGAGGGGCAGTACTGAGAGAGTGCTACACTGTCGGAATGGCAGTACTGACTGAGTGTTGCACTGTCGAAGGGGCAGTACTGAGGGAGCGCTACAGCATTGCACCAGTAAGAACTGGAGTATGGTGATGTTATACATCAAAGGATGGGTTCCTTGAGCAGTACGTAACGGAACCAACCAGGGGGCAGGCTATCTTAGATCTGGTCCTGTGTAATGAGACAATTCCTGAGTAATGGATCCCCTCGGAATGAGTGATCATAACATGATTGAATTTCAAATTCAGATGGAGGGTGAGAAAGTTGGATCTCTTACCAGCGTATTAAGCTTAAATAAAGGAGACTATGAAGGTATGAGGGCAGAGTTGGGTGAAGTGGACTGGGAAAATAGACTAAAGTGCAGCACGGTTGATGAACAGTGGTATACATTTAAGGAGATATTTCACAACTCTCAAGAAAAATATATTCCAGTGAGGAGGAAAGAGTGTGAGAAAAGAAAGCTATCCGTGGCTAACTAAAGAAATAAAGGATGGTATCCAATTAAAAACAAGGGCATACAAAGTGGCCAAAACTAGTGGGAGGACAGAAGACTGGAAGCTTTTAAAAGCCAGCAAAGAACGACTAAAAAAATGATTAAGAAAGGGAAGATAGACTATGAAAGTAAACTAGCCCAAATTATACAAACAGATAGTAAGAGTTTCTATAGGTATATAAAAAGAAAAAGAGTGGTAAAGTAAATGTTGATCCCTTAGAGGACGAGACCGGGGAATTAGTAATGGGGAACATGGAGATGGCAGAAATTCTGAACAATATTTTGTATCAGTCTTTACGGTAGAGGACACTAACAATATTCCGACAGTGGATAGTCTTGGGGCTATGCGGCGGAGGAACTTATCACAATCACTAAGGAGGTGCTGCTCAGTAAGATAATGGGACGAAAGGCAGATAAATCCCCTGGACCTGATGACTTGCATCCTAGGGTCTTAAGAGAAGTATCGGCAGGGATTGTGGATGCATTGGTTGTAATTTACCAAAATTCCCTGGATTCTAGGGCAGTCCCAGCAGATTGGAAAATTGCAAATGTATTGCCCCTATTTAAAAAAGGAGGCAGACAAAAAGCCGGGAACTATAAACCAGTTAGCCTAACATCTGTGGTTGGGAATATATTGGAGTCCATTATTAAGGAAGCAGTAACAGGACATTTGGAAAAGCAAAATTCGGTCAGCCAGAGTCAGCATGGATTTAAGAAGGGGAAGTCATATTTGACAAACTTGCTGGAATTCTTTGAGGATGTAATGAACAGGGTGGATAAAGGGGAACCAATGGATGTGGTTTATTTGGACTTGCAGAAGGCAATTGACAAGGTGCCACATAAAAGGTTATTGCACAAGATAAAAGTTCTCAGGGTTGGGGGTAATAAATTAGCATGGATAGAGGTTTGGTTAACTAACAGAGAACAGAGAGTCGGGATAAATGGTTCATTCATTACGGTCATGTTGAACCTGGGGTTATGGGATGTCCATGCACTGGGTGTGAATAGTCTGGGCCCAGTCAAGTTTGATACAGAAGCTGATTCTCCAGTAATTTCTTGTTGCGGTCACACTGTTTAGCTCAGATTGTGATGCCAGTGACATCCTTATAATCTCCCTGATTGGAGCCTGTCCCACTAATTATCCCTCAAGTGCCCAGAGGAACAGAAGGAGCTCACAATCTGCCAACACTCTTATTCCCCGCTCGATGTATAATTAGACCCGTGGCCTCTGTTGAACCAGCAGAGATTTTCTCCAGTGAGATGTCTGATTTCCAGCCATTGCCCTGAAGTGAAGACTTGATTTGATTTGAGATTGTTCTGCATTTCATCGGTTTCTGAGCTTCACAGAG
Organism: Pristiophorus japonicus; assembly: GCF_044704955.1. Classification (NCBI taxonomy): domain Eukaryota; kingdom Metazoa; phylum Chordata; class Chondrichthyes; family Pristiophoridae; genus Pristiophorus; species Pristiophorus japonicus. The sequence goes on from NC_091983.1 coordinate 235,164,798, forward strand.
AATGGGTTATGGGGAGTTTGTCTGCTATGCACAGTGTGTGTTGACTCAGCTCCAATCTAGTGAGGTCAGTGTTGCTTTAATGAGTCTGGTAATTAAATATTCTCCTCCCAGTTACAAGGAATTAATTCCACTCAAATTAGAATAAAACATTTGCAATTTTACAGCGCCTTTCACTCCCTCAGGACATCCCAAAGTACATTACAGAAAATGAAGTACAATTGAAGTGTTGTCTTTAGTACAATGTAGACACATGGCAGCCAATTTGAGCACAAGATCAGACAAACAGCAATATGATAATTGCCAGAAAACATGGCTTATCACTGCTGCTTGAGGGATAAATATTTACCAGGAGAGCAATCCCGCTCTTCCTTGAAACAGTGCCATGGGATTTTTTTATGTTCAACTGAGAAGAAACCTCGGTTCAATCAGAGAAACATTGAATCATAGAAATTTACAACACAGAAGGAGGCCATTTCAGGCCATCGTGTCCGCGCCGGCCGACAAAGAGCTATCCAGCTTAATCTCACTTCCAGCTCTTGATCCGTAACCCTGTGGATTATGTCAGTTCAAGTGCACATCCAAGCATTTCTTAAATGTGGTGAGGGTTTCTGCCTCTACCACCCTTTCAGTCAGTGAGTTCCAAACCCCCACCACCCTCTGGGTGAAGGCATTTCCCCTCAGATCTCCTCTAAACCTCCTACCAATTACTTTAAATCTATGCTGCCTGGTTGTTGACCCCTCTGCTAAGGGAAATAGATCCTTCCTATCCACTCTACCTAGGCCCCTCATAATTGTATACACCTCAATAAGGTCTCCCCTCAGCCTCATCTGTTCCAAACAAAGCAAACCCAGCCTATCCAATATTTCCTTATAACTAAAATTCTCCAGTATATCCTTGTAAATATCCCTTGTACCTTTCCTGTAATGTGGTGACCACAACTGCACACAATACTCTAGTTGTGGCCTAACTACTCCCAACTGTCTAAATCATTGATATATACCACAAAAGGCAAGGGACCTAGTACTGATCCCACTGGAAAGATTCTTCCAGTTAGAAAAACTCCCACCAACCATTACCCTTTGCTTCCTGCCTCTGAGCCAATTTTGGATACAACTTGCCACTTTACTCTGGCTCCTATGGGCTTTTACTTTCATGACCAGTCTGCCATGTGGGACCATATCAAAAACTTTGCTAAAATCCATATACATGCATCAAATCCAGTATCATCAGCAACGCTCCTTGTTACCTCCTCAAAAAATTAAATTAAGTTCATCAGACACCACCTTCACTTAACAAATCCGTGCTGACTGTCTTTGATTAATCTGTGTCTTTCTAAATGAAGATTTATCCTGTTCCTCAGAATTTTTTCCAATAATTTTCCCACCACCAAGGTTAGGCTGACTGGTCTGTACTTACTCGGTCTATCCCATTCTCCCCTTTTAAACAAAGGTACAACATTAGTAGTCCTTCGGCACCACATCTGTAGCCAGAGTGGATTTGAAAATGATGGTCAGAGCCTCTGCTATTTCACCTTTTGCTTCTCTTAACAGCCTGGGTACATTTCATCTGGGCCTGGGGAGTTAGCCACTTTCAAAGCTGCTATGTCCCTTAATACTTCCTCCCTCACTATGTTTATTTTGTCTAATATTTCACACTCCTCCTCCCTTATTGCAACGTATGCATTGCCCTTCTCTTTCGTGAAAACAGACACAAAGTATTCATATGAACCATACCGCCTCCAGGCCTGACTCTTTCTCTAGTTATCCTCTTGCTCTTAATGTATTTTTAAAACATCTTTGGGTTTTCCTTGATTTAACTTGCCAAAGTATTTCCATGCTTTATCTTTGCTTTCCTAAGTTCCTTTTTAATTGCACCCCTGCACTTTCTATACTCCTCCAGAATTTCTGCAGTATTGAGCCCTCGGTAAATGTCATAAGTCTCCCTTTTTATTTTTATCCTATCCTGTATATTACTTGACATGCAGGCCGCTCTAGATTTGTTAGTCCCATCATTTTTCTTTAAGGGAACATACTTGCTCTGAACCTTCAGGATCTTCTCCTTGAAAGCCTCCCACTGCCCTGAAAGTGATTTATCTCCAAGTAGCCATTTATAGTCCACTTTGGCTAAATTCCATCTCCGCTTAGCAAAATTGGCTTTTCCCCAATTGACAACTTTTATTCATGGTCTATCTTTTTCCATTTCCATAACCACCTTAAATCTAACTGAGTTATGATCACTAGCACCAAAATGCTCTCCCACTGATAACCCTTCCACCTGTCCAGCTTCATTCCCTAAAACTAAGTCCAGAACCGCCCCCTCCCTTGTTGCTCTTGTTAAATACTGGCTAAAAAAGTTCTCCTGAATGCATTTTAGGAATTCTGCACCCTCTATACCATTTAGACTAATTTTATCCCAGTAAATATTAGGGTAGTTGAAATCCCCTACTATTACTGCCCTATAGTTTTTGCATTTCTCAGAAATTTGCCGAGATATTGTGTACAGTTTTGGTCTCCTAATCTGAGGAAAGACATTCTTGTTATTGAGCGAGTGCAGCGAAGGTTCACCAGACTGATTCCTGGGATGGTAGGATTGACATATGAAGATAGATTGGATCGACTAAGCTTATATTCATTGGAATTTAGAAGAATGAGAGGGGATCTCACAGAAACTTATGAAATTCTGATGGGATTGAACAGGTTAGATGCAGGAAGAATGTCCCCGATGTTGAGGAAGCCCAGAACCAGGGGTCACAGTCTAGGAGTAAGCCAGTTAAGACCGAGATGAGGAGAAACTTCTTCATTCAGAGAATTGTGAACCTGTGGAAGTCTCTACCGCAGAAAGTTGTTGAGGCCAGTTCGTTAGATATATTCAAAAGGGAATTAGATGTGACCTTTATGGCTAAATGGATCAAAAGGTACGGAGAGAAAGCAGGAATGGGGTACTGAAGTTGCATGATCAGCCATGGTCATATTGAATGGTGGTGCAGGTTCGAAGGGCCGAATGACCTACCCCTGTACCTATTTGCTATGTTTCTATGTTTCTATATTTACTCTTCTATCTCCCTCTGACTGTTTGGGTGTCTATTGTACACTCCTAGCAGTGTGATCGCCCATTTCTTCAATTCAAACCATATGGCCTCATTTGATGATCCTTCCAATATATTATCTCTCCTCATAGCTGTAATTGTTTCTTTAATCAATACTGTGACCCCCATTCATTTTTTACCGTCCTTTCTGTCCCGTCTGAAAACCCTGTAACCAGGAATGTTGAGCTGCCATACCTGCCCTTCTTTCAGCCATATATCAGTAGTAGCTACAATATCATACTCCCAAGTGTCTATCTGTGCTCTCAGCGCATCTATCTTATTCCCTAGACTCCTTGCTTTGAAGTATACACCATTTAGCACTGCTAAGCTCCCTTGTTGTCTATTTTCTAGCCCTTGTTTCCTCTGTCTTCCAAATTCACTTTCTACATTTTTGCTTTCCAATTTTAGCTTTGCTTCTCTCCCTTTTGGATCTATTCTCAGGTTCCCATCCCCCTGAAGCTAATGTCACCCACACCAACAGCACTTGCAAACCCCCCGCGAGGATATTGGTCCCAGTTCTTGACGTTCAATCCGTCCGGCTTGTACAGGTTCCTCCTCCCACAGAAACGGTCCCAATGCCTCACGAATCTAAAGCCCTCCCACCTGCACCATCTCTCTAGCCATGCATTCGTCTTCTCTATCTTCCTAGTTCTGTACTCACTAGCACGTGGCATCAGGAGTAATCCGGAGATTACTATCTTTGAGGTCCTGTTTTGTAATCTCCCTCCTAGATCCCTAAACTCTGCCTGCAGGACCTTATCCTTCTTTCTACCTTTGTCATTGGTCCCAATATGGACCAAGACCTCACCTCCCAGAATGCCCTGCAGCCTCTGGGTGACATCCTTGACCCTGGCACCAGGGAGGTAACATACCATCCTGGAGTCACGTCTGTGGCTGCAGAAACACCTGTCTGCTCCCCTAACTATCGAATCCCCTATCACTATTGCTCTTCCACTCTTCTTCCTCCCCTCTGTGCAGCTGAGCCACCCGTGGTGCCATGGACTTGGCTCAGGCTGTACTCCCCAGAGGAGCTATTGTCCTCACCAGTACTTACACGATTCCCCCATAGGTGGCAGTTCGAATGGATGGACATTTCGTCGTTGCGTCGGTGGAACGGCTTAATTTCGTCTTGCATTTCCCCTGTGACCGCCGACCAGCTCCCATTGAGGACACAGCTTTTTACTAGTGATAGCACCGGGTCCGGGCTAGTCCAGGTCCTGATTTGATGAGCCGTGACGGATGACCCCTCACTCTCAAAAGCATCCATTACAAGGAGCAAGTCTGCGGGCTGCGCCATTTCCACCCCGGTGGCGGGCAATGTCGCCAACTGAGGGCATCCGCACAGTTCTCCGTGCCAGGTCTGTGGTGGATTACATAATCATATGCAGATAACGTTAGTGCCCATCTTTGGATGCGGGACGAAACATTTGTGTTAATAGCTTTGCTTTCTGAGAAAAACAAAATGAGCGGCTTGTGGTCGGTTTCGAGCTCGAACCGGAGCCCAAATAGGTATTGGTGCATTTTCTTAACCCCGTATACGCATACTAATGCTTCTTTTTCAATCATACTATAGGCTTTTTCAGCCTTAGATAAGCTTCTGGATGCATATGCAACCGATTGCAGTTTGCCTGACCCATTGGCTTGCTGTAACACACAACCAAACCCATACGAAGATGCGTCACAAGCTAGTACTAAACGTTTACACGGGTCATACAATACAAGTAACTTGTTGGAACATAGCAGGTTTCTGGCCTTGTTAAAGGCTGGCCCTTGAGCTTTACCCCAAACCTAGTCATCACCCTTGCGTAGCAATAAATGCAATGGTTCCAGCAAAGTGCTCAACCCCGGTAGAAAGTTACCAAAATAGTTGAGGAGTCCTAGGAACGAACGCAGCTCCATTACATTCTGTGGTCTGGGTGCATTCTTGATGGCCTCCGTCTTGGAGTCCGTGGATCTGATGCCGTCCGCCGCAATCTTTTTTCCCCAGAAATTCAATCTCTGGCACCAGGAAAACACACTTGGAGCATTTCAACCTGAGTCCCACTCTGTCCAGTCACTTGAGAACCTCTTCCAGTTCCTGCAAGTGTTCGGTGGTGTTGAGGCCAGTGATCAAGATGTCATCTTGGAACACCACAGTGCATGGAACCGATTTCAGCAGACTCTCCGTGTTCCTCTGGAAGGTGGCCTCCGCCGAATGAATCCCAAAGGGGCATCTTTGGTATATGAACAGTCCTCTATGTGTGTTGATGTACGTCAATATTTTCAAAGGTTCAGCCGGCTCGTATGTCATGTAAGCAGAAGTTCGATCCAGCTTGGTGAACGACTTCCACCCTGCAAGCATTGCAAACAGGTCATCCACTTTGGGTAGTGGGTACTGGTCTTGTAACAAGACTCAGTTGATCATTACCTTGTAGTCCCCGCAGATTCTGACCGTCCCATCGCTCTTCTACACCGGAACAATTGGACTGGCCCACTCGTTAAATTCGACTGGCGATATGATCCCCTCTCGTTGAAGTCTATCCAGCTCGATCTCACTTTCTCTCGCATCATGTATGGAACCGCTCGGGCCTTGTGATGAACGGGTTGTCCCTCAGGGACTAGATGGATCTGCACTTTGGCGCCTGTGAAGTTGCCGATGCCTGGCTCGAATAACGATGGGAATTTGTTTAGAACTTGGGCGCACGAGGCGTCATCCTCCAAAGACAGTGCTTTAATATCATCCCAGTTCCATCGGATCTTTCCTAGCCAGCGTTGGGCCATCGCCTGATGCAATCCATAGTGGTAAATGATGCACAGCTCCATCGTACGATACCTTCACTGCTGCACTGCCAATTATTGCCATGAGCTCTTTGGTGTAAGTGCGCAGCTTGGTGTGGATCAGACTTAGTTTTGGCCTTTGTGCCTTGTTGCCCCACAGTTTCTCAAAAGCCTTCTGGCTCATAATTGACTGACTCGCCCCAGTGTCCAATTCCATGGAAACTGGAATGCTATTTAATTTGACTTTTAACATTATCGGAGGGCTTTTGTTGGTGAAGGTGTGTACCCCGTACACTTCCTCTTCAGCCTCGGGTTGAGTTGCCTCTCTTACTCGTTGAGCACCGGATCGTTCATCTCCTGCCGACTCTGCCACATGGTGAGTCACAGCACATCTGCACATTCGCTGGAGGTGCCCCATTGTTCCACAGTCCTTGCACACGTACTGCTTGAATCGACATTGATGGGCTCGGTGATTACCCCTGCAGCGCCAACACGGTGCCAGTGGATTCACATTCACACCCCACGGCGGAATCTGAGTCATCCTCGATCTGGCCTCTGTGGGCATGTAGGCCCTGCCATGTACAGTTCTGCCTGCTGAGGCATTATTTTACGCACAGTACTTGCCAGTGAGTTCCGATGCTGCAATGATATCTGTTTAGTGTTATTGTTCGTGGACATGAAAGCCGAGCTATCCTGATGGCCTTGCTCAGATCTAGGGATTCGGCAGACAGCAGTTTGTGAAGAATTGACCTCGTGACCGATTCCAAGCACGAAAAAAATCTCGCAACACTTCCCCCAAAAATCGAGCAAATATGCACAGTCCCGCAAGGAGTCTTAGGTCGGCGACGTAGCTCGCCGTGTCCTGGGCCTCGGAGCGGTGGTGCGGATAAAAGCGATACCTGACCATCAAGATGCTCTCTTTCAGCTTGAGGTGTTCCCGAACCAGCGTGTACAACTCTTCATATGTCTTGTATGTTGGTTTCGTCAGTGCTAGCAAATTTTTGATGAGGCCATATATCGTGGACCCGCAAAACAGTGAGGAGAATCACACTGCACTTGATCGCGGTTTCTGCCTTTTCCAGCTCGTTGGCCACGAAGTACTGGTCAAGACACTTAACGAAGGCTTCCCAATCATCGCCCTCAACAAATCTCTCAAGAATACCAACGGCAGCCATAACCTCGTGAAAATTCGTGATCTGTTACTCGTCGCTAATTGTTACGTTTAAAATAACTCCACAAGACTGTATATCTTCAGCTCAAACTGTTGTGAGCTTGGTCTCTTTATTGTAACTCCAGTGTGAGGAGGTAGCATGGTAGACTACCTTTTATACCTGCTTGCCCAGGGTGTGCAGGTAACCCTTGGGTCTCCCATAGGTGTGCCCTCTGGTGGCAAGTCTTCCACATTGGTAATGTTTACATACATAATACATTCCTGCTCTTTAAAGGTGACACCCAGTAAGATTTGCCCATATTTTATTCTTTTGTGTATCATAAAATTGATTGATGAGTGAAAAATACTGAGAGGTGATATTTTAAATTGGGAAGAATTTCATTTCACTGGAAAGGATCAGACGGAGAGATGATCTGATGCACGTCTTTAAATGTCTTGATAAAACACATATAATCTTATAGCCCAGAAGGAGGCCACTCAGCCCATCGTGCCTGTGTTGGCTCTTTGAAAGAGCTGTCTAATTAGTCCCACTCGCTTTCTTTTTCCCCATAGCCCTGCAAATTGTTCCTGGTTAATTCAGTAACTTCATTGGGTGTAAAGCGTTTTGGGACGTCCTGATGTAGTGAAAGGGACTCGAGTACTGAGCCATGGATGACACACAAAAGACTATTGAAGTCTCGGAGAACACTGCCCGATAACCAGATCCACATCTCAGCCAGGCTCGTTAAATCACAACCATTGGGAACTAAGAATATAAGAACATAAAAACATAAGAAATAGGAGCAGGAGTAGGCCATTTGGCCCCTCGAGCCTGTTCCGTATTCAATAATATCACGGCTGATCTGATCATGGACTCAGCTCCACTTCCCTGCCCGCTCCCCATAACCCTTTATTCCCTTATCGCTCAAAAATCTGTCGATCTCCGCCTTAAATATATTCAATGACCCAGCCTCCACAGCTGTCTGGGGCAGAGAATTCCATAGATTTACAACCCTCTGAGAGAAAAAATTCCTCCTCATCTAGTTTTAAATGGGCGATCCCTTATTCTGAAACTATGCCCACTAGTTCTAGATTCCCCCACGAGGGGAAACATCCTCTCTGCATCTACCTTGTCGAGCCCCCTCAGTATCTTATATGTTTCATAAGATTACTTCTCATTCTTCTCAACTCCACTGAGTATAGGCCCAACCTACTCAACCTTTCCTCATAAGTCAACTCCTTCATCTCATGAATCAACCTAGTGAACCTTCTCTAAACTGCCTCCATGCAAGTATATCCCTCCTTAAATAAGGAGACCAAAACTGTACGCAGTACTCTAGGTGTGGCCTCACCAATACCCTATACAGTTGTAGCAGGGCTTCTCTGCTTTGGAACTCCATCCCATTTGCAATAAACGCCAACATTCCATTTGCCTTCCTGATTATCTGCACACTAACTTTTTGTGTTTCATGCACAAGGGCCCCCAGGTCCCTCTGTACTGCAGCATTTTGTAATTTATCTCCCTCTAAATAATAATTTGCTTTTTTATTTTTCCTACCAAAGTGGATAATCACACACGTTCCAACATTATACTCCATCTGCCAAATTTTTGCTCACTCACTTAGCCTGTCTACATCCTTTGAAGATTTTTTGTGTCCTCCTCACAACTTGCTTTCCCACCCATCTTTGTATCATCAGCAAAGTTGGCTACATTACACTCGGTTCCTTCATCCAACTCAATAATATAAATTGTAAATAGTTGAGGCCTCAGCTGTTAAGTATGGAAGAACTCCACAAGACTGAGTACTGTGAGCTAAAACTGATGTCACCTTAGTCTCTTTAATACAACTCCAGAGTGCCTGAGCAGCATGGCAGACAACCTTTTATATTCCATTGCACGAGGTATGCAGGTGACCCTTAGGCCTCCAACAGTTGCGCCCTCTGGTGACAAGTCTTACAGAGTTACAATGTTTACATACATAACATCACTCCCTCCAAAGTCTTTGATACAAATTATTTACTAGTTGAGATGATTCGGGGCCCTACGGTCCCTGGTTGATCCGTCTGATTTCAAACTCTGGCATGGGTGAGTTGGTCGGATAATTTCTGCACTGCGATGCAGCTGGTCTGACAGGAATGTTGGGAGTGGTGGTTCATCCTCTTGATTGACAGCGAGGTCGTTTGTGTGTTTGTGGATCGATGATGGTGATGTCCTCTTCAGGTTGTTCCTGGTATTCGGTGAACCGCAGTTTGGTCTGATCCAAATGCTTTCTGCACGTTTGTCTATTCATTAGTTTGACTATAAACACTCTATTTCCGTCCTTGGCCAAGGCAGTGCCAGCGACCCATTTAGGACCATGACCGTAATTAAGGACAAACACAGGGTCATTAACATCAATGTCACGCGATACAGCCGCGCGATCGTGGTACATGTTTTGCTGGTGACGCCGGGTTTCTACACGATCATTTAGATCCGGGTGGACTAGGGAGAGCCTGGTTTTGAGTGCTATCTTCATTAACAATTCTGCAGGGGGAACCCCAGTGAGCGAGTGGGACCGCATCGGTAGCTGAGCAGAACCCGAGATAAGCGGGTCTGCAAGGAGCCTTCCGTCACACATTTCAAGCTCTGCTTGATAGTTTGGACTGCCCGTTCCGCTTGAGCTTTGGATGCGGGCTTAAATGGGGCAGACCTGACATGCTTGATGCCATTGCGGGTCATAAACTCGTTGAATTCTGAGCTGGTGAAACACGGTCCATTGTCACTGACAAGTACGTCGGGCAAGCCATGGGTGGCGAACATAGCCCGGAGGCTTTCAGTGCTGGCAGTGGATGTGCTGGATGATATGATTACGCATTCAATCTATTTCGAGTAAGCATCCACCACAACTAAAAATATCTTGCCGAGAAAGGGGTCAGCAAAATCTACGTTGATCCTGGACCACGGTTTGGAGGACCATGACCACAGACTCAATGGAGTCTCCCTCGGTGCATTGCTCAATTGTGAGCATGCGTTGCACTGGTGTATGCATGACTCTAATTCCGAGACAATGCCGGGCCACCAAACATGTAACCTGGCTATAGCCTTCATCATGACTATGCCTGGGTGTATTGTGTAGGTCACATATAAACGTTTCCCTGCCTTTTTTTTGGCAAAACCACGCGATTACCCCATAAGAGACAATCCGATGGATGGACCTTTCATCTTTGCGTCGGTGAAATGGCTTAATTTCATTTTGCATTTCCCCGCGAACGGCCGACCAGCTCCCATTGAGGACACAACTTTTTGTAAGTGATACAGGATCCTGGCTGGTCCAGGTCCTGATCTGGCGAGAAATGATGGGTGACCCCTTGCTCTCAAAAGTATCCATGACCAGAAGCAAGTCTGCGGTGTGTGCCATTTCCACCCCGGTAGTGGGCAATGGTAGTCGACTGAGGGCATCAGCACAGTTCTCCGTGCCTGGTCCGAGGCCGATAACATAGCCATAGGCAGACAATGATAGTGCCCATCTTTGGATGCGGGACGAAGCATTGGTGTTTATACCATTGCTTTCTGAAAACAGCGAAATAAGTGGTTTGTGGTCGGTTTCAAGCTCAAACCGAAGTCCAAATAGGTATTGGTGCATTTTCTTAACCCCATATACACATGCTAACGTCTCTTTCTCAACCATACTGTAGGCTCTTTCAGCCTTAGACAGAATTCTAGACACGTATGCAACCGGTTGAAGTTTGCCTGATACATTGGTTTGCTGTAACACACAGCCGACCCCGTACGAAGATGCATCACAAGCTAGCACGAATCGGTTACACGGATCATACAGTACAAGTAACTTATTAGAACAAAGTAGATTTCTGGCCTCAAAAGCTGTCTCTTGTGATTTACCCCAAACCCAGTCATTATCCTTATGTAGCAACACGTGCAACGGTTCCAGCAAAGTGCTTAACCCAGGTAGAAAGTTACCAAAATAGTTGAGGAGTCGCAAGAACCAACGCAGCTCCATCACATTCTGTGGTCTAGGTGCATTCTTGATGGTCTCTGTCTTGGAGTCCGTGGGTCTGATGCCACAATCTTTCTCCCCAAAAATTCGACCTCTGGCCCTGGAAAACACACCTGGATTGTTTCAACGTGAGTCTCACTCTGTCGAGTCGACTTAGAACCTCTTCCAGGTTGTGCAGGTGTTCAGTGGTGTCACGATCGGTGATCAGGATTTCATCTTGAAACACAACGGTGCATGGAACAGATTTCAGCAGACTCTCCATGTTCCTCTGGAAGATGGCAGCAGTCGAGCGAATCTCAAAAGGGCACCTGTGGTATATAAACAGCCCTTTGTGCGTGTTAATGCACTTCAATCTTTTTGAAGATTCAGCCAGCTTTGTGTCATGTTGGCAGATGTTAGGTCCAACTTGGAGAACAACTTCCCCCCCACCCCCGCTAACATTGCGAACAGGTCATCCGCTTTGGGTAGCGGGTAATGATCTTGTTACGAAACTCGGTTGATCGTTACCTTGTAGTCTCCGCAGATTCTGACCGTGCCATCGCTTTTCAACACCGGAACAATCGGACTACCCACTCGTTGAACTTGACTGGCGATATGATTCCCTCTCGTTGAAGTCTGTCCAGTTCGATCTTTCTCCCTCATCATATATGGAACCGATCGAGCCTTGTGATGAACGGGCCTTGCATCGGGGACTAAATGGATCTGCACCTTGGCGCCTGTGAAGTTGCCGATGCCTGGTTCAAATAGCGACAGAAATTTTCTCAGCACTTGGGCGCACGAAAGCAAGAATGTCTGTCCTCAATGAGGAGACCAAAACTAAACACAATATTCCAGGTGAGGCCTCACCAAGGCCCTGTACAACTGCAGTAAGACCTCCCTGCTCCTATACTCAAATCCTTTAGCTATGAAGGCCAACATGCCATTTGCCTTCTTCACCGCCTGCTGTACTTGCATGCCAACTTTCAATGACTGATGTACTTTGACACCCAGGTCTCGTTGCACCTCCCCTTTTACTAACCTGTCACCATTCAGAAAATACTCTATCTTCCTGTTTTTGCCAGCAAAGAGGATAACCTCATATTTATCCACATTATACTGCATCTGCCATGCATTTGCCCACTCACCTAACCTGTCCAAGTCACCCTGCAGCCTCTTAGCATCCTCCTCACAGCTCACACCGCCACCCAGCTTTGTGTCATCTGCAAACTTGGAGATATTGCATTCAATTCCTTCATCTAAATCATTTATGTATATTGTAAATAGCTGGGGTCCAAGCACTGAACCCTGCGGCACCTCACTGGTCACTGCCTGCCATTCTGAAAAGGATCCGTTTATTCCGACGCTCTGCTTCCTGTCTGCCAATCAGTTCTCTATCCACGTCAATACATTACCCCCAATACTATGTGCTTTAATTTTGAACCCTAATCTCTTGTGTGGGATCTTGTCTAAAGCCTTCTGAACGTCCAAATACACCACATCCACTGGTTCTCCCTTGTCCACTCTACTCGTTACATCCTCAAAAAATTCGAGAAGATTTGTCAAGCATGACTTCCCTTTCATAAATCCATGCTGACTTGGACCGATCCTGTCACTGCTTTCCAAATGCATTGCTATTTCGTCTTTAATAATTGATTCCAACATTTTCCCCACCATCGATGTCAGGCTACCCAGTCTATAATTCCCTGTTTTCTCTCTCCCTCCTTTTTAAAAAAGTGGTGTTACATTCGCTACCCTCCAGTCCATAGGAACTGATCCAGATTTAATAGAATGTTGGAAAATGATCGCCAATGCATCCACTATTTCTAGTGCCACTTCCTGAAGTACTCTGGGATGCAGACTATCAGTCCCTGGGGATTTATTGGCCTTCAATCCCATCAATTTCTCTAACACAATTTCCTGACTAATAAGGATTTCCTTCAGTTCCTCCTTTTCGCTTGACCCTTCGAACCCCTAGTATTTCCGGAAGGTTATTTGTGTTTTCCTTAGTGAAGACAGATCCAAAGTATTTGTTCAATTGGTCTGCAATTTCTTTGTTCTCCATTATAGATTCACCTGATTCTGCCTGCAAAGGACCTACTTTGGTCTTCACTTATCTTTTTCTCTTCACATATCTATAGAAGCGTTTGCAGTCAGTTTTTATGTTCCTTGCAAGCTTCCTCTCATACTTTATTTCCCCTCCTATTTAGACCCTTTGTCCTCCTCTGCTGAATTCTAAATTTCTCCCAGTCCTCAGGTTTGCTGCTTTTTCTGGCCAATTTATATGCCTCTTCCTTGGATTTAACACTATCCCTAATTTTCCTTGTTAGCCACTCTCTTCCTTTTTATATACCTGTAGAAACTCTTACTATCTGTTTTTATATTTATTGCTAGTTTACTTTCGTAATCTATCTTCTCTCTCTTTTTTAATTTTTTTGTCATCCTTTGCTGTATTTTAAAAGTTTCCCAATCCTCTGGCCTCCCACTAATCCTGACCACTTTGTATGCCATTTTTTTAAAGTGATATCATCCTTAATTTCCTTTGTTAAACCGGAATGGTTCTCATTTCTTTTAAAGTCTTTCCTTCTCAATGGAATATATTTTTGTTGAAAGTTATAAAATATCTCCTTAAATGTCCGCCACTGCTTATCAACCGTCTTATACTTTAATCTATTTTCCCAGTCCATTTTAGCCAACTCTGCCTTCATACCTTTGCAATCGCCTTTATTTAAGCTCAGGACACTGGTTTGAGATCAAACTTTATCACCCTCCCAACTGAATTTGAAATTCAACCATGCTATGATCACTCTTTCCTAGAGTATCCTTTACTAAGAGATAAGTTATTAATCCTGTCTCATTACACAGTATCAGATCTACGATATCCTGCTCCCTGTTTAGTTCTGCAATGTAATGTTCAAGGAAACCATCCTGGATATATTCTATGGACTCTTCCTCAAGGCAACCTTGGCCAATTTGACTTGTTCAATTAATATGAAGATTAAAACCGTCCATGATTATTGCCATTCCTTTTCAACAAGCCTCCATTCTTTCTTGAGTTATACTCCGTCCAACAGTGTAGCTATTGTTAGGGGGCTTGTAGACTACATCCACCGGTGACTTCTTTCCCTTATTATTCCTTATCTCCACCCAAACTGATTCTACATCTTGATCTTCTGAGCCAATATCATTCCTCACTACAGCACTGATTTCACTCATCCTTTATTAACAGTGCTACCCTACCCTCTTTTCCTTTCTGTCTATCCTGCCAAATTGTCAAACACCCCTGAATATTCAGTTCCCAGCCTTGGTCACCGTGCAACACTCCCTCAGTACTGCCTGTCATGTATGTAACCACAATGTAACACCACTGTATTACTGTATACATTCAACCTAGATGCACACCTTGACCACAAGGGGTGAACTTGTGGGAGACAATCCTTGCCTGATCACACAGGTATAAAAAGGGAGGTCCCATGCAGGGTCATCGTCTTGGAGCCCTGTGAATAAAGAGTTAAGGTCAGAGAATGACCTTGTTCCCAGAATGTGCCTCGTGTGGTTTCATGCTATAGAGTAAGGACTTTACATTGGCGACGAGAAACGGGAATTCATGACCCACGAGAATGGCCACCGGTAGCACAGAGGAACGGTACTGTGTTGGGGAATATTGGGACGATTTTGTCGAGAGGCTTCGGCAAAGCTTCGTTATGAAAGAATGGCTGGGGGATGCAGCTGCCGACAAGCGAAGGGCTCACCTTTTGACCAGCTGCGGACCAAAGACTTATGCGCTCATGAAGGACTTAGTAACACCCGAAAAGCCGGCGGACAAAACCTGCAAATTGATCGGGGAGCACCTCAAACCGGCGAGTAGCATACATATGGCCCGACACAGATTCTACACCCACCGACATCAGGAAGGACAGAGCGTACCGGACTTCGTAGCGGACCTCTGGTGTTTGGCCAGCCTCTTTAAGCCTGCAGTGGGGAGATGCTAAGGAACTTCTTTATCGAGGGCATCGGTCATGCGGGGATTTCCCGCAAATTAATTGAGACCAAGGATTTGACCTTGGAAGCGGCGGCGTTGATAGCTCAAACTTTCATGGCGGGGGAGGAAGAGTCGAAAATAATACACGCGCACAATTGTGTCTCTAACGTGGCGAGGGATCTGGGAGTCAACATCATCAATGCGATTCAGAGCCCCGCAGGCAGGCAGGGGCAGTCCGACATTCCCCAGGCAGCAATAGACCCCAGAGTAGGACTGCAACAGAGACAGTGGCAGGCTGAACGGACATTCACGCCATCACAGTGGACAATGCGGCCCGGGATTGTGCCATTGACACCCAATAATAGGGTACTTAAGAGTAGTCCAAGGGACAGTCAGTGCGGAATGCCTAGCCATAGTCCCTTTGTTCCCAACAATGGAAACTTTAACTCATGCTGGAGGTGTGGGGGAAACACCCAGCCAGATCTTGCAGATTTCAACAGTTTGTCTGCAGGAACTGCAATCTCAGTGGCCATTTAGCTCGAATGTGCAGGAAGCCTGCAACCAGACTGATATATGAGGCGGATGGACCAGAAGAGGGCCCTCTGAGGCGGGATTGACTTTTGGAGCGAATCGATGAACGCCAAGGTTCAGCGGGTCCATGTGGAGAATATTCACAGTTCATACACCAAAACGCCACCCATGATGATGAAGGTTTTGTTAAATGGTATCCCTGTATGCATGGAGCTGGACACTGGGGCCAGACAGTCACTCATGGGCGTTCAGCAATTTGAGAAGCTATGGCCATTTAAAGCCATTCGACCAAAATTAGAACGTGTTGAGACACAATTACGGACTTACACAAAATAAATCATTCTGGTGCTAGGCAGTGCAAGGTTGGCTGTCACACACAACAGGTTAGTGAATCGGCTGCCGCTTTGGATTGTCCCGGGCAATGGTCCCGCACTGTTGGGGAGGAGCTGGTTAGCCGAGATGAACTGGAAATGGGGGGATGTTCACACAATGTCTTCTGTGGAGCGAAGTTCGTGCTCACAAGTTCTGCAACAATTCGATTCATTATTCCAACCTGGCGTCGGGACTTTCAAAGGCACTAAAGTAGTGATACACATCACCCCAGACACCAGGCCAGACCACCACAAAGCCAGAGCGGTGCCGTATGTAATGCGTGAAAAGATCGAGAGCGAATTGGACCGGCTGTTGAGAGAAGGCATCATCTCGCCTGTTGAATTCAGCGACTGGGCGAGCCCCATCATTCCCGTACTAATAGCGGATGGCTCTGTCAGGATCTGTGGCGACCACAAGGCCACCATCAATCAGGTGTCCCTTCAAGATCAATACCCGCTCCCGAGAGCAGAGGACCTTTTCGCCACGCTGGCAGGCGGCAAGCTATTCACTAATTTGGAACTCACTTCAGCCTACATGACCCAGGAACTGGCCAACGAATCCAAACTACTGACCAGCATCACCACGCACAAGGGACTGTTCATTTATAACAGGTGCCCATTTGGCATTCGATCAGCAGCCGCGATTTTTCAACAAAACATGGAAAGCCTGTTTCAATCCATTCCTGGAACGATCGTATTCCAGGACGACATCCTCATCACGGGTCGAGACACCGAGGAACACCTCCACAACCTGGAGAAGGTGCTACGCCGACTAGACCGGGTAGGCCTGCGACTGAAGAAGTCCAAATACGTGTTTTTAGCTCCTGAGGTTGAGTTTCTGGGCAGCAGGGTTGCTGCAGATGGGATTCGGCTCACCGAATCCAAAACATAGGCGATTCGACGAGCACCCAGGCCCTGCAACATATCGGAGCTGCGTCCATTCCTGGGACTGTTGAACTATTTCGGGAACTTTCTGCCGAACTTGAGCACGTTGTTGGAGCTGCTACATGTGCTCCTGCGTAAGGGTTGTGATTGGTTTTGGAGGAACTGTCAAGAACGGGCTTTTGATCGGACGCGAAATCTACCTTGTTCAAATAAGTTGTTGACCCTGTATGACCCCTGTAAAAAATTATTTTTTTACATGCGATGCATCGTCCTATGGGGTTGGGTACGTGTTGCAGTAGGGCAATGCTAAGGGTCAACTACAACCTGTGGCTTATGTCTCCAGGTCACTCTCTCAAGCAGAACGTGGATATGGCATGGTTGAGAAGGAAGCGCTTGCATGTGTCTATGGTGTAAAAAAAATGCTTCAGTACCTCTTTGGTAGGAAGTTTGAGTTAGAGACGGACCACAAGCCATTAACATCCCTGTTATCTGACAGCAAGGCTATCAATGCCAACGCATCAGCTCGCATACAGCGATGGGCTCTCACACTGGCTGCTTATGACTACTCCATCCGGCACCAGCCCGGTACTGAAAATTGCGCTGACGCGCTCAGCAGGCTTCCAGTGGCCACCACTGAGGGGACAGCGGAGCAAATCACCGAGATGGTCATGGCTGTCGATGCCTTTGACAGCGCAGGCTCCCCCATCACAGCCCGCCAGATCAAAATCTGGACAAACAGAGATCCCCTCCTATCCCTGATTAAGAAATGTGTCCTGACTGGGGATTGGGCGCCTGCACACGGAGCATGCCCTGAGGAGGTCAGACCGTTCCACAGATGGATGGATGAGCTCTCCATCCAAGCCGACGTCCTACTATTGGGCAACCGGGTAGTTATGCCCCAGAAGGGCAGGGAGGCATTCATCCGGGTACTCCACAGCGAGCACCCAGGCATTGTGCTGATGAAGGCCATTGCCCAGTCATACGTTTGGTGGCCTGGGATTGATTCAGACCTGGAGCACTGTGTTTGCAGGTGCATGACGTGTGCCCAGCTGAGCAATGCCCCCAGGAAGGCCCCGCTCAGTCCATGGCCCTGATCCACCAGGCCATGGTCACGCATTCATGTTGACTACGCGGGCCCGTTCATGGGTAAGATGTTCCTTATTGTGGTAGATGCGTACTTGAAATGGATCGAGTGCATCATTCTGAATTCATGCATGTCATCCACCACTGTGGAAAGCCTCCATGCGATCTTTGCAACCCATGGCTTGTCGGACATCCTGGTTAGCGATAATAGCCCATGTTTCACAAGCTACGAATTCCGAGAGTTTATGTCGGGCAATGGCATCAACCAAGTCAGGACTGCGCCGTTCAAGCTGGCCTCCAATGGCCAGGCGGAACGTGCGGTCCACGTCATTAAGCAAGGTTTGCTCAGAATTCAAGGACCCTCCCTACAATGCCACCTATCGCGCCTCCTGCTGGCCTATAGATCCCGACTGCACTCGCTCACAGGGGTACCGCCCGCAGAGCTACTAATGAAACAGACACTCAAAACTCGGTTGTCCCTCATTCACCCAGTCCTGACCGACATAGTTGAGGGCAAGCGCAAGTCACAAAACGAGTACCATGACCGTAATACGAGGGGGAGATGTATAGCAATAAATGATCCTGTATTCGTCCTCAATCACGCCACGGGGCCCAAATGGCTTGAGGGTACTGTAATTGACAAAGAGGGGAATAGGGTCATCGTGGTAAAACTCAACAATGGTCAGATATGCCGTAAGCATCTGGACCAAGAAAAAAGGTTCAGCAACGACACGGAGGAACCTGAAGAAGACCATGAGATGGAGCTCACAACACCGCCAGTGAATGAGCAACAAGAGCAATCAGAGGAATGCACAGTCCCTGCGTTCAGCCCGGACAGGCCGGAATCACCACAGGTGACAGACACTCACGTCAATGTCCAACAACCAAAGCCCCAACTGCGATGCTCCACGAGGGAGTGTAGACCACCTGAAAGACTAAACCTATGATCCCAATAAGACTTTGCGGGGGGAAGGTGATGTCATGTATGTAACCACAATGTAACACCACTGTATTACTGTATACACTCAACCTAGATGCACACCTTGACCACAAGGGGTGAACTTGTGGGAGACACTCCTTGTCTGATCACACATGTATAAAAACAGAGTTCCCACGCAGGGCCATCACTTGGAGTCCTGTGAATAAAGAGTTAAGGTCAGAGAGTGACCTTGTTCCCAGAATGTGCCTCGTGTGGTTTCATGCTATAGAGTAAGGACTTTACACTGCCCCTCTGACAGTGCAGAACTCCTTTCGTCCTGACCCTCCGACAGTGCAACACTCCCTCAGTACTGACCCTCCGACAGTGCAGCACTCCCTCAGTACTGCCCCTCTGACAGCGCAGCACTCCCTCAGTACTAGATAGAGCCTTAGGGCTCAAGTTTCGGCCTTAGTTGCTCCTATTTTTTTTGGAGCAACTAGTTTAGAATGGAGCATCATAGAAATTGCAATTCTCAGCATTCAGTTTGCTCCAGTTCTAGTGAGTTAGAATAGTTTCATTATAGAACAGATTTTTTTTTCAAAAGGGAGCGTGTCCAGCCACTTACGGCTGTTTTGCAAGTTTAGGCAGCAAAAACTTACTACAAACTAACTTAGAATGGAGTAAGTGTCGATTTTTGTACGCTCAGAAAAACCTTGCCTAAACTTATAAATCAGGCGTAGGTAACGAGAGATGGGGGGTGGGGGGTGGGGAAGGGGGGTTTACAAATATTAAACACTTCACTTTTACAAATAAAGAACCATCATCAATAATAAATGATAAATAAATCAATAAATCAATCATTAAATCAATCCAAAAAAATTAAATAATAAAAAATAAAAAAATAATGAAAAATCAATCAATAAATAAAAGATTAAGTTTCTACTCACCTACTGCAGCACCGGGAGCCCTCCAAAAGTGTGCTGGGATGGGGCCTCCCCAGTGTCTCTCTCTCTCTCTCTGTCTGTGTCAGTGTCTCTCTATCTGTCTCTGTCAGTGAGTCTCTGTGTTTCTGACAGCGAGAGGTGGGGGAACGAGGGGGGAACGGGGGAAGGGAAGGAGGGGGGATGGGGAGCAGGAGGGATGGGGTGGAGTGGGTCAAAGTGGGGGAGGGAGAGGAGGAGCCGGAGAGCAGGAGGGGAGAGTGAGGGGGGAAGGGGGGGTGGGAAGAGAAGAGGGGGAGAGGAGGGGGGAGAGGAGGGGGCCAGGAGGGGGCCAGGAGGGGGAGAGGAGGGGGAAAGAGAGTGGGAGGGAAGGGGGAGAGGAGCAGGGAGGGAGTGGAGAGAGGCGGGAGAGGAGGGGGGAGAGAAGGGGGGCAGGGCTGAACGGGAGGGGAGAGGGAAGGGGGAGGGGGTAAAGGGCTGAATGGGAGGTGGGAGGTAGGGGGGTAAGGGCTGAACAGGAGGGAGGGAGGCTCAATGGGATGGGGGGAGGATCAACAGGAGGGAGGGAGGCTGAATGGGAGGAGTGGGGGGGAAGGCTGAATGGGAGGGAGGGGGAAGGCTGAACGGGAGGGAGGGGGGAGGATGAACGGGAGGGTGGGGAGGTTGAACGGGAGGGAGGGAGGGGGAGAGCTGAAGAGGGGGAGAGCTGAACGGGAGGGAGGGAGGGAGGCTGAACGGAGGGAGGGAGGGGGAGAGCTGAACGGGAGGGAGGGAGGGAGGCTGAGCAGGAGGGAGGGAGGGGGAGAGCTGAAGAGGGGGAGAGCTGAACGGGAGGGAGGGAGGGAGGCTGAACGGAGGGAGGGAGGGGGAGAGCTGAACGGGAGGGAGGGAGGGAGGCTGAGCAGGAGGGAGGGAGGAGGAGGAGCTGAATGGGAGGGAGGGAGGGGGGGTGGAGCTGAACAGGAGGGAAGCCCGAGTCCCGAAGTTCAGTGCCTGGGGAGCCTATTCGGCCAGGGCGAGGGATGGCAATCTTCGGGCCTCTCCCACGCAGCCTGCAGAGCGTTGGGCTGCGAGGAGCCACTGCACATGCGTGCACACTCGAGCGCACATGTGTAGAGGTCCCGGCACTGTTTTCAGCGCCAGGACCTGGCTCCGCCCTCCACGCGTTCTGCTGCACTGCGCCAAGGGCCTGGATCGACCGGACGGCGGGGAGAATACCAAGGTAAAGAATAGGCGCCGTTTCTGTTCTAAAAAGTCGGTGCAACACACGGAAGTGTGCCGTTCTAACCCCGGGGGGTAAACTTGGGCCCATAGAATATAAAAGCAAAGAGATCATGATTGAAGTTTATAAATCATTGGCTAGGCCTCAGCTGGAGTTTGTGGACAATTCTGGGCACTGCAGTTCTGGAAATATGTAAAGGCCTTAGAGAGGGTAGCGAGGGGGTTTACCAGGATATTAGCAGGGATGATGGATTCAGTTCTGGGAAGAGGTTGGAAAAATTTGGAGTGTTCTCCTTGGAACAGAGAAGGATAATAGAGGTTTTCAAGATGATGAGGAGTTTTGATAGAGTTTTGATAGAGAAGATAGAGAAAAACTATTATTGCTGGTGTGTAGGTCCATAACCAGAGGTCATAGATTTAAAATCATTGGCAAAAGATCGAGAGGGCGATGAAGAGAATTGTTTTCACTCAGAGAGTTGTCGGGATCTGGAAGCTGATTCCATAAATAATTTTAAAAGGGAGTTGGACAGGTCCTTAAGGATGAGAAACATTACTGTCTGCTCGTACTGAGCCTTAACCTTTCACCTCACTCCACACTCTGACACCAGGCAGACCAACAAGCTCATCCCCAGTCCTGGGCTTCAGACACTGAGCGACAAGGACAGAAAATCATTGCTGTCAAAACATCTCAACCCAAGGCTATTATAATCGCAAATTAAATCAGTCACCTTGAGAGGGCTGGAAGATGAAGGAATCAACCACTTCACACCTGTTATACTGAATCTCATAGATTCAGCGGGACTGCTACATGACAAGTTGGGGAACTAGTCAGCAATTGAATGTCCTGTTAATTGCTGCCAGTGATTAATGGAATCGCAGACAAGGTGTTTATTCCAAGGTCCATCTGATCATCATTCCATCAGATGATGGGATTAAGCAGAGAGACGTCCCCATGACCCTCAGCACTCTCGTTCCCCAGTCACTGCCCGAGGAATGAAACTGAGGGATACTCTTTGTTATTAACGCAGGTACAATAGTGTAATCCCTATCACTGTAACCCCCTCCCTATCCCTGTAAACTCCTCCCACCCTACACCCCTCCCTATCCCTGTAACCTCCACCCTATCCCTGTAACCTCCTCCCAATCTACACCCTTCCCTATCCCTGTAACCCCCTCCCACCCTACACCCCTCCCTATCCCTGTAACCTCCTCTCACCCTACACCCCTCCCTATCCCTGTAACCTCCTCTCACCCTACACCCCTCCCTATCCCTGTAACCCCCTCCCTATCCCTGTAATCCCCTCCCACCCTACACCCCTCCCTATCCCTGTAACCTCCACCCTATCCCTGTAACCTCCTCCCAATCTACACCCCTCCCTATCCCTGTAACCCCCTCCCACCCTACACCCCTCCCTATCCCTGTAACCTCCTCTCACCCTACACCCCTCCCTATCCCTGTAACCTCCTCTCACCCTACACCCTTCCCTATCCCTTTAACCCCCTCCCTATCCCTGTAACCTCCTCCCACCCTACACCCCTCCCTATCTCTGAAACTTCCTCCAGCCCTACAACCCTCCGAGATCTCTGCGTCCCTCCAATTCAGGCCTCATGTCCATCCCCCACTCCCTTCGCTCCACCATTGATGCCTGTGCCTTCAGCTGGCTGGGCGCTAAGCTCAGGAATTCTCTCGCTAAACCCCTACAGATCTCTCTCCTCCTTTAAGACGCTCCTTGAAACCTACTTCAGAGACCAAGCTTTTGGTCACCTGTCCTAATATCTCCTTCCATGTCTCAGTTACAAATATTGTCTGATTACACACCTATGAAGTGCCTTGGGGGGGTTTCTGAGTTAGAGGCGCTATATAAATGCAAGCTGTTGTTTAATGAAATTAAACTGAGGCCCTGTCTGTTCTCTCAGGTGGATGAATAAAAGCCCATGGCAATATTTTGAAGAAGAGCAGGGGAGCACTCCCATGTATCCTGGTCAATATTTATCCCTGAACAACATCACGTAAAATAGAGATTATCGACCATTATCACATTGCTGTTTGTGGGAGCTTACTGTGCTCAAATTGGCTGTTGCGTTTCCTACATTTCAACAGTGACAACACTTCAAAAAGTACTTCATTGGCTGTGAAGCGCTTTGGGACTTCCTGTGGTGGTGAAATGCGTTACATAAATCACACGTCTTTTGCAATGAGAGGATTTCCTTAAATCCACAAACCTCAGCAAATTCCCCAGTCTGCCATTTTCACATCAAACCCTTCACTTTATAACACTTCTGTGAATTGAAATGTATCTGTGGTGAAAATGCCATCTTGCTCATTGCCACATTTATTGCAGTATTTGTGAGCAGCGACTCTTGTGTTGAGAAACCTAAGGGACTGACTGGATTGTGTGAAGCTATTAAACCTGTGCTGACACAGTCTCTGAGCAGGTAATGGTCATACAGACCATAATACCAGTCTGTGAGCACAGTCTCCAAAATAAACCTTCGCCTCACACTGGCTGTTAAATAATGTAAAGGTTCATCAGAAACTGGGAAATCAGGAAAAAGCAGCAATAATTTCCCCCAATGATTAAACGGACAATCGTGGCAATAAAATGAAAGATCGTGAGCTCACTCAGTGAGAAATGTAAAAGGCCGATCGCAGGAGAAAGTGAATCATCTGTGAGTCGCCTCACAATCTGCGCAGAGCTGCTGTCAGAGTCTGTCACAGTTTCATAGAATCACAGAATCAGACAGCACAGGGGGGGCCATTCGGCCCATCGGGCCTGTGCCGGCTCTTTAAAAGAGCTTCCAATTAATCCCACTCCCCGCTCTTTCCACATACCCTGCAAATCTTTCCCCTTCAAGTATTTATCCAATTCCCTTTGAAAGTTACGATTGAATCTGCTCCCACCGCCCTTTCAGGCAGCGCATTCCAGATCACAACATTTCTCCTCATCTCCCCTCTGGGTCTTTAGCCAATGACCTTAGATCTGTGTCCTCTGGTTACCGAGCCTCCTGCCACTGGAAACAGTTCCTCCTTATTTACTCGATCAAAGCCACTGATAATTGTGAACACCTCTATTAAATCTCCCCTGGACCTTCTCCGCTCGAAGGAGATATTTGTTGTCGAGAAATAGCTTTCTTGGTGCAGGATTGTGCTGAAAGCCTCTGAGTGTTTAATGCTCCTTCCTAACCTCGCATTCTCTGCTATAATTCTCCTCACTGGAACCAAACGGCTGAGAATCAATTACAGGGAATGAAGGCCCATTCCCAGAGGCTCTGGGCTTTGGAATGTGCTGCTGATCACTCACAGCTTATTCTGGTTAAAATCTTTCTCACATAACGTGAACCTTGTGAGAAGACAAGGTTGTTTCCACAATCATCTCCCATCCCAGGGCATTACATCGTTCTGTGATCTCAGGGATTCACCTCCCTCGACAGATCTCTCCGCTCACCACAGAGACACTCTATACTCTAATAGTTGCTCAACAAATCCTTTCCCACAGGCCGACATTCTGAGCGTGTAACTGATGGAGTGCTGCACTGTCAGAGCGGCAGTACTGAGGGAATGCTGCACTGCCAGAGCGGCAGTACTGAGGGAGTGCTGCACTGTCAGAGGGGCAGTACTGATGGAGTGCTGCACTATCAGAGCGGCATACTGAGGGAGTGCTGCACTGTCAGAGCGGCATTCTGAGGGAGTGCTGCCCTGTCAGAGGGGGCAGTACTGAGGGAACACTCCAATGTCAGAGGGGGCAGTACTGAGGGAGTGCTGCACTGTCAGAGCAGCAGTACTGAGGGAACACTGCACTGTCGAAGCGACAGTACTGAGGGAGCGCTGCACTGTCAGAGCGGCAGTACTGAGGGAGTGCTGCCCTGTAGAAGCGACAGTACTGAGAGAGCGCTGCACTGTCGGAAGGGCAGTACTGAGGGAGTGCTGCCCCGTCAGAGCGGCAGTACTGATAGAGAGCTGCACTGTTGCAACAACAGTATTGAGATAGTGCTGCACTGTCAGTGCGGCAGTACTGAGGGAGTGCTGCACTGTTAGAGTGGCAGTACTGAGGGAGTGCTGCATTGTCAGTGGGGCAGTACTGAGGGAGGACCTGCAAGAGAAAAGCTCCACAGGTCGGGATACAAAAGAGCTGGAGTGGCATACCAATTCAACCTCCAGCGCGAGCTGCTCCAAGGATTTTGAGCTGGGCGACTAGGTGACGTCATCAAAACCCTGGTTGCCGTTTTGGAGCGTGGGCAGGAACCTCGGCAGGTACAGGGGAGTGGGAAGGCCGGGGCGCATGAGCGGCGAGTGCTTGTGGCGAGATGCGGTGAATGTTTATGGTGGAGGACCGGCGAGAGATTGTGGCGGAGGTGCGACAAATGATGGTACGCGGCCCAGAAGAGCCGAGGGCCCAGGGGCAGCACGGGCCAGCCCACACTGTGATATGTGCACGCTAGGTCCGTGCAGGAGAGCAGGTCTCCAGTCGTCTTGGTTAACCCTTGCCACTGGACCAAGATATAGCTCTGTCAAGCCCGTGTGGTGCCTGGTGTGCAACAGTCACAACATGTTTAAAAAATTCACGCACAGGCATCTTCCATCCCCTCAATTGGAGTTCAAGACTGGAATATCGGGTCCTTCATCGAAACACCTGTGAATTTGTTCGAGGGACTGCCTATGACGATGATGACTGAGGGAGTGCTGCACTGTCGGAGGGGCAGTACTGAGGGAGTGCTGCACTGTCAGGGGAGCAGTACTGAGGGAGTGCTGCACTGTCAGGGGAGCAGTACTGAATGAGTGCTGCACTGTCGGTGAGGTAATACTGAGGAAGTGGCAGTACTGAAGGAGTGCTGCACTGTCAGAGGGGCAGTACTGAGGGAGCACTGCACTGTCAGAAGGGCAGTACTGAGGGACTGCACACTCACACTCAGACTCACATGAACAACGACTCACACTAAAACAAACACACAAAGATGCTGCTCCATCTGACACACACACTCAATTACACACCCACACCCACACTCACACTCAGACACACAAACTCACACACACCCACATTCAGACACGCACATTCACACACACCCACAACCACTCTCACACACTCACACTCAGACACACAAACTCACACACACCCACACTCAGACACACACACACATTCACACACACACACACACACACACACTCACGCCCGCTCACAATGACTGACACATTTATACAAACACACAAAGACACACACACACACACACAGCTATCCACAAATCGACACAGATACGCTCGCAGGCACAATAAACTACCAGAGAATCAAGCTTAGTATTTCATGAATAAAGATGATTTGTCGCTCTCTGAACCTTCTGTAAACTCCCCGAAGCAGCTCATCCATCCCAGGAAATATTCATGAGGATCAGGTTGGGGTCCAGAAAGTCCACATCAGGCGGGATTGATTCTCACTTCCAATATCCTCTTTAAACAACTTTCCTTTTGCGATGCGCAGATTGAAATGTCACTCCCATCAATCTGTTTGTCTCAATATTGCTGCTGCTTTGATTTTGCTGATGTTGGGTTGTGGTGAGTTTGAGATGTCCCGGGGTAAAGATCGCCCCCTTTAGATGTTCCCATGTCCCTCAGTTGGTCCG
Organism: Pristiophorus japonicus; assembly: GCF_044704955.1. Lineage (NCBI taxonomy): Eukaryota > Metazoa > Chordata > Chondrichthyes > Pristiophoridae > Pristiophorus > Pristiophorus japonicus. The sequence continues at coordinate 235,191,308 of NC_091983.1, forward strand.
TAAACCCCAATACCTCAGGAAGATGATTGGGGAACACGGGAGGAGCAGGAAGTGTGGAATGTCTCCATTCCGGTGTCGTGGTGTTCAGAGAATCACAGAATCTCACAGAACAGAAGGAGGCCTTTCGGCCCATCGGGCCTGTGCCGGCTCTTTGAAAGATCTATCCAATTAGTCCCACTCTCCTGCTCTTTCCCCATAGCCTGGAAATTTTTCCTTTTCAAGTATTTATCAAATGCCCTTTTGAAAGTTACTATTAAATCTGCTCCCACCGCCCTTTCAGGCAGTGCATTCTAGATCACATCAACTCTCTGCATAAACAACATTCTCCTGATTTACTCTCCTATCAAAACCCCTCATGATTTTGAAAACCTCTATTAAATCACCTTTTTCTACTCTCAGGAGAACAATCCCAGCTTCTCCAGTCTCCACATAACTGAAGTTTCTCATCCCTGGTACCATTCCAGTAAATCTCCTCTGCACCCTCTCCAAGGCCTTGACATCCTCCCTAAAGTGTGGTGCCCAGAATTGGACACAATACTCCAGCTGGGGCCCAACCACTGATTAATGGTGTGTAACAGAAAGGCAGTGGATATTAACCCTGGATATTAATCCTGGATATTAAACCTAGATATTAACCCTGGATATTAACCTTGGATATTAACCTGGATATTTACCCTGGATATTAACCTCTGGATGTTAACCCCTGGATATTAAGCCTGGAGCATCTGCGATGCTGACGATCTCGTGAATAGCATGTTTAGTGAGTTGGTCACACCGCAGGTAAAGGTTACTCAGACAGATAGGGAATGGGTGACCATCAAGAAGAGCAGTGGAAGGAAGGTAGTGCAGGGGTCCCCACCGGGCATCTTCCTCCAAAACAGATACACCACCTTGGGTATTGTTGGGGGAAGATGACTCATCAGGGGAAGGCAGCAGCAGCCAAGTCCATGGCACCAGGGGTAGCTCTGCTGCACAGGAGGGCAGGAAAACGACAGGGAGAGCTATAGTGATAGGAGATTCTATTGTAAGGGGAATAGATAGGCTGAAAACGAGACTCCACGATGGTATGTTGCCTCCCTGGTGCAAGGGTCAAGGATGTCTCGGAGCGGCTGCAGCACATTCTGCAGGGGGTGGATGAACAGCCAGCTGTTGTGGTACATATAGGTACCAACAATATAGGTAAAAAATGGGATGAGGTCCTACAATCTGAGTTTAGGGAGCTAGGAGATAAAGTAAAAAGTAGGACCTCAAAGGTAGTAATCTCAGGATTGCTACCAGTACCACGTGCTAGTCAAGTAGGAAATGCAGGATAGCTCAGAAGATTACGTGGCTTGAGGAATGGTGCAAGGGGGAGGGATTCAAATTTCTGGAATATTGGAAATGGATCTGGGGGAGGGGGGACCAGTACAAACCGGACGGTCTGCATCTGGGCAGGACCAGAAACGATGTCCTAGGCGGAGTGTTTGCTAGTGCTATTGGGGAGGGTTTAATCTAAAATGGCAGGGGGATGGGAACCTATGTAAGGAGACAGAGGGAAGTAAAATGGGGGCAGAAGTAAAAGATAGAAACAACAAAAGTAAAAGTGGAGGGCAGAGAAATCCAAGGCAAAAATCAAAAAGGGCAACATGACATCAAAATTCTAAAGGGGCAAAGAGTGTTAAAAAGACAAGCCTGACTCTGTGCCTCAATGCGAGGATTATTCGTAATAAGGTGGACGAATTAACTGCGCAGGCAGCTATTAACGAATATGATATATTTGGGATTACAGAGACATGGCTCCAGGGTGGCCAAGGCTGGGAACTCTGCATCCAGTGGTATTCAACATTCAGGAAGGATAGACAGAAAGGAAAAGGAGGTGGGGTAGCATTGCTGGTTAAAGAGGAAATTAACGCACTAATAAGGAAGGACATTAGCTTGGATGATGTGGAATCTGTATGGTACAGCTGCGGAATACCAAAGGACAGAAAACGCGAGTGGGAGTTGTGTACAGACCACCAAACAGTAGTAGTGAGGTTGGGGACAGCATCAAACAAGAAATTAGGGATTTGCGCAATAAAGGTACCATGGGCGACTTTAATCTACATATAGATTGGGCTCGCCAAACTGGTAGCAGTACGGTGGAGGAGGATTTCCTGGAGTGTATTAGGGATGGTTTTCTGGACAAATATGTCAAGGAACCAACTAGAGAGCTGGCCATCCTAGACTGGGTGATGTGCAATGAGAAAGGACTAATTAGCAATCTTGTTGTGCGAGGCCGCTTGGGGAAGAGTGACCATAATATGGTAGAATTCTTTATTAAGATGGAGAGTGACACAGTTAATTCAGAGACAAGGGTCCTGAACTTAAGGAAAGGTAACTTCGATGGTATGAGACGTGAATTGGCTAGAATAAACTGGTGAATGATACATAAAGAGTTGATGATGAATTGGCAATGGCAAACATTTCAAGATCACATGGATGAAATTCAACGATTGTGCATCCCTGTCTGGAGTAAAAATAAAACGGGGAAGGTGATTCAACCGTGGCTAACAAGGGAAATTAGGGATAGTGTAAAATCCAAGGAAGAGGCATGTAAATTGGCCAGAGAAAGAAGCAACCCTGAGGCCTGGGAGAAATTTAGAATTCAGCAGAGGAGGACAAAGGGTTCAATTAGGAGGGGAAAATAGAATATGAGAGGAAGCTTGCTGGGAACATAAAAACCGACTGAAAAAGCTTCTACAGCTATATGAAGAGAAAAAGATTAATGAAGACAAATGTAGGTCCCTTGCAGTCAGAATCAGGTGAATTTATAATGGGGAAGAAAGAAACCGCAGACCAATTGAACGAATACTTTGGTTCTGTTTTCACGAAGTAAGAGACATATAACCTTTCGGAAATACGAGGGGACCGAGTGTCTGGTGAGAAGGAGGAACTGAAGGAAATCCTTATCAGTCAGGAAATTGTATTAGGGAAATTGAAGGCCGATAAATGCCCGTGGCCTGAAAGTCTGCATCCCAGAGTACTTAAGGAAGTGGTCCTAGAAATAGTGGATGCATTGGTGATCATTTTCCAACAGTCTATCAACTCTGATCAGTTCCTATGGACTGGAGGGTAGCTAATGTAACACCACTTTTTAAAAAAGGAGGGAGAGAGAAAACAGCATTAAAGACCGGTTAGCCTGACATCAGTAGTGGGGAAAATGTTGGAATCAATTATTAGAGATGAAATAGCAGCGCATTTGGAAAGCAGTGACAGGATCAGTCCAAGTCAGTATGGATTTATGAAAGGGAAATCATGCTTGACAAATCTTCTAGAATTTTTTGAGGATGTAACTAGTAGAGTGGACAAAGGAGAACCAGTGCATGTGGTGTATTTGGACTTTCAAAAGGCTTTTGACAAGTTCCCACACAAGAGATTAGGGTGCAAAATTAAAGCACATGGTATTGGGGGTAATGTACTGACGTGGATAGAGAACTGGTTGGCAGACAGGAAGTAGAGAGTCGGGATAAATGGGTCCTTTTCAGAATGGCAGGCAGTGACTAGTGGGGTGCTGCAGGGCTCACTGCTGGCACCCCAGCTATTTATAATCTACATTAATGATTTAGATGAAGGAATTGAGTGTAATATCTCCAAGTTTGCAGCTGACACTAAGCTGGGTGGTAGTGTAAGCTCTGAGGAGGATGCTCAGAGGCTGCAGGGTGACTTGGACAAGTTAGATGAGTGGGCAAACGCATGGCAGATGCAGTATAATATGGATAAATATGAGGTTATCCATTTTGGGGGCAAAAACACGAAGGCAGAATATTATCTGAATGGTGGCAGATTATGAAAAGGGGAGGTGCAACGAGATCTGGGTGTCACGGTACATCAATCATTGAAAGTTGGCATGCAGGTACAGCAGGTGGTGAAGAAGGCAAATGGTTTGTTGGCCTTCATAACTAGGGGATTTGAGTATAGAAACAGGGAAGTCTTACTGCAGTTGTACAGGGACTTAGTGAGGCCTCACCTGGAATATTGTGTTCAGTTTTGTTCTCCTAATCTGAGGAAGGACGTTCTTGCTATTGAGGGAGTGCAGCAAAGGTTCACTAGAATGATCCCCAGGATGGCGGGACTGACATATGAGGAGAGACTGGATCGACTGGGTCTTTATTCACTGGAATTTAGAAGGATGAGCGGGGATCTCATAGAAACATATAAAGTTCTGATGGGACTGGACAGGCTAGATGCAGGAAGAATGTTCCCGATGTTGGGGATGTCCAGAACCAGGGGACATAGTCTGAGGATAAGGGGTAGGCCATTTAGGACTGAGATGAGGATAAAAGTCTTCACTCAGAGAGTTGTTAACCTGTGGAATTCCCTGCCGCAGAGAGTTGCTGATGCCAGTTCATTGTATATATTCAAGAGGGAGTTAGATATGGCACTTATGGCTAAAGGGATCAAGGGGTATGGAGAGAAAGCAGGAAAGGAGTACTGAGGGAATGATCAGCCATGATCTTATTGAATGGTGGTGCAGGCTCGAAGGACTGAATGGCCTACTTCTGCACCTATTTTCTATGTATGATTCAATGTATTTTTCCATTTATTATCAGGGCTCTCCATCCTTCTTTTCCATTTTCCCTATCTCTTCTAAAAATTAAGTATCCTGGAATATTTAGTTCCCAATTTAAGTATCTGGAACATCCATCATCACTTCCTTGGTTTTGTATTCTATGCATCTATTGATGAAGCCCAGGATCTCTTATGCTTTTTCAACGGCTTTCTCAACCTGCCCTGCCACTTTCAATGGTTTGTCGACATATACCCCCAGGTCTCTCCCATTTAAAATTGTACCCTATAGTTTATATTGCCTCTCATCGTTCTTCCTGCCAAAATGTATCACTCCACACTTTTATGCATTAAATGTCATCAGCCATGTGTCCACACATTGCAATTTACACGGACCATATCTATTATGAATGCAACCCTATGTAACCAGCATTCTACCGCCACCAGAGGGCATATCTGTTGGAGTCCTAAGGGATCCCAGCATCCCTTGGGAGCACTGTATACAAGCAGGCCTCCCATGCTGTACCAACATTCTGGAATTAGAATAAAGAGATTAAGGTCACACTTACTCATGTCTACAGTACTCAATCACATTACTCTATTCTGGACATAACAACTGGCGACGAGATAACGCACCATCATGCGAAAATGCGGAGAACTTTTGGTATACTGGAGAAATTCTCAGAAGAGGACGATTGGGAGACCTTCGTGGAGTGATTCGACCAATACTTCGTGGCCAATGAGCTGGAAGGGAATGAGAATGCTGCCAAACGAAGGGCGATACTCCTCACCGTCTGCGGGGCAACAATCTATGGCCTCATGAAGAATCTTCTTGCTGTGGTGAAACCAACAACCAAATTGTATGAAGAACTGTGCACGCTGGTCCGGGAGTATGTAAATCCGAAGGAGAGCATTCTGATGGCAAGGTATCGATTTGTCAACTGTCTGAAGGCCAGGAAGTGGTGAGCTACGTTGCCGAACTAAGGCGCCTTGTGGGACATTGCAAATTTGATGGATTCTTGGAGCAAATGCTAAGAGACTTTTTTGTGCTTGGCATTGGCCATGTGGTTATCCTTCGCAAACTATTGACTGTTCAAACACCGAACCTGAGCAAAGCCATAACAATAGCCCAGGCATTTATGTCCACCAGACAGAACACCAAACAAATTTTGCAACATAAAGATGTTTCGGCAAGTACTGTACACAAAGTAACGTCGTTTTCAGGCAGGAATGCATATGGCAGAATGTACACGCCTGCAGCTGCATGACCTCAGATGTCTCAGACACAACTATCAAGCGTTAATGCGCGTCAGTTAACACCTTGTTGGCGCTGCGGAGGTGATCATCGAACCCATCAATGCTGCTTCAAACACGATGCGTGCAAAGGCTGTGGAACAATGGGACACCTTCAGCGAATGTGCAGCCGAGCTGCAAACTCTGCAAGCCACCACGTTGCAGAGGAAGACCGATCCATGGCAGATCAAACTGAACTAGAGACTCAAACCGAGGAGGCAGAAGTGTATGGGGTACATACCTTCACCACGAAATGTCCACCGATCATGTTAAAAGTTGAACTAAATGGAATTCCAGTATCCGTGGAAATGGACATGGGTGCTCGTCAGTCCACAATGAGCAAAAAGGCCTTCGACAGGCTGTGGTGCAACAAGGCACACAGGCCCAAGCTGAGTCCCATTCACACCAAGCTGAGAACTTACACGAAAGAGCTGATCCCTGTAATTGGCAGTACAGCAGTAAAAGTCTCCTATGATGGAGCAGTGCACGAACTACCACTCTGGATAGTACCAGGAGCTGGCCCCACACTATTCGGCAGAAGCTGGCTGGGAAAAATCCGCTGGAACTGGAACGACATCCGAGCGCTTTCGTCCATCGACGACGCCTCATGTGCCCAGGTTCTGAGCAAGTTTCTGTCATTGTTTGAGCCAGGAATCGGAAGTTTCTCGGGTCACAGGTGCAGATCCACTTGATTCCCGGTACATGACCCATCCACCACAAGGCACGGGCAGTGCCATCTGTGATGCGAGAGAAAGTGGAGATCGAGCTAGACAGGCTGCAACGAGAGAGCATCATCGCGCCGGTGGAGTTCAACGAGTTGGTCAGTCCGATTGTTCCGGTTCTCAAGGGCGATGGCACGGTCAGAATTTGCGGGGACTATAAATAAACGATTAACTGTTTTTCGCCACAGGACCAGTACCCACTACCCAAGGCAGATGACCTATTTGCGACGCTGGCAGGAGGAAAGGTGTTCACCAAGTTGGACCTGACCTCGGCCTACATGACGCAGGAACTGGCGGAATCTTTGAAAGGCCTCACCTGCATCAACACGCACAAAGGTCTGTTCATCGACAATAGATGCCTGTTTGAAATTCGATTGGCAGCGGCTATTTTTCAAAGGAACATGGAGAATCTGCTAAAGTCAGTTCCGCTCACCGTGGTTTTTCAGGACAACATACTGATCACAGGTTGGGACACCATCGAGCACTTGCAGAACCTGGAAGAGGTTCTAATTCGGCTAGATCGTGTGCGACTCAGGTTTAAACGCTCGAAGTATGTTTTCCTGGCGACAGAGGTCGAGTTCTTAGGGAGAAGAATTGCGGTAGATGGCATCATACCCACTAACGCCAAGATGGAGGCCATCAAGAACACGCCGAGAACAAAGAATGTGACGGAGTTGCAGTCGTTCCTGGGACTCCTCAATTATTTGGGTAATTTCCTAACCAGGTTAAGCATCTTGCTCGAACCCCGACACGTGTTGCTACGCAAGGGACATGGCTGGGTATGGGGGAAATCACAAGAGACAGCCTTTGAGAAAGCCCGAAATCTGTTATGTTCGAACAAACTGCTTGTCCTGCATGATCCTTGTAAACGTTAATGCTAGCTTGAGATGTGTCTTCGTACAGGGTCGGGTGTGTGTTACAAGCAAACGAATTGGGAACATTGCAATCGGTCGCTTATGCATCCAGGAGCTTGTCCAAGGCCGAAACGGCCTGTAGCATGATTGAAAAAGAAGCTCCAGCATGCGTTTACGGGGTAAAAAAAATGCATCAGTATCTGGGTTTAAATTTGAGTTAAAAACTGACCATAAGCCACTCATATAGCTATTCTCAGAGAGCAAAGGTATCAATACCAATGCCTGTGCTAGCATCCAAAGATGGGCACTCAAGCTGTCTACATATAGCTATATAATTCGCCACAGGCCAGGCACAGAGAACAGCGCTGACGCCCTCAGTCGGCTACCATTGCCCATCACCGGTGTGGAAATGGCACAGCCTGCAGACTCGCTCTTGGTGATCGATGCATTTGAAAATGAATAGTCACCCGTTACGGCCCACCAGATCAGGAGCTGGACCAGCCAGGATCCTTTCCTGTCCCTTGTCCATGGGAGCTGGTCCGGCGTCCCAGTGGAGATGCATGAAGAGATCCAGCCGTTCCAGCGGAGTAAAGACGAAATGTCCATACAGGCGGACTGTCTTTTGTGGGGTAATCGCGTGGTTTAGCCCAAGAAAGGCAGGGAAACATTTATACGCGACCTACACAGTACCCACCCTGGCATAGTAATGATGAAAACAATAGCCAGATCCCATGTGTGGTGGCCTGGCATTGACTCAGATTTGGAGTATTGCGTGCGCCAATGCAACACTTGCTCTCAACTAAGCAATGCACCCAGGGAGGCACCGCTAAGTTTGTGGTCACGGCCCTCCAAACCGTGGTCTAGGATCCACGTTGACTTCGCTGGCCCGTTTCTAGGCAAAATGTTCCTGGTTGTTGTGGATGCTTATTCAAAGTGGATTGAGTGTGTAATAATATCTGAAAGCACGTCCACTGCCACCATCGAAAACCTACGAGCCATGTTTTCCACACACGGCCTGCCTGATGTCCTTGTCAGCGACAATGGGCCGTGCTTCACCAGCGCTGAATTCAAGGAATTCATGACCTGCAATGGGATCAAGCTTGTCACATCTGCCCCGTTCAAGCCCGCATCCAATCACCAGCCAGAACGGGCAGTCCAAACCATCAAGCAAAGCTTGAAACACGTGTCGGAAGGCTTCCTGCAGACCCGCCTGTCCCAAGTCCTGCTCAGCTACCAGACGCCACTCTCTCACCGGGGTTCCCCATGCCGAACTGCTCATGAAAAGGGCACTCAACACAAGGCTCTCTCTAGTCCATCCTGATCTCCATGATCATGTCGAGGGCAGGCGGCATCAACGAAGCATGTACCATGATCGCGCAAGTTTGTCATGCCATATTGAAGTCAATGACCCTGTATTTGTACTCAACTATGGACATGGTCCAAAATCGCTTGCTGGCACTCTCGTGGCCAAAGAAGGGAGTAGGGTGTTTCAGGTCAAAGTCGCAAATGGACTAACTTGAAGAAAGCACTTGGACTAAACCAAACTGCGATTCACAGAAAGCCATGAGCATCCTGAAGAGGACACCACCAATTTCGACCCTCCGACGCACACACAAGTGGCAACCGACATCACGGTTGACCATGAAGCTGAACTCATCACCCTCTGCAGCCCAGAAAGATTAGCTACGCAGCAGCCCAGTGAAGAACCAACCAACTCACCTGCACCTGCATTTGTACCGAGGTGATTAACGAGAGAGCGAAAAGCCCCAGATCGTCTCACCCTGTAAATAAGTGTACTATTGACTTTGGGAGGGAGTGATGTTATATATGCAACCCTGTGTAACCAGCATTCTACCGCCACCAGAGGGCATGTCTGTTGGAGTTCCAAGGGATCCCAGCATCCCTTGGGAGCACTGTATATAAGCAGGCCTCCCATGCTGTTCCAACACTCTGAAGTTAGAATAAAGAGACTTTGGTCACACTTACTCACGTCGACAGTACTCAATCACATTACTCTATTCTGGACATAACAAGATCCATTCTTAACCCACTGAAATTGGCTTTCTTCCAATTAAGTATTTTTACTCTAGATTGCTCCCTATCTAAACCTTATGATACTATGATCACTGTTCCCTATATCCTCCCCTACTGCCACTTGCTCTACTTGACCCACCTCATTCCCAGAACCAGATCCAGCAATGTCTCCTTCCTCATTGGGCCAGAAACGTACTGTTCAAGAAAGTTCTCCTGAACACACTTCAGAAATTCTTCGCCCTCTCTGCCCTTTACACTATTACTATCCCACCTATATTAGGATAGTTGAAGTCCCCTACTATCAGTACTCTATAGTTCTTGCACCTCTCTGTAATTTCCCTGCAGATTTGCTGCTCTATATCCTTCCCACTAGTTGGTGACTTATAGAATACACCTAGTAGTTTAATGGCACCTCGATTGTTTCTCAACTCTAACCAAATAGATTCTGTCCTTGACCCCTTCAAGACATCCTCTCTTCCAGCACTGTAATAATCTCCTTAATCAATACTGCCACCCCACCTCCTTTCTTTCCTTCCCTTTCTTTCCTGAACACCTTATTTCCAGGAATATTTAATACCCAATCCAGCCCTTTATTGAGCCAGATCTCTGTTATCGCCACAACATCATATTCCCATCTGTCTATTTGTGCTTGCAGCTCACCAACCTCATTTACCACACTTCATGCATTCACACACATGCACTGTAAACCGCTCTTACACCTTCTTGTGTTCTTTCTTAGTCTGACCCTACCGAATATCGTACTATTTCTTACTCTAGTGCTATCTGTCTCCCCAATCCTTCGTGCACCTTGTTTCTCCTTTCTAATATAAGAAATAGGAGCAGGAGTAGGCCACTGGCCCCTCTTGCCTGCTCCGCCATTTAATAAGATCATGGCTGATCTGATCTTGGAATTAGCTCCACTTCCCTGCCCACTCCCCATAACCCTTCACTCCCTTGTCGTTCAAAATCTGTCTCTCTCCACCTTTAATATATTCAATGACCCGGCCTCCATGACTAATGATACATCCTGTTGCCCATCCCCAGCCTAATTAGTTGAAACCCTCCCCAACAGCGCTAGCAACCTGCCCCCTTCTCGGCCTTTTGGCTAAGATCATGCGTAACTGACCTGACAGGGGAGTAACCATGACCAGAAAGTGGTTCTCCCTGGATCAGGAAGGTGGTTCTCCTATGCTTTTTGGAAATAGGAGGTGGGTGGGGGGCTTGCCCCGTCCACCTCCATGGAGATGGGTGGGGGACGTCCCATTCAACTCCATGCACGAACCTGGTATTGCAGTACTTCCAGGAACGGTGCAGCCTTGGCTCTAGGCCTTTTGGCTAAGAGCAAAATCATTGGCGCAGAGTGATCTTTGTTTGGGCGTAAGGTGACCTTTGGCGTTTATGATCTGACAAGTTGATCTGACAAAGAATTGGAAAGATTGGCAATGAATAAAACATTAAAAAAAAAAATTTACAATTAAACACCAACCTTTTAATTCAATGTAAACTGTGCTGTAGGAGCAGTGACTGATGTTGCTGGGATGCTGAGATCAGGGCAGTCATTTCATTCATTGACATTCTCTGCAATTGTGGAGAAAATCGATGGTTTGTTCCTGACACCCACAGCAGGACAGAGACAGAGGGCAGGCAGGAGGGAGAACCATTTCATTCATTCTCTGCATGTGGGCGTCGCTGGCAAGGCCGGCATTTATTGCCCATCCCAAGTCGCTCTTGAGAAGGTGGTGGTGAACCTTCTTAAACCACTGCGGTCCGTGTGGTGAAGGTTCTCTCACAGGGCTGTGAGGGAGGGAGTGTTTGAAGGGAAAAAGCCTTGGCGAGTTGCTACAGTGCGTTTGTAGATGGTACACTCTGCAACCATGGTGCGCCGGTGGTGGAAATAGTGAGTTTGGCACTAATTAGATATCAGCCATGGCTCAGTGGGCAGCACCCTCGCCTCTGAGTCAGAAGGTCGTGGGTTAAAGTCCCACTCCAGATCCCATAATTAATGCTGACACTCCCAGTGCAATACTCCCAGCTGCACTATAGGAGGGTCAGTACTGAGGAAGTGCTGGATTCATAAGGGCAGTATTAAGGGAGCGCTGTACTGTCGGAGGGGCAGTACTAAGGGAGTGCTCGATTCAGCAGGGCAGTACTGCGGGAGCACTGCACTGTCAGAGGGGCAGTACCGAGGGAGAGCTGCACTGTCAGAGGAGCAGTACTGAAGGAGAGCTGCACTGTTGGAGGGGCAGTACTTAGGGAGCATTGTACTGTTGGAGGGGCAGTACTGAGGGAACGCTGCACTGTTGGAGAGGCAGTTTTGAGAGAATACTGAGAGGTGCCGTCATTGAGATAAGATGTTAAACCGAGGTCCCATCTGTCTTTTCAGTTAAATGTATAAGATCTCACTGCATTCTTGATGAAGATCTTAAAGTGTGCAGATTGGCTGCCACATTTCCTAGATTACAACAGTGACTACACTTCAAAAATACTTCATTGTCTGTGAGGCACTTTTGGACGTCCTGAGGTGGTGAAAGGCGCTATAGAAATGCAAGTCCTTTCTTTCTTTACTGCGGCCCAGAGCTGGAGGGTTTCAGACCTGGTTCTCGCTCAGAGTGAAACGACTGCCTTTGTTCCCTGGGGACAGACAATAAATGACGGCAGATTTCAGATTCCGCTCTGCCCCCGAGTCTCGGCCTCAGCTGATGTTTCCCGTCACGTTTCTCAATTCTCCTAGTTTTATTTTGCTAGATCGGGCTGTCCATCGAGGATCGAATTACATCGAGCTTTGCTCATTTATCTCGCCCTTTACACATTGGCCTTTATTGCAAGGGGGATGGAGTATAAAAGCAGAGATATCCTGCTACAACTATACAGGGTATTGGTGAGGTCACACCTGGAGTACTGCGTATAGTTTTGGTCTCCGTATTTAAGGAAGGATATACTTGCGTTGGAGGCAGTTCAGAGAAGGTTCACTAGGTTGATTCCAGAGATGAGGGGGTTCATTTATGAAGATAGGTTGAGTAGGTCAGGACTATGCTCATTGGAGTTCAGAAGAATGAGAGGTGATCTTACCGAAACATATAAGATAATGAGGGGGCTCGACAAGGTGGATGCAGTGAGGATGTTTCCACTCATAGGGAAACTAAAACTAGGAGGCATATTTTCAGAATAAGGGGCCGCCCATTTAAAACTGAGATGAGGAGAAATTTCTTCTCTCAGAGGGTTGTAAATCTGTGGAATTCTCTGCCCCAGAGAGCAGTAGAGGCTGAATCATTGAATATATTTAAGGTTGAGATAGACAGATTTTTGACGATAAGGGAATAAAGGGTTATGGGGAGCGGGCAGGGAAGTGAGCTGAGTCCATGATCAATTCAGTCATGATCTTATTAAATGGCGGAGCAGGATCGAGGGGCCAAATGGTCTATTCCTGCTCCTATTTCTTTTGTTCTTATGTTCTTAGTGTAGTGCTGTAAATCATGTGAAATGAGCAGAGCTGGGAGTTGGGGAATTGGGACTAATATCACACGGAGTGATTCAGGGAAATCACGGTGTGTGTAGTGGGAAATCAACAGACAATCATCGTTAATTCATTCTCAGGATGTGGATGTCGCTGGCCAGGCTGGCATTACTGCCCATCCCTAGTTACATAGCAACAGGAGGAGGCCACTCAGCCCCTCGAGCCTGTTTCACCATACTCTCCATGTAACCCGTGCTGTACCTGCCCTGGGAGTGTTTGATGGGACAGTGTAGAGGAAGTTTTACTCTGTATCTGTACTGTACTTTCCCTGGGAGTATTTGATGGGACAGTGTAGAGAGAGTTTTACTCTGTATCTATTCGTACTGTACTTTCCCTGGGAGTGTTTGATGGGACAGTGTAGAATGAGCTTTATTCTGTATCTAACCCGTGCTGTACCTGCCCTGTGAGTGTTTAATGGGACAGTGTAGAGGGAACTTTACTCTGTATCTAACCCGTGCTGTACCTGCCCTGGGAGTGTTTAATGGGACAGTGTGGAGGGAACTTTACTCTGTATCTAACCCGTGCTGTACCTGCCCTGGGAATGTTTGATGCCGACACTGGGTAATGAAATGGGGATATGTTTCTGTCCCAGCACCAACATCCTTCAACCTTCAGGAACATAAAATGAATGAAAAAAACTCCAGATTCTCATGTGATAAAAATGCAATGTGACTTTATTCAGTCCCAGACCATAAATAATTCATTCCTTTATCAGCAAATATTCATTGCTTGAGAGCTTGGCTTGTGACTGGAGCTCCGCAGATTGATGGTAACCTGGTTACTCTCGATCACTGACTGCAGATTGATGGTAACCTGGTTACTCTCGATCACTGACTGCAGAATGGAACTGTCACTGTAAGTGTTTAATCCTCTCACACTGCATTCTCCTGTGGGACACAGCCCAGTATCCCGGCACAGTCCCCCATTCCCCTGTGGGACACAGCCCAGTATCCCAGCACAGTCTCCCATTCCTCTGTGGGACACAGCCCAGTATCCCAGCACAGTCCCCCATTCCCCTGTGGGACACAGCCCAGTATCCCAGCACAGTCTCCTAGTCCCCTGTGGGTCACAGCCCAGTATCCCAGCACAGTCTCCTAGTCCCCTGTGGGACACAGCCCAGCATCCCAGCAAGTTCACCATTCCTCTGTGGGTCACAGCCCAGTATCTCAGCACAGTCCCCCATTCCCCTGTGGGACACAGCCCAGTATCCCAGCACAGTCCCACATTCCCCTGGAAGGTGCACGGCTGCACATGCACGGTATTTTGAAAAGGTCGCGCGACCCGGAATTTTTTTCACAGGTAACATGGAGGAGGTTACAGAGAAAGGGAGGGGTGTAGGGCTGGATGGGGTTACAGAGATAGGGAGGGGTGTATGATGGGAGTGGTTACAGAGATAGGGAGGGGTGTAGGACTGGATGGGGTTACAGAGATAGGGAGGGGTGTATGATGGGAGTGGTTACAGAGATAGGGAGGGGTGTAGGGCTGGAGAGGGTTACAGAGATTGGGAGGGGCGTGGCCCTGGAAGGATGAGAATTGTAAAATCGAGGCGTTGCATAGATCCCAGTTTTATTTCAGTGACAGCAGAGTATGGAATTTTGAAGCTCTGTTTATATTTGGATCGATTTCTTTGTCCTCAAATATCTTTTGAATCTAATCTAAGGATCAGTTTACCGAAGTCTCTCTAAATACCAATAAATCGCGAGCTATTGCTTGTGTTGTCCTGGGGTTTATCAAACGGACACATTGATTGTTGTACATTGTTCCTTGGGGGAACAGTGTGGAGCAGAGTTTGGGAGAGAATTCCTTTCACCGTATCTAACCGCACGGCCGAGGGTCTGATCGAGTCGATGGTCCAGCCAGCGATCCGAAGCAGCTCGATCTGGGTGTGTGGCGACGCTCTGATCCGGATTGACGGGCTGAGGAGTTGCCGCTGCAACAATTGAGATGCCTGAAGGACAGAAGTTTATTCGGCGAGTCTCTGAGGCTTCGGAGCGGGAAATCTGCGGATGGTCCCAGATCAGGAGGGGTGGGTAATGGTTCAGAAGGTCCAAGGGCCCGGCACAGGGACATTATGGGATGGGGAATGGCTGGACAGGGGCAGAGAGATATGGGATGGGGAATGGGCTGAACAGGGGCAGAGGTATATTATGGGATGGGGAATGGGCTGGACAGGGACAGATGGATATTATAGGATGGGGAGTGGGCTGGACAGGGGCAGAGGTATATTATGGGATGGGGAGTGGACTGGACAGGGACAGTGGGATATTATGGGATGGGGAATGGGCTGGACAGGGACAGAGGGATATTATGGGATTGGGAATGGGCTGGACAGGGACAGAGGGATATTATGGGATGGGGATTGGGCCGGACAGAGGCAGGGGGATATTATGGGATGGGGAATGGGTTGGACAGGGGCAGAGATATATTATGGGATGGGGAATGGGCTGGACAGGGACAGAGGGATATTATGGGATGGGGAATGGGCTGGACAGGGACAGAGGGATATTATGGGATGGGGAATGGGCCGAACAGGGGCAGGGGGATATTATGGGATGGGGAATGGGCTGGACAGGGATATTATGGGATGGGGAATGGGCTGGACAGGTATATTATGAGATGGGGAATGGGCTGGACAGGGGCAGAGAGATATTATGGGATGGGGAATGGGCTGGACAGGGACAGCTCCCTGTCAGCTCCCCTCCCCCATATTATTAAATCTCTCATTACCGCATTTCATGTGGATTTTTATATTTAAATAACAGCAGAACACTTTTCCCAGCTCACAACCGAGCTGAATATCCGATTCGTTTTGATTGGGGCAGCCAAGTAATTGGACAGTGGAACTTGGCGGGCTTTAGGACCGCGCGGAATGCTGAGCTGGGGCGACGTTCCCAGTCTGAGCCCCTGGATTGAGATTTCAGTTTTCTCTCTCTGTGAGTCTCGGGATCGCGATTTCTCTCTCTCTCTCGTTTTCTTTCCCCTTTTCTCTTTCTCTGTTTCTCTCTCTCTCAGTCAAATTTTCTCTTTCGATTTCTCACTCCCTTTCCTCACTTCTGTGTCTTTCTCTTTTGTTCCCATCCCTCTCTCCCCACTCCCGCTCTTTCTCCATCTCTCGCTCCTTCAATATCCCTCTCCCTCAATCTCTCTACTCTCTCTCCCTTTCTCACTCTCTTTCTCCCTCATCCTCTTTCCCTCCCCTCTCCCTTTCTCTCTCTCTCCCTCTCCCCTCTCCCTCAATCTCTCGCTTCCTCTCCATCAATCTCTCTCGTCTCTCTTTCCCTCCCTCTCTCTCCCTCTCTCCCTTTCTCTCTCCATCAATCTCTCCCTCTCCCTCAATCTCTCCTCTCTCTTTCCCTCCCTCTCTCGCTCCCTCTCGCTCTCTCCCTCCCTCTCGCTCAATCTCTCCTCTCTCTCTCTTTCCCTCTCTCTCTCTCTCTCAATCTCTCCCTCTCCCTCAATCTCTCCTCTCTCTTTCCCTCCCTCTCTCGCTCCCTCTCCCTCCCTCCCTCTCTCGCCATCTCCCTCCCTCTCTTTCCATCCCTCTCCCGAACTCTCTCTCCCTCTCCCTCCCTCTTTCCCCCTCCCTCTTTCCCCCCTCCCTCTCCCTCTTTCCCCTCTCACTCTCCCTCCCTCTTTCACCCCTCCCTCTCCCTCCCTCTTTCCCCCCTCCCTCTCCCTCCCTCTTTCCCCCCCTTTCCCTCTCTCTACCTCCCTCTGTTTCCCCCTCCCTCTCCCTCTCCCCTTCTCTCTCTTTCCCTCCCCTTGAGTGCGGATTCTGTGCTAAACTCCTCTGGTCCATTGAGGAGGCTCCTGGACTTGTTGCTGAGCAATGCGGAGCTGGCTCCGGGACTTCGCCGCGCCCGAAGCTCGCTGATCTCCCCCAGAGTGAGTCAGACTCTGTCCCGGGATCTCCCGGGATCGCCTTGCTGTTTCCAACAGCGATTGGCGGCTTGGCGCGGGGATCAGACTGGTTCCTGTGTGGATTGTATCGGAGGGCTGGAGAATTGGAGAGGACGATTCTGTGTGCATTCTCGAGCAGCAATCTTCCATTGGATAAGAGTGTATTGTAGCTGAGGATTGCAGGCATTGTACAGGAGAGCTGTGCATTGTATCGGAGCGCTGCAGCAATCTGTACAATGAAGGAACGCATTGTATAACAACTTGCATTTATATAGCGCCTCAACCCAGTAAAATATCTCAAGGCGCTTCACAGGAGCGTAAATCAGCGTGACTGGAGACGGTGAGTGTGTGTTGGGGTTGTGACTGGAGATGGTGAGTGTGTGTTGGGGGTGTGACTGGAGATGGTGAGTGTGTGTTGGGGGTGTGACTGGAGATGGTGAGCGTGTGTTGGGGTTTGAGCAGGAGGAGTGACGTCAGGCCCAGAAGGTGACTGTGGATTGTGATGCTTGAGCTGAAGTGGAACAGCATTACGGGGGAGGAAGTGAGACATTCAGAGACTATTCCTGCTCGCGGTGGAGCAGTTTGTAAAAGCTCATTGAATTCATTGTAGAAAAAAGATTATAAATATCCCCGTTACTAGTCTGTATATCAGTCACAGCCCAGAGTAACACCTTGTGTCATAAAACAGGCCGTGGGAGGGTCACCAAACACAGAATCTGTCAGTGTTTAAAGGGGCAACTTTTTAAAGTGTAAGAACATAACATAAGAATTAGGAACAGGAGTAGGCCATCTAGCCCCTCGAGCCTGCTCCGCCATTCAACAAGATCATGGCTGATCTGGCCGTGGACTCAGCTCCACTTACCCGCCTGCTCCCCGTAACCCTTAATTCCCTTATTGGTTAAAAATCTATCTATCTGTGACTTGAATACATTCAATGAGCTAGCCTCAACTGCTTCCTTGGGCAGAGAATTCCTCAGATTCACAACCCTCTGGGAGAAGATGTTCCTTCTCAACTCGGTTTTAAATTGGCTCCCCCGTATTTTGAGGCTGTGCCCCCTAGTTCTAGTCTCCCCGACCAGTGGAAACAACCTCTCTGCCTCTATCTTGTCTATCCCTTTCATTATTTTAAATGTTTCTATAAGATCACCCCTCATCCTTCTGAACTCCAACAAGTAAAGACCCAGTCTACTCAATCTATCATCAGAAGGTAACCTCATCTCCGGAATCAGCCTAGTGAATTGTCTCTGTACCCCCTCCAAAGCTAGTATATCCTTCCTTAAGTAAGGTGACCAAAACTGCACGCAGTACTCTAGGTGCGGCCTCACCAATACCCTATACAGTTGCAGAAGGACCTCCCTGCTTTTGTGCTCCATCCTTCTCGCAATGAAGGCCAACATTCCATTTGCTTTCCTGATTACCTGCTGCACCTGCAAACTAACTTTTTGGGATTCATGCACAAGGACCCCCAGGTCCCTCTGCACCGCAGCATGTTGTCATTTCTCCCCATTCAAATAATATTCCCTTATACTGTTTTTTTTCCCAAGGTGGATGACCTCACACTTTCCGACATTGTATTCCATCTGCCAAACCTTAGCCCATTTGCTTAACCTATCTAAATCTCTTTGCAGCCTCTCTGTGTCCTCTACACAACCCACTTTCCCACTAATCTTAGTGCCATCTGCAAATTTTGTTACACTACACTCTGTCCCCTCTTCCAGGTCATCTATGTATATTTTAAACAGTTGTGGTCCCAACACCGATCCCTGTGGCACACCACTAACCACCGATTTCCAACCCGAAAAGGACCCATTTATCCCGACTCTCTGCTTTCTGTTAGCCAGCCAATTCTCTATCCATGCTAATACATTTCCTCTGACTCTGCGTACCTTTATCTTCTGCAGTAATCTTTTGTGTGGCACCTTATCGAATGCCTTTTGAAAATCTAAATACACCACATCCATCGGTACACCTCTATCCACCATGCTCGTTATATCCCCAAAGAATTCTGGTAAATTAGTTAAACATGATTTCCCCTTCATGAATCCATGCTGCGTCTGCTTGATTGCACTAAGAAGTAGAATAATTTTGCTTTTCCAGTGAGAGCTCTGAGATTGAGGTGCGATAATGGAGGAAGGAGAATAGATTTTGCTGAAGGAGCTGACTCAATCCCACTCCAGAGACTCGAGCCCAGCATCCAGGTTGACACTCCCAGTGCAGTACTGAGAGAGCGCTGCACTATCGAAGGGGCAGTACTGAGGGAGTGCTGCACTGTCGGAGGGGCAGTACTGAGAGAGCGCTGCACAATCGAAGGGGCAGTACTGAGGGAGTGCTGCACTGTTGGAGGGGCAGTACTGAGGGAGCGCTGCAATGTCGGAGGGGCAGTACAGAGGGAGTGCACCACTGTTGGAGGGGCAGTACTGAGGGAGTGCACCACTGTTGGAGGGGCAGTACTGAGGGAGTGCTGCACTGTCGGAGGGGCTGTACTGAGGGAGTGCTGCACTGTCGGAGGGGCAGTACTGAGGGAGTGCTGCACTGTCGGAGGGGCAGTACTGAGGGAGTGCACCACTGTTGGAGGGGCAGTACTGAGGGAGTGCTGCAGTATCGGAGGGGCAGTACTGAAGGACTGAAGCAATGTCACAGAGGCAGTACTGAGAGAGTGCTGAACCCTTGGAGGGGCAGTACTGAGGGAGTGTTGCACTTTCGGAGGGACAGTACTGAGGGAATGCTGCACTTTCTGAGGGCAGTCTTGAGGGAGCACTGCACTGTCGAACAAGGCGGTAAATTGAGGCCCCGTCTGCCCTCTCAGCTTCACATCAAAGATCCCCTGGCTTTATTTCAAAGAAGAACAGGGGAGTTCTCCCCAGTATCCTGAGCAATATTTATCCCTCAACCAACATCACTAAAATAGGATAATTGTTCATTTGTCTCATTTGGTATATTAACAAAAGTTAGCCACCTCCTATTTGCTGCAGTGATTCCCAACTGGTGATTATTTCTGTGTAACGCTGCAGCTAATGGGAGGCGGTGTTGGAGGGTGGGGGTCGAAGGTCAGGAGCAGCACCTGTTCCGAAATGCATTGATTTTATTTCTCTCCTCACAGGGAACTGATGGGAGAAGGAAGAGATGATCGATGGGAAACAGACTCTGGTCAGGAGATAATCATCACATTGGGTCCCAATACTGACTGATCAGCCTTCAGAGCATCTGTCTGATACAGCGGGCAGCTGGGGGGAAAACAGTTGGGATCCCAACACCTGGAACATCTGTACCAACACTGGGAAAACAGCTGTAATCCCAACACCCAGAACATCTGTACCAGCACTGGGAAAACAGCTGGAATCCCAACACATGGAACATCTGTACCGACACTGGGAAACAGCTGGGATCCCAACACCTGGAACATTTGTACAACACTGGGAAAACAGTTGGAATCCTGACACCTGGAACATCTGCATCAACACCGGGAAAATAGCTGAAAGCTCAACACCTAAAAGATCTTCACCAACACTGGGAAAACAGCTGGAATCCCGATACCTGGAACACCGGCACCAACACTGGGAAAACATCCGCAATCCCAACACCTGTAACATTTGCACGCACCGAGATCGCCCCTCTGTGAGCACGTCCAGTCGGAGCGGGGACTCACTGAATCATCCACAGACGGACCGAGATGGCCCCTCTCTGAGCGTGGTCCAGTCGGAGCAATGCGTCTGTCCGGTTTGTTGCCCCTTCAGGCCCTTTGGGCAGCCCTGTCTCTCGCCGCGCAGCACTTCCCGTCCTGGGGTCACTACGACCTGTGTAAGGCCCAGCTTCACTGGGACCAGGCCATGAGTTGGGATTACATGGCCTGCCAGCCCGAGGTCACCCTGCTCACCAGGTCACTGAAGGTCAGCTTGGATCCCTCCGACAGTACGTGTGGAGAGACCCCCGAGATGTACTGCACGCTGGTGAGTAGAAGCCTTTCTGAGACAGCCTCTGTTGTGTGTCGCGCTGTGAATGGACGCTCACTGAACGGCCTTTATCAAAGTGAATTCCATCCAAACTCCTACATTTGCTTCATTAACAGAGGCATCGAGTGCAAAAGCAAGGGAGTCATGGTGAACCTTTATATATCATTGGTTAGGCCCCAGCTGGAGTATTGTGTCCAATTCTGGGCACCACACTTTAGGAAGGATGACAAGGCCTTGGAGAGGGTGCAGAGGAGATTTACTGGAATGTTTCCAGGGATGAGGGACTTCAGTTATGTGAAGAGACTGGAGAAGCTGGGATTGTTCTCCTCAGAGCAGAGAAGGTTAAGGGGAGATTTGATGAGGTGTTTAAAATCATGAAGGGTTTTGAAAGAGTAAATAAGGAGACACTGTTTCATATGGCAGGAGGGCCAGTAACCAGAGGACACAGATTTCAGATAATTGGCAAAAAAGCCAAGGGGGGAGATGAGGAGAATGTTTTAATGCAGCGAGTTTTTATGATCAGGAATGTGCTGCCTGAAAGGGAGGTGGAAGGAGATTCAAGAATAACATTCAAAAGGGAATTGGATAAATACTGGGAAAGGAGAAATGTACAGGGCTATGGGGAAGGAGTAGGAGAGTGGGACTAACTGGACAGCTCTGAGCCAGTGGCAGAGACAGACGATATCACGGAGGTGAAAGTAGGCGGGCTTGGTGAAGGAGGAGATATGGGGATGGAATAACAATCTGATAAGTTGCATTTCGTGGAACTGTGAGGAGATGTAAAACTGCTGGGCTGAACAGGAAAGGTCAGGACACGAAAACCACAAAACTCGCTGCTTCCCAGTGACTCACCATAAGGGGTGGCAGTGTTTGTAAAATTAGACACGGTAATAGATGTGAGGAGGGAGTTCGAATGTTTATAAACACTCCCTGGAGCTCCTGACCCCTGTGTCTGACCCCTGCCCAATATCCCCAGTGGGGAATATGTCCCATTTTGTCTGAGCCCTGCCCAATATCCCCAGTGGGGAATATGTCCTTGAGATGTAAATTCAAGCCTGTTTCTAAATATTAATGATGCTCTTGTTGAGTGAATCATCTCCTCAGGATAATTGGTTCCTACATCATTGTTCGAGGGGAAACGCCTGGTTTAATAATCAGCCGTACGTTTCAGCAATAATTGAAAATGTATAATTTATTGCAGAACATGCAGTTCATCAGAGGGCATTATTCTCCAGCTCAATTAGTAATCTGTTGTAAAAATATTACGAGTCTTTGAGGTAAATCTTCCATCTGTCCCATATCCCACTGTGGGAGCTGTGTGTGAAACAGGGCCCGGACCCAGTGAGACCACACTAGATGTTACTGTCTCAGTTTCACACCTCAGGACGTCCCAAAGTGCTTCACAGACAATGAAGGACTTTTTGAAATCGCAATCATTTTTCTTTCACCGATAAAAACGCGGCTGAATTTATCGGCCGTTATCTCATAGTTTGCATTTTTTAATATGTAACAGTTTTTGACAGGTGTACTCGCTCCTTCTTTCCCGATGTGTCCCGACTCCTGAACTTGTGTTCCCTGATTGTGTGTTGACTGTGAGTGAGACGGAAAGACTCCAGGGTGAGAATGTATTCAGACTGTGGCTGTAACCTTGGTGCAAAGACACGAATTCCTGGTCATAAACTGTTGTGATCGAATGTACCGGGGCACGGTGGTGCAGGGCTTCTGTGACTGGAACAGTAATCCACAGAACCGCACTTCCAATCCCTCCATGGGCTTTGAGACTGGGCAGAGGGAGATACTGCCGGTCCTGCTGGGAGACTCAGTCCCAGGCACATCCTTCAGTTTTTTATTTGTTCCTGGGATGTGGGCGTCGCTGGCAAGGCCGGCATTTATTGCCCATTCCTAATTGCCCTTGCGAAGGTGGTGATGAACCATCTTCTTGAACCGCTGCAGTCCGTGTGGTGAAGGTACTCCCACAGTGCTATTAGGAAGGGAGTTCAGGATTTTGACCCAGTGACAATGAAGGAACATTGAATATATTTCCCAATCAGGATGCGGTGTAACTTGGAGGGGAACGTGGAGGTGGTGGTGTTCCCATGGAGGCCATGGGTTTGTGAGGTGCTGCCGAAGAAGTCTTGGTGAGTTGCTGCAGTGCATCTTGTAGATGGTAAACACTGCAGCCACGGTACGCCGGTGGTGGAGGGAGAGAATGTTTAAGGTGGTGGATGGGCTGCTTTGTCCGGGATGGTGTGAAGCTTCTTGCGTATTGTTGGAGCTGCAGTCATCCAGGCAATTGGAGAGTATTCCATCACCCGCCTGACTTGTGCCTTGTAGGTGGTGGAAAGGCTTTGGGGAGTCAGGAGGTGAGACAGTCGCCGCAGAATACTCGCCTCTGACCTGCTCTTGTACCACAGTATTTATGTGGCTGGTCCAGTTAAGTTTCTGGTCAATGGTGATCCCCAGGATGCTGATAGTGAGGGATCCGACAATGGTAACGCCGTTGAATGTCATGGAGAGGTAGTTGGACTCTGGCTTGTTGGAGATGATTATTGCCTTCCACTTGTGGACCATTGTAGGGGCGAGATGGGACATGGGGCACAGGGACACAGTGTGACCGGGGGTGAGGGGAGAGAGAGATGGGACACGGGACACAGTGACACAGTGTGACCAGGGGTGAGGGGAGAGAGAGATGGGACATGGGGCACAGGGACACAGTGTGACCGGGGGTGAGGGGAGTAAGAAATGGGACGCGGGGCACAGTGACACAGTGTGACCAGGGGTGAGGGGGTGAGGGACTGTGTTATGAGGTTAGCTCGAACAGTCGAATTAAAGGGAGAATCGTCACCACTTCTGTAGAAACACAGTCTGTGCCTTGCTCGGGTAAAAGTCTGACAGCTAATTATTTCTGAATCCGATCACCAATTCTGGAAATCCCAGCGAGTGGTGACAGCTGGTGAATGTTAACGTGGAGTTTCTGGGTAATTTCTGTAAGCTGAGTTTGAACTGATTGTAAACTGGTGCCTGGAGATTGTGTCTGATCAATGTGATTTTAGTGCCCAAAAAAAAAAAAGAAAAACACAAAAAAACCCCACAAAAAAGAAAAAAAAGGGCCTTGTAAATGTCTGGTGTGTCATCCAGGTCGGGTGGCACGGTTTAATGTTTTATGTTTTTCAGATAAACTCCAAAAAGAGTTTCCTCTCGGGATTGTTAACATCTGTATCCGTTCCCCTGCCAGCTGTTCACACAATCTCACAGCACAGCAGGATGCTATTGGCCCATCGTGCCTGTGCCGGCTCTTTGAGAGAGCGATCCAATTAGTCCCACTCCCTGCTCTTTCCCCATAGCCTTGCAAATTTATCCTTTTTCTCAAATTTATCAAGTATATTTTTCCCTGTTTTAAGGGAGTTTAGTTGAAGCAGGTTCAAACAGCTCCTCAAAGAGTGGGTACAGGCACGATGGGCCGAATGGCCTTCCGTGCTGTGAGATTCTGTGATATTTCCCCTGGTTTTAAGGGAGTTTATTTTCAGCAGATGCGAGCAGCAGATGGGATTTCAGTCAGAACGAGCCAAACATTCTCTTTGTAATATCGCAGTCCATTCTATTGGGTCTGGGACTAAACCTTTATTACTCAGATGGGAAATCGAGGGTTTGGGAGAGGCCTACAGGAAGTGGAATAAACCTGAGGCCATAGACTTTATCCCCATGAATCCTCCGCCTGCCCAATATCTCACTCACTGCCCACTGTCCCCAGTAAACCGGCTGCACATTAAACTTTCCCAGTCTCTTGATTCCTGGATCAGAGCTCCCTCACTGCGCTGCTGTCTGACAATGTTCCACTCACTTTAGCAGCTCAGACAGGAGAATGTTTGAAGAATAATTTACTGTTGTTGTGGCACTGACTGACTGACCCCTGACCCTGTCTATAAGGGCCGATCGACACAGGCCGGTCAATAATGTGGGATTACACCACAGCTGGTTGAAGATTTGCTGCAGATTCTCAATCTTTCCCCAGTCTGGTTTCTTTCTCTGAAACCTCCCTCTGGTCTTCTCATTGCTGAAATGTTTAGACACAAACACCAGGTGCAGAGTTCTGGGTTTCATTAACTTGAACAAACATTCATTTCTGCCGGCTCACGTTCTTTATAATTAAATTCCAAAGTGTAGAATCCTATTGAGCTCCCTGGCAAGATGTTGACTTAAAACCGCCGTTCCTTTATTAAATTAATTCTGGGGATTTGGGCATCGCTGATACGGCCGGCATTTATTGCCCATCCCCTGGTGCCCTGAGAAGGTGGGGGTGGGCCGCCTTCTTGATCCTCTGGAAGCGGGTTTGATACAAACTGAGTGTCTCGCTCGGCCACTTCAGAGGGTCATTAATAGTCAACCACGTTGGTGTGGGCCTGGAGTCACATATAGGCCCGGGCAGGTTACAGAGGCAGGTTTCCTTCCCTAAAGGACATTACTGAACCAGTTGGATTTCACGGCAATCTCCCTGAGCTGTGGGCCGTGGGGGGATGGACCCTCTCCCTGACCCACTGTGGGCCGTGGGGAGAGGACCCTCTCCCTGACCCACTGTGGGCCGTGGGGAGAGGAACCTCTCCCTGACCCACTGTGGGCTGTGGGGAGAGGAACCTCTCCCTGACCCACTGTGGGCCGTGGGGAGAGGAACCTCTCCCTGACCCACTGTGGGCCGTGGGGAGAGGAACCTCTCCCTGACCCACTGTGGGCCGTGGGGAGAGGAACCTCTCCCTGACCCATTGTGGGCCGTGGGGAGATGGACCCTCTCCCTGACCCACTGTGGGCCGTGGGGAGAGGACCCTCTCCCTGACCCACTGTGTGCCGTGGGGAGAGGACCCTCTCCCTGAGCTGTGGGCCGTGGGGAGAGGACCCTCTCCCTGACCCACTGTGTGCCGTGGGGAGAGGACCCTCTCCCTGACCCACTGTGGGCCGTGGGGAGAGGACCCTCTCCCTGAGCTGTGGGCCGTGGGGAGAGGACCCTCTCCCTGACCCACTGTGTGCCGTGGGGAGAGGACCCTCTCCCTGACCCACTGTGGGCCGTGGGGAGATGGACCCTCTCCCTGACCCACTGTGGGCCGTGGGGAGATGGATCCTCTCCCTGACCCACTGTGGGCCGTGGGGAGATGGACCCTCTCCCTGACCCACTGTGGGCTGTGGGGAGATGGACCCTCTCCCTGACCCACTGTGGGCCGTGGGGAGAGGACTCTCTCCCTGACCCACTGTGGGCTGTGGGGAGAGGAACCTCTCCCTGACCCACTGTGGGCCGTGGGGAGAGGAACCTCTCCCTGACCCACTGTGGGCCGTGGGGAGAGGAACCTCTCCCTGACCCACTGTGGGCCGTGGGGAGATGGACCCTCTCCCTGACCCACTGTGGGCCGTGGGGAGATGGACCCTCTCCCTGACCCACTGTGGGCTGTGGGGAGAGGAACCTCTCCCTGACCCACTGTGGGCTGTGGGGAGAGGAACCTCTCCCTGACCCACTGTGGGCCGTGGGGAGAGGACCCTCTCCCTGACCCACTGTGGGCCATGGGGAGATGGACCCTCTCCCTGACCCACTGTGGGCCGTGGGGAGAGGACTCTCTCCCTGACCCACTGTGGGCCGTGGGGAGATGTACCCTCTCCCTGATCCACTGTGGGCCGTGGGGAAAGGACCCTCTCCCTGACCCAATGTGGGCCGTGGGGAGAGGACCCTCTCCCTGACCCACTGTGGGCCGTGGGGAGAGGACCCTCTCCCTGACCCACTGTGGGCCGTGGGGAGATGGACCCTCTCCCTGACCCACTGTGGGCCGTGGGGAGATGGATGATACCAGAAATGAGAGGGTATACATATTAGGAAAGGATGACCAGGCTGGGTCACTTTTCTCTTGAAAGGAGAATGCTGAGGGGTGATCTAATGAAGATCTTTGAAATTATGCAAGGTTTTGATAGAAACATAGAAACATAGAAAATAGGTGCAGGAGTAGGCTATTCGGCCCTTCGAGCCTGCACCGCCATTCAATGAGTTCATGGCTGAACATGCAACTTCAGTACCCCATTCCTGCTTTCTTGCCATACCCCTTGATCCCCCTAGTAGTAAGGACTTCATCTAACTCCTTTTTGAATATATTTAGTGAATTGGCCTCAACAACTTTCTGTGGTAGAGAATTCCACAGGTTCACCACTCTCTGGGTGAAGAAGTTTCTCCTCATCTCGGTCCTAAATGGCTTACCTCTTATCCTTCGACTGTGACCCCTGGTTCTGGACTTCCCCAACATTGGGAACGTTCTTCCTGCATCTAACCTGTCTAAACCCATCAGAATTTTAAACGTTTCTATGAGGTCCCCTCTCATTCTTCTGAACTCCAGTGAATACAAGCCCAGTTGATCCAGTCTTTCTTGATAGGTCAGTCCCCGCCATCCCGGGAATCAGTCTGGTGCACCTTCGCTGCACTCCCTCAATAGCAAGAATGTCCTTCCTCAAGTTAGGAGACCAAAACTGTGCACAATACTCCAGGTGTGGCCTCACCAAGGCCCTGTACAATTGTAGCAACACCTCCCTGCCCCTGTACTCAAATCTCCTCGCTATGCAGGCCAACATGCCATTTGCTTTCTTATCCGTACCTGCGTACCTGCATGCCAACCTTGATAGAGTTGATACAGAGAAAACCAAGAAATCCAATAGGGAATTCAGAAGAAACGTCTGTACCCAAAGAGTGGTGAGAATGTGGAACATGCTCCAACAGGGAGTGGTTAAAGCGAATAGTGTAGATGCATTAAGAGATGCTAGACAAGCGTATGAGGGAGACGGGAATAGAGGGTTGTGGATAGATTTAGATGAGGAAAGACGGGAGGAGGCTCGAGTGGAGCAGAAACACCGGCATGGACTGGTTGGGCCGAATGGCCTGTTTCCCTGCCGTATATTCTATGTAATCCTATATGTAATCCTATATGTAATCTGACGTAATCTTTCAGCTCAGTACTGGCCCACTAAATGCTGTTAACTGAGCAACTCTGCTCAAACATTAACTCCAACAAAGGGCCTGATTACTGGGTGATGGGAAGTGACAGCAATCTGCGGGATTACACTTTATGGAGCTACTAACTTCTGTACTCAATAATACACTAATTAACATCATTAACCAGGGGACTGAACCGTGCTGATAGCGAGTGGTTTAGTTAGTGATAACGACAGGCTCTTCGTCACACCACACAGTGTAAATCCGAGACAGCAACACTTAAAGCCTGAAATAAATGTCAAGGAATGAGTGGATTTGTAGAAGGAACAATGATTCATAAGATGCTCCGTTTATGCTCCAGTGTTGCAGGAGCAGTTTCTGTAATACATAATCCTTATATTGAAGTATCTTCCCTTCCTGCGTTGATGCAGCCACACACAGCAGGAGCCCGTTGTATCTCGCTCTCCCTGGGCTGTATGGTGAGGTTTAATTCTTCTCTTCTTCTTAGGCAGTCCCCCGGAGTTGAGGATGACTTGCTTCCACATTAAAATGAGTTGTCAGGTGACTGATGAGACCAATGTGAGATCCACAGTCTCTGTCACAGGTGGGGTAGATGGTGGTTAGAGGGACGGGTGGGTGGGGTGCTTGGGTTGTCGTACGCTCCTTCTGCTGTTTGTACTTGGCTTCCGCATCCTCCCAGCAAAGAGACTCGATGTGTTCGTCGCCTTCTCGGATGCTTCTCCTCCATTTTGAGCGGTCTGGATCCAAAGATCCAAGATATGGCCACTCACAACAACATCGAGCAGACAATAGGGGTGCTCAATCAGCTTTTCCGAAGCCTGGACCACTCTGGAGGCAGCCTTCAATACTTCCCTCAACAGGTGTCGCTATTCATTGTGGTGTGCTGCATGTTGCACAACTTGGCCATCATGAGGGCCCAGGCCTTGCCAGTGGGGAGTGCAGCCCCAACTCAGGAGGAGGAGAAAGAGGAACAGGAGCCTGGCGAGGCCCCGACTGGCCAGCCAGAGGAGGAGGTGCAGCAGCCACGGAGGAGACACCGTGGCACTGCTCCCGATACAAGGGCCACATGTCAGCGGCTCATCATACATCGGTTCTCCAACAACACAACACAACCCCTGACCAGCAACTAATAAACATTTAACAACAGCCCCTTGAAACACCATAACATACAATCAACCTCAACAATATCTGTACACAGGCCCCTGCCATTTGTCATTCCACAACAGTATCCATGTGCCATATTAGGCACATACACTTACAACAATAGCAGGCCTCAAAAACTGCAACCAGATCGTGACAAACATATTTGCAGGATGAGGCCTTCTGTCCATTGTGGCCAAAGTTTTTATTGAGACTAGCTCTGGCATTTGCTACCCCTTACCTTAACCCCCTCCCACACCTCCTGCTCCTCCTCAATGTTGCCTCAGTGCCTGCAGCAAGGCTGCTTGAGGGCTGCTGTGTGTTTAATACAGACACTACAGATGGCCTAGTAGGATACATTGGACCAGCTCTGGGCCTGGAAGGCCCGGCTGCAGACTGCACCACCTCAGCATCGGCGGCAGCAGTCTAGGTTGGCTGGTGTGTAGACCGCGGCAGGTGCAAAGGCAGAGTGGCAGCGGTGGGAGCCAGAATGCTGTCATCTTGTGCAAAGACAACACGTTCCATTTCCCATGGCCCACTGCCACTCCCCCAGGGCGGAGCCTCAACATCTGGAGCAACATGCGGGAGCGCAGATTACTGGCCTGCTTCGGCACCGTTACCTCCCAGTTGGACTGTGGGGAACAGAGAGGATGGCAGCAGTCAGTGTTTGCATGGCATCACTCTGCGAGTGACTCAGGACAGCCTGAGTCTCAAACGCAGCGTTCTGAGAGTTGTTGCCACAATCATTGACAGTATCACATCACAAAGACCTTGCGTGGCTTGGGTCTGTGATGCGATAGCTGCTGCCACATCAACCATGGCACGCGCTCTCCCCTCTGCGACTCCACTGTCGCTGGTTGAGTCCATCTCCCTCTGTAAATGGGCAAGGATGGGTTCATTGAACTGCTGAGAGGCAGGGACAATGCTTGAGGCGGTCTCCCCCAACCTCAGGGCAAGTGTACCCATGCTCTGCGGGACCTTCTCTAATACACCCATTGGCTCGCAGTGCATTTGCATGGACTCTCTGGACATAGCCTCCAAGTCCAGGTCCACGTCTGACTGTCTCTGAGCAGGATTGATGGGTCGACTCACTGTCCGGGGAGATGGCCCCCGAGCTTCCCCTCGCTCTGGGCGCTGCTACAGGCTACTGGATTCAGGAGCCTCAGGCTCTTCAAAGCCCAGGAATGTTGGCTCTTCCACCAAGGTGGTGTCCCCACTCGGTGCAACTGATGAGGGTCCCTCATAGGCACCACACTTTCCTCACCTTCCTCATCATCTTCCCCGTCAGTCGAAGTGGACGGCGTTTGCTGTCAAGGGTCAAGGATCTCACAGAAATGCCAAAGGGCATTCACATACCGTCACGGTCCACAGGGGGCACTGCTACTCCGGCCACTACCGCACCAACTGGTGTGCCCATGGGGATGGACACTCGCTCCTCCATGTCACTGAGGGCTTCTATGTCAGGCTCCCCTCCACCGGTGCACTGCTGCTCTCTCCTGTTTGAGCTAGTTTCACCTGCAGTAAGAAGCACAAGAAGGTGTGAGTGAGTGTGCAGCTCATCGTGTGCCACATGTGTCTTCCATAGTTGAATAGTTGCTGCTGTGTGGATGTGTGTAAACGTGCATTTGAATCTGCGTGGCTGCTCACAGTGCATGTGTGAACGGTGGGATGAGGTGAGAAGGGCCTCAGATTAGGGATGAGGCTGAAGTCTTATGAAAGGGTAGTGTGAGGAGGGGTGAGGCTGAGTAGGGAACCAGAAGGTGAGTGAGGTTTGGATGGGCCGGGCATGGCTGGTGACCTGAGCCTGAACATTTATGGTGCCTTCACCAACAAAGACCACGGCCTGGGACACACAGTGACGGAGCAGTCGGAGGTCAGTTGTAGCGCTGGGGCACGGTGCTGTTAATTATGTCCCGAGGACACGGCAATTCAGGAGCACGTCACATCTGCACCGTTCCTTTATTCATTACACAGCTTTAGGATTGTGGTACTAATGTTACCCCATTCCTTCTACATCGAGTATTAAAAATAACCAATCCAATATGCGGCTTTAGTCACTGCCTTTAGTCGATGCTGTGACGGTTGTAGATTCATTAATTTCTATGATCTCTGTATATTGCCGCGCTCTCCATCTTTATCACACACATTAGTTTTATTGATTGCTGCAACAGCTACTTGCTGGGGATGAGGATGTTACAGGTGAGCTGTCTGATTATTTGGAAAAGGATGTCGGGCTGATTCTGTGTTGCCGATGTCAGGTAGAGTCGCAGTGTGTCCGATCCACAGGATGCACTGCAGCAACTCGCCAAGGCTTCTTCAGCAGCACCTCCCAAACCCGCCACCTCTAGCATCTAGAAGGATGAGGGCAGCAGATGCCTGGGAACACCATCACCTCCAAGTTCCCCTCGAGTCACACAGTGTCCCGACTGAGAATCACAGCATCATAGAATGATACAGCACAGAAGGAGTCCATTCGGCCCATCGTGCCTGTGTCGGCTCTTTGAAAGTGTTACCCAATTAACCCCACTCCCCGCTCTTTCCCCACAGCCCTGTAAATCTTTCCCCTACAGGTATTTCTCCAATTCCCGATTGAATCTGCTGCCATCGCCCTTTCAGGCAGCGCATTCCAGATCACAACATGTGGAGCT
This sequence comes from Pristiophorus japonicus, assembly GCF_044704955.1. NCBI lineage: Eukaryota > Metazoa > Chordata > Chondrichthyes > Pristiophoridae > Pristiophorus > Pristiophorus japonicus. The sequence goes on from NC_091983.1 coordinate 235,222,860, forward strand.
GCCACTGTGTCCATCGCTGCTTCACCGCGGAAGGTCAATGACCTGAAGTGACCCCGAGGGAGCCCTGCCACCTCCGACTGCTCCCTCACAAACCAGCCTGAGGTAAAGCATCATTAGGCCCACAGGCTGGGCGAGGGTCCGACACACAGAGCCCAGGGGTAAGGCCTGAGCACAAATAAGGGATTGTTTTAACAATAGACGATAAAAAGACAAGTTCCCGTCAATCATTCCGCTCACAAAACTCTCGTCGTTTCTCTCTCTCTCTCTAACCCAAACAGACAGCTGCAGTGAGACTCATTTCCCATCTCTGAAGGTCGGAGGTCGGAGATTCTTTCACTGAACATGAACTTTGGAAAATCTAAACAAAGAAAACGTCCAAAATGTCGTCATGTCAGAAATCTGTCCAAATATCAGCTCCCTGGTCTCTTTACAGTCCATTTTATTTTGCTCATAACGATTCCCAAGAATGATTGGGGAACTGAGAGGATCTAATTTTGGGGAAAGGCTGAACAGGCTGGGGCTCGTTCCTGGTCCCAGGGATGGGGGTTTCAGTTCCAGGGAGAGACTGGAGAAGCTGGGATTGTTCTCCTTACAGCAGAGAAGGTTAAGGGGAGATTTAATACAGGTGTTCATGGTCATGAGGGGTTTAGACAGAGTAGATAGAGAGAAACTGTTCCCATTGACGGAAGGCTCGAGAACCAGAGGACACATATTTAAGGTGATTGACAAAAGAACCAAAGGCGACATGAGGAAAATTGTTTTTGCGCAGTGAGTGGTTAGGATCTGGAATGCACTGCCTGAAAGGGTGGTGGAGGCAGAGCCCAGCGGGAGAATTGTGTCTAATTCTGGGCACCACACTTTAGGAAGGATGTCAAGGCCTTTGAGAAGGAGCAGACGAGATTTACTGGAATGGTCCCAGGGATGAGGGACTTCAGTTATGTGGAGACTCTGGAGAAGCTGCGATTTTCTCCTCAGAGCAGAGAAGGTTAAGGGGAGATTTAATACAGGTGTTCAAAATCATGAAGGGTTTTTGATTGAGTCAATAAGGAGACACTGTTTCCAGTGGCAGGAGGGTCGGTAACCAGAGGGCACAGATTGAAGGTGATTGGTGAAAGTACCAGAGGGGAGATGAGGAGATCCCACTTTCTACCTTCTGACATTCTGAATAGCTGCCCTTTACCCCTACTCTCTGCTTTATGTCCTGAAGCCAGCGAGCTATCCATTCTGCTACTGGCTCCCTGACTCTGCATTCTCTGACCTTATTCATTAGTCTATTATGTGGTCCCTTATCGAAGCTCTTTTGGAAATCTGGATAAATTATATCTACTGTATTACCCTTGTCTGCTCTCTCTGTTACCTCTTCAGAGAATGCAATGAGGTTGGTCAAGCAAGACTTTCCCTTTTGAACTCCATGCTGACTATTCATTATTATACTTTTGCTCTCTAAATGTTCTTCTATATTCTCCTTTAGTAAGGATTCCATTATTTCTCCTACCACCGATATTAAGTTGACAGGTTTACAGTTCTCTGGACATGTTCTATCTCCCTTCTTAAATATAAGTATTACGTTAGCTATCTTCCAGTCCTCGGGTATGACACCTTTTTCTAACTAATTAATAAATATGTGCCTCTGCTATTTCTTCCCCAGATTCATTTAAAAAGCACAAAGTGTTCCGTCCAGACCTGTGGTTTTATTTAACCCGTGCTGTACCTATCCTGGGAGTGTTTGATTGGACAGTGTAGAGGGAGCTTTACTCTGTATCTAACCTGTACTGTACCTGCCCTGGGAATGTTTGATGGGACAGTGTAGAGGGAGCTTTACTCTGTATCAAACCTGTACTGTACCTGCCCTGGGAGTGTTTGATGGGACAGTGCAGAGCTTTATTCTGTCTCTAACCCGTGTTGTACCTGCCCTGGGAGTGTTTGATGGGACAGTGTAGAGGGAGCTTTACTCTGTATCTAACCCGTGCTGTACCTGCCCTGGGAGTGTTTGATGGGACAGTGTAGAGGGAGCTTTACTCTGTATCTAACCCATGTTGTTCCGTCTCTGTTTCCAGGAGAACCCGTACATGTGCAACAACGAGTGTGATGCTCACACGCGCGAGCTCGCACACCCGCCCGAGCTGATGCTGGATGACGAGGGGCGGATTCCCAACACCTTTTGGCAAAGTGTCTCCTGGAGGAGTTTCCCCGAGCCCCTCCTGATCAACATCACTCTGTCCTGGGGCAAGACCATTGAGCTGACCGAGGACATAGTCATCACCTTCGAGTCAGGCCGGCCGGAGCAGATGGTCCTGGAGAAGTCTCTGGACCACGGCCGGACGTGGCAACCCTACCAGTTCTACGCGGCCGACTGCCTCACCTCCGTCGGGATGGAGCCGAGAAGCGCCCGGGATCTGAGCCCGGCCTCGATGCTGGACATCATCTGCACGGAGGAGTATTCCAGGGGCTACGTGTGGAAGGTGGACAAGATGGTCCGCTTTGAGATCCAGGAGCGTTTTGCCCTGTTCGGGGGGCCCCGTCTCCAGGACATGGCCTCGCTGTACGGCCAGCTGGACACCACCAAGGAGCTGAGGGACTTCTTCACCCTGACCGACCTGCGGGTCAGGCTGCTCCGGCCGGCCACTGGGGCCACCAGTGTTAACCAGCACAACCTCTCCAAATACTTCTACGCCATCTCCAACCTGGACATTCGTGGCCGGTGAGAGCTCCTTGCCCCTTCTGGCCAGAGTCGCAGACCCCACACTTCACACCCGGGGGGTGCCGTGTCAGGCCAACATCTGGGGCACTCACAGGAACAACATCTGGGGCAATCACACGGCCACGTTCTGGGGGCACTCACAGGGACAACATCTGGGGGCACTCACACGGCCAACATCTGGGGTACTCACAGGGACAACATCTGGGGGCACTCACATGGCCAACATCTGGGGCACTCAGGACCAACATCTGGGGGTAACTCACAGGGACTACATCTGGGGTTAACTCATTGGGACAACATCTGGGGGGGCACTTACAGGGCCAACATCTGGGGCATTCATGGTCACCATCTGGGGGTAACTCACGCGACCAACATCTGGGAGGGCACTCACAGGGTCAACATCTGGGGGAGCTCAGTGTCAACATCTGGGGGCACTGTATCAGAACCAACATGTGGGAGCATTCGCAGGGCCACCATCTGGGGGATAGTCTATCAACTTGGTGATACTCCATCAGGGCAAATATCTGGTGTTCCCTATCAGAGCTTACATCTGGGATACTTTATCAGGGATAACATCTGGCATGGCACTCTTATCAGTTCTCATCTGGAGGGCACTATATCGGAGTTAACATCTGACACACAATCTCAATGAACACCTGAAGTGCAGTCCATCAGGGCCAACATCTAATTACGAGGAGCGATTACACAAACTAGGGTTGTGTTCCCGAGAATTTAGAAGGTGATTTGATTGAAGTTTTTAAGATATGAAGGGGAACTGAAAGGGTAGATAGAGAGAAACTATTTCCCTGGTTGGGGATTCTAGGAGTAGGGAGAAAAGTCTAAAAATTAGAGCCAGATCTTTCAGGAGTCAAATTAGGAAACACTTCTACACACAAAGGGTGGTAGAAGTTTGGAACTCTCTTCCGCAAATCGCAGTTGATGCAAGACCAATTGTTAATTTTAAATCTGAGATTAATAGATTTTATTTGCCAATGGTATTGAGGGATATGGTGCAAAGGCGGGTGAATGGAGTTAGGTCACAGATCAGCCATGATCCCATTGAATGGCGGAGCAGGCTCGAGGGGCTGAATGGCCTCCTCCTGTTCCTATGTGAACGCTGGGTAACTGGGGAGGTTTGACAGCGAAAGATGGGGATCCCTCCCCCGGCCCACTGGGCACCGCCAGCTGCCCCTGTGTTGGGTGTTTGAGCTTCCCTGAATGGCCCTGCGACAGTGGGCACAGACCAGCATTGTGCCAGCTCTCACTGCCCCTGGTGATGGGCCCATTAACGAGCTTTCACAGTCCTGCTGGCTGGCTGGCGATGAGTCAGCGAGTTCCTGCTCAGTGTTCAGCCAATCGAGCAGCACGGAGCGAGCAGAATCTGTCCCTTTACTCTCAACACTGCCGAGCTCCAGTCTGATCAGGATTCAGAGAGTGAGAGGATCACACAACACAGGGGGAGGCCATTCAGACCATCGGGCCTGTGCCGGTCTTTGAAAGAGATATCCAATTCGTCCCACTCCCCGCTCTTTCCCCATAGCCCTGCAAATCTTGCCCTTGAGTATTTATCCAATTCCCTTCTGAAAGTTACGATTAAATCTGCTCCCACCGCCCTTTCAGGCAGCACATTCCAGATCACAACAACTCGCTGCGTAAATAAACTCTCCTCATCTCCCCTCTGAGTCTTTTACCAATTACCTTCAACCTGTGACCTCTGGTCCCTGACCCTCCTGCCACTGGAAACAGTTGCTCCCCATTTACTCGATCCAAGCCCTTCCTGATTTGAGGAATGATTGTGACTGAAGGCTTCCTTCGTGTTGGATCTATATTCAGTCTGGGTTGGTGAGTTCCCATTTTCACATTACACAATCTCCAGGGCTCGGAGCCATTCCCTCATTATTCCACACTCAGCTTCTGGGAGGCTCGATCCAGCTTTTAGCCGAGGACAATCTTCAGACACTAATTGGAGAACAGGAGCAGTAAAATGTTTACACTGCCGTTAGTGTGACTCCAAGGAACTGTCTGGGTATCTGCTTAGTTCAGCAAACAGTGCCCAGAACTGACAATTTGCTGAATGTGCAACGTACAATCTGCGGATTGTGAAGCTTCACCCTCGCAGTGAGTTAAACAGCGGCTCGATGCTGTTAGCACAGAGTCACCGAGACCAGCGTTCTCACGCTTCACGGCACAGAGACCGTCACAGCACTTTGGGCCTTTTCAAATCGCATTTACTGAACCACAACAACAACAAAATCTCATCCTTGTCTAAAAATCCCTCCATGGCCTCTCCCCCTCCCTATCTCTGTAACCACCTCCCACCCTACAGCCCTCCGAGATCTCTGCTCTCCTCCAACACCAGGAACAGCCCTCCGAGATCTCTGCTCTCCTCCACCACAGGCCTCTTGTCCATCCCCCACTCCCTTCGCCCCACCATTGTTGGCCATGCCTTCAGCTGCCTGGGCCCTGAGCTCTAGAATTCCCTCCCTGAACATCTCCCTCTCTACCTCTCTCTCCTCCTTTAAGACGCTCCTAAAACCGACCTCTTAGACTAAGCTTTTGGTCACCTGTCCAAATATCTCCTTATGTCGCTCGCGTCAGTTTATCTGATTTATGCTCCTGTGAAGCACCTTGGGACGTTTTACTAGTTAAAGGCGCTTTATAAATGCAAGTTGTTGTTGCAGTTGCAGGTGTTGTTGTAAAGAAATAACTTGTGAGAGGCACTCTATAAATGCAAGCTCTTCCTTTGAGGGGCCTGGAAGGCCGGAGCTGATCAGAAACTCTCTCCTAACGTGTTCTTGTTGCTGCCCAGAATCTGATCGTCAATCAGCGGAAACACACCCAGAAACTGACCCGCCGCCTGTGTTGAAAGGCAATAAGTGGGAGAAAAATGTTGCTGTTTGCAGAGCGAAGCTGGAAAAGGGAGAGCGGACTCGCGGAGCGGCCAGTCCCCAGTCTAACCCGGCTGCTCAGCTTATTTGAAACCAGCTTGCTGTTGTTTTTTGCCAGGTGTAAGTGCAATCTTCACGCCAACAACTGTATCTGGGAGAAGGGGAAGCTGAGTTGCGAGTGTGAGCACAACACGACGGGGCCGGACTGCGGGAGATGCAAGAAAGGCTTTCAAGGCCGAGCGTGGAGAGCGGGCTCGTACCTCCCAATCCCCAAAGGGACGGCCAATGTCTGTGAGTAACCAGAGCTGCTCCGGCCCGGCCCAGTGCCGGCACCAGATTCCCTTCACATTTCATTCTCAGCCCAACTCCCGGCAATGTACCGACTCCAAAATACAACCCACCCATCTTTGTCATTGTGTTCATGTGGGAACAGAGACTCACAGCGGGAGATTGGACAGAGCCAGGGACAGAGATAGGGTCCGTGCCCACAGCTCCACACTGAGAGGGGCGGGGGGGGGGGTGGAGAGAGAGAGAGGGAGAGGGGAGAGAGGAAGAGGGGAGAGAGAGAGAGCAGGGCAGAGGGAGGGAGCGAAAAAGGGGGGAGAGAAAGAGAGACGGAGGGAGAGAGAGAGGGGTGTGTAGAAAGAGAAAGAGAGAAATAAAGAATGAAAGAGAACAAACAAAAAGTGAGAAAGTGGGAAATAGAGAATGTGAGAAAGAGGGAGAGAGAGAAGCAGAGTAAGTAACTGAGAATGAGAGATGGAAAGTAAGGGAGAAGAAAAGAGAGAAAAGGAAAGTGAGAAAGAGAATGGAAGAAATCTAGAAAAGGAAATAAAAATGAAAGAAAGATTATCCAATTAGTCCCACTCCCCACTCTTTCCCCATGGACCTGCAAATGTTGCCTTTTCAAGTATTTATCCTACTCCCTTTTGAAAGTTATGATTGAATCTGCTCCCACCGCCCTTTCAGGCAGCGCATTCCAGATCACAACTCGCTGCGTAAAAATAATCCTCATCTCCCTCTGGGTCCTTGGCCAATCACCTTCAATCTGTGTCCTTCGGTTACCCATCCTCCTGCCCCTGCAAACAGTTTCTCCTTATTCACTCCATCAAAACCCTTCCTCATTTTGAAGCCCTCTATCAATATAATGTCGGGGTCAGTGAGCGAGGGGGATCGCTGGCTTTATGTGGAGGGTGAGGTTATAATAGCAGTGGTTGAATTTGCTGAAACCTCACTCCGGACACCCACACATACAGAGCCAGCAGTGAGGTGCAGACTGATGTGAGAATGGAATGTTCACAGCTGGATGAACATCTGGGGAACAGCTGGGGAGGGTGAGAGGAGAATAAGCCTCTGTGAAATCAATATCTGAAGCAGATCAGGAAGTGAAGGTTGTGAGGGACATCTGTGGCCTGCTGTGTGTGGAATGTCCAGAGATCAATATCCAGATAGTGAGCTGACTGGGCAATGGGGAAGGGGTGTGTGTGACCACTGATGGCCTTACGTATTAACCCTGCGTACTTACACACTAATCGCACGTAGTGGGAGCGTCCCCACGTACTACTCTCACACTCACCTTCCGGGAGCACTTTAGCAACTCCACCTGGTCTCACACAGGGCTGGTGTGAGCTCTCAGAGGATGCAGCACGCAAATCCCCCATCAGTTCCTTGTTCGTGAGTTTGACTGACATCGATCTGATGAACACTCCGTGTGATGGGTTGTGTTAATGTGTTTATCGATAAAGATTGTTAATCAGACGTCTCTATAATTCTGTTTCCGTTTCCCTCTCCAGGCCTCCCTGACCCCGTGGCGAGTGGCCGTAAGTAGGACCTATGCTCTCTGACCTGTGACCTGCTGACCCAGAGCCCATTTCTGTATCGGGAATGATCCGCTTCCCTCAAACCTCCCTCATCACTCACTGAGCGAGGAACAGGTGTAGGTGTGAGCAGAGGCCGAGTGTGAGCGGGGGCTGGGTATGAGCAGGGGCTGAGTGTGAGCAGGTGAAGGTGTGAACAGGTGAAGGTGTGAGGAGGTGTATGTGTGAGCAGGGCTGGGATCAGGAGTCTGCTTGTCCGTGCATCTATGGAGTAAAGTATAATCTCCTCGAGCGGTGCAGCAGATATGAAGCAGGGAAGATGTAATATATATGACCCACATCTCAGCTGAGATGAAAATGCTTCTTAACACTGTCTCAGTGAGAATGTTCAGTGAGAAGTGGAGGGAAGATTTGTAGAAAGCCATATGGTGGCTGAGGCCGAGATCAATGGGGACCTGTTGTAATCCCGTTATCCCAGATACAGGAATGGGAACTGGGTGACTGTCTCGGCCTCAATCTGTTCCCCTTTGTTCCTGGATCTTACATCAACTTGTTCCCATTTATTTAACCCTTCGCATGCTGTCCATGTCATTCCAAACCATCCACCATATCGCAACCCCGAACCAACACCCAGACTGACCAGGAGCAGAGTGACCATAACTCCCCATACTGACTGGGAGTGAACATAACTCCCCACACTGACCGGGAGTGACCATAACTCCCCACACTGACCGGGAGTGACCATAACTCTCCACACTGACCGGGAGTGACCATAACTCCCCACACTGACTGGGAGTGACCATAACTCCCCACACTGACCAGGAGCAGAGTGACCATAACACCCCACACTGACCGGGAGCGACCAAAACTCTCCACACTGACCGGGAGCGACCATAACTCCCCACACTGACTGGGAGTGACCATAACTCCCCATACTGAAAGGGAGTGACCATAACTCTCCACACTGACCGGAAGTGACCATAACCCACCACACTGACCGAGAGTGACCATAACTCCCCACACTGACTGGGAGTGAACATAACTCTCCACACTGACCGGGAGTGACCATAACCCACCACACTGACCGGGAGTGACCATAACCCACCACACTGACCGGGAGTGACCATAACTCTCCACACTGACCGAGAGTGACCATAACTCTCCACACTGACCAGGAGTGACCATAACCCACCACACTTACTGGGAGTGACCATAACTCTCCACACTGACCGGGAGTGACCATAACTCCCCACACTGACCGGGAGTGACCATAACTCCCCACACTGACCGGGAGTGACCATAACTCCCCACACTGACCGGGAGTGACCATAACCCACCACACTGACCGAGACTGGGGGTCTATGAAACGTTACACTTTGACCCCAAACCTGCTCCTTTCCTGCCCAGGTACAGCCAGAACCGATACTCAAAACCTTCATCACCGACACAAACTGAACTAAAGACAAACTAGTTCTAATATCTGGCGATGAATCTCCATTTTCTGCTGAATTATTGAGTGAGTTGTGGCTGGATTCAGTTACACTGAATAATAACAGGGAGACTCCATCACATCCGGCATTACACAGTTTGCCTTTAAAACCCTCAACCCACTCGAATGTACCGAAATCCCACAATAACAGCCTGTCACGGCCTCACCCCATTTAATCATCTCTCCGCGGACCAGATTCCCACTAATTATCCATCGATCCACTTCGAGCGACAGCCCGGGCAGTGAGTAGACCCGGGGGAGTGATTGATTGATCCGACATTGGTTCCCGGTCCAGCAACGCCTCCAATTTATAATTCTCATCCTCGCGTTCAAATCCCTCCGTGGCCCCACTCCTCCCTATCTCAGTCAACCCTTCCCACCCTACACCCCTCCCTCTCAGTAAACACTCCCACCCTGCAGCCCTCCCTATCTCAATAAATCCCTCTCACCCTACACCCCTCCCTATCTCTATAACCTCCCCCCAGCCCTACACCCCTCCCTATCTAGTAACCCCCTCCCATCCTACAACCCTCCCTATCTCTATAACCCCCTCCCACCCTACAACCCTCCCTATCTCTGTAACCTCCTCCATCCCTAACGCCTTCCCAAGCCTCCAGCTGCCTGGACCCGAAGCTCTGGAATTCCCTCCCTAAACCTCTCCACACCATCTCTCTCTGCTCCTTTAAGAATCTCCTTAAAACCTATCACTTTGACCGAGCTTTTGGTCACCTGTCCTAATATCTCCTCCCGAGTCTCGGTGTGAGTTTCTGTCTGATTGGCGGTGTAGCGGAGATGGAAATGTCTGTTTGCTTGTCTCTCGGACACTCCTGCCATCCCGGACAGTGTCCACTCGATGTGTGTGCACACAGTACAGATGTTCTCCAGCTGGGATTAATAATTGCTGATTCCTCCTGACACATGCAGCTGACCCAAAGCTCGGTCGCACACGGCCAAGAATCTCATCACTAGAGGTCACGACCCCAGAGCAAGGTAGGAACTCTCAAACACCGCGACTGGCTCAGAGCACAGCAGAAAGCAAGGATTTGCATTTATATATTGTTCCTTCAGGACTGCCCCTCCGGCAGGGCAGTAATCCCTCAGTACTGCCCCTCAAACAGTGCAGTACTCCCTCAGTTCTGCCCCTCTGGCAGTGCAGCATTCCCTTAGTACAGCCCCCCCCACAGTGCAGCACTCCTTCAGTACTGCCCCTCCAACAGTGCAGTGCTCCCTCGGAACTGCCCCTCCGACACTGCAGCGCTCCCTCAGTACTGCACTGGGAGCGTCAGTCTGGATTATGGGCTCAAATCTCTGGAATGGGACTTGAACCGATGACCTTCGGACTCAGAGGCGCGCGTGCTGCCAACTGAACCACTGTTGAAAGGCCCCTAACTTGGCAGTGCTGTGCAAAACCCGGCACAGACTCTATAAACCTGGGATTGGGACCATCCATTGCCATCTGCCTGATTCAATGCAAACCGTAACTAGCCAGGAGTCTGATGTTTTCCCCTCACTGCTAAAAGCCTCAGTGTTCCCTCCCTCCCTCCCATTCCAGCCATTTCCTCCCCACCTCTCATTCCTGCAGCATGTGACCCTCTCACAGTCTGCAAACTGTCTGTGTCCCGTCTACACTCTCTGTCTTTTCCCTGCAAGCCTGCGAATGCTTCGGCCATTCGAACCGGTGCAGTTACCTCGAGCTGCTCACCACCGCCATTTGCGTGAGCTGTAAGCACAACACTAGAGGCCGACACTGCCAGTTATGTCGGCTGGGCTACCACCGAAACCCTTCAGCACAGCTGGACCACCACAACGTTTGCCTAGGTCAGTTCCTGTTACAATCTCTGCTCTCTCCTTCTTTCACCCTTCTGCTTTCAGCCCAAAACAAGATAAAGAAACAAAGAAAATACCTTCGATAGGGCTGAGCAAAGCGCGTCGGAAATCAGCTCCTCTTTCCCCAGTGACCAGCCTCAATCCAACCTTTCCCCAGCGACTAGACCCTGACCCAACCTTTCCCCAGTGACCAGCCTCAATCCAACCTTTCCCCAGTGACTAGACCCCGACCCAACCTTTCCCCAGTGACTAGACCCCAACCCAACCTTTCCCCAGCGACTAGACCCCGACCCAATCTTTCCCCAGTGACCAGCCTCAATCCAACCTTTCCCCAGCGACCAGGCCCCGACCCAATCTTTCCCCAGTGACTAGACCCCAACCCAACCTTTCCCCAGCGACTAGGCCCCGACCCAACCTTTCCCCAGTGACTAGGCCCCAACCCAACCTTTCCCCAGTGTCTAGGCCCCAACCCAACCTTTCCCCAGTGACTAGGCCCCAACCCAACCTTTCCCCAGTGACTAGGCCCCAACCCAACCTTTCCCCAGTGACCAGGCCCCAACCCAACCTTTCCCCAGTGACTAGGCCCCAACCCAACCTTTGCCCAGCGACCAGGCCCCGACCCAACCTTTCTCCAGTAACCAGGCCCCGACCCAACCTTTCTCCAGCGACCAGGCCCCGACCCAACCTTTCCCCAGTGACTAGGCCCCAACCCAACCTTTCCCCAGTGACTCGGCCCTGAACCAACCTTTTCCCAGCAACTCGGCCTCAACCCACCCTTTCCCCAGCAATGAGGCCCTGATCCAACCCATCAATGAGGGTTTGGTGTAGGCTTTCCGTAGCGATGAGGCCTGTCCCAGGCTTTGTTGAGTTATAGCGAAAGCTCTGTGTTTTGACGATATACTCATCGTCTCCCTGTCTCCATTGTTTTTCAGGAATTTGTATGTTGTTTGTACTCTCGGTAAACGACCATCCTGCATTGTAGCAGCGTCGCTTCCCTCTGCTCAATGTTACCCCTCCCCCGCAGTGTCCACCAACAATCCTCTCTCTCCATTTCCTCATCTCCTCCCATTCTCCACACACACAATTACACAGAATGTGCAGCACTGAAACAGGCCATTCGGCTAAACCGCTCCATGCCGGTGTTTATGCTCCACACGAGCCTCCTTCCACACCTCTTCATCTCACCCAATCAGCATATCCTTCTATTCCTTTTGCCCTCATGTGTTTATCTCGCTTCCCCTTAAATGCATCGATACTATTCGCCTCAATCACTCCCTTTGGTAGTGAGTTCCATTCTCTGGATAAAGAAGTTTCTCCTCCATTCCCTATTGGATTTATTCATGACGATCTTATATTTTTGACCCAAGTTTTTGACTCCCTACAAGTGGAATCATCTTCTCTACGTCCACCCTATCAAACCTCTTCACAATTTTAAAGACCTCGATCAGGTCACCCCTCAGTCTTCTCTTTCCCAGCAAAGAGCCCCAGCCTGGTCAGCCTTTCCTGATAGGTACAAAGTCTCAGTTCTGGTATCATCCTTGTAAATCTACTTTGTACCTTCTCCAGTGCCTCTATGTCCTTTTTATAATACGGAGACCAGAACTGTGCACAGTGCTCCAAGTGCGGTCTAACCAAGGTTCGATACAAGTTTAACATCACTTCTGTGCTTGTGCATTCTATCCTCTATTGATGAACCTGGTTTGTTTTTTCTGGCCTTGTTAACCTGCGTTAATTCTGTGCAGTCGCCCCAGGGAGTGGAACACGGGCCGTGTGCAGTCAGTGTGTGGAGGATTGAAGCTGTTTGTAAAGTGTTGGAGACTTGTTTCACCCCCACAGTCTGAGCCTCCCTTGTCCCGGCTCGCACTCATTCCTGTCGCTGAGATTGTGTCGCTGTGTTTATTGGGAACAGCCGTGTGCAGTGTGTGTGTTGTCTTGTTTCTGCAGACTGTGAGTGTCACCCTGATGGCTCGTTCCACCATCGCTGTAATGACACGGGATATTGTGACTGTAAGGAGGGGGCGACAGGGCCCAAGTGTGACAGGTGCCTGCCCGGATACTACTGGCACAGGGGCTGTCGAGGTAAGTAAACATTCCAGCACCAGCCCCTCCCCTCACTCCGCCCCGGCTTCTGGGTGTCAGGGTCAGCAGAGTATCCGATAGCAGAGATACCGTGGGGGGAAACACAGAGGCTTTTAGTGAGTGAATCCCCCTGGACTCTCCCATCACCTGCCACACAATTAGTGGCACAGCTCCTCACAAAGGGAGGCCTGGAGTTCAGTGAGGGCGGGTCATAGAATCAGACAGCACAGAAGGAGGCCATTCGGCCCATCGGGCCTGTGCTGGCTCTTTGAAAGAGCGATCCAATTACTCCCACTCCCTGCTCTTTCCCAATAGACCTGCACATCTTTCCTTTTCAAATATTTATCCAATTCCCTTTTGAAAGTTACGATTGAATCTGCTCTCACCGCCCTTTCAGGCAGCGCATTCCAGATCACAACAACTCGCTGCATAAATAAACTCTTCCCATCTCCCCTCTGGTCCTTTGCCAGTTACCTTCAACCTGTGACCTCTGGTCCCTGACCCTCCTGCTCCTGGAAACATCTTCTACTTATTTACTCGATCAAAAACCTTTCACAATTGTGAACACCACTATTAAATCTCCCTTTAACCTTCTCTGCTCGAAGGAGAAGAATCCCAGCTTTTCCAGTCTCTCCACATAACTGAAGTCCCACATCCCCAGTATCATTCCTGTAAATCTTCTCTGCTCCCTCTCTAAGGCCTTGACATCCTTCCTAATGTGCCCAGAATTAGACAGAATAATTGGACACAGAATTTAATCCTCAGTCTCTGCCTCAATATTTAATCCCATCCTAACTTGCACCAAGTCCCGTTCACCCATCCCCCCTGTGCTCGCTGATCCTCATTGGCTCCCAGTCTGGCAATGCCTCAAATTTAAAATTATCATGTTTGTGTTCAAATCCTTCCATGGCCTCATACCTACCTATCTCTGTAACCTCCCTCCAGCCCTACACCCCTCCCTATCTCTGTAACCCCCTCCAGCCCGACACCCCTCCCTATCTCTGTAACCTGCTCCAGCCCTACACCCCTCCCTATCTCTGTAACCCCCTCCAGCCCGACACCCCTCCCTATCTCTGTAACCTGCTCCAGCCCTACACCCCTCCCTATCTCTGTAACCCCCTCCAGCTCTACACCCCTCCCTATCTCTGTAACCTGCTCCAGCCCTACACCCCTCCCTATCTCTGTAACCTGCTCCAGCCCTACACCCCTCCCTATCTCTGTAACCTGCTCCAGCCCTACACCCCTCCCTATCTCTGTGACACCCTCCAGCCCTACACCCCTCCCTATCTCTGTAACCCCCCCTCCAGCTCTACACCCCTCCCTATCTCTGTAACCTCCTCCAGCCCTACATCCCTCCCTATCTCTGTAACCTCCTCCAGCCCGACACCCCTCCCTATCTCTGTAACCCCCTCCAGCCCTACACCCCTCCCTATCTCTGTAACCCCCTCCAGCTGCATAACCCTCCACGATCTCTGTGCTCCTCCAGTTCTGTCCTCTTGGATATCCCCGACTCTAATCGCTCAACCATTGGGGGCCGTGCCTTCAGCTGCCTGGGCTCGAAGCTCTGGATTTCACTCCCTGAACCTCTCCACCTCTCGCTCCTCCTATAAGACAATCCTTAAACCCTACTTCTTGGGCCAAGCTTTTGGTCCCCTGTCCTAATATCTCCTTTTGTATCTCGGTGTTAAATTTTGTCTGATAACCTGTGAAGCACCTTGGGACGTTTTAGTACATTTAAGATGCTATATAAATGCAAGTTGTTGTAAAAGTGAGAGAGAGTTGTAACAATCTGTAACGTGGGAGAGTTTCTATGACCTGACCTTTCTTTTCTCTGACCTCTTGCAGCGGGCGTGTGTGATAACTTTCTGACGCGGTGTGAGAACGGAGGAGTGTGTGAGGACAATGGGAGGTGTGTGTGCCCCGCTCCCTACACCGGGCTCCTGTGTGAGAAAGGCCAGTGTGGGGAGGAAGTGGGAGGGTGTGTCTCCCAATCCCCGCAGGACCCCACCTTACACCGGGTGCTGCTGTCGCTGACTGCGCTGCTAACCACCGCTAACGGCCGCCCGCCGCTCTGACCGGCTTCCAGCGCCATGGCCGCTCACGGGAAGGTGCGAAGAGCGCAGGAGAATCCAGCGTTTACTGCGTCGCCGGTAAAACACGCTCCCCTCACCCGCTCCCACTCCTGGGAAAGGCAAAGTGGAACCAAGGCCGGAGCCCACCCAGCCCGACTGGATGTGAGAGGCCAGACGGAATGGGCAGTCAGTGGGGACTGGACTCTCGGACTCCCCACGGGGCCCAGGCAGCTGCTAATATTCATTCTGTAATCGCCAGCTGCTCGGCCCATGTCCAGCTTTGGGACAAAGAAAGAAAGAAAGGACTTGCATTTCTACATCGCCTTTCACCCTCTCAGGACGGCCCAAAGCACCTCACAGACAATGAAGGATTTTCTCAACAAACAGCAATGTGATAATGACCAGACAACCTGTTTTCGTGATGTTGGTCAAGGGATAAATATTGGCCAGGACACCGGGGATAATTCCCCCGCTCTTCTTCAAAATCTTGAAATGGGATCTTTTACACCCACCTGAGAGGGCAGACGGAGCCTCGGTTTAATGTTTCATCCTAAAGATGGTACCTCCGATAGTGCAGCACTCACTCACACTTGTTAATGTTTTGTCTATAATGCACTTATAAATGACTCCACAAGGCAATGTGTTGTACTCAAACTGTAGTGACCTTGGTCCTTTATTTGTAACTCCAGAGTCAGGCACAAGCTTGGTGGGCAGCCTTTTATACTGGGCCTTGCACACCTATGCAGGTGACCCTCAGTTCTCCCACCGCAGTGCCCTCTGGTGGACAGCCTCTGCCACAGGAGCAGGAAACCCCGGTCTCCACCAGTTGCACCCTCTGGTGGCGCCAGCATAGTTTATACACAGTATAAACCTTATTGCTGGTACATCAGTTAACAAGTCTCCATCTTATGTAACTATATAGTGACTACACAGAGAGTATATCTATGGTCTGCATATATAACAGTTACACTCCATCACTCTCAGTCCATCCACTCCCTCCTTTCCTCACTCCCTCCCTCACTCCATTTGGCAGTGCAGCACTCCCTCAGTACTTCCCCCTCTGACAGTGCATGGATGAGATGACATCACTCACTCGGTACTGCACTGGGAGTATCTGCCTGGATTATGGGCTCAATTCTTTTGGGGCCAACTTGAACCCACGACCTTCTGACTCAGAGGTGAAGTGCTGCCACTGAACCGCAGCTCATACCTAAAGTTCAACTTTCCTTTAAAAAAAACTCTGAAATTTCTCCGAACCTGTTTCTCATCGACTGTCAGGAAGAAACCTGAGCAAACAATGATATCAACAGACTTCCTCAATGAAATATTTACTGCCTCTGTTGACAGGATGTCGAATGAGAGTTAAAACAAGTTGAAATATACAGGTTGGAAAGATCAATAATTCAAAGATGTGTTTCTTATTTCTGACTGAAGTCAGCTGAAATATAAATCTCAGGCACGGACACACGGGACAGGGAGAGTCTGTGGAAAGTATTTGGGTTTCTGTATGTTCACTTTCCAGCGACCTTTTTATCAGTGTCGATGTTTATTTGTAAACTTCTCACTTCTTCCTCCTTCATTGTTACAACCATTCCATCTTCCCTTTCCCTCCCTCTCACTGCCCAACATTGACTGGATGGGAGGGTGAGCTTGTAACTCCCTCCCAGGTCTCTGACACAGCTGCTGCAACATCTGGGGAAGGGCCTTAGACTCAAACACCAACATCCTTGCAAGAAAGACCTTGCCTTGATATAAATGGTGCTCAGGAGATAGAAAGTCCTTGAATATAGAAATATTTCTCGAACCTCCAATTGGGATTTAAACTAATGGAGGGTGGATGGGAGATTTCAGGAAAGAGTAAATTTAAAAGCAGCAAGAGAAATGTCAAGGCACTGGAGCAGAATAGAGTTTTGGGTAAAAATAAGCAGACTGGGTCAGGAAGAGACGGAGAAAGTAACAAAGTTAATAAGGCATCAGTGACTTAAGGTGACATCAGGGAAGAATATAAATAAGTCAAAGCTAAAGGCACTATATCTGAATGCGTGAAGCATTCACCATAAAATAGATGAATTAATAGCGCAGATAGAAATTAATAGTTTTGAACTAATAGCCATTCCAGAGACGTGGTTGCAAAGTGGCGAAGGTTGGGAACTAAATATTACAGGATACTTACCTTTTAAAAGAGATAGGCAACATGGAAAAGGTGGAGGGGTAGCCCTGATAATAAAGGATGGGATAAAGACAGTCGAGAGAAAGGACCTTAGCTCCGAAAATCCAGAAATAGAATCAGTTTGATTGGAGCTAAGAAATAGCATGGGGCTGAAAACTTTGGTGGGAGTTGTTTTTTGGCCCCCGAACAGGAGTTGTAATGTAGGGCAGAGTATAAATCATGAGAATTTGGAAGCACATGTAATAAGGGTAATACAGTAATCATGGGGAACTTTAATCTACATATAGACTGGGCAAACCAAATTTTCAGTAATAGTGTAGAGGACAAATTCATGGAATGTATACAAAATATGTTGAGGAACCTACTGGAGAACAGGCTATTTTAGATCTAGTATTGTGCAATGAGGAAAGGTTCATTAATAAGCTGTAGTAAAGGGGCCTTTAGGGAAGAGTGACCCTAATATGATAGAATTTTACCTAAGTTTGAAAGTGATTTAGTTAAATCCGAAACTAGGGTCTTAAATCTAAATAAAGCAAACTACGCAGGTATGTGGGGTGAATTGGCTAAGTTGGAAATTACATTAAAAGGTATGATGGTGGACAGGCAATGGATAGCATTTAAAGAATTAATACATAATTTATAACAAAAATACATTCCTTTAAGGTACCAAAACCCCACAGGAAATATGGTTCAACCGTGGCTAATGAGAATAGTAAAAATAGTATTAGATCAAAGGAAGAGGCTTATAATGTTGCCATAAAAAGTAGCAAGCCAGAGGATTGGGAGGATTTTAGAATTCAGCAAAGGAGGACCAAGAAATTGATAAAGAAAGAGAAATTAGAATATGAGAGTACAAACAGACTAAAAGCTTCTATAGATATGTAAAATGGTATAGGTATAGAAACAGGAAAAAATTAGTGAAAGTAAATGTGACTCTCTGACAGGCTGAAATAGGAGATATTATAATGTGGAATATGGAAATAGCAGAGAAATTAAACAGATATTTTGTGTTTGTCTGTCTTCACCGAAGAAGACGCAAACAACTTAGCAGAAATAGTAGAGAATGAGGAACTGAAAGAAATTAATATTAGTCAAAAAATGGTACTGGAGAAATTAATGGCACTGAAAGCCTATAAATCCCCTGGACCTGATGGCCTACATCCTTGGGTTTTGAAAGAGGTGGCTATAGAAATAGTGGATGCATTGGTTATCATCTTCCAAAATTCTATAGATTATAGGATGGTTCCCGCAGATTGGAAGATAGCAAATGTAACCCCACTATTTAAGAAAGGAGGGAGAGAGAAAACTGGGAACTACAGTCCAGTTAGCCTGGCATCAGTTGCAGGGAGAATTCTAGAATCTATTATTAAGGGCACATAGAAAATAATAATAAGATTGGATTTATGAAAGGGCAATCTGTCTGTCTGTACAATACAAGGGACATAGGTTGAGAATACTAATCCTCAAATAATTAAATCTTGTTCACTCTTGTTAACTATCTATCATTTCTTGCAAATTAACGTAATTCCTTATGAAAATGACTGATCCAATCCCCCTCCAATATCTAATCCTTTCTGATATCACCATTATAAAAACCTGATCCTCTTTCCACAAATATGAAATCTCAGTAATAGGTTCAGTCTCGAAGACCGCAATCTTTACTCTTTTGTCTCCTGTCTGAGCTCAGATGCTGCAATGTGGTTTCTGTTTCATTTCTCCTGGTATTTGTCAAAGAAAGATTTCTCCCCTCACTAAACTAATGATGTGCCTGAGATCAGACAGCTCCAGCATTCAAACCCAGCGACCTTTCCCCCATATCCACCTCACATCACAGCGGCTCCCACACTTTCTCATTTTACTCCTTGGGTTTTGCAGCTTGTGACCTCCTTCCACCAATCTCCCGTCATTAGAAAATGGTTACATTGATTTCTGTAACTGCAGGGAGCAGAGTTCAGGATTCCGCCACTCTCTAAATGTAAAAAGAAATCAGATTCTAATCGTGGGTTCAGTATCCAGGGTCAGTGTGAGCAAAGTATAAATCAGGACATTGCTGGCACAGGATAATAAGCAGCAATCATCCAAATCCCAACCCCAACCAGACCTCAAACCCCAATAATAATATAATATAATCCCTGAAAAGTCCACACCCATTAGTTCAAGGGTCAATCTGATGGTCACCACTTGGTCCAAGGGTCAGTCTGAGGTCACATTCGGTCCAAGGGTCAGTCTGACAGACACCACTCGGTCCAGGGATCAAGGGTCAGTCTGATGGACATCACTTGGCTCAGGGGTCAAGGGTCTGTGATGGACCCCAGGGTCAATCAAGTTGATTGGACCGGGAATTGTTGAAAGGAAAGTTGTTGTTGTATCACAGTTTAATAACGGGAGTGAAATAAAATTGAAATCCAGAGACTAGAAGCAGGATGAGAATCTCAATACCCCATCAGATTGCAAACACTGAAATCTCTGATCCTTTGTGTGTAGGAAGCACTTTATAGAATAATCCCAGGGTTTACAGAAATTAAACGGACATGATCCCAGCCCGGCTACATTTCTTTCTTCAATCTCCACACTGACCTCGTTTCCTCATTCGATGCATCAGCGAAAAAACAATTTCAACCAACAGCTCAGTGTCAGGCGTAGCTCAGTGGGCAGCACTCTCGCCTCTGGGTCAGAAGGTCGTGGGTTCAAATCTCACTCCAGAGACTCAAGCACAGAATCCAGGCTGACACTCCCAGTGCAGTACTGAGGGAGCGCTGCACTGTTGGAGGGTCAATACTGAGGGAGTGCTGCAGTGTCGGAGGCACAGTACTGAGGGAGTTTTGCATGGTTTATATCGCTCATTATACAGCACAGTGTGTGGGATATGCTGTAATTGGGAATAATTGTCTAGTACTTGGGATAATATAAATAAAAGATTTGTCATGGAATTCTGGGAAACAGTGAGGATTATCCGATGGTTAATGATTGTAATAAATCGAGGCCAACACACACTATAACTGAACGTTACTGCTGGAAATTCTCGATCTGCACCAGGCCATTACTGCGAGAGATGGGACTAGACCACTCAGTGAGAGCATTGAGCGAGACTTAACCTTGTCTTAATCCAGTAATTCTCTGTAATTTTATTGCCTGTGTAATGTTACTGATGTTCTCAGTATTGATATTGTGTTAACACAATCTGTAAGGGTTATGGGTCAGGTTATTGATACTATTAGCGCTCCCAGTAATACCAGGAGATCTGAGTATCAATATAATCACAGGAAGAGTCACAGAGAGCCCGCCCTCAACACACTGCCTCAATCCACGAGGCCAGGAGGCACTCACTGATTCCTGGAGAGTTTGGGCTCAATTCAGGCCATCGTTAATTAACTCTGCGCTCTCTCACAATTAATTCTTCATTCATCACTATGGTAACAGTATCATGGGATGTATCAGAGGGGTACGGTTGGTGTAGTGGCCATCCTATAACATCATCAATTTGCATTTATATAGCACCTTTAATGTAGTAAAACGTCTCAAGGCACTTCACAGGAGCGTAAATCTGACAAAATATGACACCGAGCCACATAACGATATATTAGGGCAGGTGACCAAAAGCTTGGTCAAAGAGGTAGGTTTTAAGGAGCATCTTAAAGGAGGAGAGAGATAGAGAGATGGATTGGTTTCGGGAGGGAATTCCAGAGCTTAGGGCCCAGGCAGCTGAAGGCACGACCACCAATGGCAGGGTGATATAATTTAGAGATTCACAAGAGGCCAGAATTGGAGGAACACAGAGAGCTCAGAGGATTGGAGGGTGGGAGGAGCTAACAGAAATAGGGAGGGGCAATGCCATGGAGGGATGTGAAAATAAGGATGAGAAGTTAACATTGAGGTGTTGCCAATGTAAGTCAGCGAGCACAGGGGTGATGGATGAACGGGACTTGGTGCGAGTTAGGACTCGGGCAGCAGAGTTTTTGATGAGCTGTAGTTTACGGAGGGTGAAAGATGGAAGGCCGACCAGGGGAGCTTTGGAATAGTGGAGTCCAGAGATAACAAAGGCAAGGATGAGGGTTTCAGCAGCAGATGAGCTGAGTCAGGTGCGGAGACGGGTGATGTTACGGGGATGGATATAGACGGTCTTGGTGGGAAGGATTTGGGGTGGGAAGCTCAGCTCACGGTTAAACAGGATTCCAAGGGTGTGGACAGTCTGGTTCAGCCTCAGACAGTGGTCAGCGATGGGGTCGGTGGTCAGGGAATTGAGTTTGTGGTGGGGACTGAAGACAATGGCTCTGGGCTTCTCAATATGTAAAGGTCTTGTTTCAGTGTAAATTCTGTTCTCCAACAACGGACCTGGTGCTGGGATATTTACCACTCACACAAAATAACAATCGGAAAAATCCCAATGGATATTCAACAGAAATTATCCTTCACAAACCTTGTGAATATTTGCCGGTACTCTGCCAGTTTCTGAGCTAGACCTTTAACTCTTTCCCAGTTCACAGTGGGAATCCCGAGACAGACGGTCCCTGGGCTGTGAGTCTGTTCCAGCAAATTATCACATTGTTCACAATAATGATCCATGTACATCCCAACCTTGTTTCTGAAATGAACAAATGTGTGAAGCACAAAAAACAAAAGTAATATGTCCTTACTATACAGTATAAATGCACATGAGGCCCATACTTGAGAGAAGGTCACTCTGTGAACAGTAACTTTTATTAGCCAGCACTGACGTGATGAAGGTGGGTGGAGCTTCCCCTTTTGTACCTGAAAGTCCAGGTTAGGAGTGTTTCCCACAGGTTCACCACCTAGTGGTCAATGTTCTCACGGTGTACAACTTGGGTCAGTTTATCCATGGGTTACAATGGCAGTTGAATACATGACATCACCTCCCCCAAAGTCTTATTGGGATCACAGGTTAAGTCTCTCTTGTGGTTTATGCTCCCTTGCAGAGCACCTGAGTTGGGGCTCTGGTTGTTGGGCGCTGAACTGAGTGTCTGCTGTTTGTGGTGCCTCAGCCTGTTCAGTCACCGGTGGTGGAGTGAAGTCTACATCGTGTTCTTCCTCTGCTTCTTCTTTGGTATTGCTGAACCTCCTTTTTGTTTGATCCACGTGTTTGCGGCAGATTTGTCCATTGGTAAGTTTAATTACTAGATTCCTATTCCCCTCTTTGGCAATCACAGTGCCTGTGAGCCATTTGGGCCCTGCAGCGTAGTTGAGGAGAAAGACAGGGTCATTGACATCAATACATCGCACCCGTGCATCCTGTCATGGTAGTCACATTGTGGCTGGTGCCTGCTCTCAACAATTTCTTTCATGCTGGTGTGTATAAGGGATAACCCGGTTTTGAGTATCCTTTTCATTAGCAGCTCTGCGGGTGGAACCCCTGTGAGCGAGTGTGGTCGGGATCTATTGGCCAACAGGAGGCGTGATAAGCGGCTTTGTAGGGAACCCACTTGGATTCTGAGCATCCCCGTTTGATTATCTACTGCTCATTCCGCCTGGCCTTTGAGGCCAGCTTGAACAGTGCCGTTCTGACATGGTTGATACCATTGCCTGCCATGAAGTCCTGGAATTCAATGCTTGTAAAGCACGGGCCATTGTCACTGACCAAGACGTCCAGTAGACCATGGGCGGTAAACGTTACCCGTAGACTTTTTACCGTGGCAGAAGATGTGCTTGAATTGAGAATGTCACACTTGATCCATTTGGAGTAGGCGTCTACTACAACCAAAAACATTTTTTCATGAAAGAACCTGCATAGTCCACATGGATGCGTGACCATGGCTTGACGGGCCAGGACCAGGGGCTAAGGGGGGCTTCCCTGGGCGCATTGCCCAGCTGGGCACACGTGTTGCACCTGCGAACACAAAGTTCCACGTCTGCATCTATCCCTGGCCACCAAACGTGTGACTTGGCAATTGCCATCATCATGACAATGCCCGGGTGCCCATTGTGGAGTTCTCTGATGAACACCTCTCTGCCCATCTGGGGCATGACTACTCAGTTTTCCCATAGTAGGCAATCGGCCTGAATCGAGAGTTCATCCTTGTGCCTGTGAAATGGTTTAAATTCCTCAGGGCATGCTCCGTACGTGGCTGCCCAGTCCCCATTGAGGACACATTTCTTGACTAAAGATAGTAGCGGGTCTCTATTTATCCAGACTTTGATCTGACGGGCTGTCACGGGTGAGCCTTCGCTTTCAAAAGCTTCAACAGCCATGACCATCTCAGCAGCATGCTCAGTTGGTGGCTAGTGGGAGCCTGCTGAGTGCACCGGCGCAGATTTCTGTGCCGAATGGTATAGTCATAGGCGGCTACCGTGAGTGCCCACCTCTGTATGCGGGCCGATGCATTAGCATTTATGGCCTTGTTGTTGGCCAAAAGGGACGTGAGGAGTTTGTGATCTGTTTCCAGCTCAAATTTCCTGCCAAACAGGTAATGGTGCATTTTTTTTTTTACTGCATATATACATGCAAGCGCTACCTTTTCTACCATCCCGTAGCCCCTTTCTGCCTGGGACAGACTTCTGGAGGCATAAGCTACTGGCTGTAACTGACCCTTGGCATTAACATGCTGCAACACACATCCGACCCCATAGGACGACGCATCGCACGTTAAAACAAGTTTCTTACATGGATCATATAGCGTTAACAGATTGTTGGAACATAATAAATTGCGTACTCTATCAAAAGCCCTTTCCTGGCTATCCCCCCAGACCCAATCGCGACCTTTGCATAGGAGCACGTGAAGCGGCTCTAAAAGCGTGTTCAATTTGGGAAGAAAGTTACCAAAATAGTTCAGGAACCCCAGGAATGAACGCAGCTCCGTCTTGTTGCAGGGTCTAGGTGCTCTCTGGATCACTTCCATTTTGGACGCAGTAGATCTGATCCCATCTGCTGCTACCCTCACCCCCAGGAATTCTAACTCTGGAGCTAGGAAGACACACTTCGCCTTTTTCAGTCGCAGCCCTACCCGGTCCAGTCTGTGCAGCACCTCCTCCAGGTTGTGGAGGTGTTCTTCAGTGTTGCAACCTGTGATGAGGATGTCGTCTTGAAAATCCACCGTCCTTGGAATTGACTTGAGGAGGCTTTCCCTATTTCGCTGATAGATCGCGGCGGCCGAACGAATCCCGAACGGACATCTGTTGTACTCAAACAACCCCTTGTGTGTCATGATGGTGGTCAGCTTCTTTGACTCACTCGCCAGCTCCTGGGTCATGTAAGCTGAGGTCAGGTCCAATTTTGAAAAAAATTTGCCACCGGATAGCGTCGCAAAGAGGTCCTCCACTCTCGGTAGCAGGTACTGGTCTCGGAGTGACACACGATTGATGGTGGCCTTGTAATCACCACATATCCTGACCGACCCATCCGCCTTGAGCACCGGCACAATCGGGCTTGCCCAGTCACTGAATTCGACTGGTGAGATGATGCCTTCCCTCAACAGGCGGTCCAATTCGCCTTCTATCTTTTCCCGCGTCATGTACGGCACTGCTCTGGCCTTGTGGTGTACTGGCATGGCATCCGGGTTTATGTGAATCACTACCTTTGTCCCCATGAAAGTGCCAATGCCGGGTTGAAAGAATGAGTTAAATTTGTCCAGGATCTGTGAGCATGATACTCACTGCACAGAAGAAATTGCATTGACATCGCCCCATTTCCAGTTCATGACAGCAAGCCAACTCCTCCCTTGTAGTGCGGGACCGTCCCCGGGGACAATCCAGAGTGGCAATCTGTTCTCCGAACCTTTGTAGGTGATGACTACCGTGGCGCTGCCTAGCACCGGAATCATCTCCTTTGTATATGTCCGTATCTGTGCGTCAATGGGCAATAATTTTGGCCTCCTGGCGTTGGACAACCAAAACTTGTCGAACTGTTTGATACTCATCAGGGACTGGCTGGCCCCTGTGTCTAGCTCCATTGATACTGGTATGACATTGAAGAGCACTTTCATCATTATCGGTAGCGTCCTGGTGTATGAACTGTATATGTGCTACACATGAACTCGCTGAACTTCAGCTTCCAGCGATTTCCCCCAGTGTTCATCTGGCCTCATCGGGCTTACATCGGGCCCATCCACCTTGTACTTCAACCTGGCTACAGGCTTCGTGCACATACGTACCAAGTGACCAGAGATGTTGCCGTTTCTGCAGGTATATTGCTGATACCTGCAAGCTCTGGCTGTGTGTTTGCCTCCACCCTCCATGAGCCGTTGTTGGAAACAAAAGATCCATTACCAGTCGATCGTCTCTGACTGTCTCTGTAACTGTTCTTAAGCACACCATTGACAGGTGTTAATGGCCCCATTCGTGGCCGCATTGTCCCTTGCGATGGCATGAATCGCTGTTCAGCTAGCCATTGTCTCTGTTGAATTCCCCCTTTGGATTCGCCTACATGCTGGGGCATGTCTGATTACCACTGCCTGCCTGGAGAACTGTGTCCCATGTTAACAATGTTGACTCCCTATCCATTTGCTGCATTTAAACCAAGATTTTTGTCAAACATCATTCTGGTCTCTTCCTCCCCTGAGATAAATGTCTGGGCTATCAGAGCCACCGCTTCCAAGGTCAAGTCTTTGGTCTCAATCAGTTTCCTGAAAACCCCAGCGTGCCCGATGCCTTCAATAAAAACGTCTCGCAGCATTGCCGCTCTGCATGCATCTGTGAACTTACATAGGCTCGCCAGTCGCCGGAGGTCTGCCATGAAGTCTGGAACGATTTGCCCTTCTCGCTGCCAGTGCGTGTAAACCCGATATCTTGCCATGTGCATGCTGCTTGCCGGTTTAAAGTGTTCCCTGATCAACTTACTGAGCTCTTCAAAAGTTTTGACTGCCGGCTTCTCTGGCGCTAGAAGGTCCTTCATCAGGGAGTACGTCCCGGATCCACAAACTGTCAGGAGATGAGTCCAGTGTTTGTCGGCCGAATCCTTCCCAACCATTCCTTGGTGACGAAACTTTGCTGGAGTCTCTCAATAGAATCGTCCCAATCATCACCAACACAGTACCTCTGGTCTGTGCTGCTAGTGGCCATGCTCACGTGGTTTAAATCCCAGTTTCTCGTCGCCAATAATATGTCCTTACTATACAGTATAAATGCACACGAGGCCCATACTTGAGAGAAGGTCACTCTGTGACCAGTAACCTTTATTAGCCAGCACTGAAGAGATGAAGGTGGGTGGAGCTTCTCCTTTTGAACCTGCAAGAACAGGTTAGGAGTGTCTCCCACAGGTTCACCACCTAGTGGTCAATGTTCTCACAGTGTACAACCTGGGTCAGTTTATACATGGGTTACAATGGCAGTTGAATACATGACAAAAAGGATCATCAGGAGAAAAAGCAATCTTATTTCAAGTAAAGCTGGTCATTGATAATGGGAATGGTTGGAATGTCTCCCAGGCTGGTTGTCCCCTCTCAGAATCTGGGTCCTGTTCATGGTTATGGTTACACAGGGAGGGGCAGTGGGCCCAGACACTTCCTTTGGGATTCTGGGGGAGAGATTTTCTGGAAGGAGGATGTGGTAGAATCAATTAGAAATGGGATTGGCACCAACACTCTGAGCCATGACTCTCCCTCTGGGAATGAGCAGTGAAGTTTAAAGCTTGGGGAGGAGGGCTGATGGGAGCCAATTGAGGACTGAATCTCCGTCTTTAAAGAGTCTCGGGAGAGACAGTCTGAAGATGAAGTTATAAAGCACAGAATAGGGAGAGATTCCTCGGAGGAGCAGTTTCAGTTGAATGAGACTCTGACAGAGATCCTGGAGTAATATGGGAGTAAAGGCCGATGTAAAACAGGACACAGGGACAGGCTCCCAGTGCAGGCACAGTGTGGGAATACTGGAGACAAATATGGGAGTAAAGGCCAATGTAAAACAGGACACAGGGTCAGGCTCCCAGTGCAGGCACAGTGTGGGAACACTGGAGTAATATGGGAGTAAAGGCCGATGTAAAACAGGATACAGGGACAGGCTCCCAGTGCAGGTACAGTGTGGGAACACTGGAGTAATATGGGAGTAAAGGCCGATGTAAAACAGGACACAAGGACAGGCTCCCAGTGCAGGCACAGTGTGAGAACACTGGAGCCTTGTCTCAATTTAAAGGGTTGGGATTTACTGGCGACCAGAATCTACCTGCTCTAGGATTCCAATCCCAAGGAGATTGGGAAGAAGTGAGAAGAATTATATTTTTAAATGAACTTAAAACTTGTGACAGAGATTTGCAAAATTCACAGGAGGATATGTCACAGTCATCAGGAACCGCTGCACTATTAGAGGGGCCATACTGAGGGAGTGCTGCACTGTCAGAAGAGCAGTACTGAGCGAGTGCTGCACAATCGGAGGGGCAGTACTGAGGGAGCACTGCACTGTCAGAGGGACAGTACTGAGGGAGTGCTGCACTGTCGGAGGGGCAGTACTGAGGGTGCGCTGCACTGTTGGAGGGGCAATACTGAGGGAGCGCTGCACTGTCAGAGGGGCAGTACTGAGGGAGTGCTGCACTGTCAGGGGGACAGTACTGAGGGAGCTGTTAGGGACGGTGTTGCAGGATTTTGACCCAGCGACGATGAAGGAATGGCCGATATATTTCCAAGTCAGGATGATGTATGTGACTCAAAGGAGAACTTGCAGGTGGTGATGTCCCATGGGCCCGCTGCCCTTGTCCTTCTAGATGGTGGAGTTGGTGGGTTGGGAGGTCCTGTTGAAGAAACCTTGGCGAGTTGCTGCAGTGCATCCTGTGGATGGTACACACTGCAGCCACGGTGCGGTGCGGGTGGAGGGAGTGGGTTTGGGAGGTGCTGTTGAAGAAGCCTTGGCGAGTTGCTGCAGACACTAAGGTAGAGAAGAGCAGCAGTGAGGAGCCGGCTGCAGGGAGATCGGGGGTTAAATACGTTCACCCCCATTTCTGGTCATGATGCGATCTACTGCTCCCGCTGTATCCGCCCCTCCAGTGAAATGAAATGCCCGTGTTCACCAGCTGATATATCACAGCTCCCACACACTTCAATGTTATTAGATTGTTTCATCTGAGACCCGCTGAGCCTCAATAATCTGTTTAAAGATTCTGGTTAAACGCATCAACACTGAACATCTGAACATTGTCTTTAAGTGCGATCTTTCACAAAGATTTCTGCCTCTGGCAGCGAATGAAAGCTGACCTCCCAAACAGCCCATAGTCCGGGGGCTCCGCTCTCTCGTTTTGATGCTCAGTTCTGATTCTGGGCCACATTTGAATAATAGTGATCTGTTCATCGCTCTAATTAATGTCTCATTATGTTAACCCGGGTCCCACAGTCCATGGGATTTAGTGCAACACTCGCTCATATCTCCGATCCTCAAACACAGCTCAGTGTGTGAACGGGAACATCTGAGAGAACATTTAACTGCACAGAAATCCAACCCCCTATTACTGCCTCCTTCTGGCCTTCTCCCTCCGCCTGATATTTCTGGTGATCAATCGATGTGATTAACACCAGGGCAGGTCAGGAGACTAAGGACACAATTGGGGCCAACAATCTATCAATCAGCCTCGCTAATTGATATCAAACGGCTCACTGTTAGAATAGAATAGAAGAGAATAGTAAAAATATTGATATATCACTCCCCCTCCCCACCTCAGAGTAAACACACTGACATATCACTCCCCCTCCGCACATCAGAGTACAAACATTGATATATCGGATCTCACAGCTCTCTGTATAATTATTACCTCAGGGGTATAATCAAGCCTGAAGGCTCTGTGCCTCAATGCGAGGAGTATTCGGAATAAAGTGGATGAATTAACTGCGTAGATAGCAGTTAACGGATATGATGTGATTGGCATCACAGAGACATGGCTTCAGGGAGACCAAGGCTGGGAACTCAACATCCAAGGGGAGTCAGCATTTAGGAAGGACAGACAGAAAGGAAAAGGAGGCAGGGTGGTGTTGCTGGTTAGAGATGAAATCAGTGCAATTGTAAGGAAGGACATTAGCCTGGATGATGTGGAATCGGTATGGGTGGAGCTACTTAATTCCAAAGGGCAGAAAACGCTAGTGGGAGTTGTGTACAGACCACCAAATAGTAGTAGTGAGGTCGGGGACAGCATCTAACATGAAATAAGGGATGTGTGCAATAAAGGTACAGCAGTAATAATGGGCGACTTTAATCTTCACATTGATTGGGCTAACCTTACTGGTAGCAATGCGGTGGAGGAGGATTTCCTGGAGTGTATTCGGGATGGTTTTCTAGACCAATACATAGAGGAACCAACCAGAGAGCTGGCCATCCTTGACTGGGTGATGTGTAATGAGAAGGGACTAATTAGCAATCTTGTTGTGTGAGGCCCCTTGGGGAAAAGTGACCATAACATGGTAGAATTCCTTATTAAGATGGAGAGTGACAAAGTTAATTCAGAAACTAGGGTCCTGAACTTAAGGAAAGGTAACTTCGACGGTATGAGGCGTGAATTGGTTAGAATAGACTGGCAAATGATACTCAAAGGGTTGACGGTGGATAAGCAATGGCAAACATTTAAAGATCACATGGATGAACTTCAGCAAATGTGCATCCCTGTCTGGAGTAAAAATAAAACTGGGAAGGTGGCTCAACCATGGCTAACAAAGGAAATTAAGGATAGTGTTAAAGCCAAGGAAGAGGCATATAAATTGGCTAGAAAAAGCAACAAACCTGAGGACTGGGAGAAATTTAGGATTCAACAGAGGAGGACGAAGGGTTTAATTAAGAGGAGGAAAATAGAGTATGAGACGGGGCTTGCAGGAAATATAAAAACTGACTGCAAAAGCTTTTATAAATATGTGAAGAGAAAAAGATTAGTAAAGACAAACGTAGGTCCCTTGCAGTCGGACTCAGGTGAATTTATAATGGGGAACAAAGAAATGGCAGAACAATTGAACAAATACTTTGGTTCTGTCTTCACGAAGGAAGATACAAATAACCTTCTGAAGGTATTAGTTGACAGTGGGTCTCGTGAGAAGGAGGAACTGAAGGATATCCTTATTAGGCGGGAAATTGTGTTCGGGAAATTGATGGGATTGAAGGCCGATAAATCCCCGGGGCCTGATAGCACAAGGAAGTGGCCCTAGAAATAGTGGATGCATTGGTGATCATTTTCCAACAGTCTATCGACTCTGGATCAGTTCCCATGGACTGGAGGGTAGCTAATGTAACACCACTTTTTTAAAAAGGAGGGAGAGATAAAACGGGTAATTATAGACCGGTTAGCCTGACATCGGTAGGGGGAAAAAGTTGGAATCGATCATGAAGGATGAAATAGCAGCGCATTTGGAAAGCGGTGACAGGATCGGACCAAGTCAGTGTGGATTTATGAAAGGGAAATCATGCTTGACGAATCTTCTGAAATTTTTTGAGAATGTAACTAGCAGAGTGGACAAGGGAGAACCAGTGGATGTGATGTATTTGGATTTTCAGAAGGCTTTTGACAAGGTCCCGCACAAGACATTGTTGTGCAAAATCAAAGCACATGGTATTGGGGGTAATATACGTGGATAGGGAACTGGTTGGCAGACAGGAAGCAGAGAGTCGGGATAAACGGGTCCTTTTCAGAATGGCAGGCAGTGACTAGTGGAGTGCCGCAGAGCTCAGTGCTGGGACCCCAGCTCTTTACAATATACATTAACGATTTGGATGAAGGGATAGAGTGTAATATCTCCAAGTTTGCAGATGACACTAAACTGGGTGGTGGTGTGAGCTGTGAGGAGGACGCTAAGAGGCTGCAGGGTGACTTGGACAGGTTTGGTGAGTGGGTAAATGCATGGAAGATGCAGTATAATGTGGATAATTGTGAGGTTATCCATTTTGGGGGAAAATACACAAAGGCAGAATATTATCTGAATGGCGGCAGACTAGGAAAAGGGGAGGTGCAACAAGACCGAGGTGTCATGGTTCATCAATCACTGCAGGTACAGCAGGCGGTAAAGAAGGCAAATGGTATGTTGGCCTTCATAGCTAGGAAATTTGAATATAGAAATAGGGAGGTCTTACTGCAGTTGTACGGGGCCTTAGTGAGGCCTCACCTGGAATATTGTGTTCAGTTTTGGTCTCCTAGTCTGAGGAAAGACGTTCTTGCTATTGAGGGAGTGCAGCGAAGGTTCACCAGACTGATTCCAGGGATGGCTGGACTGCCATATGAGGAGAGACTGGATCAACTGGGCCTTTATTCACTGGAGTTGAGAAGGATGTGAGGGGATCTCATAGAAACGTATAAGATTCTGACGGGACTGGACAGGTTAGGTGCGGGAAGAATTTTCCCGATGTTGGAGAAGTCCAGAACCAGGGGACATAGTCTTACGATAAGGGGTAGGCCATTTAGGACTGAGATTAGGAGAAACTTCTTCACTCAGAGAGTTGTTAACCTGTGGAATTCCCTGCCGCAGAGTGTTGTTGATGCCAGTTGGCTGGATATATTCAAGAGGGAGTTAGATATGGCTCTTGCGGTTAAGGGGATCAAGGGGTATGGAGAGAAAGCAGGAATGGGGTACTGAAGGAATGATCAGTCATGATCTTATTGAATGGTGGTGCAGGCTTGAAGGGCTGAATGGCCTACTCCTGCACCTATTTTCCATGTTTCTATGTTTCTATGCCACGACATAGCTATTTGTACTACAAAATGCTCTGATTGGCTCTCCTTGATCACATGGCCTGATTGTTGATTGGTCCCCTTGCAGTGTAAGACACACCCAGACGTTTCTCTGTAATGTGTAATTGGAACTGCCCAGCCCAAGTTCTGAGTGAATTTGAAAAATGTAATTCAAACCATTCTGACTTCAGAGCCCAGACAGGATAAAGCTCCCCATCCCAGCCCAAATTCCCGCTCCATCCAAGCCCAAGTTCCTGCCCCATCCTAGCCCAAGTTTCCGCTCCATCCCAGTCCAATTTCCTGCCCCATCCCAGCCCAAGGTCCTTCCCCATCCCAGCCCAAGTTCCTGCCCCATCCCCACCATAGATGGGGCATTGTGTGTATGTAGTATATAACCATCATGCAACAGTAACCTTCATGTAACTGGACACTTTATGCAACTCCTCTACACTGTACTTATACCCTAGAAATGCACACCCTGACCACAGGGGGTGAACTTGTGGGAGACACTCCTCATCTGGGTTTCCAGGTATAAAAGGGGAGGTCCCACCCAGGTTTAAAACTCCTTGGTCCTGGGAATAAAGATTAAGGTCACGCAGTGACTGTGTCTGCAGTACATGCCTCGTGTGATTTTGTAGCAAGGTGCAGGGACACCACATTGGGCAACGAGAAACGGGAATCACCGAACCACGAGGATGACCACTGATAGCACAGGAACATTACTGTGTAGCTGAGGACTGGGACGACTTCATGGAGAGACTCCAGCAGAGCATTGTCACGAAGGACTGGCTGGGAGCGGCAGTGGTTGACAAGCGGAGGGCGCATCTACTGACCAGCTGCGGACCACAGACGTATGTGCTGATGAAAGACCTGCTCGCACCCCAAAAGCCAGCGGACAAGTCCTTCAAAGAGCTCAGCCAGCTGATCAGTGAGCATCTCAAGCCGGCGAGTAGCATACACATGGCCCGGGACCGGTTGTACACACACCGGCGTCGGGAAGGGCAAAACATCTCGGACTTTGTTGCGGACCTGCGACGCTTGGCCTGTCTCTGTAAGTCCACAGATGCTTGCAGAGGGGAGGTGTTAAGGGATTTCTTCATTGAGGGCATTAATCATGCCGGGATTTTCGGGAAGCTCATAAATACCAAGGACTTGACTTTAGAATGGACCGCGTTGATAGCTCAGTCCTTCATGGCAGGGGAAGAGGAGACCAAGCTAATTTACGCGCGCAGCCCTGGTCCCAACGTGGCAACGGACCAGGGAGTTAACATGGTGAATGCGGCTCGGGACCCCGCAGGCAGGCAAGGGCATTTTGAAACCGCCCAGGCAGCAACAGGCTCTAGGGTGGGCCCGCAACAGGGACAATGGAAAGGGGATCAGAAATTCACGCCATCTCGAGGAACAATGCGTCCCGCGATGGGACCATTAACACCCACCATCAGAGTGCTTAGAAACAACCAAATGGGCAATCAGAGAGGAATGCCTAGTAACAGTCCTTTTGTTAACAACAATCTCAGCTCATGCTAGAGGTGCGGGGGTAGACATACTGCGAAAAGCTGCAGGTTTCAGCAATATACCTGTAGGATTTGTAATGTCAGTGGACACTTGGCCAGGATGTGCAAAAAGGCTGTAGCGAGGCTAATCTGTGAGACAGAGGAACCAGATGAGGGGTCTGCAATGCAAATGATGCCTGGGGAAAAACCATCGATGCTGAAGTTCAGCGGGTTCATGTGACTGACATCCACAGCCCATACATTAAAACGCCACCCATGATGATTAAAGTTTTATTGAATGACATTCCGGTTCACATGGAGCTGGATACTGGAGCTAGCCAGTCACTTATCAGCGCCCAACAATTTGAGAGACTATGGCCACACAGAGCTAGCAGGCCCAAACTGGAACGCATTGACACGCAGCTACGGACGTACACCAAAGAGATCATCCAAGTGCTAGGCAGTGCAAACTTGGTGTCAACACATAATGGATCACAGAACCGGCTGCCATTCTGGATCATCCCGGGAAATGGCCCCGCGTTTTTGTGGAGGAGTTGGCTAGCTGAGATGAATTGGAAATGGGGGGATGTGCTCGCCATTTCATCTGTGGAGCGAAGTTCATGCGCACAGGTCCTTCAAAAATTCAGGTCACTGTTTCAACCCGGTGTCGGAACTTTGAAGGGCACCAAAGTAGTGATACATATCACCCCGGACGCCAGACCAGTGCACCACAAAGCCAGAGCGGTGCCGTATGTGATGCAGGAGAAAATTGAAAGTGAATTGGACAGGCTGCTCAGAGAGGGCATAATTTCGCCCGTGGAATTCAGTGACTGGGCAAGCCCCATTGTTCCTGTCCTTAAAGCAGATGGCTTGGTCAGGATTTGTGGCGACTACAAAGCCACCATCAACCAAGTGCCGCTGCAAGACCAATACCCGCTCCCGAGAGCGGAGGACCTTTTTGCCACGCTGGCAGGTGGCAAGCTGTTCATGAAGTTGGATCTCACTTCGGCCTACATGACTCAGGAACTGGCTGAAGAATCCAAGCTTCTGACCACCATCATGACGCACAAGGGATTATTTATCTACAACAGGTGTCCGTTTGGCTTTCGTTCGGCAGCAGCTATCTTTCAAAGAAACATGGAAAGCTTGCTCAAATCCATTCCTGGAACAATCGTATTCCAAGACGACATTCTCATAATGGGTAGAGACACCGAAGAACACCTCCATAACCTGGAGGAGGTGCTATGCCGACTGGATCGGGTAGGCTTGCAGCTTAAAAAGACCAAGTGTGTGTTTTTGGCCCCAGAGGTCGAGTTTTTTGGCAGGAGGGTTGACGCAGACGGGATCCGGCCCACTGAATCAAAAGCAGAGGCGATCTGCCGGGCACCCAGGCCCGGCAACACGTCGGAGCTGTGATCATTCCTGGGACTTTTGAACTATTTCGGGAACTTACTGCCGAACCTAAGCACATTGTTGGAGCCACGACGCATGCTCCTGCGTAAAGGTTGTGAATGGCTTTGAGGGGACTGTCAAGAACGGGCTTTCAATAAGGCGAGGAATCTGCTGTGTTGTAACAAACTGTTGACTTTGTATGACCCCTGTAAAAAACTGGTCTTAACATGCGATGCATCATCCTGCGGGGTTGGGTGTCTGTTGCAGCAGGGCAATGATGATGGCCAACTCCAACCGGTGGCTTATGCCTCCAGGTCACTCTCCCAGGCAGAGCGTGGATACGGCATGGTCGAAAAGGAAGCACTCGCTTGTGTTTACGGTGTGAAAGAGATGCACCAGTACCTTTTCGGTAGACGGTTCGAGCTAGAAACGGACCACAAGCCATTAACATCCCTGTTGTCTGACAGCAAGGCTGTCAATGCCAATGCGTCAGTTCGCATACAGCGATGGGCTCTCACGCTGGCTGCGTATGATTACATCATAGGGCACCAACCAGGCACCGAAAATTGCGTTGACGCGCTCAGCAGGCTCCCACTGGTCACCACTGAGGGGCCGTCGGAGCAAAGCGCTGAGATGGTCATGGCCATTGAGGCTTTTGACACCGCAGGCTCCCCCATCACAGCTCACCAGATCAAACTCTGGACCAACAGAGACACCGTCCTATCCAGGATAAAGTAATGTGTTCTGACTGGGGATTGGGTGCCCGCACACGGGGCGTGCCCTGAGGAGGTCAGACTGTTTCAGAGACGGATGGATGAGCTCTCCATCCAAGCCAACTGCCTGCTATGGGGCAGCTGGGTAGTCATGCACAAGAAAGGAGGGGAAGCGTTCATCAGGGAACTCCACAGCGAGCACCCTAGCATCGTGTTAATGAAGGCCATTGCTCGGTCACATGTATGGTGGCCAGGGATTGACTCAGACCTGGAACACTGGGTTCGCAGGTGCACGACGTGTGTCCAGCTGGGCAATGCCCCCAGGGAGGCCCTACTCAGCCTGTGGCCCTTGCCCACCAGACCATGGTCACGTATTCACGTAGACTATGCGGGCCCGTTCATGAGGAAAATGTACCTGATCGTTGTCGATGCATAGTCGAAATGGATCGGGTACATCATATTAAACTTGTGCACGACATCCATCACCGCGGAGAGTCTGCGTATGGTTTTCGCGACCCACGGCTTGCCGAACATCCTGGTCAGCAACAATGGCCCGTGTTTCACCAGCCATGAATTCCAGGAGTTTATGTCAGGCAATGGTATCAAACACGTCCGGACAGCGCTGTTCAACCCGGCTTTCAATGGCCAGGTGGAACGTGCGGTCCAAGTCATAAAACAGGGCATGCTACGCATCCAAGGACCCTCCCTTCAGTACCACCTATTGCGCCTCCTGCTGGCCTACAGGTCCCGCCCGCACTCACTCACGGGAGTCCCACCAGCGGAACTCCTCATGAAACGCACACTTAAAACGCGGCTGTCCCACATTCACCCAGCCCTGGCAAACATTGTTGAGGGCAAGCGCCAGTCCAAAACCGAGCTCCATGATCGAAACTCAAGTAGGAGGTGTATAGAAATGGATGACCCGGTATTTGTTCTTAACCATGCTTTGGGACCCAAGTGGCTTGAGGGCACAGTAATTGGCAAAGAAGGGAATAGGATCATAGTGGTCAGACTAAACAATGGGCAGATATGCCGCAAACATTTGGACCAAGTAAAGAAAAGGTTCAGCATAGACACGGAGTAACCTGAAGAAGAGCATAAGTTGTCACCCACACCACTGCCAGTGGACGAGCAATAAGGACAGTCCACAGCATACACAGTCCCCGCGGCCAGCCTGGACGGGCCGGAATCACTTCAGGTGACAGAGACGCATGCCAAGGTTCAGGTCACACAGTGACTGTGTCTGCAGTACATGCTTCATGTGATTTTGTAGTAAGGTGCAGGGACACCACAGATCACATGGCCTAATTGCTGATTGGTCCCTTTGGAGGATAATACACACCCAGACGTTTCTCTGGAATGTGTAATTGGAACTGCCCAGCCCAAGTTCTGAGTGACTTTGAAAAATGTAATTCAAGCCATTCTGACTTCAGAACCCAGACAGGATAAAGCTCCCCCATCCCAGACCAAGTTCCTGCCCCATCCCAACCCAAGTTCCTGCCCCATCCCAACCCAAGTTGCTGCCCCATCCCAGCCCAAGTTCCTGCCCCATCCCAACCCAAGTTCCTGCCCCATCCCAGACCAAGTTCCTGCCCCATCCCAACCCAAGTTGCTGCCCCATCCCAGCCCAAGTTCCTGCCCCATCCCAACCCAAGTTCCTGCCCCATTCCCACCATAGATGGGTATTGTACGTGGGTCACTGATTGTTAACAGGTTTATTGGGTATGAAGTGAATAGTGACAGTGTCGTGACTCCGCATTTTATCCGCTCCAATGATGTCCCAAGTCACACACGCACTGAGCATTCTGAGAAATAGGGTGTGGGTGTAAAATTGGATGGAAGAACGTGATCCGTCTTCCCTGAGTACCCACTCTCCCCTGCGATCCAGTCTCCCGCTTTCCCTCTCTCTCCCCCAGTCTCTGTCTCTCTACCCCCCAGTCTCTCTCCTACGTCAGGCTCTCACTCCCTCCCCCCACCCAGTCTTTCTCTCACTTCCCCCACTCCCAGTCTCCCTCTCTCTCTCCACCAGTATATCTCTCTCACCTCCCCAGTCTCTCTCTCTCCCACCCCCAGTCTCTCTCTCCCACCCCCAGTGTCTCTCTCTCTCCCACCCCCAGTCTCTCTCTCTCCCACCCCCAGTCTCTTTCTCTCCCACCCCCAGTCTCTCTCTCTCTCCAACCCCCAGTCTCTCTCTCCCACCCCCAGTCTCTCTCTCTCTCCCACTCCCACCCCCAGTCTCTCTCTTTCTCTCCCCGTTTCCCTCTCCCTCCCCCAGTCTCCCTCTCCCTCCCCCAGTCTCCCTCTCCCTCCCCCAGTCTATCTCTCTCTCTCCCTCTCCCTTCCCAGTCTCTCTCTCTCTCTCTTTCCCTCCCCAGTCTCTCTCTCTCTCCCTCCCCAGTCTCTATCTCCCCCTCCCCAATCGTTCTCTTCCCCCCTTCCTCAGTCTCTCTCTCTCTCTATCTCCCTCTCCCTCCCCAGTCTCTCTCGCTCTCTCTCTCCCCAGTGTCTTTCTCTCCCCCTCCCCAGCCTCTCTCTCTCTCTCCCTCCCCAGACTCTCTCTCTCTCTCCCTCCCCAGTCTCTCTCTCTCTCTCTCCCTCCCCAATCTCTCTCTCTCTCGCTCACTCCCCAGTCTCTCTCTCTCTCTCTCCCTCCCCAGTCTCTCTCTCTCTCCCTCCCCAGTCTCTCTCTTTCTCTCTCCCTCCCCAGTCTCTCTCTCTCTCTCTCCCTCCCCAGTCTCTCTCTCTCTCTCTCCCTCCCCAGTCTCTCTCTCTCTCTCTCTCCCTCCCCAGTCTCTCTCTCTCTCTCTCCCTCCCCAGTCTCTCTCTCTCTCTCCCTCCCTCCCCAGTCTCTCCCTCTCTCTCCCTCCCTCCCCAGTCTGTCTCTCTCTCCCTCCCTCCCCAGTTTCTCTCTCTCCCTCCCTCCCCAGTCTCTCTCTCTCCCTCCCTCCCCAGTCTCTCGCTCTCTCCCTCCCTCACCAGTCTCTCTTTCTCTCCCTCCCCAGTCTCTCTCTCTCTCTCTCTCTCTCTCCCCCTCCCCAGTCTCTCTCTCTCTCTGCCACTGCTCCGATGTTTTCTCTCCCACAAAAGGCTGCGAAAATGTTCCAAATAATCCAAAAGCTAGAAGCAGCTCCAGCTCCAGCTCCAGCTCCAGCGGCTGTCTCTCTGTCTCGCGCCCCACTTCCGACTTCCTCATATGTCGTACTTCGCATGCACGCCCGAGTTGAGGGCCCATGCTCAAAAAGCGAGCGGAGTCCAATGCGCATGCTCAGAAGGACACTGAAAAACCGAGTGCAAATAGTCACTCTGAGGATGTAACCCGCACTCCCATAGTTCCCAAGGCAATGGCACCCTCTAGTGTTGGATTGTTGAATATAGAAATCAATCCAATAACCAGACATTAACCACAGGTTGTATTAATCATTCTGCTACTTGTGCCCTGACTCCACATTCTCTGGCCTTGTTCATCAGTCTATTATGGGCTACCTTATCGAAGGCCTTTTGAAAATCCAGATAAATTACATTTATTGTATTACTATTGTCTACTCACTCTGTTACCTCTTCAAAAAATTCAATGAAGTTGGTCAAGTAAGACTTTCCCTTTTGAAATCCATGCTGACTATTCATTATTATATTTTTGGTTTCTAGATGTTCTTCTATTTTCTCCTTTAATAGGGGTTCCATTACTTTTCCAACCACTGATGTTAAGTGACTGGTCTAAAATTCCCTGGACATGTTCTATCCCCCTTAAATATAGGTATTATGCTTAGATGGAGGGTAGAATTTTTTACACAGAAAAAGAATGTAAAAAGTTATATATAGAGACAGGACATGGAATTGGGATTAGAGTAGATTACTCCAGTTTAATCGCTAAATATGTTGAAGGAAAGGCTTCTATCTGTGCTGCAATTTCTTTGATTCTATAAAGGCAAACAAACTATAAATGAATCTTCAATTGTTACATCATTCTTTCAATGTACTTGCAAGCCACACATGGAAACAAGTTGAAACACTACCCAGTTTTTCTGTGTGGAAATGGTATGTGAATGAATGCACCATTGAAATAAATCTCTTCCTGTAAATGGAGGAGGTGGCGATATAATTGAGAGAGGGACCATTTAAAGAAAGAAGAAAAACATTAATGAATGTACAATCATAAAATGAAACTTTCTTCAAATAGTGATGAAAGTCATATTTGGAGACAATTATAACATTCTCCCGTTACTCAATCTGGAAAATGAAAAATGTCTGAATGGATTTGTGGCAGATGCTACCAAAACTACTGGGCAGGCAACCAATAGAATGGGTGCAAGAGCCGTTTATTAGGTTTCCAATAATTTGTCCCTATTTCTGATCTGACAGGTATGTTCATTCTCATAATCTGTTCATACTTGGAGGTAGTCCCTAACCACATACAAATCCATTTACGAGCAATATAATATGCAAAGAGTGTCTGCTTATATACTGATTATATCCCATCTGCTGGAGGAGAACCAAACATCTTTCAGATGACAGCAGAAGAGGAGCGAGGTCGGGGCGAAGGAGCGGCAAGGTCGGGGTGAAGGAGCGGTGAGGTCGGGGCGAAGGAGCGGCAAGGTCGGGGCGAGGTCGGGTCGAAGGAGCGGCGAGGTCGGGGCGAAGGAGCGGCAAGGTCGGGGTGAAGGAGCGGTGAGGTCGGGGCGAAGGAGCGGCAAGGTCGGGGTGAAGGAGCGGTGAGGTCGGGGCGAAGGAGCAGTGAGGTCGGGGTGAAGGAGCGGCAAGGTCAGGGCGAGGTCAGGGCGAAGGAGCGGCAAGGTCGGGGTGAAGGAGCGGCGAGGTCGGGGTGAAGGAGCGGCAAGGTCGGGGCGAGGTCGGGTCGAAGGAGCGGCGAGGTCGGGGCGAAGGAGCGGCAACGTCGGGGCGAAGGAGCGGTGAGGTCGGGGCGAGGTCGGGGTGAAGGAGCGGCGAGGTCGGGGCGAGGTCGGGGCGAAGGAGCGGCAAGGTCGGGGCGAAGGAGCGGCGAGGTCGGGGCGAGGTCGGGGCGAAGGAGAGGTCGGGGCGAAGGAGCGGCGAGGTCGGGGCGAAGGAGCGGTGAGGTCAGGGCGAGTTCGGGGCGAAGGAGCGGCGAGGTCAGGGTGAAGGAGCGGCGAGGTCGGGGCGAAGGTCGGGGCGAAGGAGCGGAGAGGTCGGGGCAAAGGAGCGGCGAGGTCGGGGCAAGTTCGGGGGGAAGGAGCGGTAAGAGATCATAGAGGGACATGATCGGGCCCAGGAGAGGCGACAGTTCGGGGCCCAGAAGAGGCAAGGGCCCAGGGACAGCACGGACCAGCCCACACTGCGATATGTGTGCGCACTAGATCCATGCAGCAGAACTGGTCACCAGTCGTCTTGGTTAATCCTTGCCAGTGGACCAAGACCTAGCTCTGTCAAGCCCGTGTGGTGGCTGGTGTTCAACGGCCACCACACGTTAAAAAAATCCACGCAAAGGCATCTTCCACCCTTCAAGATGTAGTTCGGGACCTGGAATATTAGATTCTTTATTGAAACTCCTGGGTACTCATCCCTTTTTGGCGTGGAAGCAAGTCATCTTCGTTTTGAGGCACCACCTATGATAATGATGATGATAATCATGCTCAGAAACCAGAAACCCCGATATACAGCAAGTCTATTCATGAATAAGTTAAGAGCACAAGCCTGAGACGTTTGATGGTGCATTTCACCCAACCAATACCAACAGTAATAATAACAATGAAATATTGTTAAAAAGTGCGAGTTGTCATTGGGGTCTGCAAGCCCCGGTGATATTACATTCTCAAACATTCCCACATCACAGGATCACAGGATCGATGCTAAATGTCATTGTCAATGGGTCATCTCACACATAGCTTCAGAGAAGGTTCACTCGGTTGATTCTGGAGATGAGGGGATTGACTTATGAAGATAGGTTGAGTAGTTTGGGCTGAGACACATTGGACTTCAGAAGAATGAGAGGTGATCTTATCGAAACATGTAAGATAATAAGGGGGCTCGACAAGGTGGACGCAGAGAGGATATTTCCACTCATTGGGGAAACTAAAACTAGGGGACATAGTCTCAGAATAAGGAGCCGCCCATTTATAACTGAGATGAGGAGGAATTTCTTCTCTCAGAGGGTTGTAAATCTGTGGAATTCTCTGCCCCAGAGAGCTGTGGAGATTGGGTCATTGAATATATTTAAGGTGGAGATAGTCAGATTTTTGGTCAATAAGGGAATAAAGGGTTATGGGGAACAGGCAGTGAAGTGGAGCTGAGTCCATGATCAGATCAGCCATGATCTTATTAAATGGTGGAGCAGTCTCGAGGGGCCAGGTGGTCTACTCCTGCTCCAATTTCTGATGTTCTTATGTTCTTATATAGAATGCTGAACTATTTGGCCAAAACAATACAGTAAATCGGAGGATGTGGTGCTACACTGTTTCCGTGCTGGGGCCACGCCATATCTTGAGCACTGGGCCCTGTTCTGGTCAGCAAGGCAACATGGGAGATTTTCAGTACCATGATGCACTGCACGCGACTGATCCCTGGGGAAAGGGACTGAATTATCAGCAAACACAGCAGAAACCTGGGCTTTCTCGCTGGGAAAGGAAGTATTTAGAATAGTAAATGGTCTAGAAAAGATAAATCCGGAAAA
The DNA here is from genome assembly GCF_044704955.1 of Pristiophorus japonicus. Classification (NCBI taxonomy): domain Eukaryota; kingdom Metazoa; phylum Chordata; class Chondrichthyes; family Pristiophoridae; genus Pristiophorus; species Pristiophorus japonicus. The sequence continues at coordinate 235,264,710 of NC_091983.1, forward strand.
CTAAAGTGTGCGGGTTGAGTAAGTGAGGGAAATGGGGTCTCTGGGTCAAAGTGGAAAAGGGCAAATTAACTTTCATGTCAGGAAGTTTGTTATTAGAAAAAGAATGTTGCTTCTAACCGTAGATGTTAAAGGGCAGAGTTCGGAGTCCGAGTCCATGGTGGGGAATATAACCTGTGCAAGCTCGGGTAGAAAATGGTCATCAGCGGGCTCGCCATTCGCTCATCCTCACTCACACCCCGGGCAACAAACAAGCCTCAGTCAGGACCCAGCATTCCAGTGGTAGCCAGTACACCGAGAGACATGAAGTGTATCGGCCAACACAAGGGTGCACCTGGACTCCGACAGTGGGCTCCAGGCCTAGTCTATAGCACCAAAGACAACTCAAGGGTGGATTGGAGCCATGGCTGGTCTTGGGGTTGGGGGCATGAGCTTCACATCCCAACCCCCCCATGTGTGGGCAGCCTCTCCAGATTCTGGGCACACAAGACCTGTGCGCACCAAAGAAGTAGCCCATGTGGCACTTTAGCCCACCAGCAACATGTGAATGAGGAGCCCTCCCACTGATCTCACAAACTGGACCTAATAGAGGTCTTTAAAATTATGAAAAGTTTTGATAGAACGGATATTGAGAAAGAAGAGGCCCGGTCCCCGCAGGAGAAGGAGAGGCCCAGTCCCCGCAGGAGGAGGAGAGGCCCAGTCCCCGCAGGAGGGGGAGAGGCCCAGTCCCCGCAGGAGGAGGAGAGGCCCAGTCCCCGCAGGAGGAGGAGAGGCTCAGTCCCCGCAGGAGGAGGAGAGGCCCAGTCCCCGCAGGAGGAGGAGAGGCCCAGTCCCCGCAGGAGGAGGAGAGGCTCAGTCCCCGCAGGAGGAGGAGAGGCCCAGTCCCCGCAGGAGGAGGAGAGGCCCAGTCCCCGCAGGAGGAGGAGAGGCCCAGGTTGTCGATGGAGGAGGAGAGGCCCAGGTTGTCGATGGAGGAGGAGAGGCCCAGGTTGTTGATGGAGGAGGGGAGGCCCAGGTTGTCGATGGAGGAGGAGAGGCCCAGGTTGTCGATGGAGGAGGGGAGGCCCAGGTTGTTGATGGAGGAGGAGAGGCCCAGGTTGTCGATGGAGGAGGAGAGGCCCAGGTTGTCGATGGAGGAGGGGAGGCCCAGGTTGTTGATGGAGGAGGGGAGGCCCAGGTTGTCGATGGAGGAGGAGAGGCCCAGGTTGTTGATAGAGGAGGAGAGGCCCAGGTTGTCGATGGAGGAGGAGAGGCCCAGGTTGTCGATGGAGGAGGAGAGGCCCAGGTTGTCGATGGAGGAAGGGAGGCCCAGGTTGTCGATGTAGGAGGAGAGGCCCAGGTTGGCGATGGAGGAGGAGAGGCCCAGGTTGTCGATGGAGGAGGAGAGGCCCAGGTTGTCGATGGAGGAGGAGAGGCCCAGGTTGTCGATGGAGGGGGAGAGGCCCAGGTTGTCGATGGAGGAGGGGAGGCCCAGGTTGTCGATGGAGGAGGAGAGGCCCAGGTTGTCGATGGAGGAGGAGAGGCCCAGGTTGTCGATGTAGGAGGAGAGGCCCAGGTTGTCGATGGAGGAGGGGAGGCCCAGGTTGTTGATGGAGGAGGAGAGGCCCAGGTTGTCGATGGAGGAGGAGAGGCCCAGGTTGTCGATGGAGGAGGAGAGGCCCAGGTTGTCGATGGAGGAGGAGAGGCCCAGGTTGTCGATGGAGGAGGAGAGGCCCAGGTTGTCGATGGAGGAGGAGAGGCCCAGGTTGTCGATGGAGGAGGGGAGGCCCAGGTTGTTGATGGAGGAGGGGAGGCCCAGGTTGTTGATGGAGGAGGAGAGGCCCAGGTTGTCGATGGAGGAGGAGAGGCCCAGGTTGTCGATGGAGGAGGAGAGGCCCAAGTTGTCGATGGAGGAGGAGAGGCCCAGGTTGTCGATGGAGGAGGGGAGGCCCAGGTTGTTGATGGAGGAGGGGAGGCCCAGGTTGTTGATGGAGGAGGAGAGGCCCAGGTTGTCGATGGAGGAGGAGAGGCCCAGGTTGTCGATGGAGGAGGAGAGGCCCAGGTTGTCGATGGAGGAGGGGAGGCCCAGGTTGTCGATGGAGGAGGGGAGGCCCAGGTTGTTGATGGAGGAGGAGAGGCCCAGGTTGTCGATGGAGGGGGAGAGGCCCAGGTTGTCGATGGAGGAGGAGAGGCCCAGGTTGTCGATGGAGGAGGGGAGGCCCAGGTTGTTGATGGAGGAGGGGAGACCCAGGTTGTCACAGGTAATTTACTTCCACACATCGATGGAAACGCAGGCCTAATCAGCACAGCTCTAATTGGTTGAATAATTAAAGCTCCCGTTAAATCACTGGGCTAAAAATTTGAAAGCACCCAAAAACGCAGGTGGGGGTTCGCATTAACCAGCACCCGTTTAAATTAATTCAGGCAGCACGCAAACTTTGTGCTGCCTACTATTTTAAATGATGGTGGCAACAGTCCAGTGCTAAGTGCGCTGTTAACATTTGTGGGGAAGCGCGTAACTATAGGCCATCAATATAAGATCGGCACCAAGAAACCGAACAGGGAATTCAGAAGAAACTTCTTTCCCCAAAGAGTGATGAGAATGTGGAACCCACTACCACACGGAGTGGTTGAAGCGAACAATACAGATTCATTTAAGGGGGGGGGCTAGACAAGCAAATGGGGGAGAAGGGAATAGAGGGTGATGCTGATAGATTTAGATGAGGAAAGACAGGAGGAGGCTCCAGTGGTGTAAAAACGCCGGCATAGACTGGTTGGGCAGAATGGCCAGTTTCTGCGCTGTATATTCGATGTAATCCGATGTAAAAACTTGATCTGGGTCAGTTATGGAGAGCACAATGGGCACAATCCTGGCACAACCGTTGGGATTGACAATGGTGAAATTATTTGACCAGTGTGTCTCTTTATACAGGTTCAAATGTGACGGGTCAAACAGTGAAAGTTTGTTTTATATTCCGTTGTTACATTGAAGGAACAAATAATTCACCCGGAGCATTCGAAAAATGTGCAAGTTTCAAAAGATTGTCCAGGCCAGTCGTTACTGCAATCTTCATATCCATTCCATTAACTTCCCTTTCCATCCAACTGAAGGCTGGATATTCTATCACTTCATAATTCTCAGGTAACAAGTTAAACGATATTGCAACACGGCACATCTGTACAGTTACTGACACACATCTGTGTTGAGGGGACTGTCCTAGGTGGCCAGGTGTGGTGACAGTATTCATGTCCTGGGATTTGAAGAAAGTTAGGAGGTTTTGATGGGACTCTTAGCATCAGCACTTTCTGGTTCATCTTCCTTTCTCTCTCATGTTTTCACCCTTGGTGGTGTCCTGCACTATGGGCCTTTGTTCTTCCCCTTGAGTTTTCAATAAAAAATATGGAGAACATTAATAAAAGCCTCCCGCACTGAATGAACCCTATGACCCCATGACCAGGACCGTGTTTCTCTGTGAGTCATGTACCACGTTATCAAAACAGAGGAATTTCAAATGGGTAGAATTTGGTCCTCGTTGTTTCCGGGCAAGTAATTGGGACAAAAAGGACAAATTCAGGAGCACATCCCGCACCAGATCAGCGCCTGTTTTAAGGGCTCTGCCATATTAATAAAGGCGGCTTTGCTGTCATCCCGAGCAGCGTCTAAAACAGGCGTAAGGCCTCTTGCGATGTAATTGAGGGATCTATTACTTGTTTTCTGCCTCCTTGCAGAAATTGTCTGGGATTGAACAGAGTCAGGAGAAGCAGGAGTGTTCCCCGACTCCACAGTCCCTGCGATCGCTCCCATGTCACCGCTCCAACACCCCTTCCAGGTCTTCGATTCAGGCCGCTGTCGGTGAGACAAGATTCCCGATATCCCTCTCACTAAAATGTGCCACTGCCTGTAGAAACCAAACAGACGATGGCAGCTCATGTATAAAATGTTAATGAGGACCGAGGACCAATTTCGGGCCGGCCTCAGGCTTTGGCGCACCGCTGGTTATGGACCCAAAATAGGCCGTAAATAATTCCCACCCCAATATTTCTGAGCATCAGCCTCTGGGGACCAGTGTTGAAGCTTTGACTTGCCTGAGATGAGTGAGCTCAGCTGTGGAACGAGTGGTAAAGTGAACAGCAAACTATCCTTTCCTCTCAAAGGATGGCTCTAACTGTTCACACATTGATAATGTGACTCAGGGTGGGGAAAGATCAAGTGGTGAGGGAAATGGAAGTGTCCCACTGGTGGAGGAGTGATTTACTCTCTGCCTCGATTTATAAAGCCAAGGACCCCTTTGATTTTCCAGCAGTCTGATTAACTTGTTCAGCCACCTACAAAGATTTTTGTTCATAAACCCTCAGGTCTCTCTGCACCTGAACTCCCTTTTCCAATTGCACCATTGAGTTTATAATGCCTCACCTCATTCTTCCTTCCACAATATATCACTTCACACGTCTCTACTCTAACACCTGCCGTGTGTCGGCCCACTTCACCAGTCTGTGTCATTCCTCCTGATGTCTGCTACTGTTTTATTTGTTCCGGGATGTGGAAGGCCAGCATTTATTGCCCATCGTAATCGCCCTTGCGAAGGTGGTGGTGAGTCGCCTTCTTTAACCGCTGCAGTCCTTGTGGCGATGGAACTCCCTCAGTGCTGTTAGGGAGGGAGTTCCTCCTCAGTGTACAGGAGTTTGATGTCATCTGCACAATATGAAAGTATACCCTTTATATCCAATTTCAGGTCCTTGATATCTATCAAAATGAGCAGTGGTCTGAATACTGACCCCTGGGGACATCACTGGAAAACACCCGTTCACCACTGCTCTCTGCTTTCTGTCCCGCAGCCAATTTTATATCCACACTGCCGCTGGCTCTTGAATCCCAGGGCCTTATATGTTATGTTCACAGAACTGATTCATATACTTCCCACAACACATTTATATATCCAACACACATTTATATATCCAGCACACAATAATATATTCTGCGCACATTCATGCACCCAGACCAGATTAATCTACCTGGAACACACCATGTATTTCCCAGAACAGATTCCTACACTCCCCAGATATACAGGGTGTTCACAGACACAAAGTTTTGAAGGTGGCAGACAAGGTTAATAAAGCTGTTATAAAAGTGTACAGGATCCTTGGTTTTATAAACAGTGGCATAGTGTACAATGTTATGCTAAACCTCAATAAATCAACGTTTGGACCTCAGCGAGAGTATTGTTCACAAATCTGGGCAGCAAGGTGTAGAAAGGGGTCAAGGCCTTGGAGAGGGTCCGGAGGAGATTAACGTGAATGGTTCCAGGGATGAGGGGTTTCAGTAACCTGGATAGACTGGAGAAGCTGGGATTGTTCTTCTTAGATAAGAGAATGTTAAATGGAGATTAAATGAAGGTTTTTATGAGGGGATTTGATAGAATAGAGAGGACAAAACTGTTTTCACTGGTCGGACAGACAGGAGCCAAAGAACACAGGTTTTAAATAATCGTCAAAAAAAGCCTGGAGAGATGGGAGAATTATTTTTACTCTGAGAGTTGTTATGATCTGGAATGCATTGCCTGAAAGGTGGTGAAGCAGATTCAATAGTAACTTTTAAATTGGATACAGGATCTCAAGTTAAAAAGGAAACATTTGCTGGGCTATGGGCACAGAGCGGAGAGTGGTACTAATTGGTAGATTTTTCAGAGGCTGCACCGGCTCGATGGGCCAGCTGGCCTCTGTAGGGTGTTTTGTGTGCCCTGTATCTCTAGACTCTTCCTTGAGTTGACCCGTGCTTTAAAACTCCCCAGTTCATGTTGTTTCCCTTTGGACAGCAGGAGCTTTTGCCAATAGTTCCTGCCTAGCCCGTTGATTAGCGGGTAATCCCACACAGAGAGAGACCAAGGTCAGATAGGTCTTCTCCTATGCCTGATGCGCAGCATCCCCAGCGGGATTACTGTGTAACCCGGCCGTGAGCGGATGCCACCCGGTTGGTCTTCCGAATTATACCGCTAACCACAAGTCCCACAACCCCCAAGTTTGGACCCAAGGAGTTACTATGGATAGATTATAATTGACTCAGACAAAATGAAACAGTTCAGGTTGGTCAAAGATCGATTCCTTTTAATACACTCACAAAACGACAATCCCCTACTCCTCTCGCTTACGGCTTAAAGAGCAGGTGACTGTGGACACTAGCTTAAAACCTTGAACTAAACACCCAGCCTGTCGGTTATGCCGAACCAACCCTCTTCCTAGAATTTAAGTCTAGATAATAGAAACCCTTCTAACTAAAGCCCTCTCCCGGTTTGGTCAGGACCCACACTTGGAAGCCTCCTCACACACACACACACAAGTGTTAGCCTGCATCTTGGACACTTGCAGTTCCTCAGCATCTAAACACGCTGGTTGTCTTGGGGAATTCCAGAGGTGTATGCTGGATATAATTACCAGCCCTTGTCATTGATTCATGTGGTCCCGGGTCCATTCGACTATAAAGACAAAACCGTGCCTAACAGAGGCATGCGATGAGGACTAGAGAGGTACGGCGAGGCACTCACTTCGGGCGTTCCTGGAGAGTTGACAGATGCGTAGCTACGCGGGGAAAAGTAAGCACTGAATCCCCCAAAGTTCAGTATCTTTATACCCCGTATAGTACACAAAACTGACTGGGCAGTTCCTGGTTACCATGGTCGCAGAGATGCTAGTTGGTCTTCCTGGTGACGTCTCTGTCCTGGATTGGTCAACTTGATGAAAACAATGGTAGGCCATTTCTGTAGATGAGCAGTTCTCGAAGTGCTAACTGTTTGTTGAGTTCTTGACTGCTCCTTCATTGAAACAGTCCAGAGGTATTACATTTGGCCTGCAAACCTCATTGTCCATCCAGACATACCGGCCCCGTGGACAAAAGGTGTTTTTCCATAAATCACACAAAGTTCGAAATGAAAAGGCCTCTGCCTTTTATGACGTCAGCGTTGAGACTGGTCCCATGACAACCCGAAAGACAGACAGCTCCTGCTCTACTTCACAGAAGCCAAAAATCAGTCCTTTTAAAGTCCAAAAGTCCCAACTCCATTTTGAAATGCAGCCCAAGTGCGTCTCCATTTTAAAAGGGTACAGATCCATTTTAAAAGTCCAAAAATCCATCCGGCCCATACACACACTGATGTTGGCACTGGTCAAATCCTACACCTCCTGCTGTTCTGCACGATTCAATGATTCTATAACACATTCACATACTTCCCAGAATGCATTCATGTACTTCAACAACAGCAACAACTGCCATTCAAGGGGCTGCAGGAGATTACAGAGATAGGGAGGGGCAAGCCATGGAGGGATTTGAAAACAAGGATGACAACTTTAAAATGGCGAATTTGCCAGACTGGGAGCCAATGTCGGTCAGCGAGTACAGAGGTGATGGGTGAACAGAACTCGGTGTGAGTTAGTATAGAGGCAGTGAGCACAGGGGTGATGGGTGAACAGGACTCGATGCAAGTTAGGATAGGGTCAGTGAGCACAGGGGTGATGGGTGAACGGGTCTTGGTACGAGTTAGGATAGGGGCAGCAGGGATTTGTTTGAGCTCAAGTTTATGGAGGGTGGAAGATGGGAGGCCGGCCAGGAGCACATTGCAATAGTCAAGTCTAGATGTAACAAGGCTTTGGATGAGGGTGTCTGCAGCAGCTAAGGTGAAGCAGGGGTGGAGATGGGTGATGTTATGGAGGTGGAAGTAGGCTGTCTGTGTGGTGGGGTGGACAAGGGTCAGAATATCATCTCACGGTCAAATAGGACGCCAAGATTACAAACGGTCTGGTTCGGCCTCTGACAGAACAAAATATGAAGTTTTACTATGTAGTAAGCTGTCCTGTGTTGTGGAACTGAACCATACAGACCAGGAAGGACCCAATGGGTGAAACTGGTCTTGGGCGGCAGAGCAAATCGGGCGATAGCAGATCAGCCGCCCGTTTTACACTCCGCCCGGTTCCATTGAATTCAATAGAAAAGAAAATCGAGCTCCCGCCCAGGACGGGTTTCATCCCCTGGTGTAATCTGCAGTCTGTGCTGAGTTATCGGATCTCAGACAGGTCAAACGGGCGGCCGATGCACCATCGCACGTTTTGTGCTGCCGCCCAAGATGGATTTATACCCCTGTCTGTGCTGAGTTCTCCAATCTCAGCCAGGTGGCAGTCGGGGCACAACAGGTAGTCTCTTGTCTGGGAAGGGATAAAAATCAGCATTGTTCCTGCTGAGGGGATTACCCAGCGAGCCCTGCTGATAAATGTACGTATGTGGGTGTTGGGGGAGGACAGGACTGGTTCAGTTGTGATGCTGTCTGTGGTCCACTACACGCTGAATTTCATCGGGTCATTACCATATTAGGGGTGGGTAACCCCCCAGTGGTGGTGTTACAGGGGCACCCACCTTGATGACCAGGTGGAATATGTGTAAAATTTTCTCTCTCTGGCATTAAATTGATAGCAAAACCAATTTGGAAGAAGTTTATTGAACACACACACATGCACGTAGCCTATCAGACAAAACAAAAACCTACTTGTATCCTATTGGTTCTACTTAATTACAACATGTGAGGTAATGAGTTACAGATTTAAACAGAACTTACACTTCCCTCTGAGTCAAGCAAGGCTCGTGGTCTTCTTCCTTGCTCCTTGGTCTGCTCTGTAGAGGGAGGCTTCCTGTTTTTCCGTGTGGTCATCAAGAGAGAGTGAGCTGGCTTTGGGTTCCTTTTTTTACATCTTTTTAGTCCATTGTTTCTTGGCATAAGTTGGATTGATCTTAGTTTCATGGCAGGTCTTTAATTGCCTTTGCTCACACATGTGACTGTCTGCAGAAACTGGTGCTATTTCTTGATCAGGTTCATCGTTTCCGTATTAACACCTTCTAATGGTCCTGATAGTCTGGTGAGTTTCGATGGGTTTGTTTACCCCGAAAGTCAGGCTATCTTTTATTCCTTAAGCCACAAAAGCTGTGAACTTGATGTCTTTTCTCTGTTAAGAGACATTTTGTATCCATTTTGTCTTTGTGAGGTCATAGATACACATCAAATTCATCTCTATTACATACATTCCATATCAATAGTCTCGAGTCCAACACACATCATAATTACTATCACTATCATACACTTTTATTCTTACACATTGAACAGCTCCTTGCTGGTCTATGTATAACAGACTCGTGTACCTGACGACCTTGGTACGTCAATGACTTTCTGAATGCTGGTCCCAGAATAAAATGATTATATCAGTGGAACCCAAAGGAAGACAGGAAGGCGCCTCACCAGCTTTCTGCAGTGTAAGTAAATACAGCTATCTGATGGGGTTTTCAGGCTGCCTGGGAAAACTAACGTCAGATTGCGGGGTGGAGGTTGAAGAAGCATCCGAGCCCCCGCCACTGGAATTTGCCGTTCCCACTTCCATGGAGTGGAAACAGATTTTGCCCCAACTTCTGGTACCTCTTTATTGATCTTTTTGTCCAATGTCATGTCCACCAGAGCCTGGTCATGTGACCCTGTAATGCCTAGAGTGGGAGGGGCTTGAGCTGCATTGTGACATGGTTCCTGACTCCTTTGTGATGCCACCTGGAGACAGGTTTCCGCCCCTGGTTACACAGCATCAGTGGGAGTCACTGTGGGAGGAGCTGCACTTGGCAGCTGACACTGCGAGTGAGTTTAGTCCATATAAATAGGGCAAAGGAAAGAGCAATTTAATATTAAGGTAAGGTCAACCAAATGTCATTAATTACCAATATATTCACATTACATATAATCATAGTCACAAAAATAGTCCCACTGTATTCCAATTACAGATTCTAGAATTACTATTAGTTTTTATATTAAAATGTTCATGGAGTGAACAGTATCTCAGGAAGGTGGAGAGAGAGGATTCGAATCATCATCACACTAACTGGGACTGGAGAAATGTCGCTGGATTCACAGAGCAGATCTGGTGGGACCCTCAATGTCAAAGATGGGATGAAACAAGAAGCCTCAACAATGATTGTAAAGGTGAGGAACTTTACTGAGGATCCAATCAGACCAGGATTTTGCCAAGGTGAGAGTCTAACCATCTACTGGGAGCTTCTTCGATAGATGCCATAAGGGTCCACCTTTGATGCAGCAAATCCAACAGAGCTTAACTCATATGTAAAGCTGGCCCATACCTGGGACTGTTTGACATTTACATGTAGATGGATTTATATTCTCGATTCATCCCATGCTGTACCTGAGCTGGTGTGCTTCATTGGATAGTGTCAGAGGAGCTGTACGCTGAATTTAACACATGCTGTGTATCTCAGTTAGCTGTGTTTGATGAACCAATTTAGGGAGAGCTTTGCACTGCATCTAACTCGTGTTGTATCTGGCCTGGGATCGTTTGATGGTAATGTATAGTGCAAGGCTATATTCTGTATCTAATCCTATACTGGGCCTGGGAGTGTTTGATAGGACAGTGTATAGGGAGCTTTACTCTTTACCAAACTGTGCTCCACCTACCTTGGGAGTGTTTGATGGGACAGTGCAGGGGGAGATTTACTCTGTATCTAACCTGTGCTCTACCTGCCCTGGGAGTGTTTGATGAGACAGTTTAGAGGGAGCTTTACTCTGTATCTAATCTATGCTGTACCTGCCCTGGGAGTGTTTGATGAGACAGTTTAGAGGGTGCTTTACTCTGCATTTAACTGAGACTGGCTGATACTTTCATTGACTATTTCTATCATATACCCAGTACTGGCCTGAACTCAGATATATTCCGTATACTCACAGAGATCAGCATGAGAGCAGAAAAGATCCCAGTCACAGGAGCTGACCCTGGGATGGTGCGACACTACCTCTGCAGGTAAATCAGCAACCTCGAGAGAGGAACCCCTGTTCGCGCCCAGCCTAATTTATCATTTTCTTGTCTCATTGGACAAATGACAGGAGAGTGACATCAAAGAGGTAGGACATGTACAGTGACACTCGGCAACATCCACCTTGCCCAGACCTGGTGCTGGGCTGTGGCAGATCGAGAAATGCTGGAGATCCCCTGTGGAGGGAGGCAACGGCAGCTCTGCTGCAAAAGACATTCAGTCACTCGACGCAAGAGACGGTGAAGGAAAGAATCAGGGAGCACAGCCTCAAAATACGGGGGAGCCAATTTAAAACCGAGTTGAGAAGGAATTTCTTCTCTCAGAGGGTTGTGAATCTGTGGAATTCTCTGCCCAAGGAAGCAGTTGAGGCTAGCGCATTGAATGCATTCAAATCACAGATAGATAGATTTTTAACCAATAAGGGAATTAAGGGTTATGGTGAGCGGGCGGATAAGTGGAGCTGAGTCCATGGCCAGATCAGCCATGATCTTGTTGAATGGCAGAGCAGGCTCGAGGGGCGAGATGGCCTACTCCTGTTCCTAATTCTTATGTTCTTATGTTCTTAAATGTAAAGCTTTGAGGAACTGGATTCTGAACAAAATGAGGTTGACCAGATCATGGCGGATTCAGTCAAGATACAAGTGTCAGAAATGTTTGTTGTCCACAATTCATCCTGAATGCTGCAGCTCAAGAGGAGTAACAGTCAATTCCAGACTAACACATATGAGGCCTGTTACACAGGGATTGGAAACCAAACAGGACAAAGATAAATAGCACTGAAGTATTGATCAATGGGACGATCTGAATTATAGACAGATTAAATGTGACCCTGCAGGAAGGCAGGGGAAACAGAATGAAGGAAGGTGTTAATCTCTAATAACCGGGACATTGAAGCACTGACGTGCTGTGCCATGGACTGAATTGGAGGACCAACATTTCCCCTTTCATACACTTTCCCACTGCTGATTGTGGACTGGGTCGGCCCCATTAGATGGGCTTACAGTCAATCTCAACATTTGTTTCTAACATCCAATTTGTTTCAATTCAGTTTATTGTTATGCTTCCTGTCCAAAGGCTGATGGTACAGAGCTGACCAATGTACAGACTCTGGTCAATGCTGAATCACAGGGGAAATTATAGAGATAATTTTCTCATCTTTTATCTCACCCATAACTCTTTGGGTGGGAACTTCTGGCTCCCTTAGTCACCATTCCTGTTCATGCTGGGCCAGATTGGGGACACAAGGCCCTGTCCCTCTGAAGAACTTATGACATCCCCATAGCCATGGAAAACTTCATCTGACTGATGTAGAATCCAGTCTGTGGCCCTTCATGAGTGGGAAGAGGATCCCCTCGAATGGCACCAACACTGTCCCTGGGTCTTTTTCTCCCATCAGCAGCATAACCTGCCTTTACCATCTCCTTTCCTTATTTTACAGACTTTCCTGCCGTCTATTTTCTGTAATTGTGAACCCAGGTGTCAGGCCAGACCCAGTAGAAGCAGAGTGTGATTTGTTGGAAGAAATCTCTGGGACCTGGGAATGGAATGACTGTGGAGGCTAAAAAATAAACAGCAAAAGAGGACAAGAGAGCAGGAAAAGGTTGAAGCAAAATTAATTCACAATTAAGAAAAACAAGGAGCACAACATATAAAAAAATTTGCTTTTATTTTTTACTTATTCATTCTCGAGAGTTGGGCATCACTTGCAAGGCCAGCATTTATTGCCCATCCCTAGTTGCCTTTGGGAAGGTGGTGAGCCGCCGCCTTGAACCGCTGCAATCCGTGTCATCAAGGTACTCCCAACATGCTGTTAGGTCGGGAGTTCCAGAATTCTGTGAGACTTGGAGGGGAACTTGGTGGTGGTGGTGGTGTTCCTATGCACCTGCTGCCCTTGTCCTTTTAGGTGGTAGAGGTCGCGGGTTTGGGAGGTGATGTCGAGGAAGCCTTGGCGAGTTGCTGCAGTGCATCTTGTAGATTGAACAAACTGCAGCCACGGTGCGCCGATGGTGGAGGGAGTGAATGTTTAAGGTGGTGTATGGGGTGGCAATCAGGTGGCCTGCTTTATTCAGGATCGTGTCGAGCTTCTTGAGTGGGGGCTGAGATGATTGCCCTCCAACAATGACCGCAATCTTCCTTTGTGCTCGATATAACACCATCCACTGGAGAGTTTCCACCTGAGCCCCCATTCACTTCAGTTTTAATAGGACTCCTTGGTGCCACATTTGGTCAAAGGCTGCCTTTATGTTGAGCACAGTCACTCTCACCTCACCTCTGGAATTCAGCTCTTTATCCATGTTTGGACCAAGGCTTTAATGAGGTCACTCACGTGCTGTTCTCCACCATCATTGAGGATGGGATATTCAAGGAGCCACCTCCTCCCATTAGTTGTTTTATTGTCCATCACCATTCATGGGTTCGAGTGAGAGACTGGGTAAGAATGGGTTCGAGTGAGAGACTGGGTAAGAATGGGTTAGAGTGAGAGAGTGGGTAAGAATGGGTTGGAGTGAGAGACTGCATACGAATGGGTTTGAGTGAGAGACTGGGTAAGAATGGGTTTGAGTGAGAGACTGGGTAAGAATGGGTTTGAGTGAGAGACTGGGTAAGAATGGGTTGGAGTGAGAGACTGAGTAAGAATGGGCAAGATGTGGCAGACTGCAGAGCTCTGAACTGATCCATTGGGTGTGGGATCACTTAGCTCTGTCTGCAGCATGCTGCCTCTGCTGGTTAACATGCCTAGAGTCCTGTATTGTAGCTTCACCAAGTTGGTATCTGATTTTCAGGTACACATGGTGTGGTTCCTGGCATGCTCTTCAACACTCCTCATTGAACCAGGTTTGCTTTGATGGAAACGGAAGAGTGAGGGATATGCCAGGTTACAGATTGTGCTGGAATACAATTCTGCTGCTGCTGATAGCGAACAGCACCTCATGGATGCCCAGTTTTGTGCTACTAGATGTGTTCTAATCTATCCCATTTAGCACGGTGCTAGTGTACATAACACGTTGAGGCATGTTCTCAGTCGCTCGGGAGTAGCACCATTGGCCGATCTGGCCGAGTCCTGAAGGACAGATCTGCCAGACTGGGTTCATGTCAGATGGTGAGAAAACAAACACAAACCATTACTGAGCCACTTTTGATGATGGACATTGAAGTCCCCCACCCAGAGTACATCCTGTGCCTTAGCAGCCACAGTGTGCTGGTGGTGGAGGGAGAAAATGTTTAAGATGGAGGATGGGGAGCTGATCATGCGGACTGCATTCTCCTGGATTGTGTCAAGGTTCTTGAGTGTTGTTCAAGCTGCAACCATACAGGCAAGGGGAGAATATTCCATCACACTCCTATCTAGTGCCTTGCAGGTGGTGCCAAGATTTTGGGGAGTCAGGAGGTGAGTCACTTGCTGCAGAATACTCAGTGTCTGACTAGCTCTTATAGCCATAGTATTTATTTGTCCAGTCTAGTTAGATTTCTAGTCAATGGTGACCCTCAGGATGTTGATGGTGGAGTGGGGCGGGAGGTTAAATGATGGTAATGTCATTGAATGTCAGGGGAGGTGGTTAGACTCTCTGTTGTTGGAGATTGTGATTGGCTGGCACATGTGTGGTATAAATGTTTCTTATCATCACCCAACCTGAATGTTGTCCAGGTCTTGCTGTTTGAGATCACAAACTACCTCATTATCTGAAGAAATGTGAATGTAACTTAACACTGTGCAATCAGCAGCAAACTTGCACAATTCTGAAACTCTTTAATAAAACAGTTGAACGTGTTGTGCTGAGGACACTGTCCTGACTAACTGCTGCAGCAATGACCTAGGGCTGAAATAATTGGCCTCCAAAAACCACAACTGTCTTCCTTGTCCTATATATGACACCATTCAATAGAGAGTTTTCCCCCTGATCCCCACTGACTTCAATTTACTAGCACTCTTGGTGCCACACTCGGTCAAATGCTGCCTTGATTTTGAGGACAGTCACTCTTTCCTCACCGCTGGAATTCAGCTCCTTTTGTCCAAGGTTTGGACCAAGGTTGTAATGAGGTCAGGAGTCAAATGGTCCTGACGGAAACCAAACTGGGCATCGGTGAGCATGTTGTTTCAGAGTAAGTGCTGCTTGAGAGCATTGTCGATGACATATTCCATCATATTGCTGATGTTTGAGAGATGGCTGATCAGGCGGTAATTTGTTTTTGGATTGACCAGCTTTTTGTAGGCAAGGCATACCTGGGCAACTTTCCACTTTTTCGGGTAGATGCCAGTATTGTAGCTACACGAGAACAGCTTGGATAAAGATACGGCTTGTTATGTTGCATAAGTCTTCAGGGAACATAAAAACTGACTGCAAAAGCTTCTATAGCTATGTGAAGAGAAAAAGATTAATGAAGACTAATATAGGTCCCTTGCAGTCAGAATCAGGTGAATTCATCATGGGGAACAAGGAAATGGCAGACCAATTGAACAAATACTTTGGTCCTGTCTTCACGAAGGAAGACAGAAATAACCTCCCAAAAATACTAGAGGACCGAGGATCTATCGAGAAGGAGGAACTGAGGGGACTGAGGGAAATCCTTATTAGTCAGGAATGGTGTTAGAAAAATTGATGGGATCGAAGGCCGATAAATCCCGAAGGCCTGATAGTCTCAGAGTAATTAAGAAAGTGGCCCTAGCAATGGTAGTTGCATTGGTGGTCATTTTCTAACATTCCATGGACTCTGGATCAGTACCTAATGATTGGAGGGTAGCTAAGGTAACACCACTTTTTTAAAAAAGGAGGGAGAGAGAAATCATGGAATTATAGACCGGTTAGCCTGACATCGGTCGTGGGGAAAATGATGAAATCAATTAATAAAGATGTAATAGCAGCGCATTTGGAAAGCAGTGACAGGATCGGTCCAAGTCAGCATGGATTTATGAAAGGAAAATCATGCTTGACATATCTTAGAGAATTTTTTGAGGATGGAACTAACAGAGTGGATAAGGGAGAACCAGTGGATGTGGTGTATTTGGACTTTCAAAAGGCTTTTGATAAGGTCCCACACAAGAGATTGGTGTGCAAAATTAATGCACATGGGATTGGGGCTAATGTATTGACGTGGATAGAGAACTGCTTGGCAGACAGGAAGCAAAGAGTGGGAATAAATGGGTCCTTTTCAGAATGGCAGGCAGACAGTGACTAGTGGGGTACCGCAAGGTTCAGTGCTGGGACCCCAGCTATTTACAATATATATTAATGATTTAGATGAGGAATTGAATGCAATATCTCCAAGTTTACATATGACACAAAGCTGGGTGGCAGTGTGAGCTGTGAGGAGGATGCTAAGAGGCAGTGTGAGCTGTGAGGAGGATGCTAAGAGGCTGTCGGGTGACTTGGACAGGTTAGGTGATTGGGAAAATGCATGGCAGATGCAGTATAATGTGGATAAGTGTGAGGTTATCCACTTCCGTGGCGAAGGCAGGATATTATCTGAAAGGTGACAGATTAGTAAAAGGGGAGGTGCAACGAGACCTGGGTCTCATGGTACATCAGTTATTGAAAGTAGGCATGCAGGTGCAGCAGGCAGTTGAGAAAGCAAATGGCATGTTGGCCTTCATGGCGAGAGGATTTGAGTATAGGAGCAGGGAGGTCTTGCTGCAGTTGTACAGGGCCTTGGTGAGACCACACCTTGAGTATTGGGTGCAGTTTTGGTCTCCTAATCTGAGGAAGGACATAAGACCATAAACATAAGAACATAAGAACATCAGAATTAGGAACAGGAGTAGGCCATCTAGCCCCTCGAGCCTGCTCCGCCATTTAACAAGATCATGGCTGATCTGGCCGTGGACTCAGCTCCACTTACCCGCCTGCTCCCCATAACCCTTAACTCCCTTATTGGTTAAAAATCTATCTATCTGTGATTTGAATACATTCAATGAGCTAGCCTCAACTGCTTCCTTGGGCAGAGAATTCCACAGATTCACAACCCTCTGGGAGAAAAAATTCCTTCTCAACTCGGTTTTAAATTGGCTCCCCCATATTTTGAGGCTGTGCCCCCTAGTTCTAGTCTCCCCGACCATTGGAAACAACCTCTCTGCCTCTATCTTGTCTATCCCTTTCATTATTTTAAATGTTTCGATAAGATCACCCCTCATCCTTCTGAACTCCAACGAGTAAAGACCCAGTCTACTCAATCTATCATCATAAGGTAACCCCATCATCTCCGGAATCAGCCAAGTAAATCGTCTCTGTACCCCCTCCAAAGCTAGTATATCCTTCCTTAAGTAAGGTGACCAAAACTGCACACAATACTCCAGGTGCGGCCTCACCAATACCCTGTACAGTTGCAGCAGGACCTCCCTGCTTTTGTACTCCATCCCTCTTGCAATGAAGGCCAACATTCCATTCGCCTTCCTGATTACCTGCTGCACCTGCAAACAAACTTTTTGGGATTCATGCACAAGGACCCCCAGGTCCCTCTGCACCGCAGCATGTTGTAATTTCTCCCCATTCAAATATTATTCCCTTTTACTGTTTTGTTTTCCCAAGGTGAATGACCTCACATTTTCCTACATTGTATTACATCTGCCAAACCTTAGCCCATTTGCTTAACCTATCTAAATCTCTTTGCAGCCTCTCTGTGTACTCTACACAACCCGCTTTCCCACTAATCTTTGTGTCATCTGCAAATTTTATTACACTACACTCTGTCCCCTCTTCCAGGTCATCTATGTATATTGTAAACAGTTGTGGTCCCAGCGCCGATCCCTGTGGCACCTCACTAACCACCGATTTCCAACCCGAAAAGGACCCATTTATCCCGACTCTCTGCTTTCTGTTAGCCAGCCAATTCTCTATCCATGCTAATACATTTCCTCTGACTCCGCGTACCTTTATCTTCTGCAGTAACCTTTTGTGTGGCACCTTATCGAATGCCTTTTGGAAATCTAAATACAACACATCCATCGGTACACCTCTATCCACCATGCTCGTTATATCCTCAAAGAATTAGTTAAACATGATTTCCCCTTCATGAATCCATGTTGCGTCTGCTTGATTGCACTATTCCTATCTAGATGTCCTGCTATTTCTTCCTCAGTGATAGCTTCAAGCATTTTCCCCACTACAGATGTTAAACTAACCGGTCTATAGTTACCTGCCTTTTGTCAGCCCCCTTTTTTAAACAGAGGCGTTACATTAGCTGCTTTCCAATCCGCTGGTACCTCCCCAGAGTCCAGAGAATTTTGGTAGATTATAACGAATTCATCTGCTATAACTTCCGCCATCTCTTTTAATACCCTTTTAATTTCATCAGGACCACGGGACTTGTCTACCTTGAGTCCCATTAGCCTGTCCAGCACTACCCCCCTAGTGATCGTGATTATCTCAAGGTCCTCCCTTCCCACATTCCCGTGACCAGCAATTTTTGGCATGGTTTTTGTGTCTTCCACTGTGAAGACTGAAGCAAAATAATTGTTTAAGGTCTCAGCCATTTCCACATTTCCCATTT
Source organism: Pristiophorus japonicus (assembly GCF_044704955.1). Lineage (NCBI taxonomy): Eukaryota > Metazoa > Chordata > Chondrichthyes > Pristiophoridae > Pristiophorus > Pristiophorus japonicus. The sequence continues at coordinate 235,283,005 of NC_091983.1, forward strand.
TTGCTATTGAGGGAGTGTCGCGAAGGTTCACCAGACTGATTCTCGGGATGGCAGGACTGACATATGAAGAAAGACTGGATCGACTAGGCTTATATTCACTGGAATTTCGAAGAATGCTTGGAGATCTCATAGAAGCATGTAAAATTCTGACGGGATTGGACAGGTTAGATGCAGGAAGAATGTTGCTGATGTTGGGGAAGTTCAGAACCAGGGGTCACAGTCTAAGGATAAGGGATAAGCCATATAGGACTGAGATGAGGAGAAACTTTTTCACCCAGCGAGTTGGGAACCAATGGCATTCTCTACCACAGAAAGTTGTTGAGTCCGGTTCGTTGGATATATTCAAAAGGGACTTAGATGTGGCCCTTACAGCTAAAGGGATCAGGGGGTATGGTGAGAAGGCAGGAGTGAAGTACTGAACTTGCATGATCAGCCATGATCATATTGAATGGTGGTGCAGGCTCGAAGGGCTGAATGGCCGACTCCCGCACCTATTTTCCATGTTTCTATATTTACAGCCAGGATGGTGATGGGGACTATAGCCTTTGCTGTATCCAGTGCACTCTGCCATTTCTTCATATCACGTGGTGTGAATTGAATTGTCTGAAGACTGGCATCTGTGATGGTGGGGACCTCAGGCGGAAGTCAGGATGACTTCAGGATGATTCCACTTGGCACTTCTGGCCACTTGGCCTTGGCTTTTGCACTCACGTGCTGTTCTCCACCATCGTTGAGGATGGGAATATTCAATTAGCCACTTCCTCCCATTAGTTGTTTTATTGTCCGTCACCATTCACGACTGGATGTGGCAGGACTGCAGAGCTTTGATCTGATCCATTTGGTGTGCGATCACTTAGCTCTGTCTGCAGCATGCTGCTTTCACTGTTTAACATGCCTAGAGTCCTGTGTTGTAGATTCAAAAAGTCGGTATCTGATTTTCATGGTGCAGCTCCTGGCATGCTTTTCAACCCTGCTCTTTGAACCAGGTTTGGTTTGATGGAAACAGAAGAGTGAGGGATATGCCAGCCCATGAGGTTGGAATACAATTCTGTTTCTGCTGATGGCCCAAGCGCCTCATGGCTGCTCAGTTTTGAGCTTCTGGATGAGTTCTTCATCTATCCTATTTAGCACGGTGGTAGTGCTATACAACACGATGAAGGGGTGTTCTCAGTGTGAAGACAGGGCTTTGTCTCCACAAGGTCTGTGTGGTGATCACTGCTACCAGTACTGTCATGGACAGATGCATCTGCATCAGGTAGATTGGTGAAGATGAGATCAAGAAGGTATTTCCCTCGTGTTTGTTCTCTCACCATCTGCCATGAGTCCAGTCTGGCAGCTATGTCTTTCAGGAATCAGCCGATCAGTCAATGTTGGTACTACCGAGCCACTCTTGCTGATGGACATTGAACACCCCAACCAGAGTAGATTGTGTGTCCTAGCAGCCACTGTGCGCCGGTGGTGGAGGGAATCAATGTTTAAGATGGTGGATCGTGTGCCAATCAGGTGGGCTGCTTTGTTCTGTATGGTGTCGAGCTTCTTGAGTGGGGGCTGAGATGAATGCCCTCCAACAACCACAACAATCTTCCTTTGTGTTAGATATGACACCATCCAGTGGAGAGTTTTCACCCTGATCCGCAATGACTTCAGTTTTACTCGCACTCCTAACCTGGACTTTCAGGTATAAAAGGGGAAGCTATACCCATCTTCATCACTTGAGTGCTAGCAAATAAAGGTTACTGGTTACAGAGTGACCTCTCTAGCATGGGCCTCGTGTGCATTTATACTATATAATAAGGACATATTATTGGCGACAAGAAACTGGGATTTAAACCACTAGCAGCACAGACAAGAGGTACTGTGTTGGTGATGATTGGGACGATTTTATTGAGAGACTACAGCAAAGTTTCATCACTAAGGAATGGTTGGGACAGGAGTCGGCCGACAAATGCACGGCTCATCTCCTGACTGTTTGTGGATCCAGGACGTACTCCCTGATGAAGGACCTTCTAGTGCCAGAGAAGCCGGCGGACAAGACATTTGAAGAGCTCAGTAAATTGATCGGGGAACACCTTAAACCAGCAAGCAGCATGCACATGGCGAGACACCGGTTTTATACGCACCGGCGGCGAGAAGGGCAAAGCGTTCCAGACTTCGTGGCAGATCTCCGGCGCCTGGCGAGCCTATGTAAGTTCCCAGATGCATGCAGAGCGGAGATGCTCCGAGACTTTTTTATTGAGGGCATCGGGCAAGCTGGGGTTTTCAGGAAACTGATTGAGACCAAAGATTTGACCTTGGAAACGGCGGCCTTGATGGCCCAGACTTTTATCTCGGGGGAGGAAGAGACCAGAATGATGTTTGACAAAATTCTAGACTCAAATGCAGCAAATGGACAGGGAATCAATATTGTTAAAGCGGCACACAGTTGTCCAAGCAGACAAGGGCAATCGGACATGCCTCAACATGTAGTCGAACCCAGAGGGGTAATTCAACAGAGACAATGGCTAACTGAACGGCGATTCACGCCATCGCAAGGGACAATGCGGCCAGTATTGAGGCCATCAACACCTGTTAATGGTGTACTTAAGGACAGTCAGAGACGATCGACTGGTAATGGACCTTTTGTTTCTAACAATGGCTCATGTTGGAGGTGTGGAGGCACACACCCAGCCAGAGTTTGCAGGTATCAGCAATATACATGCAGAAATTGCAACATCAACGGTCACTTGGCGCGTATGTGCAGGAAGCCTGCAGCCAGGCTGATTTACGAGGAGGACGGGCCCGATGTAAGCCCTACGAGGCCAAATGTACACTGGGGGAAATCGCTGGAAGCTGAAGTTCAGCGAGTTCATGTGGAGCACATATACAGTTCATACACCAGGACGCCACCGATAATGATGAAAGTGCTCCTCAATGGCATCCCAGTATCAATGGAGCTAGATACGGGGGCCAGCCAGTCCCTGATGAGTATCAAACATTTCGAAAATTTGTGGGCGTCCAAGGCCAGGTGGCCAAAATTATCACTGATTGACGCACAGCTACGGACATACACAAAGGAGATCATTCCGGTGCTAGGCAGCGCCACGGTAGTCGTGACCCACAAAGATTCGGAGAACAGGTTGCCACTCTGGATTGTCCCAGGAGATCGTCCCGCACGACAGGGGAGGAGTTGGCTTGCTGTCATGAACTGGAAATGGGGCGATGTCAATGCAATTTCTTCTGTGGAGCGAGTATCATGCTCACAGCTCCTGGACAAATTTGACTCGTTATTTCAACCCGGCATCGTCACTTTCATGGGGACCAAGGTCGTGATTCACATGAACCCGTACGCCAGGCCAGTACACCACAAGGCCAGAGCGGTGCCGTACGTGATGTGGGAAAAGATAGAAGGCGAATTGGACCGCCTGCTGAGGGAAGGCATCATCTCACCAGTCGAATTCAGAGACTGGGCGAGCTCGATTGTGCCGGTGCTCAAGGCGGATGGGTCGGTCAGGATATGTGGTGATTACAAGGCCACCATCAATCGGGTGTCACTTCACGACCAGTACCTGCTACCGAGAGCGGAGGACCTCCTTTGCAACGCTATCCAGTGGCAAACTTTTTTCAAAATTGGACCTGACCTTAACTTACATGACCCAGGAGCTGGCGAATGAGTTGAAGAAGCTGACCACTATCACAACACACAAGGGGTTGTTTGAGTACAACAGATGCCCGTTCGGGATTCGTTCGGCCGCCGCGATCTTTCAACGAAACATGGGAAGCCTCCTCAAGTCGATTCCAGGGACGGTGGTTTTTCAAGACGACATCCTCATCACGGGTCGCGATACCGAAGAACGCCTCCAAAACCTGGAGGAGGTGCTACGCAGACTGGACCGGGTAGGGCTGCGACTGAAAAAGGCGAAGTGCGTCTTCCCAGCTCCAGAAGTAGAATTCCTGGGTATGAGGGTAGCAGCAGATGGGATCAGCTCTACTGCGTCCAAGACGGAAGCGATCCAGAGAGCACCCAAACCCCGAAACACGACGGAGCTGTGTTCGTTCCTGGGGTTCCTGAACTATTTTGGTAACTTTCTTCCCAAATTGAGCACGCTGTTAGAGCCACTACATGTGCTCCTACGCAAAGGCCAGGAATGGGTCTGGGGGGACAGCGAGGAAAGGGCTTTTGATAGAGCACGCAATTTGTTATGCTCCAACAATCTGCTAACGCAATATGACCCATGTAAGAAACTTGTTTTAATATGGTGTCGGGTGTGTACTGCAGCATGTTAATGCCATGGTTCAGTTACAGCCGGTAGCTTATGCCTCCAGAAGTCTGTCCCAGGCAGAAAGGGGCTACGGGATGGTAGAAAAGGAGGTGTATATGCAGTGAAGAAAATGCACCAGTACCGGTTTGGCAGGAAATTTGAGCTGGAGATCACAAACCCCTAATGTCCCTTTAGGGCCAACAAGGCCATAAATGCTAACGCATCGGCCCACATACAGAGGTGGGCACTCGCGTTAGCCGCCTATGACTATACAATTCGTCACAGACCGGGCACCAAAAACTGCGCCGATGCACTCAGCAGGCTCCCACTAGCCACCACTGAGGGGGCTACCAAGCATGCTGCTGAGATGGTCATGGCTGTTGAAGCTTTCGGAAGCGAAGGGTCACCCGTGACAGCCAGTCAGATCAAAGTCTGGACAAATAGAGACCCGCTACTGTCTTTAATTAAGAAATGTGTCCTGAATGGGGACTGGGCAGCCACGTATGGGGCATGCCCTGAGGAATTTAAACCATTTCACAGGCGTAGGGATGAACTCTTGATTCAGGCCGATTGCCTACTATGGGGAAACCATGTTGTCATGCCCCAGATGGGCAGAGAGGTGTTCATCAGAGAACTCCACAATGAGCACCCGGGCATTGTCATGATGAAGGCAATTGCCAGGTCACACGTTTGGTGGCCAGGGATAGACGCAGACCTGGAACTTTGTGTTCGCAGGTGCAACACGTATGCCCAGCTGGGAAATGCGCCCAAGGAAGCCCCCCTTAGTCCCTGGACCAGGTCTGCCAAGCCTTGGTCACGCATCCATGTGGACTACGCGGGTCCTTTCATGGGAAAAATGTTTTCAGTTGTAGTAGACACCTACTCCAAATGGATCGAGTGTGACATTTTAAATTCAAGCACATCCTCTGCCACGGTAAAAAGTCTACGGTCAATGTTCGCCGCCCATGGTCTACCAGATGTCTTGGTCAGTGACAATGGCCTGTGCTTCACAAGCACTGAATTCCAGTGCTTCATGGCAGGCAATGGAATTAACCATGTCAGAGCGGCACTGTTCAAGCCGGCCTCAAACGGCCAGGCGGAATGAGCAGTGCAGATAATCAAACAGGGGATGCTCAGAATCCAAGGGGGTTCCCTACAAAGCCACTTATCACGCCTCCTGTTGGCCTACAGATCCCGACCACACTCGCTCACAGGGGTTCCACCCGCAGAGCTGCTAATGAAAATGACGCTCATAACCAGGTTATCCTTTATACACCCCACTATGAAAGAAATTGTTGAGAGCAGGCGTCAGTCACAATGTGACTACCATGACAGGAATGCAAGGGCGCGAGATATCGATATCAATGACGCTGTATTTGTCCTCAACTACGTTGCAGGGCCCAAATGGCTCGCAGGCACAGTGATTGCCAAAGAGGGGAGTAGGATTCTGGTCGTTAAACTTAACAATGGACAAATCTGCTGCAAACATGTGGATCAAACAAAAATGAGGTTCAGCAATCCCATAGAAGAAGCAGAGGAATAACACGATGTAGAGTTTACTCCACACAGGTGACGGAACACCGGAACCAAGTGGAGGAGAGCCCAATCACTGTGGGCAGTCTGGATAGGCCTGAGGCACCACAAACAGCAGACACTCAGGCCAGCACCCAACAACCAGAGCCCCAACTCAGGCGCTCCACAAGGGAGCATAAACCACCAGAGAGACTCAACCTGTGATCCTTAAAGACTTTGTGGGGGTGATAATGTCATGTATTCAACCATCATTGTAACCCATGTATAAACTGACCTAAGTTATACACTGTGAGAACAATGACCACTAGGTCACTAGTCCTAGCCTGGACTTTCAGGTATAAAAGGGTAAGCTCCATGCACCTTCATCACTTGAGTGCTAGCAAATAAAGGTTACTGGTCACAGAGTGACCTTTTCTCCAGCATGGGCCTCATGTGCATTTATACTGTATAGTAAGGACATATTACTTTATATCATGTGGAGTGAACTGAATTGACTGAAGACTGGCATCGTCGATGGTGTGGACCTCAGGAGGAGGCCGAGATCGGTCATCCACTCAGTACTTCTGGCTGAAGAGAGTAGCGAAGGCTTCAGCCTTGTCTTTTACACTCACATGCTGTTCTCCGTAATCGTTGCGGATGGGAATATTCTTGGAGCCTCTTCCTCCTGTTATTGTTTAAGTGTCCATCACTATTCATGACTGGATGTGGCAGGACTGTAGAGCTTTGATCTGATCCATTGGGTATGGGATCACTTAGCTCTGTCTGCAGCATGCTGTCTCCACTGGTTAACATGCCTAGAGTCCTGTGTTGTAGCTTCACCAAGTTGGTATCTGATTTTCAGGTACACATGGTGCAGCTTCTGGCATGCTCTTCAACACTCCTCATTGAACAAGGGTCGGTTTAATTGAGACAAAAGGGGAGGGATATGCCTGCCCAGGAGGTTAGATTATGGTGGAATACAATTCTGTTTCTGTTGATGGCCCACAGTGCCTCATGGTGCCCAGTTGTGAGCTTCTAATTATGTTCTTAATCTATCCCATTTAGCACGGTGGTAGTGCACACAACACGTTGAAGGCCTGTCCTCAGTGACTCGGTAGTATCACCATTTAGCTCGGTGTTAGTGCCACACAACACAATGATGGGGTGTCATCAGTGTGAAGATAGGGCTTCTTCTGCACAAGGTCTGTGTGGTGATCATTGCTACAATACTGTCATGGACAGATTTTTTTAAATTTCAAAATATATACTTTATTCATGTGCAGATTTTTATGATACATTGGAAGGCAGTTCAATATATTTGGATGTGGTCAGAAATTCCATACAATACATTTGGATGCTGACGGCAGTTCCGTTCAATACATTTGCTTGCTTGACATTTCAGGGTACAATTCAGTACAATCCAGGATACATTGTAATACAGTCATCAAATTACATTACATGTGGCACTATACGGTACACGGAATGGGTGAGGATACAGTTACATTTCTTTGCAACATACATTACTAAACAGAACTTGCATTATACATGGCACTACATAGGTGTTTTCAGATCATGGTGCTCTATGTATACAAAGGTTTACAAGTACAGCCCGAGGGGAGTTTTATACTGATTCCAGCCCCTGGGTTTACCGTGGCAGAAGAGCCTTAAACTGTGGCTCTTCCCCATCGTGCCTTTACGGCGACTGCACCAATTTTTAGTGCGTCCCTCAGCATGTACTCCTGGTCTTGGATTGCGCCAGTCTGCAACACGCAGACGTGGACATCTCCTTGCTCTGGAAGACCAGCAAGTTTCGGTAAGACCAAAGTGCGTCTTTCACTGAGTTGATGGCCCTCCAGCAGCAGATAATGTCTGTCTCGGTGTGTATCCCTGGAAACAGTCTGTAGAGCACAGAGTCCTGTGTTACGGAGCTGTTTGGGATGAACCTCAACAGCAACCACTGCATCTCCTTCCAGACCTGCCTTGCAAAGGGGCAGTCCCAAAGGAGATGGATGACCGTCTCGTCATGGACAGATACATCTGTAACAGGTAGATTGGTGAGGACGAGATCAAGTAAGTTTTCCCTCGTGTTTGTTCTCTCACCACCTGCTGTGAGCCCAGTCTGGCAGCTATGTCCTTCAGGAATCGGCTGCTCAGTCAATGTGGTACTTCCGAGTCACTCTTGGTGATGGACATTGAACACCCCAGCCAGAGTAGATTGTGTGCCCTAGCAGCCACAGTGCACCGGTGGTGGAGGGAGTGAATACTTAAGATGATGGATGGTGTGCCAAACAAGTGGGCTGCATTGTCCTGGATGGTGTCGAGCTTCTTGAGTGGGGGCTGAGATGATTCCCTCCAACAACCACAACAATCTTCCTTTGTGCCAGATATGGCACCATCCAGTGGAGAATTTCTCCCCTTAGCCTCATTAACATCAGTTTTGCTCGGGCTCCTTGGTGCTACACTCGGTCAAATGCTGCCTAGATGTCAAGGGCAGTCACTTTCACCTCACCTCTGGAATTCAGCTCCTTTGGCCGTGTTTGGACCACGGCTGTAATCAGGTCAGGAGCAATGTGGTCCTGGCAGAAACCAAACTGAGCATCGGTACACAGGTTATTTGTGCATAAGTACATGGGTGGTCATTGGCTGTTAGATTAGTCCGGCTTTTTGCCAGCAGAAAATACCTGTCAAATTTTCCATTTGTCGGGTAAATGCCAGTACAGGAACAACTTGGCTAAAGATACGGCTAGTTCTGGAACCGGCATGTTGTTGGGGCCCATAGCCTTTGCTGTATCCAGTTTGCTCCACCGTTCTTTATATCACGTGGAGTGAAGTGAATTTACTGGAAACTGGCATCTTCGACGGTGGGTGGAAGAATACAGCATTGTTTTTGTTATTTTCAGCTAATATCTGTGCTTGAAAACTGCTCCAAGATGGCTGAACCTGGCTTGACCATGTTTTAGTGACCCACAAGACTTTGCAAATTCAAAGGCTTTCTCATGAGTTTTAAACACCTCACAGCTGCAAAACACTTGTCTAAGAATTGTGGAAAACACTGTCCAGGAGATAAGAGAACGAAAGACCTATTCATTGTGAGAGAGTGTCCCTTTATTTTGAACCTAGACAATTGTGTACACAGTGGACAGACATACAGGAAAACAGCATAAAATTGCTGTAACACATGAGGTCAGGGGTGGCAGTCAAGAGAATTGGTAACCTGGTCAGTTACGAAGGGAATCAGGGAGTTAATTTCTGATTGTTGACCACGTCTGAAATTAACCCTGTGTGAGTGACTTTGCTTTCTATTAATCACTTAGGGGACAGTCAATTTTAACAATTATGGGATAGATTGGTGCGGGCTAATGATTATAAATTCTTATGCATTTGATGCTATCGTAAATTGCTTGTACTTCTTTTGATTATTCTAAATAAAGATAACCCCTGGATAGGGGTGAGAAAAGAAACATCCTGAATCTGTGTGTGTTGGTTTTTTTTATCTCACAAGTCTGAACTTTGTAAAGTGTAGATAAATCTTACAGGCTAAAATCTGTCTTAATTAAAATAAGTCTTACAGTTTTGGTACCTGATCAGGGACTTGTGATAGACAAACAATGTCAAGGACTATGGAAGAGTCAGTTCCAAAGTATGTGATGAAGAAGTTGCCCCACCAGAAAGGGGTGGGTGTGGGTCATTATAGATGGTGATGATCCGGTGGTGGAGGCTGATTTATGGACCCAAGGGTCCACTTGTTGGCTGAGGTTGTCGAAAGCCATCTGGTTGTTGGCCAATCGAAGCCAGGTTAAGTTCATGGAATGTGCAAACATTAAGTTACAAAAGGAGATAGAAGATAGAGAAACAGAATTAAACCGACTTCTAAAGGAGTTGGAGGGAGAAATTTGCATTTGTCCACTCACCTAACCTGTCCAAGTCACCCTGCAGCCTTTTAGCATCCTCCTCACAACTCACACCGCCACCCAGCTTAGTGTCGTCTGCAAACTTGGAGATATTACACTCAATTCCTTCATCTAAATCATTAATGTATATTGTAACTAGCTGAGGTCCCAGCACTAAGGCTTGCGGTACTACACTAATCACTGCCTGCCATTCTGAAAAGGACCCGTTTAACCCGACTCTCTGCTTCCTGTCTGCCAACCAATTCTCTATCCAGGTCAGTACATTACCCCCAATACCATGTGCTTTAATTTTGCACAACAATCTCTTGTGTGGGACCTTGTCAAAAGCCTTCTGAAAGTCCAAATACACCACATCCACTGATTCTCCCTTGTCCACTCTGCTAGTTTCATCCTCAAAAAATTCAAGAAGATCTGTCAAGCATGATTTCCCTTTCATAAATCCATGCTGACTTGGACCTATCCTGTCACTGCTTTCCAAATGCGCTGCTATTTCATCGTTAATGATTGATTCCAACATTTTCCCCACTACTGATGCCAGGCTAATTCCCCGTTTTCTCTTTCCCTCCTTTTTTAAACAGTGGTGTTAAATTAGCTGCCCTCCAGTCCATAGGAACTGATCCACAGTCGACAGACTGTTGGAAAATGATCACTAATGCATCCACTATTTCTATGGCCACTTCCTTATGTACTCTGAGATGCAGACTATCAGGCCCCGGGGATTTATCGGCCTTCAATCTCTTCAATTTCCTGAACACAATTTCCCACTTTATTAGGATATCCTTCAGTTCCTCCTTCTCACTACACCCTCGGTTCCCTAATATTTCCGGAAGGTTATTTGTGTCTTCCTTCGTGAAAACAGAACGAAAGTATTTGTTTCACTGGTACCGCCATTTCTGTTCCCCATTATAAATTCACCTGAATCTGACTGCAAGGAACCTACGTTTGTTTTCCTTAATTTTTTTCTCTTCTTATAAATATAGAAGCTTTTGCAGTCAGTTGTTCTTTGTCCTCCTCTGCTGTATTACAAATTTCTCCCAGGCCTCAGGTTTGCTGCTTTTTCTGGCCAATTTATATGCCTCTTCCTTGGATTTAACACTATCCTTAATTCCCGTTTTAGCCATGGTTGAGCCACCTTCCCCGTTATATTTTTACTCCAGACAGGGATGTACAATTGTTGAAGTTCATCCATGTGCTCTTTAAATGTTTGCCACTGCCTATCCACCGTCAACCCTTTAAGTATCACTCGCCAGTCTATTCTAGCCAAGTCACGTCTCATACCATCGAAGTTACCTTTCCACAAATTCAGGACTTGAGTCTCTGAATTAACTGTGTCACTCTCCATCTTAATAAAGAATTCTACCATATCATGGTTACTCTTCCCCAAGGGGCCTCGCACAACAAGATTGCTAATTAGTCCTTTCTCATTACACATCACCCAGTCTCGGATGGCCAGCTCTGTAGTTGGTTCCTTGACATATTGGTCTAGAAAACCATTCCTAATACACTCCAGGAAATCCTCCTCCACTGCATTGTTACCAGTTTGGTTAGCCCAGTCAATATGTAGATTAAAGTCACCCATGATAACAGCTGTACCTTTATTGCACGCATCCCTAATTTCTTGATTGATGCTGTCCCCATCCTCATTACTACTGTTTGGTGGTCTGTACACAACTCCCACTAGCGTTTTCTGCATTTTGATATTCCATAGCTCCACCCATACAGATTCCACATCATCTAAGATAATGTCCTTCCTTACTATTGCATTAATTTCCTCTGTAACAAGCAACGCCACCCCACCTCCTTTTCCTTTCTGTCTCTTCTTCCTAAATGTTGAATACCCCTGGAAGTTGAGTTCCCAGCCTTGGTCACCCTAGAGCCATGTCTCCGTGATGCCAATTACATCATATCCGTTGGAAACATAGAAACATAGAAAATAGGTGCAGAAGTAGGCCATTCGGCCCTTCGAGCCTGCACCACCATTCAATAAGATCATGGCTGGTCATTCCCTCAGTACCCCTTTCCTGCTTTCTCTCCATACCCCTTGATCCCTTTAGCCGTAAAGGCCATATCTAACTCCCTCTGGAATATATCCAATGAACTGGCATCAACAACTCTCTGCAGCAGGAAATTCTACAGGTTAACAACTCTCCGAGTGAAGAAGTTTCTCCTCATCTCAGTCCTAAATGGCCTACCCCTTATCCTTAGACTGTATCCCCTGATTCTGGATTTTCCCAACATCAGGAACATTCTTCCTGCATCGAACCTGTCCAGTCCCGTTAGAACGTTATATGTTTCTATGAGATCCCCTCTCATCCTTCTAAACTCCAGTGTATAAAGGCTCAGTTGATCCAATCTCTCCTCATATGTCAGTCCAGCCTTCCCTGGAATCAGTCTGGTGAACCTTCGCTGCACTCCGTCAATAGCAAGAATGTCTTGCCTCAGATTAGGAGACCAAAACTGAACACAATATTCCAGGTGAGGCATCACCAAGGCCCTGTACAACTGCAATAAGACTTCCCTGCTCCTTTACTCAAATCCCCTAGCCAGGAATGCCAACATAGCATTTGCCTTCTTCAATGCCTGCTGTATCTGCATGCCAACTTTCACCTCCCCTTTTCCTAATCTGCCGCCATTCAGATAATATTCTGCCTTTGTGTTTTTGCCCACAAAGTGGATAACTTCATATTTATCCACATTATACTGCATCTGCCATGCATTTGCCCTCTCACCTACCCTGTCAAAGTCACCCTGCAGCCTCTTAGCATCCTCCACACGGCTCACACCATCACCCAGTTTAGTGTCATCTGCAAACTTTAAGATATTACACTCAATTCCTTCATCTAAATCATTAATGTATATTGTAAAGAGCTGGGGTCCTAGCACTGAGTCCTGCGGCACCCCACTAGTCACTGCCTGCCATTCTGAAAAGGACCTGTTTATCCTGACTCTCTGCTTCCTGTCTGCCAACCAGTTCTCTATCCACATGAGTACATTACCCCCAAACCATTTGCTTTGATTTTGCACACCAATCTCTTGTGTGGGACCTTGTCAGAAGCCTTTTGAAAGTCCAAATACACCACATCCACTGGTTCTCCCTTGTCCACTCTGCTAGTTACATCCTGAGAAAATTTCAGAAGATTTGTCAAGCATGAATTCCCTTTCATAAATCCATGCTGAATTGGACCGATCCTGTCACTGCTTTCCAAATGCGTTGCTCTTTCATCGTTAATGATTGATTCCAACATTTTCCCCACTGCTGATGTCAGGCTTATTGGTCTATACTTACCCATTTTCTCTCTCCCTCCTTTTTTAAAAAGTGGCGTTGCATTAGCTACCCTCCAGTCCATGGGAACTGATCCAGATTCGATAGACTGTTGGGAAATAATCACCAATGCATCCACTATTTCTAGGGCCACTTCCTTAAGTACTTTGTGATGCAGACTATCAAGCCTCGTGGATTTATCGGCCTTCAATCCCATCAATTTCCCGAACAGAACTTCCCGTTTAATAAGGATATCCTTCAGTTCCTCCTTCTCACTAGACCCTCGGTCCCCTAGTACATCCGGAAGGTTAATTGTGTCTTCCTTCGTGAAGACAGAATCAAAGTATTTGTTCAATTGGTCATTTCATTGTTCCCCATTATAAATTCACCTGAATTCAACTGCAAGGGATCTACATTTGTCTTCACTAATCTTTTTCTCTTCACATATCTATAGAAGCTTTTGCATTCAGTTTTTATGTTCCCTGCAAGCTTCCTCTCATACTCTATTTTCCCTCTCTTAATTAAACCCTTTGTCCCCCTCTGCTGAATTCTAAATTTCTCCCAGTCCTCAGGTTTGCTGCTTTTTCTAACCAATTTATATGTCTCTTCCTTGGATTTAACACTATCCTTAGTTTCCCTTGTTAGCCATGGTTGAGCGATCTTCCCAGTTTTATTTTTACTCCAGACAGGGATGTACAATTATTGAAGTTCATCCATGTGATCTTTAAATGTTTGCCATTGCCTATCCACCTAACTGCGCAGTTAATTAGTCCATCTTATTCTGAATACTCCTCGCATTGAGGCACAGCCTTCAGGCTTGTCTTTTTAACAAACTTTGACCCTTTAAGATATTTGCTGTAATGTGGCCCTTTTTGCTTTTTGCCTTGGGTTTCTCTGCCCTCCACTTTTACTTTTCTTCTTTCTATCTTTTGCTTCTGCCCCCATTCTACTTCCCTCTGTCTCCCTGCATCGGTTCCCATCCCCCTGCCATTTTAGTTTAACCCTTCCCCAACAGCAAGAGCAAACACTCCCCCTCTGACATTGGTTCCAGTCCTGCGCAGGTGCAGACCATCCGGTTAGTACTGGTACCCCCTCCCCCAGAACCGGTTCCAATAACCCAGGAATTTGAGTCCCTCCCTTCTGCACCACTCCTCAAGCCACATAGTCATCTGAGCTATCCTGCGATTCCTAGTCTGACTAGCACGTGGCACTGGTAGCTATCCTGAGATTACTACTTTTGAGGTCCTACTTTTTAATTTAGTTCCTAGCTCCCTAAATTCGTCTTGTAGGATCTCATCCCATTTTTTACCTATGTCGTTGGTACCTATATGCACCATGACAACTGGCTGTTTACCCACCCCCTTCAAAATGTCCTGCACCTGCTCCGAGACATCCTTGACCCTTGCACCAGGAGGCAACATACCATCCTGGAGTCTCGGTTGCAGCCACAGAAACATTTATCTATTCCCCTTACAATAGAATCCCCTGTCATTATAGCTCTCCCACTCTTTTTTCTGCCCTCCTGTGCAGCAGAGCCACCCACGGTGCCGTGGATTTGGCTTCTGCTGCTCTCCCCTGATGAGTCATCCCCTTCAACAGTACCCAAAGCAGTGTATCTGTTTTGCAGGGGGAGGACCACAGGGGACCCCTGCACTACCTTCCTTCCACTGCTCTTCCTGTTGGTCACCCATCCCCGATCTGGCTGTGTACCCTTTACCTGCGGTAATTGTTATTGGTTGGGTGAAACGCACCACCAAACTTCTCAGGCATGTGCTCTTAGCTGATTCATGGTTAACACATGAATAGACTTGCTGTATATTGGGGTTTCTGGTTTCTGAGTATGATTAATACAAGCTATGGTTAATGGCTGGTTGTTGGATTGATTTTTATATTCAACAGTCCAACACTAGAGGGAGCCATTGCCTTGGAAACTATGGGAATGCAGGTTAAATCTTGGGAATGAACTGCAGCTCCTCAATCCCTGTAAAATGGGAGACTCCCTGAACTTATCTTAGAAGTGAAGCAATGACACCATCCTATCCGATGTCTTCACCACTGATGTGTTGTTGATATTGCTGGGACGGTGTAGTGGGGGTGGGGGTGTGTGGGAGGGTATAGTGGGGGTGGGGGGTGTGTGGGAGGGTATAGTGGGGGTGGGGTTGTGTGGGAGGGTATAGTGGGGGTGGGGGGTGTGTGGGAGGGTATAGTGGGGGTGGGGGTGTGTGGGAGGGTATAGTGGGGGTGGGGGGTGTGTGGGAGGGTATAGTGGGGGTGGGGGGTGTGTGGGAGGGTATAGTGGGGGTGGGGGTGTGTGGGAGGGTATAATGGGGGTGGGGGGTGTGTGGGAGGCTATAGTGGGTGTGGGGGGTAAATGGGAGGGTATAGTGGGGGTGGGGGGTGTGTGAGACGGTTTGAGGTCTGTAAACTTATTGCCCTTCCTTTCACAGATGCCTCCATTTAAAAAATGAGTCCTACACGGCCCAATCTCCAGTCCTCCAGCCCTCACCCATCCTCAATAGAGCCCTGAAATATATTATCTGGGGCCTGAGCAATTTCCTCCCTCATCCTACCTCCGTTTCCCGCTGACCTCTGGCTCGGCCCACCCATGGGGCCACTGGATTTTTGGCCCTCCCAGTTCGGTGAGCGACCCGTTAGCACACATTGAGCACAGGGCAGCTTGCTGACTGTATGTTAATGAGGCCCGAACCCAACACTGGTTTGGGGCCTCTCACTCAATCTATTGAGGGGACGCACAGCCGACTTCACTCCCGTTTGAGTGAAAACCGTGCCCCTAGTTTTATCCCACACTCCGGCTATTTCCCCACACTTTAATATTCCTCTTTATTCCAGAGACTAACTCTGTAATAAAAACATTCATGGACTTTGCTTCAACAGCGTGTTGTTGCAGAGAATTCCACATTCTGACCACACTCTGTATTGGAGGAGAAATTCAACTCACGCCCATCTGTTTCGAGTGTGAGGGAGAGGGTGGGCAGGAGTGGGGGCATCGATTGTGAGGGAGGGATTGGGCAGGAGAAGGGGGAATGATCGTGAGGGAGGGGTCTAGGTAGGAAGGATGGGATAACTGATGGATGGGAGGGAGGAGGCCAAACGGAGGCCAGTAATGGTCTTCAGCACTGCAGTGTGTCTGGTGGGGGGAACTCCTGCACCGATTTGCCCGGCCTGTATCAGTCCTCTGGACGCCTCTTTTTTTTTGCTTTTTTCCATGTGGAAGGCAACGCACCTCCAGCATGTAACGCGCACATCCACCCCACCCCCATATTGGTTCCGGAGAATTTAGCCGTCCTGACACCAGAGGCGTCCGGTACAATTTACTACAGGCATGAGGCCTCCTATTGGCATATGGAGGGTCCACTGATGGGACTGCAGCAAGGGTTTATTGTGTGAAAATTCTGCTGTTCCTCCTCCTCCATAGGACAGCACAGAGAGCTGTGTCCAAGGTGAACCCCATACCTTCTCCAGTTGTTCTGAGTATGTGGGGAGTCCGGGAGGACTAATATGAAACTAGTGATGTGATCAGTAACCAGTTCTGTTTCTGAGTAAGAATCTAACATGAGACCAAGTGTTTGATGCATCACCCTCTTTATTTCACAGTGAGAATACATTCCCAGCAGTTTGAAAAACAAAAGACAATCAAAGGCTAGAAGACAACGGCTTATTTACTGCACAAGAGAAGCCTGTGAATGGGCCGCCTGTTAACAGGAGCAATATCTGAATAGATCATTTTCTCAATCACAGATTCAGTCCGTGTATATTCCAAGTGTGAGCGCCCAGTATAGGTGTGAGGAGATCTGAATCTGAACTTTCGTCCATCTTCAGTCCCTGGATCCTAATTTTGGATTGGGATTCATTCTCCATTTTAAGGAGCAGTTTTAAGCAGCTTAACACCTGTGCTCCCAAAACCTTCCGCTTCACTCCCCTCACCTGGGCCCATCTGTTTTCTGAACCTGTGCTGATCTGAGTGAGGCCAAACTGGATTGAGAAACAACCTTTCTGCTCATCCCCACCACAATGTCCAGTGTTTGATTATCAGGAATGGCAGGAAAAGGGAATACTTTACTTCCCACACAGGTGTCCCCATTAGCAGGTTTCTCCAGTGAATGTGTTGCTCTTCCTACAGTGCACAGCGTGCAGTCGACACAGTCTGTTATACAGTCCATTCCCAGTATATTTCAGGGTACAGGGGACAGACCAATTTAAACACTGAAGGACATTCTTCAAGGTGATGTGATGAAAGGCTCAACATTTTACAAATGGTGAACACACTGGGTCTTACAGTTTAAACATTCCCTTGTAATGAAACGATTCAATGTGGAACTAACTCAGAGTGTGAGAGCCCAGGTACGATCCCACATCTGACCACTCCATGATTTCACATGTAACAACTTCAACGCTCTGTGCTCGGCAACACTTCCCATTTTCTATTGGCTCTTTTCACATCACCTTTAAATGTTCTGGTCAGCATGACTGGGATAAACATAAACATAATCCATCTCTGTGTGAAGATAGAACATCCTGGAACTATATCTGGCAACAGAACCATCTCAATCTCAGTCTGTGCACCATTCATTTAAAGAAAGTTTACAGAAAAGGGAAATTACTGCAGTGATTAATCCCTGTTGCCCCAAGGAGGGCCCACCACCCCTGTACAACTGGGTTTACCCTGTGTCTGTGCAGTATGGGGACTTTAAACTAATATCTTTGTGACTTGATGGCTCTGTTTCTAAACCCCAGGTTTCTAACCAGAAATGTTTAAATGTGGATCTTCCTATTCCTGGCTGAGTAATTCTCCTTTATCCTTCAGTGCGGTTTCTCTACACTTACACAACTGCTCGATCACCAAAGCTGCCCCTCAGAGGTGGTCAGTCAGCAATGAATCTGGGACATTGGCAAATAACTTGAAATTGAAGGGGGCAGCTAATTATAAACAATATTAAAAGGAACAACAGCAGCCAGGACCCCTCTGCCAGGGACAGTCAGATCTGCCAGGGCCAGAGCCCAATGTCTGGTTAACGTGTGGGTGGAAGACCACGTGGCTCCCCAACATATTACATCTGGGAATGACAAGGAGGTCGGCCCCCTGGTGATAACCCTGCCACAGGACGATAAGTGGTGGTACATTGAACTGGGCACCTGGAAAGAGCTGTTGTTTAGATTCATCGCACAAAACCAAATAATGTGAACACTGACTGTAAAATACAAACCAGAAACTGGCAAAAAAAAGCTCAGTGTTGGAGTTAACGTAGCTGAATAATTCTGAGTAAAGAAGCTCCACCTCACAATGCAGCATTGTGGGTGGGAGACAAACACTGGCAACTGCCAGTAGGGGGCAGTATTTATAAACAGGGTCACCATGCACAGGGCTCTGGAGATGGGGCATGGGGGGAATCGTTCAATATCCCAATACTGGCACATGCTCAGGGTTAAATCCAATGTGAACTGGGTGGGAGGTTAAAGGAGGTTAAGAATAGAGTTAAGCGCATCTCACTGTTTGATGTCTGATAAGGTAACAGAACCTTCAGAAAAGTTTCAATGTTCTATGTTTTTAAAGAACATTTTCGTCAGATCTGTTTTATAGTAAGCGATGTAAAAGGTACTCCTATCGAAGGATTGCTTGTCTTTTTCCAAGTCATTGAAGAATTCAATGACACGTCCTTCGTATTGTTGGTCGTCAACTTTGGTGTCGAAAGCCCTGCAACAGAATTCAGAATGATGACTTTTTTCTTCCTGGCAGATCCAGTCTGGAAACTAATCAGATTGAAAGGAAGATAGGAACAAGAGTAGGCCATTCAGCCCCTCGAGTGTCCTCCGCCATTCAGTTTGATCCTGGCTGATCTGTACCTCAGCCCCATTTACCCGCCTTAGCTCCATATCCCTTGATACCGTTACCCAACAACAATCTCTCGATCTCAGTCTTGAACCCTCCAATTGACCCAGCATCCACAGCCTTTTAGGGGGGAGAGAGTTCCACATTTTGTGTGAAAAAGTGCTTCCTCATTTTGTTGCTGAATGGCCGAGCTCTAATTTTAACATGATGTCGCCTCGTTCTAGATTCTCCCATCAGAGGGAATAGTTTCTCTGTATCTAACCGATTGAATCCTTTTAACATTGCAAACCCCTCACTCTGGTCACTCCTCAATCTCCTATACTCAGGAAAAGACAAGTTGATGCAACCTGTCCTCAGAATTTAACCCTCTAACCCGCGGTATAATTCTGGTGAATCTGCCCTGAATCCACCCCAAGGTTAATTTATCCTTACTGAGGTATTCCAGACAGGATCTGACCAAGTCTCTGTGAAATCGAAGGCTGACATTCCATTTGTCATTTTGATTGTTTTTTGTACCTGTTGACTCGCTTTAAATGATTTGTGAGCTGGGATTCCCAAATTTTTTAGTTCCTCTAAAATAATCCGATTTTTCTTAGGTCCAAATAAAATACTTTTCTTTCCTTTCTTTCTATCTCTCTTTCTTTCTTGCTTTTTTTCCCTCCCTTTCCCTGCTCCCATCCATATAACGTACTGGGGGCGATTTGCGGCAGTGCGTTCAGGCACTAACGATCCTACGAGGTAACCAAGGTGGGGTCTTGAGCTGAGACACCATCTTGGTAAAGGAGTTGAAGCCAGCTCTAGGAACGGCTGCCCAGAGGCTCGTTAACAACTGATTGCCACTTAAAAAATCCTGCTCGCACTCATTAAAGAGGCTGCACGGCATTTTGGTGGCTAATGCTTCAACTAACGCCCTCTCCTAACAGCAACCAGCTGTTTGGGAGTAAACACGGCGTTGATGTCGATTTCAAGCACTACTTAAAGGCCAGGTAGAGCGGCACCAGCTGCTGTAGAAGAAATGGACAAGAGGGTGAGGTGATGTCCTTCCCCTCTGTGGGTACAGGACATCCCTCCTCCTCTGGACCTCCTCCACCCCAGTCTCCAGTACCACATCCGAGAACCTGTGCACCCTCTCCCTCGGTCCTTGAGCCATCCTGCAATGTGCCGCTGTGTACCAGCCAGAGCACTCCACACCTTCAGTGGAAGTGGGTGCGAGAAGCCCACATATACTGCTCCACGAAAATGGTGTCTAATCAGCACTTGAGTGTTAAACCTGCAGGTTTGTGTTGTACCATCTCCAGCAAGTTCAAATTTTGGCATTCAGCAATTAGGACCCAAATTGTATGCTAAATCCAGACTTTCAAATAGGTTAGTCTTATTCGCACTGCACCCATTTAGTGCCTGTTTTCACCCTTTGGCCAAAATAACCCCCAGAATGTGGTATAGGTGAGAATGTCTGAAAACAGGAGCCAGCCCCATTATTGTTACAATAGGGAAGTCTATACTCCTGGGACATTCCAGCAGAGATAAGCTCAACTACTTTCGTTACAAAGTGTAGAATTCACATCCTGGGATCGCGTCCCGAGGAATTGTGACTCAGCCATGTCCAGTGCTTGATATGACCCTGAGTGATGTGAGTGTGGAGGTCCAGCCATATCCTCAGAGGAAGGAACTGAAGGTTGTGAGACACAAAGCAACTTATTACACGATTAATGTTGGCCAACGACCCACCTGACTGGACCAGCCCGTTAATCACAGGCTTACTACAGGCTAAATAATGTTGGCTAAATATCTGACATAAAGAAATATCAATCACAATATATCAACGAACTCACCTGACATAGAGCCAGCCAGGATCTAACATTCTTATTTTCACGGTTTGATCTGTGGGTTCAGGTGGGCTGGTGAGTTCAGGAACTAGTACAACAAATACCCCGAATTTCTGTTGTATTGTGCCATTTACCAAGTATCCCTGAAGTCCCCAAGGTGCACAGACAGGAACAATTGTATCTGCAGACAGAGAAAACACTGTTACAGCATTCTACTAGAAGGTCACCTGTGGCATTGCTCATGGTAAGTCTGAAGTTACAGGTTGGGGCAGGGAGACGTGCTGGAGTGTGGAAGACACTCATGTGATACACTGAATCACAGAATGATAGAATGATACTGCACAGAAAATGGCTCACTCTTTGTAGAGCTTTCTAACTAATCCACTCCCATGTTCTTTCTCCACAGACCTGCACTCTATTCCCTTCAGCTATTTCCACAATTCTCTTTTGAATGTTACTATTGAATCTGATTTCACTCAGCTTTCAGGCAATGCATTCTTGATTGCAACAAATCACTGTGCATAGAAATATAGAAAATAGGTGCAGGAGTCGGCCATTTGGCTCTTCGAGCCTGCACCACCATTCAATATGACCATGGCTGATCATGCACTTCAGTACCCCATTCCTGCTTTCTCTCCATACCCCTTGATCCCTTTAGCCGTAAGGGCCACATCTAACTCCATTTTGAATATATCTAACGAACTGGCCTCAAAAACTTTCTGTGGTAGAGAATTCCACAGGTTGACAATTCTCTGAATGAAGAAGTTTCTCTTCATCTCAGTCCTAAATGGCTTACCCTTTATCCTTAGACTGTGACCACTGGTTCTGGACTTCCCCAACATCGGGAACATACTTCCTGCATCTAACCTGTCCAATCCCATCAGAATTTTATATGTTTCCATGAGATCCCCTCTCATTCTTCTAAATTCCATTGAATATAAGCCTTGTCAATCCAGTCTTTCTTCATATGTCAGTCCTGTCATCCTGGGAATCAGTCTGGTGAACCTTCGCTGCACTCCCTCAAATGCAAGAATGTCCTTCCTCAGATGAGGAGTCCAAAACTGTGCACAATATTCAAGATGTTGCCTCACCAAGGCCCTGTAGTATGACCTCGCTGCTCCTATACTCAAATCCTCTCGCAATAAAGGCCAACATGCCATTTGCCTTCTTCACCGCCTGCTGTATCTGTATGCCAACTTTCAGTGACTGATGTACCATGACACCTAGGTCTCATTGCATCTCTCCTTTTACTAATCTTTCACCATTCAGATAATAATCTGCCTTCCTGTTTTTACCACCAAAGTGGATAACCTCACATTTATCTACATTATACCACAGCTGCCATGTATTGCCCAATCACCTAACCTGTCCAAGGCACCCTGCAGCCTCTTAGCATCCTCCTCACAGCTCACATTAAAACCAAGCTGAGTGTCATCTGCAAACTTGGAGATATTACATTCAATTCCTTTGTCTAAATCATTAATGTATATTGTAAATAGCTGAGGTTCCAGCACTGAACCTTGTAGTATCCCACTAGTCACTGCCTGCCATTTGGAAAAGGACCCATTTATTCCTACTCTTTGCTTCGTCTCTGCCAACCAGTTCTCTTGCCACGTCAGTACATTATCCCCAATACCATGTGCTTTAATTTTGCACACTAATCTCTTGTGTGGGACCTTGTCAAAAGCCTTTTGAAAGTCTAAATACACCACATCCAATGGCTCCTCCTTGTCCACTCTACTAGTTACATCTTCAAAAAATTCCAGAAGATTTGTCAAGCATGATTTCCCTTTCATAAATCCATGCTGACTTGGACCGATCCTGTCACTGCTTTCCAAATGTGCTGCTATTACCTCTTTAATAATTGATTTCAACATTTTCACCACCACCGATGTCAGGCTGACCAGCCTATAATTCCCTGTTTTCTCTCTCCCTCCTTTTTTAAAAAGTGGGGTTACATTAGCTACCCTCCAGTCCATAGGAACTGATCCAGAGTCTATAGAATGTTGGAACATGACCACCATTGCATCCACTATTTCTAGGGCCACTTCCTTAAGTACTCTGGAATGCAGCCTATCAGGCCCTAGGGATTTATCGGCCTTCAATCCTATCAATTTTTCTAACACAATTTCCTGACTAATAAGGATTTCCTTTAGTTCCTCCTTCTTGCTAGACCCTCGGTCCCCGAGTATTTCCGGAAGATTATTTGTGTCTTCCTTCGTGAAGACAGAACCAAAGTATTTGTTCAATTGGTCTGCCATTTCTTTGTTCCCCATTATAAATTCACCTGATTCTGACTGTAAGGGACCTACATTTGTCTTCACTAATCTTTCTCTCTTCACGTATCTGTAGAAGTTTTTGTAGTCAGTTTTTATGTTCACTGAAAGCTTACTCTCATATTCTATTTTCCCCCTCCTAGTGAAGAGAAAAACATTAGCGAAGAATACTTTTGGTTCCTTGCAGTCAGAATCAGGTGAATTCATAATGGGGAACAAAGAAATGGCAGACCAATTGAACAAATACTTTGGTTCTGTCTTCACTAAGGAAGACATGCATAACCTCCTGAAAATACTAGGGGACCGAGAGTCTAATGAGGAGGAGGAACTGAGGGAAATCCTTATTAGCCAGGAAATGGTGTTAGCGAAACCGATAGGACTGAAGGCCGATAAATCGCCAGGGTCTGATAGTCTGCATCCTAGAGTACTTAAGGGAGTGGCCCTAAAAATAGTAGATGCATTGGTGGTCATTTTACAAAATTCCATGGACTCTGGCTCAGTACCTGTGGATTGGAGGGTAGCTAATGTAACCCCACTTTTTAAAAAAGGGAGAGAGAAAACAGGGAATTATAGACCGGTTAGCCTGACATCGGTGGTGGAGAAAATGCTGGAATCAATTATTAAAGATGTAATAGCAACACATTTAGAAAGCAGTGACAGGATTGGTCCAACTCAGCACGGATTTATGAAAGGGAAATCATGCTTGACAAATCTTCTTGAGTTTGACAATGTAATTAGTAGAGTGGATAAGGGAAAATCAGTGGATGTGGTGCATTTGGACTTTCAAAAGACTTTTGACAAGGTTCCACATGAGATCACTTCGCTCCGCGATCACACGCCATACATGGAGTGATATGATCGGGCCCAGGAGTGGCAGGAGTTCAGGACGCAGAAGAGGCGAGGGCCCAGAGGCAGCACAGGCCAACCCACAATGCAATATGTGTGCGTACTAGGTCCATGCAGCAGAGCTGGTCTCCAGTTGTCATGGTTAATCCTTGCACTGGACGAAGACCTAGCTCTGTCAAGCCCGTGTGTTAGCTGGTGTGCAACGACCATCACATTTTTTTTTTAATCCACGCACAGCCATCTTCCACCCTTCAACGTGCAGTTCTGGACCTGGAATATTTGGTCCTTCATTGAAACACCTGTGAAGTCATCAGTTTTTGGCATGGAAGCAAGTCATCCTCAATATAAGGGACTGCCTATGGTGACACAAGAAATTAGTGTGCAAAATTAAGGGACATGGTGTTGGGGGTAATGTATTAATGTGGATAGAGAACTAGTTGGCAGACAGGAAGGAAAGAGTGGGAATAAACGTGTCCTTTTCGGAATGGCAGGCAGTGACTAATGGGATGCTGCAAGGTTCAGTGCTGGGACCCCAGCTATTTACAATGTACATTAATGATTTGCACGAAGGAATTGAATGTAATATCTCCAAGTTTGCAGATGACACTAAGCTGGGTGGCGGTGTGAGCTGTGAGGAGGATGCCAAGAGGCTGCAGGGTGACTGGACAGGTTAGGTGAATGGGCAAATGCATGGCAGAAGCAGTATAATGTGGATAAATGTGAGGTTATCCATTTTTGGTGGCAAAAACAGGAAGGCAGATTATTATCTGAATGGTGGCAGATTAGTAAAAGGGAAGCTGCAACGAGACCTGGGTGTCATGGTACATCAGTCACTGAAGGTAGGCATGCAGGTACAGCAGGCAGAAAAGAAGGCAAATGGCATGCTGACCTTCATAGCGAGAAGATTTGAGTATAGGAGCAGGGAGGTCTTACTGCAGTTGTATAGGGCCTTGGTGAGACCACACCTTGAGTGTCGTGTGCAGTTTTGGTCTCCTATTCTGAGGAAGGACGTGCTTGCTATTCAGGGAGTGCAGCGAAGGTTCACCAGACTAATTTCCGGGATGGCAGGACTGACATATGAAGAAAGATTGGTTCGGCTATGCTTATATATTCACTAAATATATTCAAAAAGGAGTTAGATGAAGTCCTTACTACTAGGGGAATCAAGGGGTATGGTGAGAAAGCAGGAATGGGGTACTGAAGTTGCATGTTCAGCTATGAACTCATTGAATGGCGGTGCAGGCTAGAAGGGCCGAATGGCCTACTCCTGCACCTATTTTCTATGTTTCTATGTTTCTATACCCACTGGGATTTAGAAGAATGAGAGGGGATCTCACAGAAATCTATACAATTATGACGGGACTGGACAGGTTAGATGCAGGACGAATGTTCCCGATGTTGGGGAGGTCCAGAACTCGGGATCACAGTCTAAGGATAAGGGGTAAGCCATATAGGACCGAGATGAGGAGAAACTTTTTCATCCAGAGAGTGGTGAACCTGTGGAATTCTCTACAGAAGGTTGTTGAGTGCAGTTCGTTGGATATATTCAAAAGGGAGTTAGATGTGGCCCTTACAGCTAAAGGGATCAGTGGGTATGGAGATAAGGTGGGAGTGGGGTACTGAAGCTGCATGATCAGCCATGATCATATTAAATGGTGCTGCAGGCTCGAAGGGCTGAATGGCCTACTCCTGCACCTATTTTCTATGTTTCTAATTAAACCGTTGTCCTCCTTTGCTGAATTCTAAATTTCTCCCAGTCCTCAAGTTTGCTGCTTGTTTTAGCCACTTTATACGCCTCTTCCTTGGATTTAACACAGTCCCTAATTTCCCTTGTAAGCCATGATTGAGCCACCTTCCCCGTTGTACAATTGTTGAAGTTCATCTATGTGATCTTTAACTGTCTGCCATTGCCTATCCACCGTCAACCCTTTAAGTATCATTTGGCAGTCTATCCTCGTCAATTTACGTCTCATACCATCGAAGTTACCTTTCTTTAAGTTTCCTCGTGTCGCCTCTGTTTCTGTTGCCAATCACCTGAAATCTGCCTCCTCTGGTTACCGACCCTTCTGCCACTGGAAACTGTTTCTCCTTATTTATTCTATCAAAACCTTTCATGATTTTGAACATCTCTATCAAATCTGCTCTTAACCTTCTCTAAACAGAACTGAGCCTCAGCCAGGACCCGCATTCCAGTAGCAGCCAGTGAGCTGAGAGAAATGAAAGAGTATGGGCTTCCACAAGGGTGTATGTGGACTCTAGTTCAGGCCTGGCAAAGAACCTTTATTAACCAGAGACAATTCAAGGGCCACGGCTTGAGTTGGAACGTGAGCTTGGCATCCCAAACTCCCATGTGTGGGCAGCCTTGTCAGATTCTGGGCACACAGGGTCTGCGAGCACCAAAGAAGTAGCCCATGTGGCACTTCTGCTCACCAGCAACATGTCAATGATCTCACAAACTGAGGCTGGGTCAGTTATGGAGGGCACAATGCGCACAATCCTGGCACAACCTCTGGGATTGACAATGGTGGCATTCTTTGGCCAGTGTGTCTCTCTATACAGGAAGTTTCAAAGAAGATAGGTCAAACAGCGAAGGGTTATTTTATATTCTGTTATTACATTGAAGGAACATCCAATGTACCTGCAGCATTCGAAAACCATGAATAATTCTTTAGTTTGTCCAGACCAGTCGCGAGTGCACTCTTGATATCCGTTCCAGTAACTTCTGTTTCAATCCCTTGAATGGCTAAATGTTCTATCTCTTCATAATTCTAAGGCAACAAGAGAAAAGATATTACCACATGGCACAACTGTACAGTTACTGAAACACATCTGTGCTGAGAGGACTGTCCGAGGTGCCACGGTGTGGCAGTAGTATTCATGTCCTGATGGACTGGGCTTTAAAGAGAGTTAGGATTTTATGTTGGACTCTTGGCCTCAGCTTCCTGTCTCTCTCACTCTTTCACCCTTGGTGATGTCCTGCACTATGGGCCTGGGTCCTTACCCATGGGTTTTCAATAAGAAAATATGGAGAACATTAATAAAAGCCTCCCACACTGAATCAGTGCTAATGACCCCATGTCCAGGTACCGTGTTTCCCTGTGAGTCTTTTACCACTTTAGATAAACAGGGAAATTCCACTGGGTTGGAAATTGGTCCGCGTTTCTGTGAAGAAGATTAGGACAAAAAGGACCAATTTCAAAGGCAAAGCCTCATGCCCGATCTGTGCCTGCATTAAAGGTGTCACCATATTAATATGGCTTTGCGGGCATCCTGGGCGGCTGCCCAAATCATAAGAAATATTTGGTCCCTCGAGCCTGCTCCACCTTTCAATAAGATCATAGCTGATCTGATCTTGGGTTCAGCTGCACTTCCCTGCCCACTCCCCATATTCCTTCACTCACTTATCATTCAAAAATCTGTCTATCTCCACCTTGAAATTATTCGATGACCCAGCCTCGACAGCTCTCTGGGTAAGAGAATTCCACAGATTACAACGCTCTGAGAGAAGAAATTCCTCCTCATCTCTGTTTTAAATGGGCGACCCCTTATTCTGAAACTATGCCCCCTAGTTCTAGAGTCCCCCTCGAGGGGAAACTTCCTCTCTGCATCCACCTTGTCGAGCCCCCTCAGTATCTTATATTTTTCAATAAGATCACCTCTCATTCTTCTAAATTCCAATGAGTATAGGCCCATTTTGCTCAACCTTTCTATATATGTCAACCCCTCATGAAAGTAAACTAGCACGAAATATAAAAACAGATGGTAAGAGTTTCTACAGGTACATAAAAAGAGGAGCTAAACTAATGTTGGTCCCCTAGAGGATGAGACTGGAGAATTAATGATGGAGAACAGGGAAATGGCAGAGACGTTGAACAAATATTTTGTATCGCTCTTCACGGTTGAAGACACTAAAAACATCCCAATAGTGGATAATCAATGGACTATAGGGAGGAAAGAACTTAATACAATCACAGTCACTAATGAAGTAGTACTCGGTAAAATAATAGGACTAAAGGTGGACAAGGCTCCTGGAACTGATGGCTTGCATCCTAGGGTCCTAAAATAAGTGACTGCAGAGATAAAAGATGCATTGGTTGCAATCTCCCAAAATTCCCTGCATTCTGGGACGGTCCCAGTGGATCGGAAAACCGCAAATGTAACACTCAAATTTTAAAAAGGAGGCAGACAAAAAGCAGGAAACATAATAAGAACATAAGAAATAGGAACAGGAGTAGGCCATATGGCCCCTCAAGCCTGCTCCGCCATTCAATAAGATTATGGCTGATCTGATCATGGACTCAGCTCCACTTCCCCACCCGCTCCCCAGAACCCCTTATCCCCTTATCGTTTAAGAAACTGTCTATTTCTGTCTTAAATTTATTCAATGTCCCAGCTTCCACAGCTCTCTGAGGCAGTGAATTCAACAGATTTACAACCCTCTGAGAGAAGAAATTTCTCCTCATCTCTGTTTTAAATGGGCGATCCCTGATTCTAAAACCGTGCCCTCTAGTTCTAGTCTCCCCCATCTATGGAAACATCCTCTCTGCATCCACCTTGTCAAGCCCCCTCATAATCTTATACGTTTCGATAAGATCACCTGTCATTCTTCTGAATTCCAATAAGTAGAGGCCCAACCTACTTAACCTTACCTTATAAGTCAACACCCTCATCCGCTGAATCAACCTAGTGAACCTTCTCTGAACTGCCTCCAAAGCAAGTATATCCTTTTGCAAATATGGAAACCAAAACTGCACGCAATATTCCAGGTGTGGCCTCACCAATACCTTATATAGCTGTAGTATGACTTCCCTGTTTTTATACTCCATCCCCTTTGCAATAAAGGCCAAGATACCATTGACCTTCCTGATCACTTGCTGTACCTGTATACTATCCTTTTGTGTTTCATGCACAAATACCCACAGGTCCCACTGGACTGCAGCACTTTGCAATCTTTCTCCATTTAAATAATAACTTGCTCTTTGATTTTTTTTGCTGCCAAAGTGCATGACCTCACACTTTCCAACATTATACTCCATCTGCCAAATTTTTGCCCACTCACTTAGCCTGTCTATGTCCTTTTGCAGACACTGCTTTTCCTCCCATCTTTATATCATCAGCAAACTTGGCTACGTTACACTCAGTCCCTTCTTCCAAGTCGTTAATATAGATTGTAAATAGCTGGGGTCCCAGCACTGATCCCTGCGGCACCCAACTAGTTACTGGTTGCCAACCGGAGAATGAACCATTTATCCCAACTCTCTGTTCTCTGTTAGATAGCCAATCCTCTATCCATGCTAAATTATTACCCCCAACCCAGTGAACTTTTATCTTGTGCAGTAACCTTTTATGTGGCACCTTGCCAAATGCCTACTGGAAGTCCAAATACACCACATCCACTGGTTCCCCTTTATCCACCCTGTTCGTTACATCCTCAAAGAATGCCAGCAAATTTGTCAAACATGGCTTCCCTTCATAAATCCATGCTGACTCTGCCTGACCGAATTATGCTTTTCCAAATGTCCTGCCACTGATTCTTTAATAATGGACTCCAACATTTTGCCAACCACAGATGTTAGGCTAACTGGTCTATAGTTTCCTGCTTTTTGTCTGCCTCATTTTTTAAATAGGGACATTACATTTGCAGTTTTCCAATCTGCTGGGACCTCCCCAGAATCTAGGGAATTTTGGTAAATTCTAACCAATGCATCCACAATCCCTGCTACTACTTATCTTAAGACCCTAGGATGCAAGCCATCAGGTCCAGGGGATTTATCTGCCTTTAGTCCCATTATCTTACTGAGTACCACCTCCTTAGTGATTGTGACTGTGTTAAGTTCCTGCCCCGCTATAGCCCCTTGACTATCCACTATTGGAATATTGTTAATGTCCTCTACCGTAAAGACTGATACAAAATATTTGTTCAGTGTTTCTGCCATCTCCATGTTCCCCATTACTAATTCCCCGGTCTCGTCCTCTAAGGGACCATATAGACCAATTAGCCTAACATCTGTCGTTGGAAAAATGCTGGAGTCCATTATTAAGGAAGCAGCAGCAAGACATTTGGATAAACATAATTCAATCAAGTAGAGTCAGCATGGTTTTCTGAAAGAGACTTGCGACGAGTGATCAGGGCAGAGGACTGATGAGGGATCGTGGCTGAGATTTGATGAGTGATCGTGACGGAGGTTCGGCGAATGTTTGGTGCGGAGGTGCAGCGGGAGATTGTGGCGGAGGTGCGGCGAGTGTTTTTGTGGCGGAGGGGCGCTGTGGGATCGTGGCAGAGTTGCGGCGAATGTTTGTGCGGGGGAGCGGCGAGAGATCATGGCAGAGGTGCAGCGAATGAGGGTACGGAGTTTGGAAGAACTGAGGGCCCAGGGGCAGCACGGGCCTGCCCACATTGCGATATGTGTGCGCACTAGATCCGTGCAGTAGAGCAGGTCTCCAGTCATTCGGGTTAATCCTTGCCACTGGATGAAGTCCTAGCTCTGTTGAGCCCGTGTGGTGGCTGATGTACAACCGTCACCACACGTTAAAAAAATCCACGCACAGTCATCGTCCACCCCCTCAATTGGAGTTCAGGACTGGAACATCGGGTCCCACATTGAAACATCTGTGAACTCATATGGAAGCAAGTCATCCTCGTTCGAGGGACTGCCTATGATGATGATGAAAGTGAAATCATGTTTGACAAATTTGCTGGTGTCCTTTGCGGGTGTAACGTGTAGGGTGGACAAGGGGACCCAGTGGATGTGGCATAATTGGATTTCCAGAAGGCATTCGATAAGGTGCCACATAAAAGGTTACTGGACAAGATAAAAGTTTTGATCTGCCTCCAATGCAAGTATATCCCTCCTTAAATAAGGAGACCAAAACTGTACGCAGTACTCACGGTGTGTCTCGCCAATGCCCTGTACAGTTGTAGCAGGACTTCCTTGTTTTTATACTCTATCCCCCTTGCAATAAAAGCCAACATTCCATTTTCCTTCCTGATTACTTGCTGTATCTGCATACAATGTTTTGTGTTTCATGCACAAGGTCCCCGAGGACCCTCTGTACTGGAGCATTTTGCAATCTCCATTTAAATAATAATTTTAATAAAAACATGTGTTGTGTCCCTTACATATGTAAAGTAGGTGCCTTATGCTTGTTACAAGCTTCCTTTCAGAAACCGACTTGGATTGAGTGGAGCCAGGAGAAGCAGGAGTGCTCCCCGACTCCACAGTCCCTGCCATCGCCCCAATGCCCCCTCTCTGTGGCCACACCAACCCCCCACTCCCAGGGTTTAGCTTACAGCCGCTGCTGGAGAGACAAGTGGCCCGATATTCTTCTTAGTAAAATGAACAAGCTGCCCGTGGAGACACAGCAGGGGGTGACAGAAACCCATAAAATGTTAATGAGGCCCGAGGACCAATTTCGGGTCGACCTCAGGCCTCTCGGTTGGGACACGTGCTGTCGGCGCATCGCTCGTTATGGACTAAAAAACGGGCCATAAACCATTCCCACAGGTACAAACATAGAACGCAGTGAACTGCTAACTATACTCACGTTGAACTGAATCACTTTTATGGACTGAGGGCAGTCATATTCACCACATAAATCGTTCAACTTTTGATATTGTTCCTTTGCAGCGATCTGACGTCCGAAGAGGACAGACACAGTTAAGCAGAGTCTCAGCATCTTGGTGTCCGCTCCGATCACTGTCGAACGCACTGAATGTCTCTCAGTCCCTTCTGGTGTTTGAGCAGCGAGTTCACATCTTTTTATAGTGTTTTATAAAGACGGTTTTGAATACAGTTTAGCTGCAGGTAGGAGCGTTGTGTTGAAGAAATACCATCGCTGACTGATTATGGAAATGTTACTCTGTTCCAACCATGTGATGGATTTAGAAATATTAACTCTCTGAGAGTCGGTTCCCGGGAAGTCTGAACACCCGGGACAACCATTTTGCAATTATTCCAGCTCACGCCCTTCAGGTTGCCAACCCTCTCTGTTTGGGATCGAGGGGAATGGAAGATTGATCTCCCGGGAGCTGCTGCCAGTGACCCAAGAGAAAACAACT
Source organism: Pristiophorus japonicus (assembly GCF_044704955.1). Taxonomy (NCBI): domain Eukaryota; kingdom Metazoa; phylum Chordata; class Chondrichthyes; family Pristiophoridae; genus Pristiophorus; species Pristiophorus japonicus. The sequence goes on from NC_091983.1 coordinate 235,314,783, forward strand.
TCACATTCACACCTCGCGCCTGCGCTCTTTCATTTCTCGGCCCACCTCCAGCTTTGCCTGCAGTAAGTCAGAGCACAGTGGTCATGCTGCACTCCAACCACGGGACAGACCATGACTTCATCACCGAGTAGGTGAGGCTGGTTTGGGTCTCGCTGCCCAATGCTTTGTACATCGACACACCATTCCTGAACCTCACCAGGGCAGTGCTGACTTCCCCGGGACTCGGAGACGAGAGGGGATTCCTGGGGCTGGGGTGAATTAGGGGCTTTCCCAGGGAGCCCCGAAACCCCCGCCAGATAGCTGTCTTTACTTACACACCTGCAGGAAGTTGGTATGGTGCCTTTCTGGGCTTCCTCGGGGGCCCATTGAGGAAATCATTGGATTCTGGGCCTACCATTGATGTACCAAGGTCTTCAGCCACACCAGTCTGTTACACTCCTCATAGACCAACAAGGAGCTGTTCCCATATGAGGGGAGGGCAGGAAAGAAAGAGGTGCCTGCGAGAAGGAGGATAATGTATGTGATTACCAGCATCTTGTATCCGTTCTGCACTGGCATTGGCCAATGGCTTAGCCATGCTGCTATCAAGAATGGCCTGCACCGTCTCTTCCCAGATGGTGAGGTGAGGCTAGGAATGGGAGCTGTGCCTTGTGATTGGTGCAGATTGCTGCAGGTGAGTGATCAGCATGGCCGGAGTCGTGCATTGAGCAGTGTGTGAGGCTGGTGAATCAGTTGGTAGGAAATGGCTTTTGAAGATGGAGTCACTGACTTTGACCCCTGGTCTGAGGCCATGAAGCTTCTTTGGGCACTGGAGCCAGGTGGTGGGGGCGACACTGCTGGCAGTGACGGCCTCGGTGATGTGGTCCCACATCGTTCTTTCTGGAGGGCCTCCTGGCCCCTGTGGGCGGAGGACCTCTCCTGCAGTGTTGACCCCCTGCACAAAGCTGGAGTGCTGCGTGCGAGACCCTGGGTGCCCTTCCCTGGCTTGCTCACCCATTTGTATTAGTGCTGAAGCACTTTTCCCATTTTTTGAGGTGTGGAAGGGAATTCAGCTTTAGGAGCTAAAGACTCCGATTCGGGAGTTTTTTTTAATGTTCATTTTTTTTTAAAGGCAGTCAGGGCTGAAAACTGCATTTTCTTTCATCATTTTTATTTTGATCAGTTCAGAAGACATTGGCCTTTTAATATCCGACAATTCCTAGTGAATTTATTGCCTTGCTTCCAGAGACTGTTGGAAGATGGAACGCCGCTTCTGGACACCAACTTTGCCTCAAATGCCTGCACTAACTCCACCAGGAGGGTGTTACACAGTGAGTTAGTGCTGGGCTAAAAATCTTTCATCCCCAGCACGAATCTTTCTCTCTGACCGCCACGACCATTTTCAGTGACCGTTAACCCGAGACAGCCCGTTACTAAGGCAACTCTCGTGGTGGACACGAATTTCTGGGCCCTGGAGTTTTATGAATGGAAATCTTCGAAGGTGGAAGACAAGTTTTTAAGACTGTTCAAAAAGCATACAGTGTCCTTGGCTTTATAAACAGAGGAATTGATTAAAAAAACAAGGAAGTTAGTGTAAAGTATTTACCAGGGAGACTAACAATGTGGACATGAAATTAGAAGAAGAGATCAAAAAAGATATAAAGACATTTAAGACAGAAGGAGAGGAGATAATTGATAAATTAATCAAACAAATCAAACTTTGGGAGCATAAACCCCTGGTCCAGATGGATTGTATCTGTGAATATTAAAACAAGCAAAGGGAGAGAAAGCAGAGACACTATTATATATTGATAAATATATAAAAGGGAATAGTGCCAGAGGACTGGCACACAACTAATGTGATTCCTATATTTAAAATGGGAGATAGAACAAGTCCAAGGAGCTAAAGACCACTTAGCTAAATGTCAGAGCAGGAAAGTTCATGGGGTCTTTACTGATTTGCTCGATAAGTGCGGTATAATTGTGGATTATGATCGATTGTGTTTTGGAAAAAGAAATTTTCATGGCAGAGGGGTCCCGGCTGTTTCTGCGATTGAGGAGCCCGAGATATACGAGATAGTTACACACACACGCAGACCTGAACACACAAGCTCTGTTAGCTCAATATTAGGCCGCGATCACTGCTCAAAAGCACGATAGTGGGCGCTCGATAGAGGAGGTGATTAACGGGCCGGCCCATGTTAACTTAAAACAGTATCCCGTTCCTGCTGAGAGTCAGATAGCGCTACAAACCACAATGGACACATTGATACAGCAGGGCGTTATATGGCGGGACACTTTTGCGAATAATTTACCAATTTGGCCAGTCAAGAAACCAGATGGGAGCTGGCGGCTCACGATCAATTACCAAACCTTGAACACGGTAACACTGGCATATTCCCACATGCAGGGGGCACTGCAACAAGTCCCTAGGATTTCTTCGCCAGCTCCTCCCAAACCCACGACCTCCACCACCGAGAAGGAAAAGAGCAGCAGGTGCATGAGAACACCAGCACCTCCAAGTTCCTCACCAAGACATATCTCACTGTTCTTCATCGTCACTGGGTCAAGATCCTGGAACTTCCTGCCTAACAACAATGTGGACATACCTTCACCACCGGACTGCAGCGGTTCAAGAAGAATGCTCACTAATGTTCCCTGTAAGCCCCGTGGCCGCACAGCCGCATGTCTGCACAGTGCTCCAGGGGTCCCACGCAGTCGGCTTTTCAATAGATAAACACACATGCACGGTATTTTAAATGGGCCGCGGAGCCCCTTAAAGGAGACGCAGGGCCCGAAAAAATATCACAGGAACTTTGATGCTCACCGTCATCTTCTCAAGGGCACCTGGGGATGGGCAATAAATGCTGGCCTTGCCAGCGACATCCATTACCCAAGGAGGAATAAACAATACAGTGAGCTCAATGTGTAATGATCCAGCTAAATATGTCCCCGGTTAAAGTTTGTACAGCTTCATTTTTTGCTACGTGACTGAAGAGCACTTTAACAATTTACAAATGTAAAATCAGCTCCACGTATTGCTCTGAAATGCCGACCCTGTAAATGTCGGGATGGAGAATTGGGATTTGGCTTCAGATCTGCCTTTGGAGGTCAGCTTTACTTCAGTGAACTTTGGGTGGTCCAGATCTCTCCGACATTTACAATGACCCTGTTTTTGAGCGAGGTGTCGAGCTGATTTTACTACTTTGCAATAAGAGACACGCAAGTCCTCTCTTGGCTCCTGTTCTCAGTAACATTTACATGGGGTTTTACATCTTTTTATGTTGAACGAATGAGAGATGAAGAAAAACATGTTACAGTTGGTAAAGTGACTTCATCTGCCCCTGTTCCTTTGGACAAACCAAATATCTGTATTTTACTAATTGAGGATTTTATAACATGAGACACAAAATGTTCCTGCAATTCTCTCTGACTCTTTATTCTTGTCAGTCCAGGGAATTTACCCACATAATCATCATCATAGGCACGCCCTCGGAATCGAGGAAGACTTGCTTCCACTCTTAGCATGAGTTCTTAGGTGGCTGTACAGTCCAATACGAGAACCACAGTCTCTGTCACAGATTGGGCAGATAGTCGTTGACGGAAAGGGTGGGGCAGGGAGCCTGGTTTGCCGCACGCTCCTTCCGCTGCCTGAGCTTGCTTTCTGCATGCTCTCGGCGATGATACTCGAGGAGCTCAGCGCCTTCCTGAATGCAGTTCCTCCACTTAGGGCGGTCTATGGTCAAGGACTCACAGGTGTCAGTGGGGATGTCGCACTTTATCAGGGAGTCTTTGAGGGTGTCCTTGTAACGCTTCCTCTGCCCACCTTTGGCTCATTTGCTGTGGATGAGTTCCAAATAGAGCGCTTGCTTTGGGAGTCTCGTGTCTGGCATGTGAACTATGTGGCCTGCCCAGCGGAGCTGATCAAGTGTGGTCAGTGCTTCAATGCTGGGGATGTTGGCCTGGACGAGGACGCTAATGTTTATGCGTCTGTCCTCCCAGGGGATTTGCAGGATTTTGCGGCAATATCACTGGTGGTATTTCTCCAGCGACGAGATGTCTACTGAGCCATACAGGAGGGCAGGTATTACCACATAAGCACAGACTCGATAACAACATGAATTAGATTGGGCAACCCTGCAGGATACATTTGGCCCTCACCGAGTGGTCAATGAATGGCCCTCTAATGGGACTCCGTTACCTCCATGCACCCATGCGGAGCAAACAGAGGTGATGGGGACAGAGCAGCCTTGCTGTTTCACCGAGTACTGGGGGAGTCTGTATCAATAGTGTGTGTCCCACCACAGCTGGCGGAGGATTCCTTCCACATGTTTCATTCCCATCCAACAGGGGTCACTATTCAGCCGAGGTTACATCTCAAAATGTGTGTAAGGCGCTTGCTGGCCCGGTATAAAAGATGAAATTACAAAATGCTGTCAACAATGTTTAGTTTGTTTACAACATAACCTTTCTCTGCTCACTAATCGCGCTTTTCTCCGGTCTGCCCCACCTCCTGAGGGGCCATGGACACACCTTCAAATGGATTTGATTGGATCACTACAAAGGTCCAATGCAGAGCATCAATACTGCCTGGTGATTATCAACAACTTCAGCAAGTGGATTGAGACCTTCCCATGTAAAACTGACGGGGCAATTACTGCAGGGCGCTTGGTGCTGAGTGAGGTGATCAGCAGGTGGGGATTATCCATACAGGTAGAAAGTGACCAACCACACACTTCACCGCATAAGATTTCACACAATTGCAAAAATCGATTCCCCCCAATATTTCTGAGCGTCAACCATTGGGGAACAGAGATGAAGCTTTGACTTGCCACAACACATTCACATATCATAATACATTGATATGCTTCACAATACATACTCCTAGAATAGATTCATATATTTCTGAGAGCAGATTCCCATAACACATTCAAATATATCCCATAACATATTCATTTAATTCCAAGAACATATTCATGTACGTCGCAGATTGTATTTATATACCGAGAACACACAAGAACAAAAGAACATAAGTAATAGGAGCAGGAGTAGGCCATACGGCCCCTCGAGCCTGCTCCGCCATTCAATAAGATCATGGCTGATCTGATCATGAACTCAGCTCCACTTCCCCGCCCATTCCCATAATCCCTTATCCCCTTATCGTTGAAGAAACTGTCTATTTCGGTCTTAAATTTTTTCAATGTCCCAGCTTCAACAGCTCGCTCAGGCAGCGAATTCCACAGATTTACAACCCGCAGAGAAAAAATTCCTCCTCATCTGTTTTAAATGGGCGGTCCCTTATTCTAAGATCATGCCCTCTAGTTCTAGTCTCCCCCATCAGTGGAAACATCCTCTTTGCATCTACCTTGACAAGCCCCCTCATAATCTTACACATTTTGATAAGATCACCTCTCATTCTTCTGAATTCCAATGAGTAGAGGCCCAACCTACTCAACCTTTCCTCATAAGTCAATCCCCGGAATCAACCTAGTGAACCTTCTCTGAACTTCCTCCAAAGCAAGTATATCCTTTCGCAAATATGAAAACCAAAACTGCACGCAGTATTCCAAGTGTGGCCTCACCAATACCTTGTATAGCTGTAGCAAGACTTCCGTGCTTTTTACTCCATCCCCTTTGCAATAAAGGCCAAGATATCATTGGCATTCCCGAACACTTGCTGTACCTGCATATTATTCTTTTGTGTTTCATGCACAAGTGCCCCCAGGTTCTGCTGTACTGCAGCACTTTGCAATCTTTCGCCATTTAAATAATAACTTTGTCTTTGACTTTTTTTCTATACTTCCCATAACACATTCATACACATCCCAGCATACATTCCTAGAACAGAATCAAACACCCACCCTGAACATATCTGAAGGAATGCAAAATTCACAAGAAACTCCACCTGTGTTTGGGCTTGGAAATTTAAGTTGGGATTATCTACCGAAAAATTTGGAACTCTAAAGTACTTATGGAAGAAACTACAAACTTTAATAGAATTTTGGATTTTAAAAGACAAACTCAAGGCTGTGGGCGGATCTACGGAACTAGCAAGAGACAGTCTAATTTAAGTGAAGCTACCTGTGTGTGAGGACTAAGTTAACCTGTCTAGAAGAATGAATATTCGAAAATCCTTCCCCCACAAGAGACAATTAACATCACAAAATCACCCAGAGGTAGCTACCCATCAACATGGGTCTGGACAACCATTTCAGCATATACATCACAAAGAGGCCCAATCCAGACAGTATGCGAAAGACGAAGCACAAAAGGACATTGCAATTACCAAACTAATATTTCCATCAGGAAACAGTTTTCGAACATCAACCCACCCAAGACATATCAACTTTTAACGAGCCCGACAGAATATTACAAAGAAGAACCAAGCCCGCCAAAATTATACAAAGAATTTTGAACAGATTTGACGGCAAGATTAGAACACTGAAATTGAATAACTGACCCCGGTTTTCAACAGAGGTTAGATGGTTGCTAGGTAGCTACAAGGCTGCTACCACCTCAGATGACACTTTGACTGACAGACTAGTACCACAGTATGCTGTGTCATCAAGACAAGGAGAGAAACCAACGCAACAGTTGTAAACTAACTTCTCCAGCCTTGAAGTCCTGAAGGAAGGAAGAACATCACCATTGGAGCAGCGACCGACCACAGTCAACGTGGTATCAAGGGAAAAACAACCACGATCTACCGTTAACGATCAAAAGCTTTGGTAAGCATAGTCCCTACATGCCCTGGAGTCTAACCTAGCCAGAATTAGGTATTGGGAGGTGGGAGGTATAATTTACGGTGACCCCCTTTGATTGTGTAATGCATGGTTCTTTATTAGAGTGATTTGTGATTTTAAGTTTGACCTTGTACCTTTCCTTGTATTGTTCTTTATTAGAGTGATTGTAAGTTTGGCCTTGTATTTTCTTATTAGAGTAATAAGCTTGTATTACCTTGACTGTAATAAAACCAAAGTGCTTTGCATCAAACCAGTGTCCTTTGCACTTTTGTCACACCCCCCAAAAAATTCCAGAGTCTAGAACCCAAGGGAGTGGGAGCGATTCGAACCATTCAAGTTGGTCAGAAGGGAACCTGACCCCCTCATAGAGACCACCCCCCTTACATATTACACTCCCCCACAATACAGAGACCCCCGGGTCGACCCCAGTACCGGACCCATGCCCGGGGTCAGGTTTCGGACCGCCCCGGATCGGACCCCTCAATGTCAAACTCCGCCAGAGTCATGGATCGGATCTACCTGGTCCTGCCACCTGGTCTGGAGTGCTCCCCACCCGACTGGAAGCCAAGCCTGTCAATCAGGCAAACCTCCGGGGGGGAACCTGTCAGGACCAATAGACGCCGCTGTGAGTTAAATCTCCAATGCATGCTGGGAAACCCAGACTTCAGGTTACCTGTCCGAAACTCCACCTCCCCCGTCTACATAACTGCCCCAGTAAATAGCCAGGCCAATGTATTCCCCGAAAACCATGCACCCGGAGCGGATGCAAGATATTTTGAAGAGGGAGGGTGAAGAGCCAGTTGTCGTGGTGCATATAGGTACCAATGATATAGGTAAAAAACAGGATGAGGTCCGACAAGATGAATTTAAAGAGCTAGGAGCTAAATTAAAAAGTAGGACCTCAGAATTAATAATCTCAGGATTGCTACCAGTGCCACGTGCTAGTCAGAGTAGGAATCGCAGGATAGCTCAGATGAATACGTGGCTTGAGGAGTGGTGCAGAATGGAGGGATTCAAATTCCTGGGGCATTGGAACCAGTTCTGGGGGAGGTGGGACCAGTACAAACTGGGCAGGACCGGAACCAATGTCCTCGGGGGAGTAATTGCTAGTGCTGTTGGGGAGGGGTTAAACTAATATAGAAACATAGAAACATAGAAATTAGGTGCAGAAGTAGGCCATTTGGCCCTTCGAGCCGGAATTCGATATTGCAGGGGGATGGGAACCTATGCAGCGAGACAGAGGGAAGCAGAATGGGGGCAGAAGCTAAAGATAGAAAGAAGAAAAGTAAAAGTGGAGGGCAGGGAAACCCAAGGCAAAAAGCAAAACGGGCCACATTACAGCAAAATCCTAAAGGGGCAAAGGGTAATAAAAAAGGCAAGCCTGAAGGCTCTGTGCCTCAATGTGAGGAGTATTCGCAATAAGGTGGATGAATTAACTGCGCAGATAGCAGTTAACGGATATGATGTAATTGGCATTACGGAGACATGGCTCCAGGGTGACCAAGTCTGGAAACTCAACATTCAGGGGTATTCAACATTTAGGAAGGATAGACAGAAAGGAAAAGGAGGTGGGGTGTCGTTGCTGGTTAAAGAGGAAATTAATACAATAGTGAGGAAGCTTGGATGATGTGGAATCTGTATGGGTGGAGCTACGGAATACCAAAGGGCAGAAAACATGAGTGGGGGTTATGTACAGACCACCAAACAGTAGTAATGAGGAAGGGGACAGCATCAAACAAGAAATTATGAATGCGTGCAATAAAGGTACAGCAGTTATCATGGGCGACTTTAATATACATGGGAAGAGCAGCAGAACATTAAAGGGCAAAAAACGTTAGTGGGAGTTGTGTACAGACCTCCAAACAGTAGTAGTGATGTTGGAGAGGGCATCAAACAGTAAATTAGGGGTGCATGCAATAAAGGTGCAGCAGTTATCATGGGTGACTTTAATATGCATATAGATTGGGCTAACCAAACTGGAAGCAATACGGTGGAGGAGGATTTACTGGAGTGCATAAGGGATGGTTTTCGAGACCAATATGTCGAGGAACCAACTAGGGGGGAGGCCATCATCGACTGGGTGTTGTGTAATGAGAGAGGATTAATTAGCAATCTCGTTGTGCGAGACCCCTTGGGGAAGAGTGGCCATAATATGGTGGAATTCTACATTAGGATGGAGAATGAAACAGTTAATTCAGAGACCATGGTCCAGAACTTAAAGAAGGGTAACTTTGAAGGTATGAGGCATGAATTGGCTAGGATAGGTTGGCAAATGATACTGAAGGGGTTTACAGTGGATGGGCAATGGCAGGCATTTAGAGACCGCATGGATGACCTACAACAATTTTACATCCCTGTCTGGCGTAAAAATAAAAAAGGGAAGGTGGCTCAACCGTGGCTATAAAGGGAAATCAGGGATAGAATTAAAGCCAAGGAAGTGGCATACAAATTGGCCAGAAATAGCAGCGAATCCGGGGACTGGGAGAAATTTAGAACTCAGCAGAGGAGGACAAAGTGTTTGATTAGGGCAGGGAAAATATAGTACGAGAGGAAGCTTGCAGGGAACATTAAGACGGACTGCAAAAGCTTCAAAAGATATGTAAAGAGAAAAAGGTTAGGAAAGACAAACATAGGTCCCCTGCAGTCAGAATCAGGGGAAGTCATAAGTGGGAACAAAGAAATGGCAGACCAATTGAACAAGTACTTTGGTTCAGTATTCACTAAGGAGGACATAAACAACCTTCTGGATATAAAAGGGGTCAGAGGGTCCAATAAGAAGGAGGAACTGAAGGAAATCCTTATTAGTCGGGAAATTGTGTTGGGGAAATTGATGGGATTGAAGGCCGATAAATCCCCAGGGCCTGATGGTCTTTATCCCAGAGTAATTAAGGAGGTGACCTTGGAAATAGCGGATGCATTGACAGTGATTTTCCAACATTCCATAGATTCTGGATCAGTTCCTATCGAGTGGAGGGTAGCCAATGTAACCCCACTTTTTTAAAAAGGAGGGAGAGAGAAAACAGGGAATTATAGACCGGTCAGCCTGACATCGGTAGTGGGTTAAATAATGCAATCAATTATTAAGGATGTCATAGCAGTGCATTTGGAAAGAGGTGACATGATAGGTCCAAGTCAGCATGGATTTGTGAAAGGGAAATCATGCTTGACAAATCTTCTGGAATTTTTTGAGGATGTTTCCAGTAGAGTGGACAAGGGAGAACCAGTTGATGTGGTGTATTTGGATTTCAGAAGGCTTTCGACAAAGTCCCACACAAGTGATTAATGTGCAAAGTTAAAGCACATGGGGTTGGGGGGTAGTGTGCTGACATGGATTGAGAACTGGTTGGCAGATAGGAAGCAAAGAGTAGGAGTAAATGGGTACTTTTCAGAATGGCAGGCAGTGACTAGTGTGTTACCGCAAGGTTCTGTGCTGGGGCCCCAGCTGTTTACATTGTACATTAATGATTTAGACAAGGGGATTAAATGTAGTATCTCCAAATCTGCGGATGACACTAAGTTGGGTGGCAGTGTGAGCTGCGAGGAGGATGCTATGAGGCTGCAGAATGACTTGGATCGGTTAGGTGAGTGGGCAAATGCATGGCAGATGAAGTATAATGTGGATAAATGTGAGGTTATCCACTTTGGTGGGAAAAACTGAAAGACAGACTATTATCTGAATGGTGACAGATTAGGAAAAGGGGAGGTGGAACAAGACCTGGGTGTCATGGTACATCAGTCATTGAAGGTTGGCATGCAGGTACAGCAGGCGGTTAAGAAAGCAAATGGCATGTTGGCCTTCATAGCGAGGGGATTTGAGTACAGGGGCAGGGAGGTTACTACAGTTGTACAGGGCCTTGGTGAGGCCACACTTGGAGTATTGTGTACAGTTTTGGTCTCCTAACTTGAGGAAGGACATTCTTGCTATTGAGGGAGTGCAGCGAAGGTTCACCAGACTGATTTCCGGGATGGCGGACTGACCTATCAAGAAAGACTGGATCAACTGGGCTTGTATTCACTGGAGTTCAGAAGAATGAGAGGGGATATCATAGAAACGTTTAAAATTCTGATGGGTTTAGACAGGTTAGATGCAGGAAGAATGTTCTCAATGTTGGGAAAGTCCAGAACCAGGAGTCACAGTCTAAGGATAAGGGGTAACCCATTTAAGACCGAGATGAGGAGAAACATCTTCACCCAGAGAGAGTGGTGAACCTGTGGAATTCTCTACCACAGAAAGTTGTTGAGGCCAATTCACTAAATATGTTCAAAAAGGAGTTGGATGTAGTCCTTACTATTAGGGTGATCAAGGGGTATGGCGAGAAAGCAGGAATGGGGTACTGAAATTGCATGTTCAGCCATGAACTCATTGAATGGCGGTGCAGGCTCGAAGGGCTGAATGGCCTACTCCTGCACTTATTTTCTATGTTTCTATGTTACATATTGACTGGGCTAACCAAACTGGTAGCAATGCAGTGGAGGAGGAATTCCTGGAGTGTATTAGGAATGTTTTTCTAGACCAATATGTCAAGGAACCAACTGGAGGGCTGGCAATCCTAGACTGGGTGATGTGTAATGAGAAAGGACGAATTAACAATCTTGTTGTGAGAGGCTCCTTGGGGAAGAGTGACCATGATATGATAGAATTCTTTATTAAGATGGAGAGTGACACTGTTAATTCAGAGACAAGGGTCCTGAACTTAAGGAAAGGTAACTTCGATAGTATGAGACGTGGATTGGCTAGAATAGACTGGCGAGTGATACTTAAAGGGTTGACGCTGGATAGGCAATGGAAACATTTAAAGATCCCATGGATGAACTTCAACCATTGTACATCCCTGTCTGGTGTAAAATAAAACAGGGAAGGTGGCTCAACCGTCGTTAACAAGAGAAATTAAGGATAGTGTTAAATCCAAGGAAGAGGCATATAAATTGGCCAGGAAAAGCAGCAAACCTGGGGACTGGGAGAAATTTAGAATACAGCAGAGGAGGACAAATGGTTTAATTAGGAGGGGGAATATAGAGTAGGAGAGGAAACTTGCTGGGAACATAAAAACTGACTGTAACAGCTTCAAGAGATATGTGAAGAGAAAAAGATTAGTGAAAACAAACTTACGTCCCTTGCAGTCAGATTCAGGTGAATTTATAATGGGTAACAAAGAAATGGCGGACCAGTTAAACAAATACTTTGGTTCAGTTTTCACAAAGAAATATACAAATAACCTTCCAGAAATATTTGAGGACCGAGGGTCTAGTAAGAAGGTGGATTTGAAGGATATCCTTATAAAGTGGGAAATTGTGTTAGGGAAATTGATGGGATTGAAGGCCGATAAATCCCCGGGGCCTGATAATCTGCATCCCAGAGTACTTAAGGAAGTGGCCATAGAAGTAGTGGATGCGTTGGTGATCATTTTCCAACAGTCTATCGACTCTGGATCAGCTCCTATGGACTGGAGAGGAGCTAATGTAACACCACTGTTTAAAAAAGGAGGGAGAGAGAAAACGGGAAATTGTAGACTGTTTAGCCTGACATCAGTAGTGGGGAAAATGTTGGAATCAATTATCAAAGATGAAATATCAGCGCATTTGGATCGGTCCAAATCAGCATGGATTTGTGAAAGGGAAATCATGCTTGACAAATCTTCTAGAATTTTTTGAGGATGTAACTAGTAGAGTGGACAAGGGAGAACCAGTGGATGTGGTGTATTTGGACTTTCAAAAGGCTTTTGACAAGGTCCCACACAAGAGATTGTTATGCAAAATCAAAGCACATGGAATTGAGGGTAATATACTGACATGGATAGAGACCTTGTTGGCAGACAGGAAGCAGAAAGTCAGGATAAACGGGTCCTTTTCAGAATGGCAGGCAGTGACTAGTGGAGTGCCACAGGCTCAGTGCTGGGACCCCAGCTCTTTATAATATGCCTCAATGATTTGGATGAAGGAATTGAGTATAATATCTCCAAGTTTGCAGATGACACTAAACTGAGTGGCGGTGTGAGCTGTGAGGAGGACGCTAAGAGGCTGCAGGGTGAATTGGATAGGTTCGGTGAGTGGGCAAATGCATGACAGATGCAGTATAATGTGGATAAATGTGAGGTTATCCACTTTGGGGACAAAAACACGAAGGCAGATTATTATCTGAATGGTGGCAGATTATGAAAGGGGGAGGTGCAACGAGACCTGGGTGTCATGGTTCATCAGTCATTGAAAGTTGGCATGCAGGTACAGCAGGCAGTGAAGAAGGCAAATGGTATGTTGGCCATCATAGCTTGGGGATTTGAGTATAGGAGCAGGGAAGTCTTACTGCAGTTATACAGGGCCTTGGTGAGGCTTCACCTGCAATAATGTGTTCAGTTTTGGTCTCCTAATCTGAGGAAGGACGTTCTTGCTATTGAGGGCGTGCAGCGAAGGTTCACCAGACTGATTCCCAGGATTGCGGGACTGACATATGAGGAGAGACTAGATCAACTGGGCCTTTATACACTGGAGTTTAGAAGGATGAGAGGGGATCTCATTGAAACGTATAAGATTCTGATGGGACCGAACAGGTTAGATGCGGGAAGAATGTTCCCGATGATGGGGAATTCCAGAACCAGGGGACAAAGTCTAGGATAATGGGTAGGACATTTAGGTCCGAGATGAGGAGAAACTTCTTCACTCAGAGTTGTTAACCTGTGGAATTCCCTACCGCAGAGAGTTGTTGATGCCAGTTCATTGGATATATTCAAGAGGGAGTTAGATATGGCCCTTATGGCTAAAGGGATCAAGGGGCATGGAGTTAAAGCAGGAAAGGGGTACTGAGGTGAATGATCAGCCATAATCATATTGAATGGTGGTGCAGGCTCGAGGGGCCGAATGGTCTACTCCTGCACCTATTTTCTATGTTTCTATACCCAGAACATATTAATAGACCACAACTCAACCTATACCGTAACACATACATATACTTCCCAGAATGCATTCCTAGAACAGATTCATATACTTCCCTGGACAGATCAGTTTATTTATTTAAGAGTCAGCTGTGGCACAATTGGTCGTACCCTCACCTCTGAGTCAGAAGGTGATGGGTTCAAGTCTCACTCCAGAACCTTGAGCACAAATATCTGGGCTGACACTCCAGTACAGTGCTGAGGGAGTGCTGCACTGTTCTGGAGTCAGACGAAACGTTAAACCGAGGCTTCCTCAGGTGGACATAAAAGGTCCCATAGCATCATTTCAAAGAAGATTAGGGCAGTTATCCATGGCCAAATTTATTCCTCAATCAACATCACGAAAACAAATTAACTGGTCATTATCACAAATTGCGGTCGGAGTTTCCCGTTGTTCCGAACTGAAAAATGTCTATGAATCTACCTGGTGGTCCCGGAGGTTCAGAGACTTCGGATCCTGGCCCTCTACTCGAAGGCCTTCGTAGACCCACATGTATCCCAGGATTGTAAGGATTTCACATGATTCAATGATATCATGTAGGCCGGAACAACCTATCAGAGTCGGGGGTTCCCCATTCATACTGATGCTACATATGGAATCAACATAAGTATGAATTGGAATACCCACAAAAACACTAAAAATAACTTTTAAAACAACATCACATATTTCAAATTAATAAAAATGGAATTTAATTAATTATTTAAAACAAAAATGTAACTTTTTGAAAAATAAATTTACATATTTTAAAGCGTCTAAAAATAAACGTATTTTATTTAACAGGATTTTAAATGTTTAAATTATGTTTAATAAATGGATTTTTCTGTACTTTAAAAGTCTTACATTGATAACAACAAGCCTTACGCTTGCTTTTTTCATTTGTAATAATCTGAAGAACATTCGCTTGGCAGGATTTGGGCAAATCGCCCAACTCTCCGCCCAAGGAGATCTTTTAGTTTCACATACGGCGATCTGTCAATAGAACCTTTGACAGATCGCAAGTGACGGGTTTAGGCGCATAAGCTTCACATGTCCAAACCCGGTACTTGCGGGGACCCACACGGGTGAGTACACACCTCGTATGCGCCCATGGGGAGTGCGATTTCAGGCCCATTGCTGTTTGTTAGAGCTTGCTGTGAGAAGTGGTTGCCGTGATTCTGACATTGCAACAGTGACTACACTTCATTGTCCAGTGATTGTGAAAGGCATTATATAAATGCCATTGTCTCTTTCTTCCCTGAGCACTTTCTGTAGCCAGAACCCATTCATCATAATTGGAGCATGAAATTCACTGACACTAGGAGTTGTTTTGGCAAATAGCATAGGTGCATTTCAAGGAAAGCTACATAAATAGATGAGAGAGAAAGGAGGCAAAGGTTATGCTGATAGGGTTCGATGACGAGGGATAGGAGGGGGCTCGTGTGGAGGATAAACACTGGCATAGACCGGTTGGGCTGAATGGACTGTTTCTGTGCTTTACCTGCTTTGTAATTCTATATCATGTAATATAAACCTTCATAAATACTGGTTCGGTGTCAGCCGGGGCAAAGTCTCCAAATTTGGGCATCACACTTTCGGGATGATGTCACAGCCTTAGAGAGGGTGCATGGGAGATTTACTAGAATGGTACCAGGGATGAGGGCAGACTGGTCACGAAAGTAAAAGTCCATGGGATTCAGGGCAAAGTGGCAAGTTGGATCCATATTTGGCTTAGAGGTAGGAAGCAAAGGGTAATGGTTGATGGATGTTTTTGTGACTGGAAGGATGTTTCCAGTGGGGTTCCGCAGGGCTCAGTACTGGTTCCCTTGCATTTTGTGGTATATATCAATGATCTAGGTTTGAATACAGGGGGTATGATTAAGAAGTTTGCAGATGAGATTAAAATTGGCTGTATGGTTGATACTGAAGAGGAAAGTCGTGGACTGCAGGAGGATATCAATCTACTGGTCAGGTGGGCAGAACAGTGGCAAATGGAATTTAAGTTGGAGAAGTGTGAGTTAATGCAGTTGGGAAGGGTAAATAAGGAAAGGGTATACCACTAGGCCACTTAGAAATGTAGATGAACAATGGAACCTTGGAATGCTTGTCCACAGAACTCTTTTTGGGAGGAAACTAAAACATTAAATCGTGTCCCCTTGATCTGGGGGACACACCAAACATTTTCAAGCCCTTTTATTTGTGGTTTTTTTTGTGTTTTTGTTCTTTTTTTGGGGTTTTTTTTTGGGCACTAAAATCGTATTTTTTTTCTCTTTCTCCAAGTGCCCCCTATAAAAGGGGAGGGGGACACTAAAAACACCAGCAATTAAAACAAATTAAACTTTAAAACATAAAATCAAATTAAAATTTGGTTGCCGGGCGTGATGATGCACTCCAGTCCCTCCGGTGCCTACCTCTCGCGGAAGGCCGCGAGCGTACCGGTGGACACCGCGTGCTCCATCTCCAAGGACACCCTGGTGCGGATGTACGCACGGAAGAGAGGCAGGCAGTCAGGCTGAACAACCCCATCGACCGCCCGCTGCCTGGACCGGCTGAGGGCACCCTTGGCCGTGCCCAGGAGCAGTCCTACGAGGAGGGCCTTGGACCTACCCGCTCCCCTCCGCGCAGGGTGCCCAAAGATCAGAGTGTGGGACTGAAATGCAGCCCGAATTTCAGGAGCAGCCCCTTTAAATAATAAAACAGGGGCTGCAACCTCGTGCATTCGATAAAAACATGGAACACGGACTCTTCCAGACCGCAGAAATTGCAGGCGGCCTGGGAGCCCGTGAACCGGCTTAAAAATTTATTGCACGGGACTGCTCCGTGCACCACCCTCCAGGCCAAGTCCCCGATAAATAATGGGAGGACTCCCGCGTAGAGTGCCCTCCATCGGAGACCCCCGCCTCCTCCGGACGGCAAGATGGTACGCCATGGCGTGTCCGGACGGCAGGCGAGGATGGCAAAGTTGAGAGTGTGCAGGAGCAGCCCGTACAGGAAACCCCTCCGCGCGGAACTGAAAGGCACGGAGGGGATTTCCCTGAAGCGGCTCAAGTTGTGAGGCGCCGGCTCCCGAGGGAGGTTCCAGGGTTTGGCGCCGATGAGGAATTCCGTCCGGACGGGGGTCAGTTTGGACGGGATCTCCCCACGTGCTTGAGCCTCCTCGATGCACCAAACGGAGTCAGGGCCCAGAGCTGTTTTTAGCGACTCGATGGCATCGGCCGCACGGCGGACGTCGGCCGAATTTAGGCGCCGCGCCAGCGTGTCTGGCGCCATCCAGCAGGTCCCTGACCCTGGTCACCTCACCAGCCACAGACCTCTCGTCCGACTGCCACCTAAAACTTCGGTCGTGGAGGTACGGATTCCCGAGCAGCGGCTCCTGCAGGACGGCCACCACTCCAGCCGGTGGAGAGCTGCGCTTGGTGGAGACTTTGTTCCAGACCCTGGTGAGTTCCTTGTAAAAGACAGGCAGCTCCTGGAAGGTGGTCCTGACGCCCCCCAAGCTCACAAACAGGAGCTGCGTGTCGTAGTTGAGGCCGTGCTGCTGGCGGAAGAAATACGTCGCCAGAGCACGCCACCTAGGAGGGGGCTCGACGTAAAGGTATCTCTGCAGGGTCTGAAGACGGAAAGTCGCGAGCTGGGTGCTGACGCACACCAACGACTGACCGCCCTCCCCAAGCGGGTGACTCAAGACCGCGGCAGAGACCCAGTGCTTCCTGTTGTTCCAGAAGAAGTCCACCAGCTTCTTCTGTATCTTGGTGACAAACGCAGGGGAAGGGGTCAAAGTGACCAGCCGGTACCACAGCATGGCGGCCACCAGCTGGTTTATGACTAGCGTTCGACCCCTGTAGGACAGCACTCGGAGCAGTCCTGTCCAGCGCCCTAGGCAAGCGGCGACCTTGGCCTCCAGCTCTTGCCAGTTCGCCGGCCAGGCTTCCTCTCGGGGCTAAGGTAGACTCCCAGATAGAGGAGATGGGTCGTGCTCCAGGCAAAAGGCCTGAGCTCCTCTGGCAGAGAGTCCACCCGCCACTGACCCACCAGGAGTCCGGAACATTTCTCCCAGTTGATCCTGGCGGAGGATGCGGCCGAGTAAATCTCCTGGCACTCACGCATCCTCCGCAGGTCAGCGGGATCCTCTACCGCGAAGAGCACGTGATCGGCGGAAGCCGAGGGGACGACCTCCACGCCCTGCCCTTGCAGAGCCAGTCCCGTCAACCTCGTCCGCAGGAGGCGCAGGAAAGGCTCCACCAGATGGCATATAACTGGCTGGACATGGGGCATCCCTGGCGCACCCCTCTCCCAAAGCGAAGGGGCGCCGTCAAGGACCCGTTAACCTTAATCAGACACTCCGCGGCGGCGTACAAAAGTCGGATCCGGGCGACGAAATGGGTCCTGAACCCGAAAGCGCGCAGAGTCCCGAGCAGATAGTCGTGATCCACCCTGTCGAACGCCTTCTCTTGGTCGAGGGATAGGAAGGCGACCGACAGACCAGCCTCCTGGGAATGATGGATGAGGTCCCGGACCAGATGGATGTTATTGTGTAGGACTGGTCGGGGTGGATCATGTGGTCCAGCACGGCACCAAGGCGAGCAGACATCGCCCTGGCGAAGATTTTGTAGTTCGTGCTGAGGAGGGAGACCGGGCGCCAGTTCTTAAGGAGGCGGAGATCGCCCTTCTTAGGCAGCAGGACGATGACTGCCCTGCGCCAAGAGAGGGGCATCTCCCCGGTCGCCAGACTTTCCCCCAGGACCCGCGCGTAGTCGCCCCCCAGGACGTCCCAGAACGCCCTGTGGAACTCCACGGTCAGCCCGTCCAGCCCCGGGGATTTTCCCCTCGAGAGCCGGTCGAGGGCACCGGTCAGCTTCGCCAGGCTTAGCGGAGCTTGCAGATTTTCGGCGCCCTCCGGGCTGACCTTTAGCAGGTCCTCCCACAAAACTCTACGCGCTTCCTCGCTGGACGGTTCCGGAGAGAACAGGGCCCCATAATATTCACGGGCTCTGTTGTTGACGCCCTCCGGATCCGAGACGAGAGAGCCGTCGTCGGCCAGCAGCGTCAAGAGCTGCTTACGGACACTCTGCCTTTTTTCCAGCGAGTAGAAGAAGGGGGAGCCGCGGTCCAGATCCCGCAGGAACCGGATGCAGAACCTCACGAACGCATCCTCGGGACCCGAGGAGCTGCAGGTCCCTCAGCGCGGCCTTCATCACTTCGTACACCGTCCGCAGGGCCGGGTCCTCGACGACTTGACCGAGACGGGACTCCAGGTCGAGCACCTCTTTTTCTAGGCGCCCGACTCTGGCCGCCCGCCTCTTGGTCGACCCCCTCGCGTACTCTTGACAGAAGACGCGGACGTGAGCCTTGCCCACGTCCCACTATAGCCTCAAGGAGGGGAAGCCCCCCTGCTTCCTTCTCCAGTCGGCCCAGAAACGACGGAACGAGTCCTGGAACCGCATGTCCTCCAGCAGCCGGTTGTTAAAGTGCCAGTATGCGGACCCCGTCCTCGCGCGGAGTGAAGCGAGCTCTGCCCACACCAGGTGGTGGTCCGAACATGGCACCGGCCGCATGGAGGTTGCCGGGACGCAGGAAACGTACGCCCGAGACACGTAAAGGCGGTCGATTCTGGACCATCCTACTCCAGGCCTCACCCAAGTAAAGGCGCTGGAGTCGGGGTGGAGATTTCGCCAGACGTCCACCAAGTCGAAGGACCCGACCAGGTCCCTCAACTTCTCCATCGCCGTCATGCTCTGCGGGGCACCGGAGCGGTCCCTTGCCTCGAGGGTGCAGTTAAAATCCCCCCCGAGGACAATGCAGTCGCCGACGTCGACGGAGCCAAGAAGAGTGGACACTTCTTCAAAGAAGCGCGTTTGTTGCGGGCCGGACTGAGGGGCGTACACGTTCACGAGATGGAGCGGCACGTCCCCCAGGCGAACCGTTATGTGCAGCAAGCGGCCTGGCACGGGCTCCTCGACCCCCAAGATCTCCGGCTGAAAATGCGGGGCCAGCAAGATGGCCACCCCACAAGAAGTGGCGGTGAGGTGGCTCATGCGGACCTCTCCTTGCCATTCCAGGAGCCACGTGGCTTCGTCTCCCGAACGGTGTGGATTTCTTGCAGGAAGCACACCGCATATTTCCCCTCCCACAGGAGCAAAAAATTGTTAAATCTATGTCGTGCCTCTCTGCCGCCGTTGATGTTGAGGCTGGCTATGGTTATCTTCATGACAAAAGCATAGTGCAACCTCTACCTAACCTATTGTGTGGGGGGGGGGGGAGTGGAGTCGTATTTTGACCTCCACTCCTTCAGCAGCCCAGCGAGGAACCTTTTGAGCTGGCGCAGCTCAAGGCTTTGCGCCTTTGGTAAGGGCCCACCCGCGGCCATGGTTTTAGCGGCGGCGCGGACGGACGCGATGAGCAGCCCCGGCTCGGACCATTTTTCCAGGGCCAGATGGGTTCGGTTGCGGCGACCCTGGCTCTGGACCAAAAAGTCCCGGAGTTCCTTTTCAGGAATGAGGGGGGACTCAGCGGCGGGCATGAGGAGATCCACCGCCTCACTGGCGATGGACTCGAGATCTTCTCCCGCGTCCTCCACCGAGTCCCCGTTCCCCTCCGGGAGGTGGCCGCCAGCAGCCGGCCCGTCGACCGCACGAGGTACGGCAAACGGCCCGGCCGCTCCATCTGGCCCTGGCTCTGCCCCGATCCCACCCCCAGGATCATCGGCAGAGGAGTCCCCACTGGGCTCTTTTAAAAGTGGTGCTGGGTCAGGAAGCGACAGCGGAAGGGGTTCCTCCTCAGCCCCAGAAACCGGGGAAACCGGAGAGACCTGGCCAAAGAAATTCTCCAGGTCCTCCAAGTACCCCAGCTCCAAAGTAGGGGGCGAGGGTTGGTGTTCTTCCCCCTCCCCGCTGCCACCCCCCGGCCCAGCGTGTGGATGTATATTAAAAAATTTTAAATTTTCATTTTCTGCTGAGTCGTGCAAGTCCCGGGGGAAGTTGGTTAATAGCTGGACGGGCTCAGGTTCGGCCTTTTCGGCCCCGCCCGCCTCAGTCCTAGGGACACTCGACCCGGCGGCAACGCATTCCTCCGCTGGCCCCACGCCCCCCTGGGGGGGCGCGGAGGCAGGGAGACCTCCATATCTGCCAAGGCCTCTTGCTCCACTCCCCCCTTTTCCTTTTTTTGCCCGCGCCCGAACCCCTCTGAGATATTGGTCAAGGGCTCGGGCACGGGCTCAGGGCACCCCGCGCTCGCCGGTGACAGGGTTGGGCTGAGCGCAGTGATCAAATTGTCTGGCGCACTGAGGGGACCCGCCTCGAGGTGTTTCGCCTTCCTCCGCGCCTTCTTTCCGGTCGGACGCTCTCCCTCCCCCCTGTTGGAGGCCATGAATACAAAGGCCTCCAACGATGCCCGCGCACCCACGGCTCCCGGTACGCGGATGCAACTAGGGGGAGGGGTGGCGGCGGCGCCAGCCTTGGCCGCCTTCGGTGGTTTGGCGGCCTTGGAGGCGGGGCAGTTCTTACGAACGTGCCCCACCTCTCTACAGGCATGGCACCGCACGTCCGACGTCCAGAAGACGCGGTAGGCAGTCTCCTCGTGCACCACATTAAATTGTTCCTCTGTTGTCTCCTCCCGCGCCAGTCGGACAAAGAGCTGGCGGCAGAAGGAGAACACGTGGTGTAGGCTATTCCCTGAGGCCGAGCGGTATGGGGTTAATCCCTGACCTTACCTCCCCCAGTTGGTGTAGGTGAGGGAGGAGGAGGCCAGCGGGAACAAAGGGCGGGATGTTTGAAAGGATGACCCTCTGCGCGGTGGCCTCGAGAGGGTCCACCGGCGGGAACGTCCCGCCCACCGTGAGCCCCTTTTCAAGGGCCAGGGACACCGCCCGCTCCGACCCCAGGAAGAACACTGCCTTCCCTGACATCTTGGAGGCTGCGACAATGGCCGAGGGGCCGACTACCCCAGCCATTGCCCGCACGCACTCCTCAATGCTCATTGTGGGGTGAGTATAGCTCTTGACCCCGTGTTTCTTTGTTATTAGTCTGAAAGGTGGCAGGGCAGCAGGAGGCGCAGGAGGTGCCGTGGATGTGGACGCCGCCTGCGCTTATGTCTTTGCTGGCCCTGCCACCGGCGTGGATGGGGTCGCCATCACGGGGTCCCTTTAAGGGCTACACCCACCCCAAAGTCACAGGCCTTAATGGTCTCGTTGGTGTTTGAACAGAGGGAGCTCTGAAAGAGGCACAGCTCTCCCCTAGTTGACGATTGGGGAGGGGCCTTGCTCCCTCTGCTCAGTTGTCTTGTAATTGGTTTTTCCAATTAGGAGAAAGGGGCTCTCAGAGAGAGAGGGGAGAGACAGAGAGAGTGACAGAGAAAGAGGAAAGCTGTGAGGGCAGGTCTCCCCTCACAGTGATGGGTGGGTGCACCCCCCAGATGGTAAGCAAAAAAAAAACAGTCTTTGGGATGGTCTTCGGGTGGGGGGAGAAGATGTCTTCACCTGGGGCAGCTGGAGCCACCCAGGCACAGCACTCCCAACGATGTTAAATAGGGTGATTAATCAGTCTTCAGCCAGGTAGCTCCAGCTATCCCAGGCTAGGCAATGGGGGAGGGGTGCTTCAGTGGTGTGTGGGGCCGAGTTATTTAGCAAGACCCCCACACACACTTCCACACACACACATCCCCCGCGATGTTCCGGCCCTCAAAATGGTCTTCTTTCCTCCCCCCACCGATACAACAAAGTCTTTAGGGGAATGCACCAAAATACACCTACCTTTGGATGATGAAGTCTTTCCCTCCTTCCACACTGGATAGTTGTTGTTCTTTTCCCCCTCTCTCCAACTATTTGTAAAAGTAATAATGATGTTGAATTTTTGCTCTCCTCCTCTCCCTCTGGATGAATTGGAATTGTAGTAAGCCCCTTCTTCCTCTTCCTGGGCTGTTTCACAGGGCTCAGAAAGGCCTTCCAGACAGGAGCAACAGCAGGGAGCTCCTTCTCTCACTACAGCACAGCTCCAAGTGAATAGGCCACACCTCCAACAGCTCCACCATTGGTCCACAGCTCCCTGAAAGTAGCAGGCCAGGTGGATAAGATGGTTAAGAAGGCATATGGAATGCTTGCCTTCATTGGCCAAGGCATAGAATACAAGAGCAGGGAGGTTATGCTTAAATTGTATAATACTCTGGTTAGGCCACAGCTGGACTACTGCGTGCAGTTCTGGTCGCCATATTATAGGAAGGACTGATTGCATTGGAAAGGATGCAGAGGAGATTTACTAGGATGTTG
Organism: Pristiophorus japonicus; assembly: GCF_044704955.1. Classification (NCBI taxonomy): domain Eukaryota; kingdom Metazoa; phylum Chordata; class Chondrichthyes; family Pristiophoridae; genus Pristiophorus; species Pristiophorus japonicus. The sequence continues at coordinate 235,337,667 of NC_091983.1, forward strand.
ACTGGAATGGAGAATATTAGCTATGGCGACAAATTGGATTGGCTGGTTTGTTCTGTGTGGAACACTGAGAGGAGACCTCATTGACGTATACAAAATTTTGAAGGGCCTGTATATAATGGATAATAAGGGTCTGTTTCCCTTGGTGAAAGGGTCAATTTCGAGGGTGCATAGTTTTATGGTGGTTGGTGGAAGGTTTAGGGGGGATTTGAGGGGAAGCTTCTTCACGCAGACAGTTGTGGGGGTTTGGAACTCACTGCCTGGAAGGGTGGTAGAGGCAGAAACCCTCACCACATTTAAAAGGTGCTTGGATGGGTACTTGAAGGTTACGGACCGAGAGCTGGTAAGTGGGATTAGGCTGGATAACCTCTTGTTGGCTGGTGCAGATATGATGGTAAGTATTACATGGAATCAAATACAGCCAGCGTGATCTCCTGGACTAGTTTCGATCACCTGGATGGGTCGGAGAGGAATTTCGCAGATTTTTCTCCCAATTGGCCTGGGTTTATATATATCTGCTTTTTTTGCGTCTCCCAGGAGATCGTATGGCTCCAGGTGGGGTGGAGTGTAACATGTTGCGATGCATGGAGTGTCGCAGTTGTGTGGGGCGGAGTGGTTGGGGCTAGATGCTCTTCACCTTTCCACCATTGTTCATTGTTCATAGGTTTATATAGAAACATAGAAACATAGAAAATAGGTACAGGAGTAGGCCATTCGGCCCTTCTAGCCTGCACCACCATTCAATGAGTTCATGGCTGAACATGCAACTTCAGTACCCCATTCCTGCTTTCTCACCATACTCCTTGAACCCCTAGTAGTAAGGACTTCATCTAACTCCTTTTTGAATATATTTAGTGAATTGGCCTCAACAACTTTCTGTGGTAGAGAATTCCACAGGTTCACCACTCTCTGGGTAAAGAAGTTTCTCCTCATCTCGGTCCTAAATGGCTTCCCCCTTATCCTTAGACTGTGACCCTTGGTTCTGGAATTCCCCAACATTGGGAACATTCTTCCTGCATCTAACCTGTCTGAACCCATCAGAATTTTAAAAGTTTCTATGAGGTCCCCTCTCATTCTTCTGAACTCCAGTGAATACAAGCCCAGTTGATCCAGTCTTTCTTGATAGGTCAGTCCCGCCATCCCGGGAATCAGTCTGGTGAACCTTCTCTGCACTCCCTCAATAGCAAGAATGTCCTTCCTCAAGTTAGGAGACCAAAACTGTACACAATACTCCAGGTGTGGCCTCACCAATGCCCTGTACAACTGTAGCAACACCTCCCTGCCCCTGTACTCAAATCCCCTCGCTATGAAGGCCAACATGCCATTTGCTTTCTTAACCGCCTGCTGTACCTGCATGCCAACCTTCAATGACTTATGTACCATGACACCCAGGTCTTGTTGCACCTCCCCTTTTCCTAATCTGTCACCATTCAGATAATAGTCTGACTCTCTGTTTTTACCACCAAAGTGGATAACCTCACATTTATCCACATTATACTTCATCTGCCATGCATTTGCCCACTCACGTAACGTATCCAAGTCACTCTGCAGCCTCATAGCATCCTCCTCGCAGCTCACACTGCCACCCAACTTAGTGTCATCCGCAAATTTGGAGATACTACATTTAATCCCCTCATCTAAATCATTAATGTACAGTACAAACAGCTGGGGCCCCAGCACAGAACCTTGCGGTACCCCACTAGTCACTGCCTGCCATTCTGAAAAGTATCCATTTACTCCTACTCTTTGCTTCCTGTCTGACAACCAGTTCTCAATCCATGTCAGCACACTACCCCCAATCCCATGTGCTTTAACTTTGCACATTAATCTCTTGTGTGAGACCTTGTCGAAAGCCTTCTGAAAGTCCAAATATACCATATCAACTGGTTCTCCCTTGTCCACTCTACTGGAAACATCCTCAAAAAATTCCAGAAGATTTGTCAAGCATGATTTCCCTTTCACAAATCCATGCTGACTTGGACCTATCATGTCACCTCTTTCCAACAAGCGCTGCTATGACATCCTTAATATGTAACTTTCAGGGCTGCTGACCGAGGGCCGTGTGGCTCTTTGTCGGCCGGTGCAGACACAATGGGTCGAAATGGCCTCCTCCTGCGCTGTAGGTTTCTATGTTTCTATGAGCAACTTTGGTTATGTGCAGAGATGAGAGAAACTGGAATTGTTCAAATTAGAGCAGAGAAAGTTAAGGGGAGGTTAAATAGAGACATTCAAAATCATGAAGGGTTTTGATAAAGTAAGTAAAGAGCAATTGTTTCCACTTGCAGACGTGTCGAGAACCAAAGGACTCAAATTTAAGGAAATTGCCAAAAGAGACAGAGGTGAGATGAAAATGTTTTTTAAGCAGCGAGTTATTATGATCTGGAATGCACAGCCTGCAATGATGGTGGAAGCAGATTCAATTGTAACTTACAAAAAGAGTTGGTTCAATAATTGAAGGGGAGAAAATTGCCAGACTATGGGGAAAGTGCAGCGCAGTGGGAGAGCTCTGTCAAAGAACTTGCTGGAGAGATGGAAGAAGGCAGAGAGTGAGCTCATTTAAAGGCAGCCTGCACTCAAAGAGAAGAGTCCTCATTCCTGAACTGGACGTGGCAGAAGCAAGTGGGAGGAAGAGAAGAGCAGCTAATTCCAGGGTAGGAATTGGTTATGGCCCTTGTTCGGGGAATGACAGGTGGGTGAAGATGTCACTGGTAGGGCAGAGGTAGAAGACCACTTGTATCTTTCTTACTCCTCCCCACAGCAGCACCTAATTAAGGTGATCTAAAGCAATAACACAGGTAGAGATGGTATATCCTCTGTAGTTTAAGTAGGTGCCTGATCGTGTTGTACCTTTGTTTGCGCTCCCAAACCTTTACACAGACAAGCTGCAGATGATCCAGAATAAGCTGCAGCAGCCACTGGCCCCGGAATATCCGTGTCCCCAACAGGTTCGGCTGCATGGCTGCTCAGGATCACCAAGTCTTCTTCCCCATGAGGGGTCAGCTGTCTATTCCCAGAGGGACCACAACTCAGGACCTGAGATTCCGGGTGGTTATGGGACACTTCCTCCTGTGAGAGAGAAGAGAAGAAGACATGAGTTCTGCAGCGAAGGCTGGACTGGTGTTCTGATTGAGCCATGTGCCCCACAGTATTTATATCCGGCTGCTTTTCCCCACATAACACCATTGTGGGAGCACCATCAACACAAGGATAGCAGCAATTCAAGAAGAGGGCCCACCACCACCTTCTGAGGGCTACTGGGGATGAGCAATAAATACGGCTTTGCCAGCGATTCTAAAATCTCAACAATTGTTTGAAAAGGTCCTCCTCACTCCCACCTCATCAGCAGAATCTCTTCTTTTCCATCACTCAGACATGGGGCTTGGGAGAAGCAACAGCCCATCAGTTGCCCACACACCATCTCTATAATAGACTCAGATTTGAAGCACAGCAAGTTACAGAGCTTCTTGGACAGAGCAGGACGGTGCGATTAGGTTTGGATTGCTCGAGCAAGGACACAGCACAAACACAAGTAGTTGAGGGAGTTGTTGAGGAGAATAGCATCGATACATTCAAGGGGAAGCTAGATAGGCCCAAGGTTAAAGGAATAGAAGGATATGTTGCTGGGGTTAGATGAATAGGGGTGGGAGGAGGCTCATGTGGACCATAAACACCTGTTGGGCCGAATGGCCTGTTTCTGTGCTGTATGTGTTATGTAATTCCAGGGAAGCAGGAATGGTGCATTTCATTGCAGTGGGCTTGGGTGTTTCTTCCCACTACCCCCCTCACCGCCCCACCCTCCCCCCCCCCGGGCCATATCCTGACATTAGTTTGTGCTGAATCTGGGGGTTTCCCCAGGCGGCCCGGATATCCCGCCAGAGAGCTGTATTTATATACGCTGCATTAAGCTGGTTAGGTGCTTTTTTGGGCCCCACCGAGGAAATCATTTAATTCCGGACCCACCATTGAGGGACCTGCATTCACAAAGACATTGACAGACCAAGTTCTTCAGCCACACCAGGCTGTTACACTCCTCATAGACCAGTAAGGAGCTGTTCCCATATTCCACCTGGTCACCAGGGTGGGTGCCCCTGTAACACCACCACTGGGTCACTGCATCGGCCGCCCGTTTTACCTGTCTGAGATCCGATAACTCAGCACAAACTGCAGGTTACACCAGGGGGTGAAACCCGTCCTGGGCGGGAGCTCGACTTTCTTTTCTATTGATATCAATGGAATCGGGCGGATTGTAAAATGGACAGCCGATCCTGTAATGTCCTTACACACGACTATAAATTCACATGAGGCACATTCTGCAGACAAGGTCACTCTGTGACCTGAACCTTTATTCACAGGACCAAGAAGTGATGACCCTGTGTGGGACCTCCCTTTATATACCTGGATGACCAAGTGAGGAGTGTCTCCCACAAGTTCAAAGTGTGCATTTCTTAGGTGTATACAGTATGCAGTGTTGTTATGAAGGTTACAGTTACATGAAGGTTACATACATGACATCCCCTCCCCCCCCAACATCTTATGGGGTCAAAGATTAAGTCTTTCAGGCGGTCGACGCTCTCTCGTGGATCACAGCAGTTGGGGCTCTGGTTGTTGAGCCTTGATATGCGTCTCTGTCACTTGTGGTGATTCCGGCTTGTCCGGGCTGGCCGCAGGGACTGTGCATGCTGCTGAATGTTCTTGTTGCTCGTTCACTGGCGGTGGTGTGGGCAACATCTCATGATCTTCCTCAGGTTCCTCAGTGTCCATGCTGAACCTTTTTTTTACTTGGTCCAGGTGCATGCGGCATATCTGTCCATTGTTAAGTCTGACCACTATGACCCTATTCCCCTCGTTGCCAATTACAGCACCCTCAAGCCACTTGGGCTCCAAAGCGTGATTAAGAACAAATACAGGGTCATTGATTTCTATACATCTCCCCTTTGAGTTACGGTCATGGCACTCATTTTGGGACTGGCGCTTACCCTCAACAGGACAGGATGAATGAGGGACAGCCGAGTTTTAAGTGTATATTTCATGAGTAGTTCCACGGGTGGGACTCCCGTGAGCGAATGCAGTCGGGACCTATAGGCCAGCAGGAGGCGCGATAGGCGGCATTGAAGGGAGGGTCCTTGAATCCTTGATTTGGACCGCACGTTCCACCTGGCCATTGGAAGCCGGCTTGAACGGTGCCGTCCTGACATGTTTGATGCCATTACCCGACATGAACTCCCGGAATTCATAGCTAGTGAAACACGGGCCATTGTCGCTAACCAGGATGTCCGGCAAGCCGTGGGTCGCAAAGACCGCACGCAGACTCTCCACAGTGGTGGTGGATGTCGTGTACGAATTCAATATGATGCACTCGATCCATCAACCTGCCTTGTAGACCCCTCTTCTGGTTCATCTGCCTCGTAAATTAGCCTCGCTGTGGGCTCCCTGCACATTCTGACTAAATGTCCACTGAAGTTACAATTTCTACAGATAAATTGTTGAAACCGACAGGTTTTTGCACAAGTCTGCCCCCGCACCTCCAGCATGAGCTGAGATCGTTGTGAACTAAAGGGCTGTTACCAGGCATTCCTCTCTGATTGTCTCTTTGATTACTCTTGAGCACTCTGTTAATGGGTGTCAATGGCCCCATTCCGGGACGCATTGTCCACCGTGATGGTGTAAATGTCCATTCAACCTGCCATTGTCTCTGTTGAGGACCCACTCTAGAGTCTGTTGCTGCCTGGGTGGTGTCGAATTGCCCTTGCCTGCCTGTGGGGTTCTGAGTTGCGTTTACAATGTTAACTCCCTGATCCATCGCCACGTTGGAAGCAGAGTTGCACACGTATATTATCTTGGTTTCCTCCTCCCCTGCCATGAAGGTCTGAGCCATCAACGCTGCCGCTTCCAAGGTCAAGTCCTTGGTCTCAATTAGCTTTCTGAAAATCCCGGCATGACCAATGCCCTCAATAAAGAAATCCCTTAACATCTCCCCACTGCAGGCGTCTGTGAACTTACAGAGGCTGGCCAGGCGCCGAAGATCCGCAACGAAGTCCGGCATGCTCTGTTCTTCCCGACGTCGGTGTGTATAGAATCGGTGTTGGGCCATGTGTATACTGCTCGCCGGTTTGAGGTGCTCACCGATCAGTTTGCTGAGCTCTTCAAAAGTTTTGTCCGCGGCTTCTCGGGTGCGAGCAGGGTCTTTCATCAGCACGTACGTCTTAGGTCCACAGCTGGTCAGTAGATGCGCCCTTCGCTTGTCAGCCGCTGCATCTCCCAGCCAGTCCTTCGTGACAAAGCTCTGCTGGAGTCTCTCAACGAAATCGTCCCAGTCTTCACCAACATAGTACCGTTCCTCTGTGCTTCCAGTGGCCATTCTCATGAGTCGTTGATTCCCGTTTCTCGTCACCAAATGTAATGTCCTCACACTCCTATAAATTCACACAAGGCACATTCTGCAGACAAGGTCACTCTGTGACCTGAAACTTTATTCACAGGACCAAGAAGTGTTGACCCTGCCTGGGAGCTCCCTTTATATATCTGGATGACCAGGTGAGGAGTGTCTCCCACAAGTTCACCCACTGTGGTCAAGGCGTGCATTTCTTAGGTGTATACAGTATGCAGTGTTATGAAGGTTACAGAAACATGAAGGTTACATACATGACAGATCCACTATCACCCGACTTGCTCTGCCACTCAAGACAAGTTTAACCCATTGGGCCCTTCCTGGTCTGTATGGTTCAGTTCCACAACACAGGACAACTTACCCACTGAGACAACCGCCGATTATCAGAGACACATATTTAAACGAGGGGAGATATTTTTTATTCATTCATAGGTTGAGGGCATTGCTGGCAAGGCCAGCATTTATTGGCCATCCCTAATTGCCCTTGAGAATGTGGTGGTGAGCCCCTTCTTGAACCGCTGTAGTCCGTGTGGAGAAGTTGCTCCCACAGTGCTGTTAGGGAGAGAGTTCCAGAATTTTGACCCAACAACGATAAAGTAGCGCTGATATATTTCCTGGCCAGGATGGTGTGTGACTCGGAGGGGATCTTGGAGGTGATGGTAGTCCCATGCACCTGCTGCCCTTGTCCTTCTAGGTGGTAGAGGTTGTGGGTTTGGGAGGTGCTGGGTCATTGCTTAACTCTGTCTGTCCTACTCGGGCTTGTGATTGTGGGAAGAGGAGCAGATCAGGAGATGGCTGATTTCTGCCATGAAGTTTATTGCCTTGAGGCTTTAGAGAGCATTTCATTCAAAGTAAGTATATTCAGGAGCCCACTGTTTGCTGCCATGTTTGTGTCAGCTCATTTAACTTTTGTAACTAAGAGACAGAAAGATGTTTTGTCGGTGCTTGTTTTTGTGCAAACATTTGTGTCATGTTTTATGGAGCTCGAAAACCTGCTTTAAGAAATTATATTAAATTCTACCTTCTGTTCCAAAAATGATCTTTCATCTAATTGATCAATTCATTCCTGCTTGTCTATTCCAGGAGAGGCTTGATACAGTCCCATCATTAAATTATCTCAGGAATAACTTGCACAATTAGTATCAAGAAATGGATGTTTTATTGCCTGTGAAATAATGTCCCTTTGCTTGCAAGGCTTCCTTGCATAATACAATGGGAATCTTCACACCTTACACCAAACCATATTCCCATTTGATTTCCAGTTTTTCATTTGTATACCTAATACAAAATTTGGGAACCAATCATTTAACCCCTATTGGATCTGATTATTTATAAACCTCCTTACATACTACATGTATTTGCCTTTACGATCAATTTTTCCTTGTAGTCTTTGTTGTTCTGATATAACAAGCTCTGCCTGCCTATTTATTCCTTTAAACAATCCCTTTAATTAATTGTGCATGGTTTATCATGTTCCCACATTCGCTTTACGTCAATTCAGCTGATTTATTCCCGAATTACGCTTCGTAAAATCGTTACCATTTCTCTTAGCACTGGATGGTGAAATTCTACAATCATATGGTTGCATCAATCGGAAAGCAAAAGTACAAAAGAAAATTTAACAGAATAGGAAAATTTGTAATATATCAGAACTTTTAAACAGCTCCTCCAATTGCCATCAAACTCCGGGGTATTTAAGATCTGTCTCACTGACTACTTTCTCCAACATAGTTTTAACTGTTCGATTTGTTCTTTCCACCAAGCCTGACACATGCAAGTATTATGGGATGTGCAAAATCTGTTCTATCTCGAACATTGTGCACATTTCTTTCATGACCTAGCCCTCAAGTCATGCTCCATTATCACTGCAGATCAGCCATGATCTTATTAAATGGCGGAGCTGGCACAGGGGGCCAAATGGTCGACTCCTGCTCCGATTTCTTATGTTCTTATGAACACCTCAAAATCTCCCTCTCGACATATCTTGTTTAACAAGAACTTTTGCAGAAATGAGTGCGGTGGTATCATTCAGCAATCCGATGTGGCAAATAGAAGTAAGGGGTTAATTACTTGTTCACTGTGAAAAACCCCTGAGGGTGGGGAGGAGTCAGCCAGCACCACGGCCGTTTCAGACCTGCTGTTTAAGTCAAGAAAAAGCTGCTTTATACCATCTTTAAATAAACTCATGGTGCATTTTAACAGTGGTATAATATAAACTTCAGTCAAAATAAATCCACACCAGCATCTTTGATTTAAAATGTCCACATTTCATTAAAGCACAGGAGTTTTCCTTAAATCTCCTATTACTGGGGACACCATCTGAAATGTGTGATATTAATTTCAGTTTAACAGCAATATTCACGCTCTCAACGTAACACTCTCGGTACCTTAATCACACTCAATCATTCAATCCTTATTTGCTCTCATCCTCCTTAAAAAATATCTGAATTCCCTGTAATGGTTATGAACTGACAGATCGTACACCCAAGGAACATCAACACAGTTTAAATAACTCGCTGTCTGTAGTTGCCCTGCCCAGAAAACCAGTAATTTGATAATTTGATCAGACACTCAGCCTGTCAATTTAAAATTCCATGTGGGTAAGACCATTTGTCAGGCTTGTACTGGCTCCTGTTTAAAAGTGTTCTCCTTCTCCTCCATTGCTGGAAGGACGGGGTGTACTGAATGGACAGGGGCTCCTGAGGAACCAGCCCACAGTTCCAGTCTCTTTCTCGGTTCACTTTCTACAACCTCTGCGACTTCCTCTCTCCCTTCTGGTCTTTTATCTAATTCGGAACGCAGTCTCTTTCGGCTAGCTGAAATCACTTGAGGCTTTGCTGAATCACGGGCAGCCATCTTCATTCATTTTACACACACACATTTAATTCTAACATTATGCTACAGGTGCCTTTGCTCTATCAGAAAATCTCTCTCCAACAGCTCCTTGTGTCACTGTGTTGTGTGGGGAGCGATAGTTCGTAGCCTCCTCTGCCAACCCTTCCCTGTCTACCTTGCCTCCATTGCTACCCGCTTGGGTCATTGTACAAATTATATCTCTCTTTCCTCTCAGCTGTTCTTGGAGCCATTGTATCCCTTTCTGACATTCTACATGGGACACTGTAGGGCTTGAAAACCTCACTTTTGAAAATCAGTGTAACTTTCAAAAGAAGCTTCTATATAACGCACCCAGTGTAAGGCCAAAAAAAACGAATTCTGTGATTAATCTTTTTAAACATTCTGTATAAATGCACATGTAAAACACAAAATCTGTCAATACTGACTTTCTGTAATCTGTAAGAACTTCTGTAAACTTCTGTTTAAAATGTTTAATGTGAATCTCTGCTAACGATGAGAAACCACTGGAGAGATACCCCAACACTTGGACTGTAAGAAACCTTGTGTGTAGGAATATAAAAACACACAAACTGTAATCAGCACAAACATTAAGAGACATCCCAACACAATAGAAGCGATATTGACTGTAAGACATTTTTGTAGAAATATAATCATAGGCAGTGCCTCGGAATCGAGGAAGACTTGCTTCCACTTCTGAAGTGAGTTATTTGGTGGCTGAACAATCCAATACGATAGCCACAGATTCTGTCACAGGTGGGACAGATAGACATTGAAGGAAGGGGTGGGTGGGAGTGGTTTGCCGCATGCTCCTTCCGCTGCCTGCGCTTGATTTCTGCATGCTCTCGGCATTGAGACTCGAGGTGCCCATTGCCCTCTCAGATGCACTTCCTCCACTTAGGGCGGTCTTGGGCCAGGGACTGCCAGGTGTCAGTGGGGATATTGCACTTTATCAGGGAAGCTTTGAGGGTATCCTTGTAGCGTTTCCGCTGCCCACCTTTGGTTCATTTGCCGTGAAGGAACTCTGAGTAGAGCACTTGCTTTGGGAGTCTCGTGTCTGGCATGCAGACTATGTGGCCTGCCCAGTGGAGCTGATTGCGTGTGGTCAGTGCTTCAATGCTGGGGATGTTAGCCTGAATGAGGACGCTGATGTTGGTGCACCTGTCTTCCCAGGGGATTTGTATGATCTTGCTGAGACATCGCTGGTGATATTTCACCAGAAACTTGAGGTGTCTACTGTACATGGTTCATGTCTCTGAGCCATATAAGAGGGCAGGTATTACTACAGCCCTGTAGACCATGAGCTTGGTGGCAGTTTTGAGGGCCTGGTCTTCAAACGTTCTTTTCCTGTAAATGTAAACACCGATAGTGACTACTTAAAGTGCAAGAAATATAATCAATGAGACACAGTAAGGTCTGTGATAGTGCTGGACTATAGACAATAGCGACCAGTTTCTGAAGTGCTAATGCGTGCTCAAGGAAGATATAGCTCATCGATGGATCAAAAGAGTGAAGGTTGGTGTGGCAGGTAGCCATGGAAACAACACATGAGAAAAGGTAGGGACAAATCTCACAGACGAAGGGAGCAAGGAGACAGCAGTAGTCAGAGAAGGGTGACCTGGTCAATCATCAGAAGTTGTGCTCCACGAACCTGTCAGACCACCGGGTCGGTTGTGAGTGTTCAGGGAAACTAAGGCAGAGACTCAGTAAAGATGAGTGGCTGCAGTCAAGGAAGGGTGACCTGGTCAGTCATCAGAAGATGTGCATCACGACACGTCAGCGAACCACTGGGACGATCGTGAGCACGCAGGGAACTGAAGAACTGGTAACTATAACGCAGCTTATCAGCTCAAGGGACAGACTGATAGGTGTAATGTTGATAACAGGTTGATCAGTACTCAGTAAAGACGGTCACACAAAGTGGGAACTATGCTTATTGGTGTCTTGTCATTATTTTCCAGAGTCGAACTTAAAGAAGTAGCTGGTAGTGTTATCTAATTGTTCTTCACGCTACATAGTAATCCGGGATGAGACCATGGTCACACAACACAGAGTCTCTCTCTTTATCACACAGGCCATTGCTGCCTGCGCCCTTACAGTGGGCCGCAAATCATTATAATGTTGCTTTAACTGAGAACATCTGATCCAGGTTTCCCCATTTATGTCCTCAATTTCTATATCGTCTTTGTTCAACTACTTCTGACTGGTGAAACGCTGTACCACTTTCCAGACTGTGAATTCTCCAACCACATAATAAAATGTCATCTTTTTTTTCTGTCTGTGGCCAAACCAGACCGTTTGTAACCTTGGCCTCCTATTGGTCCATGAGATGAAATTCTGACCCCATGTCCGCCCCATCACAAAGACCGCCTACTTCCACCTCCATAACATCACCTGTCTCTGCCCCTGCTTCACCTTAGCTGCTGCAGACACCCTCATCCACGGCTTTGTTACCTCTAGACTTGACTATTGCAATGCTCTCATGGCTGGCCTCCCATCTTCCACCCTCTATAAACTTAAGCTCAACCAAAGATCTGCTGTCCCTATCCTAGTCCCGTTCACCCATCACCCCTGTGCTCACAGACACTATCCCAACTCGCACCAAGTCCTGTTCACACATCTTTCCTGTGCTCGCTAATCTATATTGGCACCCGATCCAGCAAATTCTCAATTTTAAAATTGTCATTCTTGTTTTCAAATCTCTCCATGGCCTCACCCCTCCATATCTCTGTAACATCCTCCAGCCCCTTGAATGCCAGTTGTTGCTGTTGTTGAAGTACATGAATGCATTCTGGGAAGTATGTGAATGTGTTATAGAATCATTGAATCGTGCAGAACAGTCGGAGGCCATTTGGCCCATCGAGCCGGTACAGCCTCTGAAAAATGTACCAATGAGTAACATTCTCCGCACTTTCCCCATAGCCCGGCACATTTTTACTTTTTAACTCGAGATCCGATTCCCATTTTGAAAGTCACTATTTAATCTGCTTCCACCACCCTTGCAGGCAATGTATTCCAGATCATAACAACTCTCAGGGTAAAAATAAAGTCTCCTCATCTCTCCCCTGACTTATTTGACGATTATTTTAAATCTGTGTCCTCTGGTTACCAAACGTCCTGCCCAGTGGAAACAGTTTTGCCCTATCTCATCTATCAGAACCCCTCATAAACTTCTTTATTAAATCTCCCTTAACAATCTCTGCTCCAAGAAGAGCATCCCAGCTTCTCCAGTCTATCCAGGTAACTGAAACCCCTCATCCCTGGAACCATTCTAGTTAATCTCCTCTGGGCCTCTCCAAGGCCTTGACCCCTTTCTGACTGTGCTGCCCAGATTTGTGAACAATATTCGAGCTGAGGTCCAAACGTTGATTTATTGAGGTTTAGCATAACATCCTTACATTTGTACACTATGCCGCTATTATAAAACCAAGGATCCATATACTTTCTTACAAAGCTTTATCAACTTTTTCTGCCTCCTTCAAAGCTTTGTGCCTGTGAACACCCTGTATATCTGGAGAGTGTAGGAATGTGTTCTGGGAAATGCATGGATGTGTTTTGGGTACATGAATCTGATTTGGGTACATGAATGTATTCTGGATATATAAATGTGTGTTGGATATATAAATATATTTTGTGAAGTATATGAATGTATTTTGAGAACACAACATAACTAAAGAGCCAGTGGCTTTGTGGATACAAATTGGATGAGAGAGAGAAATAGAGAGCAGGGTGAAGTGATGCATTTTGAAGGATGAAGGAAGAGAGGTAATATAAACTAAATTATTATAAACTAAATGGTACAATTTTAAAGCAGGTGCAGGTAGAGAGTGATCTGGGATTTATGTACAAAAATCTTTGTAGGTGACTGAACAAGTCAGTCCAGGCCTCACCTGGAATATTGTGTTCAGTTTTGGTCTCCTAATCTGAGGAAGGACATTCTTGCTATTGAAGGAGTGCAGCGAAGGTTCACCAGACTGATTCCAGGGATGGCTGGACTGTCATATGAGGAGAGACTGGATCAACTGGGCCTTTATTCACTGGAGTTTAGAAGGATGAGAGGGGATCTCATAAAAAAACTTATAAGATTCTGACAGGACTGGACAGGTTAGATGCGGGAAGAATGTTCCCGATGTTGGGGAAGTCCAGAACCAGGGGACATAGTCTTAGGATAAGGGATAGGCCATTTAGGACTGAGATGAGGAGAAACTTCTTCACTCAGAGAGTTGTTAACCTGTGGAATTCCCTGCCGCAGAGAGTTGTTGATGCCAGTTCATTGGACATATTCAAGAGGGAGTTAGATATGGCCCTTACAGCTAAGGGGATCAAGGGGTATGGAGAGAAAGCAGGAAACGGGTACTGAGGGAATGATCAGCCATGATCTTATTGAATGGCGGTGCAGGCTCGAAAGGCCGAATAGCCTACTTCTGCACCTATTTTCTATGTTTCTATGTTAATCACACTCTTGAAATGCAAACAGGATCGATAGCTTTATAAATAGGAGGAAGAGAACACAAAAACAAGAAAGTTTGCGAAAGTATTCACCAGAGAGACTAACAAGGTGGACAAGACATTAAAAGAAGAGTTCGAAAAATATAATGGCTTTTAAGACAGAAAGATGGGAGATGATTGATAAACAAATTAAACTTACGGAGGATAAAACCTCTGGTATGGATGGATTGCATCCAGGGATACTAAAAGAAGCATAGAGATTGCAGAGGCACTATTATATATAGATAAAAATTCACACATATACACACAGATAAAAGAGAATAGTGACAGAGGACTGGTGGACAGCAAATGTGATTCCTATATTAAACAGTGAGATGGAACAATTCCAGGGAACTAAAGACCAGTGAACTTAATGTCGGTGGTAGGAAGGTTAATGGAATTTTTATTGATGGGCGTGGGCCTCCCCGAAGTGGGTAATGGGGTTCCGGCGTGATGGTAATATCCGTCAGGTAGATCCTGTGTTAATTAATGAAGGCCAGCGACAGACAATGCTTGTGGACACTGGTTGGTCTGTTACCATTAAACACACCCCATGCCCTGAGCACCACCCTCTGGCCACAGGGAAGATTATTTCTTTAACTGCCTTTGTAGGATCGATGCAAAAGGCACCCAAGATAAATGAGACTGTTTAAATTTGAGTTGGTAGATGTTACTCTCGAGAGGCCGGTTGTGATGCACTTAATGAATGGGGAAAGTATTGTGGGTCAGATTTCCTCGATAAATGCGATGTAATTGTGGATTATGTGAATGATCTATTGTGGTTTGGGAAAGGAAAGTCTCACGGCAGAGCGATATCAGACACGCATGTTATTTCTGCGATTTAGGAGCCCGAGACATACGAGGTAGTTACACACACACACACACAAGCTCTGTTAATTCAGTATCGGGCCGTGTTCGCTACTCACAAGCACGATTGTGGGCGCTCGATGGAGAAGGGGATGGTTAACGGGCCGGCCCATGTTAAAGTAAAAGAGTGCCCCATTCCAGCTGAGAGTCAGTTAGCGCTCCAAACCACACTAGACACATTGCTACAGCAGGGCGTTATACGGCGGGACACTGTTATGTATAATTCACCAATTGGCCAGTTAAGAAACGAGATGGGTGTTGGCGGCTCACAATCGATTACCGAGCATTAAACACGGTAACACCGGTATGTGCCCACTTAGTGCGAGAGACACCCACATTACGGTCCCAAATACCAAGGAAAACCAGGTGGTTCTCTACCCTGGACTTTGTAAATGGGATTTGGAGTATTCCCATCTCGCAGTAAGTGCACAGTCCTGATCAGCACAAGGTAAACATTATTCAAAGACATCCCCTACCAGTTTCAAAGACCCTGAGGTCACTCCTCGGATTAGTGGGGTACCAGCGACCTTTCATTCCCCACTTCACAGAGAGAGCAAAACCATTGTGGGAGTTATTGAAGGTACCGAGTGACGAGATAAAGGCTCACTGTTTGCTGCAGTGTCTGTGCCAGCTCATTTTACTTTTGTCGCTAAGAGACAGAAAGACATTTCGTGTCCGTGCCTGTTTGATGAACACGTTTGAATTTGTGTCTTGTGGAAAAATTTGAGTCGTGTCTTCCCGAAAAATCTACTTTATGAAATTATATTAAAATCTACCACCTGCTCCAAAAAAATCTTTAATTTTACTGATAAATACATTCCTGTTTGTCCATTAAAGGAGGGGCTTGATACAGTCCCATCATTAAATTACCTCAGCAATAATTCCCATAATTAGTGATGTGTATCAGGAAATTGAAGTCCTATTGCTTCACACATTGACTGCTCAGGGATTGATAATTTACACGTTTGTTAAAGTGTCAGTCAGGGGAAGAGATGTCAGTGCTGGGGACTGGGATATTCTCCACATTTCAGATTACCCCCAGTCAGCATCAAGTACTCCTGGAGCGGGTGTAGCAGAGACAGCTGCAGAGTAAAGTCCCACATGGAACCTCAGCCCAAAGCTCACAAGAGCAATCACTCCTCCACCAGTTGGACACTTCCGTTTCCCTCATCACATTTCTAGTATGACCGAGCCCACAAGTCATGCTCCATTATCACCAGCGATCACCTCAAACTCCCCACTTCGGAAGAACACAAGAACTTTTGCAGCAGTGAGCGTGATGGTATCATTCGAGCTGATACTTAACAACCTAATACAGCCTGTCTTTACATTCAGCAATCCGATGTGGCAAATAGAAGTAAGGGGTTAATTACTTGTTCACTGTGGAAAAACCCCTGAGGGTGAGGAGGAGCCAGCCAGCACCATGGCCATTTCTGACGTGCTGTTCAGTCAAATTAAAAAAGTGAATTAAATGATCAAATTATCACTTTGTAATTCTCCAAAGCAAAACTTCTTATCCTCTTAAAAAAACTCTGTGCATTTCAATAGTGGTATAATATATCAATTTCAGTCAAAATATATTCACACCTGCATCTTTAATTTAAAATGTCCACATTTCTTTAAAGCTCAAAAGTTTTCCTTAAATCTCCTATTACTGGGGACACCATCTGAAATGTGTGACATTAATTTCAGTTTAACAACCATATTCATACACTCAACGTAACACCCCTGGTACCTTAATCACACTCATTCAACCACCTTAAAAAATAGATGAATTCCCTGTAACTCACAGGTCATACACCCAAGGAACATCAACACAGTTTAAATAACTCACTGTCTGGAGTGGCCCTCCCCAGAAAACCAGTCATTTGATAATTTGATCAGACACTCAGCCTGTCAATTTAAAATCCCATGTGGGAAAGACCATTTGTCAGGCTTGTACTGGCTCCTGTTTAAAAGAGTTCTCCTCCTCCTCCATTGCTGGAAGGACGGGGTGCAGTGAATGGACAGGGGCTCCTGGGGAAGCAGCCCACAGTTCCAGTCTCTTTCTCAGTTCACTTTCTACGACTTCCTCTCTCCCTTCTGGTCTTTTATCCTGTAACACGCTTTGGGTTTACTGAAATGTGTCTTTGACTTCTGCAACTTCCCTTTGGCATTTCTAATTCAATCTTTCATAATCTACTTTATTCTCATTATCGGCTCCTTGTGTCACTGTGTTGTGTGGGGAGCGATAGTTCGTAGCCTCCTCTTTCAACCCTTCCATGTCTACCTCGTCTCCATTGCTATCCGCTTGGGTCATTGTACACATTGTATCTCTCTTTCCTCTCAGCTGTTCTTGGAGCCATTGTATCCCTTTCTGACATTCAACACGGGACACTGAGTCTCTCCTTTTATCCCCCAGGCCATTGCTGCCTGCACCCTTACAGTGGGCCGCAAATCAGTATTCTGTTGCTTTAACCGACAACATCTGATCCAGGTTTCCCTATTTATTTCCTCAATTTCTATATCGTCTTTGTTCAACTACTTCTGACTGGTGATACGCTGCATCACTTTCCAGACAGTGGATTCTCCGACCACACAGTAAAATGTCATCTTTTTTCCTGTCTGAGGCCAAACCAGACCGTTTGTAACCTTGGCGTCCTATTGGTCCATGAGAAGATATTCTGCCCCTTGTCCACCCCATTACAAAGACCACCTACTTCCACCTCTATAACATCACCCGTCTCCGCCCCTGCTTCACCTTAGCAGCTGCAGACACCCTCATCCATGGCTTTGTTACCTCGAGACTTGACTATTGCAATGCTTTTCTGGCCGGCCTCCCTTCTTCCACCTTCTATAAACTTGAGCTCATCCAAAGCTCTGCCGCCCCTATCCTAACTCGCACCAAGTCCCGTTCACCCATCGCCCCTGTGCTCACTGACCCTATCCTAACTCGCACCGTCCCATTCACCCATCATTCCTGTGCTCACTGACTCTATCCTAACTCGCACCGTCCCGTTCACCCATCACTCCTGTGCTCACTGACCCTATCCTAACTTGCACCGAGTCCTGTTCACCCATCACTCCTGTGCTCGCTGCACCTATACTAACTCGCACCGAGTCCCGTTCACACATCACTCCTGTGCTCGCTGACCCTATCCTAACTCGCACCGAGTCCATTCACCCATCACTCCTGTACTCGCTGACCTTATCCTAACTCGCACCGTCCCATTCACCCATCACACCTGTGCTCACTGACCCTATCCTAACTCGCACCAAGTCCCGTTCACCCATCACTCCTGTGCTCCCTGACCCTATCCTAACTTACACCGAGTCCCGTTCACCCATCACTCATGTGCTCGCTGACCTACATTGGCTCCCAATCCAGCAATGCCTCAATTTTAAAATTGTTATCCTTGTTTTCAAGTGTCTCCATGGCCTCGCCCCTCCCTATCTCTGTAACCTCCTCCATAGTATCATAGATTCATAGGAAATTACAGCAAGGAATGAGGCCATTTTGACCCATCGTGTCCATGTCAGCCGACCAAGGGCTATCCAGCCTAATCCCACTTTCCAGCCCTTGGTCCATAGCCCTGTAGGTTACGGCACTTTAAGTGCAAATCCAAGTATATTTTAAATGTGATGAGGCTTTCTGCCTCTAACACTCTTTCAGGCAGTGAGTTCCAGACCAGGTATGGGTGAAAACATTTCCCCTCATATCTACTCTAAACCTCCCCCAAATTACTTTAAATCTATGTCCCCTGGTTGTTGATCTGTCTGCCAAGGGAAACAGATCCTTCCTATCCACTCTATCTAGGCCCCTCATAATTTTATACACCTCAATCAGGTCTCCCCTCAGCTTCCTCTGTTCCAAAGAAAACAGACTCAGCATCTCCATTCTTTTCTCATCGCCAAAATTCTCCATTCCAGCCCCTTGAATGCCAGTTGTTGTTGTTGTTGTTGAAGTCCATGAATGCATTCTGGGAATTATGTGACTGTGTTATAGAATCATTGAATCATGGAGACAGAAGGAGGCCACTTGGCCCATCGAGCCGGTGCAGCCTCTGAAAAATCTATCATTAGTAACACTCTCTGCTCTTTCCCCATAGCCCAGCAAATTTTTCCTTTTTAATTCATGATCCTATTCCCAATTTGAAAGTAACTATTGAATCTGCTTTCACCACCCTTGCAGGCAATGTATTCCAGATCTAACAACATTCAGGATAAAAATAAATTCTCCTCATCTCCCCCCTGGCTTATTTGACAATTATTTTCAATCTGTGTCCTTTGGTTAACAACTGTCCTGCCCAGTGGAAACAGTTTCACTCTATTTACGCTATCAAAACCCCTGATACACATCTTTATTAAACCTTTCTGCCTCTCTACCTTTCATTCCCCTTTAAGACGCTCCTTAAAACCTAACTCTTTCACCAAGCTTTTGGTCATCTGCCTTAATTTCTTCTTCTGTTGATCAGTGTCAAATTTGTCTGTTTTGTATTGTAACACTGCTGTGACGTTTTATTGCATTAAAGGCTCTATATAAATAAAAATGCTGTTTTGTTATTATTAAATCTCCCTTAACATTCTCTGCTCCAAGAAGAGCAATCCCAGTTTCTCTAGTCTATCCAGGTAACTGAAACCCCTCATCCCTGGAACCATTCCAGTTAATCTCCTCCGGACGCCTTTCTAAACTGTGCTGCCCAGATTTGTGAACAATATTCTAATTGAGGTCCAAACGTTAACTTATTGAGGTTTAGCATAACATCCTTACATTTGCACACTATGCCGTTATTATAAAACCAAGGATCCGTACACTTTTTCAAACAGCTTTATAATTTTTTTTCTCACTATTTCAACGCTTTGTGCCTGTGAACACCATGTATATCTGGAGAGTACAGGAATGTGTTCTGGGAAATGCATGGTTGTGTTTTGGTACATGTATCTGGATATATAAATGTGTGCTGGATATATAAATATGTTTTGGGAAGTATATGAATGTGTTTTGAAAACACAACATAACTGAAGAGCCAGTGGCTTTGTGGATACAAATTGGCTGAGGGACAGAAAGCAGAGAGCAGTGGTGATCGGGTGTTTTCCAGAGATGTCCCCAGGGGTCGGTATTCAGACCACTGCTCAGTTTGATAGATATCACTGACATGGAATTGGATATAATTTCATATTGTGCAGATGAGATGAAACTCAGAAAAGTAATGAACAGACTGGTGAAATGGGCCAACATACAAGAATGGAGAGCAGGGTGAAGTGATGCATTTTGAAGGATGTAGGAAGAGAGCTGATATAAACTAACTTTTTATTATTGTGTATGTAGGCACTCTGTTAATGACTCCATGAGGCAGGGGTATGGTACTTAAACTGTGAAGACTGTAGTCCTTTATTGCAGCTCCTAGAGTGTGGACACCAAGAGGTGAGCTCCCTTTTATACTGGGTTACCTGCAGTGTGCAGGTGACCCTTAGATCTACAGCAGCAGCACCCTCTGGTGTACAGGTAAGGTGTGTACATGGTGAAGGTACATTCAGTGTTACAATACATCATAACATAGTAGGCATGCATACATAACAACACTCTCCCCCCCCCCCCCCACCTAAGCATTTTTCAAGTCCTTATTGCCATGACTTGGGGAGGTGTTCAGTAGTGGGCTGTGGAAGGTTGTGGTGAGGGATGTGTGGGTGCCAGGGGTGATCCCTGTGCTTGAGGCTGGCCTCATACATTTCCCCCCCTTCACACATAGACCATGGGGGTGTCACTGTTGTGGGATCCCTCAGTGGGGGAGCCAGTGCAGTGGGTAGGGTACATACTCTGTAAAGTGTGTAAGTGGTGGTGGTGGGCAGGGCCACAGGACTCTGTGGGCTCCTTGTCCTCCATTGGTGATGGAAGTCTGGTCATCCCAGGGTCCGCCAGGAAAGCTGGAGGGTACTGGTCTCTCACTCCTGGTGTTGGCCCTGGTGGCCAGGGGCTGTAAGGCCAACCTGGGGCAGATTGCCAGTGGTGGTGGCTGTGCTGCCCGTTGACCGCTGTCCCTGCAGTGGGTCTGCTCCCATTGGGTGTGTGTGAGCCCTTCCTGGGGCATCACATTTGTCCCAGAGGTCCAGGATACATGGTCAGGTAGCCCGCTGGACCTGGGGGGCTCTCAAGGGGGATTCCTCTGGCATTTACATTGTACCTGTCCAACCCGGTGTCCTTTAACAGTCTACTTCCTGCATACATGACACATTGGCTCCCATTGTACATAGTCGAATCTACACTGTTATCTCGCTTTATATTGTTACTTACAGCATTTACATCACTTTCTTGTATCTCGGTCTCTCCATACATGATTACATTTGTCATTTTAAAATTTCTATCATCATCATTAAACATTACAACCTTGTTCTTAACATCACTTACACAAGCATTTATTAAATTTTTTTTATCAGTTACTCCGGCATCACAATTCAACATTACATTAGCATACCTGCATTCGATAACTGCACTTTTAACTTTAAAGTCCTTGTCATCTTTAGAGTGAAACTGTCCCTTTAATTTCTTTGGGTTACCGGTCTCCTTTAAGGGGGCCTTCCAATCCGGTTCGCCGCTCGGTGCCACGTGTCACTCCTCCAACGCTGCCCCTCGTGGTCTGGTCGCAGCCATTTTGATTTTAGGTTTTTCGCCTCGTGGTGTGGCCGCCATCTTCTCGCTATCCTCCAGGTAGGCTGTGGTGATCTTTTCCTTCCCAGGTTCAGCCACAGACGTCGGGAATCCACTTTTTTCACCGATCTTCTTCTCTTGAAGTCCTGCCACGGCCCGGAAGGTGAGGTCTGGACGTTCGGTTTTGGTGATCTCGCCACAGTGTTGTGGAGTCATCGCCGCGCAGTCGAGCTGGACGGTAGGATTTCTAGGTGCAGCGATGGATCCAAGTTTGGGACTGCATGGGATGTCGATTGCTGGAGCCCGGAGGCCGTCGTCACTTCGACTGACTTATACCTGCTTCATCCAACTTCTTCCCAGCAGCGTTGGACCATCGCCAGCAACGATCCACAGGGGGAGTTTGGTCATCACGCCACCCTGGGAGACCTGGAAGTCCACGATGCCAACGACTGGGATTTTCCCTTTGGTGTAGGTGAGCAGCTTCACCTGGACAGGACACAGTTTTGGTCGTTTGACAGGATTAATCCAAAGTTTTTCAAAGGTCATCTGGCTCATCAAAGACTGGCTCACCCCTGTGTCGATCTCCATCGAAACTGGAACTCCGTTGATGTCTACTTCCATCTTCCATGGGGAACTCTCGGTGGAGCAGGTATAAATTCCATACTCTTCTTCCAGGGGTTGAGCAACTTCGTCTTCATCTGTGTCAGAGCCCAGGTGATCAGCCAACTCTTCAGCGACGCGGTGAGTAAAGCTTTTTCTGCACATTCGCTGAAGGTGAACTTTCGCATTGCAGCCTTTGCAGATCTAGTCTTTGTATCGGCACTAGTGGGCCCTGTGGTTTCCTCCACAGCACCAGCACGGGGCTAGCCGGTTGGTCCAATGTGGTGGCCTCAGGTTTACGGGACTCGGGGCAGCATTTCTGCCTTTAAAAGTCGCCATTCGGTTCACTGTGCTCATCAGTTTAGAGTCCTGGGTGTGGGTCATCATTCGCTTGGAGTCGGCCTGGCTCACTATAATTGCCTTCTGCAGGGTGACTGTGATGTCCGCAGAGAGCAGTTTGTGGAGGAAGCCCTCGTGGCCGATTCCTATAACAAATATGTCCCTTAGTGCTTCGTTAAGATGGTCGCCAAAATCACACAGTGCAGTCAATCTTCTTAAATCTGCAGCATACATAGCATTTTCTTAACCTTCGGGTCGTCGGTGAGTGTAAAACCGGTGCCTGGCTGTGAGAATGCTTTCTTTGGGTTTGAGTTGCTCTTGTATTAAAGTTACAGGTTCCCCATAGCTCATGGTTGTTGTCTTCGCTGGGGCTAGCAAGTCCCTGACGAGGCCACGGATAGTGGACCCACAACTACTAAGCGGGATGGCCCTGCGCTTGTTTTCCAGTGTGGCCGGTGAGTCTCCATCCAGGTCGTTGGCTATGAAGAAGTGTTCTAACCTTTCCATGAATCTTACCCATCGGTGAATTGTTGGAAGTCGCTGAGATTCGACATGTTGTGCGTGTAGTTCGTGACCTCGTCGCCAGTTATTGTGTATGTAGGCACTTTGTTAATGACTCCGCGAGGCAGGGGAGACTGTGAAGACTGTAGTCCTTTATTGCATCTCCTAGAGTGAGGACACCAAGAGGTGAGCTCCCTTTTATACTGGGTTACCTGCAGTGTGCAGGTGACCCTTAGGTCTCCGTCTGCAGCACCCTCCGGTGTACAGGTAAGGTGTGTACATGGTGAAGGTCGTTCAGTGTCACAGTACATCATAACATAATAGGCATGCATACATAGTTCAACATCTGTAGTGGGGAAAATGCTTGAAGCTATCATTAAGGAAGAAATAGCAGGACATCTACATAGGAATAGTGCAATCAAGCAGACGCAACATGGATTCATGAAGGGTAAATCATGTTCAACTAATTTACTGGAATTCTTTGAAGATATAACGAGAATGGTGGATAGAGATGTACCGATGGATGTGGTATATTTAGATTTCCAAAAGGCATTCGATAAGGTGCCACACAAAAGGTTACTGCAGAAGATAAAGGTACGCGGAGTCAGCGGAAATATATTAGCATGGATAGAGAATTGGCTGGCTAACAGAAAGCAGAGAGTTGGGATAAATGGGTCCTTTTCAGGTTGGAAATCGGTGGTTAGTGGTATGCCACAGGGATCGGTGCTGGGACCATAACTGTTTACAATATACATAGATGACCTGGGGGAGGGGACAGAGTGTAGTGTTACAAAATTTGCAGGTGACACAAAGATTAGTGGAGAAGCGGGTTGTGTAGAGGACACAGAGAGGCTGCAAAGAGATTTAGATAGGTTAAGCAAATGGGCTAAGGTTTGGCAGATGGAATACAATGTCGGAAAATGTGAGGTCATCCACCTTGGGGAAAAAAAACAGTAAAAGGGAATATTATTTGAATGGGGAGAAATTACAACATGCTGCGGTGCAGAGGGACCTGGGGGTCCTTGTGCATGAATCCCAAAAAGTTAGTTTGCAGGTACAGCAGGTAATCAGGAAGGCAAATGGAATGTTGGCCTTCATTGCAAGAGGGATGGAGTACAAAAGCAGGGAGGTCCTGCTGCATCTGTACA
The DNA here is from genome assembly GCF_044704955.1 of Pristiophorus japonicus. NCBI lineage: Eukaryota > Metazoa > Chordata > Chondrichthyes > Pristiophoridae > Pristiophorus > Pristiophorus japonicus. The sequence continues at coordinate 235,361,473 of NC_091983.1, forward strand.
GGGTTTTGGTGAGGCCGCACCTGGAGTACTGCATGCAGTTTTGGTCACCTTACTTAAGGAAGGATATACTAGCTTTGGAGGGGGTACAGAGACGATTTACTTGGCTGATTCCGGAGATGAGGGGGTTACCTTATGATGATAGATTGAGTAGACTGGGTCTTTACTCGTTGGAGTTCAGAAGGATGAGGGGTGTTCTTATAAAAACATTTAAAATAATGAAAGGGATCGACAAGATAGAGGCAGAGAGGTTGTTTCCACTAGTCGGGGAGACTAGAACTAGGGGGCACAGCCTCAAAATACGGGGGAGCCAATTTAAAACCGAGTTGAGAAGGAATTTCTTCTCCCAGTGGGTTGTGAATCTGTGGAATTCTCTGCCCAGGGAAGCAGTTGAGGCTAGCTCATTGAATGTATTCAAATCACAGATAGATACATTTTTCACCAATAAGGGAATTAAGGGTTATGGGGAGCGGGCGGGTAAGTGGAGCTGAGTCCACGGCCAGATCAGCCATGATCTTGTTGAATGGCGGAGCAGGCTCGAGGGGCTAGATGGCCTACTCCTATTCCTAATTCTTATGTTCTTATGTACATAACAATTATAAACTAAATGGTACAATTTTAAAGCAGGTGCAGGTAGAAAGGGACCTGAGGTTTATGTAAAAAATCTTTGTAGGTGACTGAACAAGTTAATCACACTGCTGAAATGCAAACAGGATCGATAGCTTTATAAATAGAGGCAAAGAATACAAAGACAAGGAAGTTATGTGAAAATATTCACCAGGAAGACTAACAAGGTAGACAGGATATTAGAAGAAGAGATCGAAAATGGGAGATAATTGATAAACTAATCAAACTTATGGAGGATAAAACCCCAAGTATGGATGGATTACAACCAGGAATACTAAAAGAAGCAAAGGGAGAGATTGCAGAGACACTATTATATATTGATAAAAATTCACACATATACACACAGATAAAAGAGAATAGTGACAGAGGTCTGGTGGACAGCAAATGTGATTCCTATATTAAACAGGGAGATAGAATAAGTCCAGGGAATTAAAGACCAGTGAGCTTAATGTCGGTGGTGGGAAAGTTAATGGAATTTTTACTGATGAGCGGGGGTGTCCCCGAAGTAGGTAATGGAGTTCCGGCGTGATGGTAATAACCGTCCGGTAGATCCTGTGTTAATTAATGGAGGCCAGCAACAGACAATGCTTGTGGACACTGGTTGGGCTGTTACCATTAAACACACCCCATGCCCTGAGCACCACCCTCTGGCCACAGGGAAGATTATTTATTTAACTGTCTTTGTAGGATCGATGCAAAAGGCACCCGAGACAAAGGAGGGACGGTTTAAATTTGGGCTGGTGGAAGTTAGAGGCCGGTTGTGATGTACTTAATGAACGGGGAAGGTATTGTGGGTCAGATTTCCTCAATAAATGCGATGTAATTGTGGATTATGCGAATGATCTGTTTGGGAAAGGAAATTCTCACAGCAGAGTGGTTCCGGCTGTTTCTGTGATTGAGGAGCCTGAGACATATGAGATAGTTACACGCTCACACAAACCCAAACACACAAGCTCTGTTAACTCAGTATCAGGCCACGTTCGCTACTCACAAGCACGATTGTGGGCGCTCGGTAGAGGAGGAGGTGGTTAACGGGCCGGCCCATGTTAAAGTGAAACAGTGCCCCATTCCAGCTGAGAGTCAGTTAGTGCTACAAACTTAACCTTATCCCAGTCCAAGTGCATGCCTCCCCCAGCCGAAGAGCCTTATCCCAGTCCAAGTGCATTCTTCCCCCCCAACCCACCCCACCATAGATGGGGCAGGCATTGTGTACGGGTTGTTAACAGGTTTATTGGGCATAAAGTGAATAGTGACAGTGTCGTGACTTGTGGATATCATCCACTCCAACGATGTTCCTTCTAGGCGGCTGTAAGAACGTGACCCGTCTTCCCTGAGTTCCCACAATCCCCTCTGATCCCACCCCCCACCCACCCATTCCTCTCCCCCCCAGCCTCTCTCACTCTTCCCCCAGCCTCTCTTTCTCTCTCCCCCAGCCTCTCTCTCCCACAGCCTCTCTCTCTCTCCCCCAGTCCCTCTCTCTTATCCCCAGCTTCTCTCTCCCCCAGCCTTTCTCTCTCTCTCCTCCAGCCTCTCTCTCTTACCCCCAGCCTCTCTCTCTCTCCCCCAGCCCCTCTCTCTTATCCCCAGCCTCTCTCTCTCTCTCCCCCAGCTTCCCTCTCTCTCTCCCCCAGCCTCTGTCTCTCTCCCCCAGCTTCTCTTTCTCTCTCTCTCTCCCCCAGCCTCTCTCTCTCTCCCCCAGCCTCTCTTTCTCTCTCTCCCCCAGCCCCTCTCTCTCTCCCCCAGCCTCTCTCTCTCTCTCTCTCTTCCCCTCTCGGCCCTCCGCCACTTCACTGCTCGTTGCCGCCGCTGCTCTCGGCCCCAGGATCCTCGCTCTGAGTCCCAGGATCATAGAAACACAGAAATGCGGTGCAGGAGTCGGCCATTCGGCCCTTCGAGCCTGCACCACCATTCAATAAGATCATGGCTGATCATTCAACCTCAGTACCCCTTTCCTGCTTTCTCTCCATACCCCTTGATCCCTTTGGTCGTAAGGGCTATATCTAACTCACTTTTGAATATATGTAACGAACTGGCCTCAACAACTTTCTGCGGTAGGGAATTCCACAGGTTAACCACTCTCTGAGTGAAGAAGTTTCTCCCCATCTTGGTCCTAAATGGCTTACCCCTTATTCTTAGACTGTGACCCCTGGTTCTGGAACTCCCCAGCAACGAGAACATTCTTCCTGCCTCTAACCAGATTTTTATATGTTTCTATGAGATCCCCTCTCATTCTTCTAAACTTAAGTGGATACAAGCCCAGTTGATCCAATCTCTCCTCATATGTCAGTCTTGCCATCCCGGGAATCAATCTGGTGTACCTTCGCTGTATTCACTCAATAGCAAGAACGTCCTTCCTCAGATTAGGAGACCAAAACTGAACACAATATTCTCAGGTGTGGCCTCACCAAGGCTCTGTACAACTGCAGTAAGACCTCCCTGCTCCTATACTCAAATCCCCTAGCTATGAAGGCCAACATGCCATTTGCCTTCTTCACCACCTGCTGTACCTGCATGCCAACTTTCAATGACTGATGTACCATGACACCCAGGTCTTGTTGCACCTCCCCTTTTCCTAATCTGTCACCATTCAGATAATATTCTGTCTTCCGGTTTTTGCCACCAAAGTGGATAACTCACATTTATCCGCATTATACTGCATATGCCATGCATTTGCCCACTTACCTAACCTGTCCAAGTCATCCTGCAGCCCCTTAGCATCCTCCTCACAGCTCACACCGCCACCCAGCTTTGTGTCATCTGCAAACTTGGAGATATTACGTTCAATTCCTTCATGTAAATCATTGATGTATATTGATTTGTGGCACCCCACTGGTCACTGCCTGCAATTCTGCAAAGGACCCGTTTATTCCGACTCTCTGCTTGCTGTCTGCCAATCAGTTCTCTATCCACGTCAATACATTACCCGCAATACCATGTGCTTTAATTTTGCACACTAATCTCTTGTGTGGGACCTTGTCAAAAGTCTTTTGAAAGTCCAAATACACCACATCCACTGATTCTCCCTTGTCCACTCTACTAGTTACATCCTCAAAAAATTCGAATAGATTTGTCAAGCATGATTTCCCTTTCATAAATCCATGCTGACTTGGGCCGATCCTGTCACTGCTTTCCAAATGCGCTGCTATTTCATCTTTAATAATTGATTTCAACATTTTCCCCATCACCGATGTCAGGCTAACTGGTCTATCATTCCCTGTTTTCTCTCTCCCTCCTTTTTTAAAAAGTGGTGTTACATTAGCTACCCTCCAGTCCTCGCTCTCGGCCCCAGGACCCCCGCTCTTGGCCCAGGAACCCCGCTCTCGGCCCCAGGACCCCCGCTCTCAGCCCCAGGAATCCCGCTCTCGGCCACAGGCCTGCAGCTCTAGGCCCCAGGACCCCCCACTCTCGGCCCCAGGACCCCCGCTCTCGGCCCCAGGAATCCCGCTCTCGGCCACAGGCCTGCAGCTCTAGGCCCCGGGACCCCCACTCTCGGCCCCAGTCCTGCAGCTCTCGGCCCCAGGAACCCCGCTCTCGGCCACAGGACCCCCGCTCTCGGCCACAGAATCCTCGCTCTCAGCCCTAGGCCCGCAGCTCTAGGCCACAGGACCCCCGCTCTCGGCCCCAGGCCGGTCGGGGTCGGGCGGGGGGGTTTAGAGAGTCAGTGGGGAAAGAGAGGAGATGGCGTAGAGCTGGTGAAGAAAGTCAGAGTCTCAGGTCCTGCTTCTTGGCCCGATGTGGAGGGAATGATTCGGGCTGAGGGGGCTGGGGGGGTGGTGCAGAGCTTGACGGGGCGGGGCTTGTCGCATGTCTGTCAAAAAAAGTGCAGACCAGCAAGCCACTCGGGGCGAGGGCTGGGTGGGGATGCAGACTGGGATGCACTTCGGCCTGGGATTGGGTCGGGGATCGGTGCCGGCATCGGAAGCGGGGGACACTTTAATAATTGGAGGTAAGTTGCTGCAATGTATTTTAATGTGTTTTTAAGTTGCTGCAATGTATTTTCATGCGTTTTTAAGTTGTTGCAATGTATTTTAATGTGTTTTTAAGTTGCTGCAATGTATTTTCATGTGTTTTTAAGTTGTTGCAATGTATTTTAATGTGTTTTTAAGTTGCTGCAATGTATTTTAATGTGTTTTTATGTTGCTGCAATGTATTTTAATGTGTTTTTATGTTGATGCAATGTATTTTAATGTGTTTTTATGTTGATGCAATGTATTTTAATGTGTTTTTATGTTGATGCAATGTATTTTAATGTGTTTTTATGTTGATGCAATGTATTTTAATGTGTTGCAAGCTGATTGTATGTTTCACTTTGCAGCCTCAGCCCGCATTGTGTCCCTGGTTACCGTGGTAACCCAAGCTTTTTGGCGTAGATCGAGGCTCCACCGTCAAAACTAAAGGACAAGTTTGTCTGCGCCAAAATGAAGAAATCAAACGGGGAAACTTTGAACATTTTTTGGGGGCATTCTTTGGCCCCCCAAAAAACGGCCATAACTCTTCAAGTACGCCAAAAAAAAGCTTTGGGGAAAATTGAGCCCTACATTTTATCCTCTTAAAAATACTGTGCATTTCAACAGTGGTATAATATAAATTTCAGTCAAAATAAATCCACACCATGTCTTTAATTTAAAATGTTCACTTTTCTTTATACCACAAAAGTTTTCCTTAATTCTCCTATTACTGGCGACATCATCTGAAAGTCTGGGCATTAATTTCAGCTTAACAACCATATTCACGCTCTCAACATAACACTCCAGGGGTTAGAATCTCCACTTTTTTTGCGTGCTTAATGCCCACTGAACACCCATTTTACCACTGAAATTACGTATAACGCCCATATATCGCCCATTTTGGCACAAAATGGAAACTGGTGGGCATTTTCGGGAACTTATTGCCGGGCGTTACTTTCCCCATGGGCTTAATGCCGAGAAAAAATATTCCCGTCTGCCCACTTTTCTTGGGTGGAATCAGCAGAATGGGCCAATTCAACGCCCATAATATCGCCCAGCGTTACTTTCCGCACGCAATTAACGCCGAGATTCAATATTAACGCCCGCCCATTGTTTTTTGTCGTAATGAGCATATTTACCCAAACTAGCGGCCATGGAGATCGCCCATTGTCAATTTCACCACCTCGCACACATATCGGCCACAATATCGCTCGCACAAAAAAAACGGCCACAAAAAGTCGAACTAACCGGAACGAATCACAGCGTTATGGACACCATGTTCTAGATCACATGTCGCATCCTTTAAAAAGCTGCTGTGCTTCAACCTCGGTGGAGTTCGGATGTACTCTGCAGGTCTTTGGAGTTGATGTGAACATCTCTAAAAACAGCTTGACCATACTGTGACCGATTGGAATTGAAGAGGTGTCTTCGTTGGGACATTCCTTGTTTGTGAGCAATCGGTAGAAAACAGAGAGCTACTGCAATGGGGCCTGTCCTTTCTCAACCTGTCTTTGTGACCAAATACATGCAGCAGACTCGACATCGCCGAAGGAATGCTCCACTGCAATTTGTGCCCAATGTAAGAAGTGACAGACGGATAAGGAGGACGAGAAGTTACACCCTCCGCAAGCATTCTTACCTCGACTTGCCCGACACCATCTGCCTTCGGAGACTGCGCTTCCACAAAGAGATTATCACTGAGGTATGCCAGCTGATTAGGGCAGATCTGCAGCATGCCAGCACCATCAATACTGCAATGTCGGTCGAGGTCTAAGTCACCGTGACACTGTCATTCTATGCCTCGGGTTCTTTTCAGGCCACAGCTGGTGACATTTGCGGACTTTCTCAGTATGCCACTCATCACGGCATTAGACAGGTCACTGAAGCCCTGTACACAAGGAGGAGGGACTTGATCAGCTTGCCTATGACAAGCGAGGCGCAGAGGGCTCTCGGATTCTCCAGAATTGAAAACTTCCCCAAGGAGCAGGGAGAAATAGACTGTACGCACATCACGATGTAGGCACCTTTTCAGGATGCTGAATCTGGGGAATCAGGTGAACTTATAATGGGGAACAAAGAAATGACAGACCAATTGAACAAATACTTTGTTTCTGTCTTCACTAAGGAAGCCACAAATAACCTTCTGGAAATACTAGAGGACCAAGGGTCTAGCGTGAAGGAGGCACTAAAGGAAATCCTTATTAGTCAGGAATTTGTGTTAGGGAAATTGATGGGATTGAAGGCCGATAAATCCCCAGGACCTGATAGCCTGCATCCCAGAGTACTTAAGGATGTGGCCCTGGAAATAATGGATGAATTGGTGGTCATTTTGCAATATTCTATAGACTCTGGATCAGTTCCTATGGATTGCAGGGTAGCTAATGTAATCCCACTTTTTTAAAAAGCAGAGAGAAAGAAAACAGGGAATTATAGACCAGTTAGCCTGACATCGGTAGTGGGGAAAATGTTGGAATCAATTATTAAGGATGAAATAGCAGCACATTTGAAAAGCAGTGACAGGATCGGTCCAAGTCAGCATGGATTTGTGAAAGGGAAATCATGCTTGACAAATCTTCTAGAATTTTTTGAGGATGTAACTAGTAGAGTGGACAAGGGAGAACCAGTGGATGTGGTATATTTGGACTTTCAAAAGGCTTTTGACAAGGTCCCACACAAGAGATTAGTGCACAAAATTAAAGCACATGGTATTGGAGTTAATGTTTTGACGTGTATAGAGAACTGGTTGGCAGACAGGAAGCAAAGAGTAGGAATAAATGGGTCCTTTTCAGAATGGTAGGCAGTGAATAGTGGGGCACCGCAAGTTTCAGTGCTGGGACCCCAGCTATTTACATTATACATTAATGATTTGGATGAAGGAATTTAACGTATTATCTCCAAGTTTGCAGATGACACTAAGCTGGATGGCAGTGTGAGCTGTGAGGAGGATGCTGAGAGGCTGCAGGGTGACTTGGACAGGTTAGGTGAGATAGCAAATGCATGGCAGCTGACGTATAATGTAGATAAATGTGAGGTTATCCATTTTGGTGGCAAAAACAAGAAGGCAGAGTATTATCTGAATGGTGAAAGATTAGGAAAAGGGGAGGTGCAACGAGACCTAGGTGTCATGGTACATCAGTCATTGAAAGTTGTCATGCAGGTACAGCAGGCAGTGAAGAAAGCAAATGGGATGTTGGCCTTCATAGCAAGAGGATTTGAGTATAGGGGCAGGGAGGTCTTACTGCAGTTGTACAGGGTTTTGTTGAGGCCACACCTTGAATATTGTGTAACAGTTTTGGTCTCCTAATGTGAGGAGGGACATTCTTGCTATTGAGGGAGTGCAGCGAAGGTTCACCAGACTGACTCCTGGGATGGAGGACTGACATATGAAGAAAGACTGGGTCGACTAGGCTTATATTCACTGGAATTTAGAAGAATGAGAGGGAATCTCATGGAAACATGTAAAAATCTGGCGGGATTAGATAGGTTTGATGCAGGAAGAATGTTCCCGATGTTGGGGAAATCCAGAACCAGGGGTCACAGACTAAGGATAAGGGGTAAGCCATTTAGGACCGGATGAGGAGAAACTTCTTCACTCAGAAAATTGTGAACCTGTGGAATCGTCGAGCTAAAGGGATGAAGGGGTATGGAGAGAAAGCAGGAATGGGGAACTAAAGTTGCAAAAATGATCAGCCATGATCATATTGAATGGTGGTGCAGGCTCGAAGGGCCAAATGGCCTACTCCTGCATTTATTTTCTATGTTTCTATATTTTCAGGAACTGCAAAGGATTCCACTCTCTGAATGTCCAACTGGTTTTCAACCACCAGCAAATTATACTGGCAGTGAATGCTCAATTTCCAGGCAGCATGCATGATGCTCACATCCTACGTGAGAGCACTGTATCTGACTTGTTTAACAATGAGCCACAAGGTCAATGCTGGATGCTTGATGACAAAGGATATGGCCTTGCCACCTGGCTGATGACCCCTCCTGCGTGACACACACACCGAGGCCAAGAGGCGATACAAGAGCCACAGAGCAACTCGCAATATCATGAAGAAAAGCATTGGAGTGCTGAAGCAGCGCTTCAAATGCCTGGACCACTCAGGAGGCGAGCTCCAATACCACCCTGAGCAGATAGCTCAATTCATGGTGGTGTGCTCCATGCTGTACAACTTGGCTATCAGGAGGGGACAAGAGTTGCCTGATGAGTCTGACAGTCCACCTCACCAGAGAGAGGAAGAGGAGGATGAGGAGGCGGACGCTGACATCGGCCCAGACAATGAGGCTGATGCTGAAGCCATGCCCCCGCCCCCCTGTAGACCACATGAAAGGGCCCATGGTGGCATGATAGCTGCAAGAGCCTTACGTCAGGAGCTCATCAATAATCACTTTGCCTGAAAGAACGTTGGTGATATTTACAAGGCTGACACACTGCTGGGCGTGCAGGTCATACATTAATGGTGAGCATCACCTTGGTGACAGTTAAAGTTTAAATTGATTGAAGTTAAGTGTGATTATACCCTTTGAAGTTAAAGAATCACCAGCGTTTAATGGTGCAGCCAACAGAGCCAATGTGCTACAAGTTTTGTGAAATAAAAAATATTTAAACTGAACATTAGTCTGAAATCATCAGTATTTCTGTACAAACCAACCCTTTCTCCCACCCCCCACCAATCCCCCGCTTCTCCTCCCCACCTCTACCCCTTCTCCTTCCCCTCCTGACTCCAAGCTGCCTGGCCGAGAGGTCCTCAGGCGGGTGGTGACGGCTGAAGCGCTGCTTGGACAGATACGGGAGAGGACGGTCCCGAGGTGGGAATGTGCTCCGAGCCAGAAATAAGATATTGCTGTTGGCTCTCGTGTAGTTGGCAATGGGGGTGCGGCACCTTGGGGTGCACTGCGGCGCTCTGGGACCACTGGGAGCCCTCTACCACCAGTGTTCCTGGCTACCAGCTCAAGGGCCTCCTCCATCTCTTCCATGTGATATCTGATTTTCTGGAAAAAAATTGGGTGCCAACTATGTTCTTGGTTCTTAGTAGGCTTTTTGCTACTGGTGAATCTCCCACGTGCCTCCCACAATGGGCAGACAAGCACACACCACAGCAACACATGCCTTCAGTGCCTCTGAGCTCGTTCTCTCTCTGTCTCCTCTTCTGCACATGTCATGATGACCCTTGAACTCCTGAATCATGGGAAGTGAGGGTTGCCATGCCTTTGCTAAGGACAGCCACATTTTACGGTAGAATGTCAAAAAAATTTCACGCAACCGTCCATTTGATATCGCTCGTGGTAACGTCCATTTTCAAAAATGGAAATTAGGTGTTTTGAGAATGGGCGAGAAGCCGGCGATCAGAAAACCCCTTTTTAATGCCCACGTCAGAAATAACGCCCATTTTTGGGTGCTAAACACGAAAGTGGAGGTTCCAGCCCCAGGTACCTTAATCACACTCAAACATTTAATCCTTATTTGCTCTCATCCACCTTAAAAAAAAGGTGAATTCCCTGTAATGATCATGAACTCACAGATCATACACCCAAGGAACATCAACATAGTTTAAATAACTCACTGTCTGGACTGGCCCTCCCCAGAAAACCAGTCATTTGATAATTTGATCAGACACTCAGCCTGTCAATTTAAAATCCCATGTGGGAACGACCATTTGTCAGGCTTGTACTGGCTCCTGTTTAAAAGAGTTCTCCTCCTCCTCCATTGCTGGAAGGACAGGGTGCAGTGAATGGACAGGGGCTCCTGGGGAAGCAGCCCACAGTTCCAGTCTCTTTCTACAACCTCTGCGACTTCCTCTCTCCCTTCTGGTCTTTTATCCTGTAACACGCTTTGGGTTTACTGAAATGTGTCTTTGACTTCTGCAACTTCCCTTTGGCATTTCTCATTCAATCCTTTACAATCTACTTTATTCTCATTATCGGCTCCTTGTGTCACTGTGTTGTATGGGGAGCGATAGTTCATAGCCTCCTCTGCCAACCCTTCCCTGTCAACCTCGTCTCTCGACCCGCTTGGTCATTGTACATATTATATCTCTCTTTCCTCTCAGCTGTTCTTGGAGCCATTGTATCCCTTTCTGACATTTGACATGGGACACTGAGTCTCTCCTTTTATCCCCCAGGCCATTGCTGCCTGCACCCTTACAGTGGGCCGCAAATCATTATTATATTGCTTTAACCGACAACATCTGATCTGGGTTTCCCCATTTATTTCCTCAATTTCTATATCGAATTTGTTCAACTACTTCTGACTGGTGATACGCTGCACCACTTTCCAGACTGTGGATTCTCCAACCACACAGTAAAATTTCATCTTTTTTCCTGTCTGAGGCCAAACCAGACCGTTTGTAACCTTGGCGTCCTATTGGTTCATGAGATGATATTCTGACCCCATGTCCACCCCATTACAAAGACCGCCTACTTCCACCTCTATAACATCATCTGTCTCCGCCCCTGCTTCACCTTAGCTGCTGCAGACACCCTCATCCATGGCTTTGTTACCTCTAACTTGACTATTGCAATGCTCTCCTGGTCGGCCTCCCATCTGCCACCCTCCATAAACTTGAGCTCAACCAAAGCTTTGCTGCCCCTATCCTAAAGAGAACAAAATATGGGCAGAGGTTATGGCCTGAAATTGTTGCAATCCATGTTGAGTCCAGAAGGCTGTCAAGTGCCTCAACGAAAGGTGTGGTGCTGTTCCTCGAGCTTGCGTTGAGCTTCATTGGAAGAGTGTCGGAGGCCAAGGATGGAGATATCGGAGTGGGAGTGGAGGGGGGAATTAAAGTCACAGGCGACTGACAGTTTGGGGTCACACTTACGGACTGTATGGAGGGGTTCCGCAAAGTGCTCACCCAATCTGCGGTTGGTTTCCCCAATGTAACAGAACAGATGTGCGTGAAATAGAATCGACACGGGCGACGGCCTTGTGCATTCGGACCATGTCCATTGTATTTCCCCCACCTCTGATCTCAGAACCACGACAGGGTTCCTCTTGACCTCATCTTTCACCCCACCAGCCTCCAGTTTCAACCGATCATCCTTCGCCAGTTCTGCCATGATCACATCACCAATCAGATCTTCACCTCCCCTCCTCTCTCAGCATTCCGCAAGGACCGCTCCCTACGCGATCCTGGTCCATTCCGCAGTCACCCCCAGCACCCGTCCCTTCCCACGGCATCTTCCTGTACGAGCGCAGGAGATGCAACACCTGCCCTGTTATCTCCTCCCTTCCCACTATCCAAGGTCCCAAATACTCCTTCGAGGTCAAACGGCAATTTACTTGTCCTTCTTTCAATTTAGTATCCAGTATTCACGGCTCACCATGTGGTCTCCTCTACATTGGGGAGAACAAACACAGATTGGATGATCGCTTTGTGAAACACCTCCGTTCAGTCCGTAAACGTGACCCCGAGCTTCCAGTCGCCTGTCATTTCAATTCCCCCCTCCACTCCCACTCTGATATCTCCGTCCTTGGCCTCCTACACTGTTCCAATGAAGCTCAACGCAAGCTCGAGGAACAGCACCTCATCTTTTGTTTCAGCACTTTACAGCCTTCTGGACTCAACATCGAGTTCAACAATTTCAGACCATAACCTCTGCCCATATGTTGTTCCCTTTCCTCCTTTTTTTAAACACAACCCCCCGCCCCTCACCCCCTCCGACCCCTGACCTTATGTATTATTTTTCACTCTCTGTTTCCCATGGCAGCTGGTAATTTTTCTGGCATTCACACCCTATCTAGACTCATCTTTTTCTAAAGTCTACTATTACCATCGCAAGTTGGCCCATCATCCCATTTGTCTCTCAAATCTCTCCTGCCATCCACCCTATCACAGACCTTCCCTTTTGTTCTTTCCTCCCCTCCCCCTTTCAGTGCTCCTTAACAATCTGTTCATTTCAAACGTTCGGCAGTTCTAACGAAAGGTCATCAACCTGAAACGTTAACTCTGTTTCTCCCCACAGATGTTGCCTGACCCGCAGAGATTTCCAGCATTTTCTAAAAATTTGTACTGATGGGCATGGGCCTCCCCGAAGTGGGTAATGAGGTTCCGGTGTGATGGTAATAACCAGCCGGTAGATCCTGTGGTAATTAATGGAGACCAGCGACAGACAATGCTTGTGGACACTGGTTGGGCTGTTACCATTAAACACACCCCATGCCCTGAGCACCACCCTCTGGCCACAGGGAAGATTATTTATTTAACTGCCTTTGTAGGATCGATGCAAAAGGCACCTGGGATAAAGGAGGGACGGTTTAAATTTGGGCTGTGGAAGTTAGAGGCCGGTTGTGATGCACTTAATGAACGGGGAAAGTATTGTGGGGTCAAATTTCCTCAATAAATGCGATGTAATTGTGGATTATGAAAATGATCTGTTTGGGAAAAAAAATTCTCATGGCAGAGTGGTATCGGCTGTTTCTGCGATTGAGGAGCCTGAGACATACAAGGTAGTTACACACACACACAGACCCGAACACACAAGCTCTGTTAACTCAGTATCGGGCCGCGTTCGCTACTCACAAGCATGATTGTGGGCGCTCAATGGAGGAGAAGGTGGGTAACGGGCCGGCCCATGTTAAAGTAAAACAGTGCCCCATTCCAGCTGAGAGTCAGTTAGTGCTACAAACCACACTAGACGTATTGCTATAGCAGGGCATTATATGACGGGACACTTTTATGAATAATTCACCAATTTGGCCAGTTAAGGAACCAGATGAGAGTTGGCGGCTCACAATCGATTATTGAACATTAAACACAGTATGTGCCCACGTAATGTGAGAGACACCCGCATTACTGTCCCAAATACCAAGGAAAACCAGGTGGTTCTCCACCCTGTACATTGTAAATGGGATTTGGAGCATTCCCATCTCACAGAAAGTGCACAGCCCTGATTAGCACAAGGTGAACATTATTCAAAGACTTCCCCCACCAGTTTCAAAGACCCTGAGGTCACTCCTCGGATTCGTGGGGTACCAGCGATCTTTCATTCCCCACTTCACAGAGGGAGCAAAACCATTGTGGGAATTATTGAAGTTACCGAGTGACGAGATAAAGGCTCACTGTTTGTTGCCATGTTTGTGCCAGCTCGTTTTACTTTAGTCGCTAAGAGACAGAAAGGCATTTTGTCAGTGCCTGTTTGATGAACACGTTTGATTTTATGTCTTGTGGAAAAATTTGAGTCTTTTTTACTGAAGGTGAAAAAAATCTACTTTAAGAAATTATATGAAAATTTACCTCCCGTTCCAAAAAGATCTTTAATTTTATTGATAAATACATTCCTGTTTGTCCATTAAAGGAGGGGCTTGATACTGTCCCATCATTAAATTACCTCAGCAATAATTCCCATCATTAGTGATGTGTATCAGGAAATTGAAGTCCTATTGCTTCACACATTGACTTCTCAGGGATTGAGGTTAATTTACACGGGGAAGAGATGTCAGTGCTGGGGACTGGAATATTCTCCACATTTCAGATGACCCCCAGTCAGCATCAAGTACTCCTGGACCGGGTGTAGCACAGAAAGCTGCAGAGTAAAGTCCCACATGGAACCTCAGCCCAAAGCTCACAAGAGCAATCACTCCTCCACCAGTTGGACACTTCCGTTTCCCTCACCACTTGATCTTTCCCCACCCTGAGTCACATTATCAATGTGTGAACAGTTAGAGCCATCGTTTGAGAGGAAAGGATAGTTTGCTGTTCACTTTACCACTCATTCCACAGCTGAGCTCAATCGTCTCAGGCAAGTCAAAGCTTCTGCACTGGTCCCCAGAGGTTGATGCTCAGAAATATTGGGCTGGAAATTATTTACGGCCCGTTTTTGGGTCCATAACCAGCGGTGCGCCGACAGAGCATATCCAAAACCCGAGGCCGGCCCGAAATTGGTCCTCGGTCCTCACTAACATTTTATACATGAGCTGCCATCACCTGCTGGACCTCCACAGGCAGCGACACATTTTACTGGGAGGGAATTCGGGAATCTTGCCTCACCGGCAACGGCCCGAAGTTAAGTTCCGGAAGGGGGTTAGAGCGGCAACACGAGGCAATCGTGAGGACTGTGGATTCGGGGAACATTCCTGTTTCCCCTGACTCCATTCAATCTAGGCCAATTTCTGAAAGAGGGCTCAAACTGAGCCTTGGGTCTCTTATTTATATCACAAGAGGCCTAACACCTGTTTTAGATGGCTGCTCGGGATGACAGAAAAGCTGCCTTTAATAATATGGTGGAGCCATTAAAACAGGCGCTGATCTGGTGCGAGATGTGGTGCAAAATTGGTCCTTTTTGTCCCAGTTTCCTGCCCGGAAACAATGAGGACCAAGTTCTACCCCTTTGAAATTTCTCTGTTTCAATAACGTGGTACAGGACTCACAGGGAAACACCGCATCTGGACCATGGGGTCATAACGTTCATTCAGTGTGGGAGGCTTTTATTAATGTTCTCCATGTTTTTTATTGAAAACCCAAGGGGAAGGACCAAGGCCCATAGTGTCTTTGTTCAATTACTTCTGACTGGTGATAGGCTGCTTCACTTTCCAACCTGTGGATTCTCCGACCATACAGTAAAATGTCCTTGTTTTATTCTGTGTGAGGCCGAACCAGACTTATTGGGCCACGAGATGAGATTCTGACCCATGTGCACTCCATCCCCAAGACCGCTTTCATCCACCCCCATAACATCACCGTCTCCACCCCTGCTTCATCTAAAGTGCTGCAGGCAGCCTCATTCATGCCTTTGTTACCTCTAGACTTGACTATTCCAATGCTCTCCTGGCCAGCTGACCAACTGTTACCTGAAACTTGCAGCTGACTATGTTACTGGATTAGTATTCCAGAGGCCTGGACTAATGATCCAGAGACGTGAGTTCAAATCCCACCATGGCAGCTGGGGAATTTAAATTCAGAGAATTAAATAAATCTGGAATTAAAACACCAGTATCAGTAATGGAGACCATGAAACTGTCAGATTGTCATAAAAACGTTTGAGGAAGGAAATCTGCCTTCCTTACCTGGTCAGGCTGATATGTGACTCCAATGGCCTTGCAAGCCACTCAGTTATAAGAAACCGCTACGAAAAACAATAAGAAGAATAAAACCGGATGAACCACCCGGCATTGACCTCGGCACTGGTTACGGACATGACAACGGCACACCCAGCCCAGTTGACCCTGCCAAGTCCTCCTCATGAACATTTGGGGACTTGGGCCAAGATTGGGAGAGCTGTCGCATAGGCAAGTCAAGCAATAGTGGATCATAGTTATACTCACAGAATCATACCTTTCAGCCAATATCCCAGACTCCTCTATCACCATCCCTGGGTATGTCCTGTCCCACGAGCAGAACAGGAGACGGCACAATGGTATACTGTCAGAAGGGAGTGGCCCTGGGAGTCCTCAACATTGACTCCGGACCTCATGAATAGCTTCAGGTCCAACATGGGCAAGGAAACCTCCTGCTGATTACCGCCCTCCCTCAGCTGATGAATCAGTATTGCTCCGTATTGAACACCATTTGAAAGACGCACTAAGAATAGCAAGGGCACAGAACGTACTCTGGGTACTTCAATGTCTATCACCAAAAGTGGCTCAGTAGCACCAGTACTGACCGAGCTGGCTGAGGCCTGAAGGACACAGCTGCCAGACTGGGCCTGCGGCAGGTGGTGAAGAGAACCAACACGAGGGGAAACCCACTTGACCCCGTCCTCACCAATCTACCTGTCACAGATGTATCTGTCCATGACAGCATTGATGGCAGTGACCACCTCACAGTCATTGTGGAGATGAAGTCCCATCTTCACACTGAGGACACCCTCCATCGTGTTGTGAGTAACTACCACCGTACTGTTTGTCAGAGCTTGCTGTGGATGAATTGGCTGCCGTGTCTCCCACATTACAACAGTGACTACACTCCAAAAGTGCTTCTTTGGCCGTAAAGCACTTTGATATGTTCAGTGGTGGGAATTACAGGAATGTGTGCTGGATATATAAATGTGTGCTGGATATATAAATGTGTTCTGGATATATAAATGTGTTCTGGATATATAAATGTGTGCTGGATATATAAATGTGTTCTGGATATATAAATGTGTTCTGGATATATAAATGTGTGCTGGATATATAAATGTGTGCTGAATATATAAATGTGTGCTGAATATATAAATGTGTTCTGGATATATAAATGTGTTTTGGGAAGTATATGAATGTGTTCTGAGAACATAGCATAGAAGGCCCTGGGATTCTAGGGCCAGCGGCAGTGTGGATATAAAATTGTTTAAGGTACAGAAAGCAGAGAGCAGTGGTGAACGGGTGTTTTCCAGTCAAGTCCCCAGGGGTCGGTATTCAGACCACTGTTCCTTTTGATCGATATCAGGCCCTGGAATTGGATATCCAGGGTATAATTTCATATTGTGCAGATGACACGAAACTCACGTTTAGTGAGGAGGTCAGTAGTAGAGTTCAGGCGGACTGAGACAGACTGGTCAAATGGGCCGACACACGGCAGATGAAATTTACTGCTGAGAAGTGCGGAGTGATGCATTTTGGAAGGATGAAGGAGGAGAGGCAATATAAATTAATGGTACAATTTTAAAGGGAGTTCAGGTACAGACAGACCAGGTGGTTAATGGAATCTTTACTGATAGGCGGGGCCTCCCCGAAGTGGGTAATGGGGTTCCGGCGTGATGATAATAACCGTTCGGTAGATCCTGTGGTAATTAATGGAGGCCAGCGACAGACAATGCTTGTGGACACTGGTTGGGCTATACACACCCCATGCCCTGAGCGCCACCCTCTGGCCACAGGGAAGATTATTTCTTTGACTGCCTTTGTCGGATCGATGCAAAAAGCACCCGAGACAAAGGAGGGATGGTTTATATTTAGACTGGTGGAAGTCATTCTAGAGAGGCCGGTTGTGATGCACTTAATGAATGGGGAAGGTATTGTGGGTCTGATTTCCTGGATAAATGTGGTGTAATTGTGGATTATGTGAATGATCTACTGTGGTTTGGGAAAGGAAATTCTCACGGCAGTGATATTGGACGTGCATGTTGTTTCTGCGATTGAGGAGCCCGAGACATATGAGGTACTTACACACTCACACACAGACCCGAACACACAAACTCTGTTAACTCAATATCGGGCCGCGTTCGCTACTCACAAGCACGATTGTGGGCGCTCGATAGAGGAGGAGGTGGTTAACGGGCCGGCCCATGTTAAAGTAAAACAGTGCCCCATTCCAGCTGAGAGTCAGTTAGTGCTACAAACCACACTGTACACATTGCTATATATGGGGCGTTATATGGCCAGATACTTGAACGAATAATTCACCAATTTGGCCAGTTAAGGAACCAGATGGGAGTTGGCGATTACCGAACAGTAAGCACGGTAACTGTTATGTATTTAACCCCTTGTAACCTGCATCACACCTGACCACCAGAGGGCCTACCTGTTGGAGTCCCAAGGGATTCCAGCATCCCTTGGGAGCACGGTATATAAGCAGGCTGCCCACGAGGTACCTGCACTCTGGAACTTTATTAAAGGAGCTAAGGTCACACTTGCTCATTACACACAGTACTCAGTCTGACCATTTATTATAAGTGTATCAATTGGCGACGAAGTAACGAACAACCGAGTGAAAATGAAAAGAACAGTCAGCATCCTTGAGAAGTTCTCAGAGGGGGACGATTGGGAGGCCTTCGTGGAGAGACTCGACCAATAGTTCATGACCAACGAGCTGTAAGGGGACGAGAACATGACCAAACGAAGGGTAATCCTCCTAACTGTCTGTGGGGCAACAACCTATGGCCTCATGAAGAATCTTCTGGCCCCGGCTAAACCAACAGAAAAATCCTACGAAGAACTGTGTACGCTGGTCCGGGAGCACCTAAATCCTAAGTAAAGCGTTTTGATGGCGAAATATCGGTTCGGCACGTGTCAACGATCGGAGGACCAGGAAGTGGTGAGCTACGTTGCCGAACTAAGGCACTTTGCAGGACACTGTGAGTTTGAGGGATTCCTAGAACAAATGCTCAGAGACTTTTTTATACTGGGCATCGGACATGAGACAATCCTTCGCAAACTGTTCACTGTAGAAACTCCGAATCTGAGTAAAGCCTTAACAATAGCCCAGGCATTAATGTCCACCAGAGACAACACCAAGCAGATTTCGCAGAACAAAGAAGTTTCAGCCAGTACTGTGCATAAAGTAACGCCGGTTTTGAGCAGAAATGTCCCGGGCAGAATGTACACGCCGGCTGCTGTGGCCTGACCTTAACTGACTCAGAGTCCACCATCATCTGTTAATGCGAGGCAGTTAACACCCTGTTGGCGCAGTAGAGGTGATCATCAGCCCCATCAATGCCGCTTCAAGCTCTACGTGTGCAATGGCTGCAGAACAATGGGACACCTCCAACGAATGTGCAGGTGAGCTGTAAACTCTGCAAACCACCACACTGCAGAGGAAGATCGATCCACAGTGGATCAGACGGAACTGGAAACTCATACAGAGAGGCAGAGGTGTATGGAGTACACACGTTCATGACGAAATGCCCACCAATAATGTTGAGAGTTGAAATGAACGGTATTCCAGTGTCTATGGTGCTGGACATGGGGGCAAGTCAATCCATAATGAGTAAAATGACCTTCGACAGGCTGTGGAGAAAGAAGGTACACAGGCCCAAGCACAGCCCCATTCACACCAAACTAAGGACTTACACCAAGGAACTAATGCCTGTAATTGGCAGTGCTGATGTCAAAGTCTCCTATGATGGAGCAGTACACGAACTCCCGCTGTGGATTGTGCCAGGGGATACCCCACGTTGTTTGGCAGAAGCTGGCTGGGGAAAATCCGCTGGAACTGGGACGACATCCGAGTGCTCTCGTCCGTCGACGACACCGTATGTATCCAGGTTCTAAGCCAATTCCCTTTGTTATTTGAGCCAGGTATTGGAAGCTTCCCCGGGGTGAAGGTGCAGATCCATTTGGTTCCCGGTACGCGTCCCATCCATCACAAGGCTCGGGCAGTACCGTACATGATGCGTAAAAAAGTTGAAATCAAGCTGGACAGGCTGCAATGTGAAGGCATCATCGTGCCGGTGGAATTCAACAACTGGGCCAGTCCAATTGTTCCGGTACTCAAGGAGCATGGGAAGGTTAGAATTTGCAGGGACGATAAAGTAACGATTAACCATTTTTTGCTACAGGACAAGTAGCCGCTACCCAAGGCAGACGATCTATTCGCGACCCTGGCTGGAGGGAAGACATTCACCAAGCTGGACCTGACCTCGGCCAACATGACGCAGGAGCTGGAGAAGTCTTCGAAAGGCCTCACCTGCATCAACACGCATAAAGGTCTGTTTATCTACAACCGGTGCCCATTCGGGATTCGGTCGACTGCAGCAATCTTCCAGCGGAACATGGAGAGCCTGCTAAAGTCGGTTCCTTGCACAGTGGTCTTCCAGGACAACATATTGGTTACAGGTCGGGACACCATGGAGCACTTGAAGAATCTGGAGGAGGTTCTTAGTCGGTTGAATCGCGTGGGGCTCAGGTTGAAACAATCGAAATGTGTTTTCCTGGCACAGGACGTCGAATTCTTAGGAAGGAGAATCGCAGCAGACAGCATCAGACCCACCGACGCTAAGACAGAGGCTATCAAGAACGCGCCGCGACCACAGAACGTGATGGAGCTGCGGTCGTTCCTGGGACTCTTTAACTACTTCGGTAATTTCCTACCTGGGTTAAGCACCCTGCTCGAACCCCGACATGTGCTTCTGCGCAAGGGAAACGACCGGGTATGGGGGAATTCACAAGAGGCTGCCGTTAAGGAAGCCAGAAATGTATTTGTGTTCTAACAAACAGCTTGTCCTGTATAACCCATGTAAATGATTGGTGTTAGATTGCGATGTGTCGTCAGACGGGGTCGGTGTGTATTACAACAGGCTAATGAATCGGGGATTTTGCAACCAGTTGCCTATGCATCCAGGAGTTTGTCCAAGGCTGAAAGGGCCTACAACATGGTTGAAAAAGTGGCTCTGGCTTGTGTTTACAGGGTAAAAAAAAGGCACCATACTTATTTGGCCTCAAGTTCGAGCTTAAAACTGACCACAAACCGCTCATATCGCTATTCTCAGAGAGCAAAGGGATTAATACCAATGTCTCTGCCTACATCCAAAGATGGGCGCTCGCGCTGTTGGCATACAACTATGTAATCCGCCACTGACCGGGCACAGAAAACTGTGCAGATGCCCTCAGTCGGCTACCATTGCCCACCACATGGGGGGGAAATGGCACAGCTAGCGGACTTGCTCATGGTCATGGAGACATTTGAGAATGATAAATCCCTCGTTACGGCCTGCCAGATCAGGACCTGGTCCAGCCAGGATCCTTTACTGTCCCTGGTAAAAAACTGTGTCCTCCATGGAAGCTGGTCCAGTGTCCCAGTGGAGGTGCAGGAAGCGATTAAGACATTCCACAGACGCAAAGATGAGCTGTCCCTGCAGGCGGACTGTCTTTTGTGGGGCAATCGCATAGTTTGCCCAAGAAAGGCAGAGACACATTCATTTGAAAACTGTACAGCACTCACCCAGGCATCGTGATGCTGAAAGCCATAGCCAGATCCCACGTGTGGTAGCCTGGCATCGACTCAGATTTAGTCATGTGTGCGCCAGTGCAACACTTGCTCTCAGCTGAGCAATGCACACAGAGCGGCACCGCTAAGTTTGTGGTCCAGGCCATCCAAACCGTGATCGAGGATCCATGTAGACTACGCGGGCCCATTCTGAGGCAAAATGTTTTTAGTTGTCTTGGACGCTTACTCAAAGTGGATTGAATGTGCAATAATGTCTGTAAGCACATCCACGGCCAACATTGAAAGTCTACGAGCTATGTTTACCACGCACGGCCTGCCTGACGTCCTCGTCAGCGACAATGGGCCGTGCTTCACCAGTGCGGCATTCAAAGAATTCATGACCCGCAATGGGATCAAACAGGTCACATCTGCCCCATTCAAGCCCGCATCCAATGGCCAAGCGGAACGGGCAGTTCAGACCATCAAACAAAGCTTGAAACGCATGTTAGAAGACTCCCTGCAGACCCGGTTGTCCTGAGTACTGCTCAGCTACCGCATCAGACCCCACTCACTCACCGGGATTCCCCCAGTTGAGCTGCTCATAAAAATGGCGCTTAAAACAAGGCTCTTTCTGGTCCACCCTGATCTACATGATCACGTGGAGGACAAGCGGCATCAACAAAGTGTGTACACTGACCGCAGAAACTTGTCACGCAATATTGAGATCAATGATCCTGTGTTTGTGTTCAATTATGGACATGGTCCAAATGGCTCGCTTGCACAGTCACAACCAAAGAGGGTATTTCAGGTCAAACTGATCAGTGGACAAACGCATAGAAAACACTTGGACCAAATCAAACTGCGGTTCACCAACAGCTATGAACAACCTGAAGAGGACACCACCAACTTTGGCCTTCAAACACACACACACAAGTGGCAACTGACATCGCAGTTGACCACGAAACCGAACTTATCATCCCCAGCAGCCCGGCAAGGCTGGCTGCCCAACAGCCCAATGAAGAACTGACCAACCCACCTACACCAGCATTTGTACCGAGACGATCGACAAGGGAGCGCAAAGCCCCAGATCGTCTCACCTTGTAAATAGTATATTATTGACTTCACGGGGAGTGATGTTATGTATTTGACCCCTTGTAACCTGCATCACACCTGACCACCAGAGGGCCTACCTGTTGAAGTCCCAAGGGATCCCAGCATCCCTTGGGAGCACAGTATATAAGCAGGCCACCAATGAGGTACCTGCACTCTAGAACTTTAATAAAGGAGCTAAGGTCACACTTGCTCATTACACACAGTACTCAGTCTGACCATTTATTATGAGTGTATCAGTAACACCGGCATGTGCCTACGTAGTGCGAGAGGCGCCCACATTACTGTCCCAAATTGAATTTTTTGGATGAGTTGAAGAGTTACGTCCGATTTCTTTATGCCCGACTATGCCAAAAAAAAAGTTGCAAGTTTCCCGTTTTAACTTGTGAATATGGCCCGGCATAGTCCGTAAGCTCCAAAAGAGCGGATTGCCAGGTGTAAGAATAAAAGTGTTTAGTAATGACAAAATTGATTCTGTGTATATATATATATATATATATATATATATATAAATGTTAACAAATGAGATTATACGAAAAGACAGTATTGAAAGAGACAAAATGTTCCAGCATGTTCTGTTTATAAATTGTCTTCTGGCTGGACAGAGCTTAAAGGAACAAAGGAAATGTCTTTGAAACCCATCGAAACTTAAAGTTGTGAATTGGAAAACCATTAACCTAATCAAGAAATGGCACTGGTCTCCCAGACAGACACATGTATGAAGAGAAGCCAATCAGAAACGGCCCTGGAATCAAGAGCTCATCCTGGGGCTTTCTGAGAAATAATGTATTTAAGGACTATAAAGAGCCAAACACAGATTGCTGGGTCTCTCTTCTTCTCTCCGGGAGCAAAACACCAAAACTGTCCTCTCAAGACCAGACCAAACAGCAGGCCGTGTGCTAAGCCAGCCTGCCAGAGGAAAGTGAAGTATACCCTTTTATAATCTGTTGTAACTAACTGTTGGAGCACTGATGACTGCTGTTTCTCTGATAAGACGTGGCTTTGTGTGTGATAATAAACTATTCCGAATTGTTTTAAACATAAGAACATAAGAAATAGGATCAGGAGTAGGCCATAAGGCCCCTCGAGCCTGCTCCGCCATTCAATAAGATCATGGCTAATCCGATCATCGACTCAGCTCCACTTCCCTGCCCGCTCCCCATAACCCCTTATCGTTTAAGAAACTGTCTATTTATGTCTTATATTTATTTAATGTCCCAGCTTCCACAGCTCTCTGAGGCAGCGAATTCCACAGATTCACAACCCTCTGAGAGAACAAATTTCTCCTCATCTCAGTTCGAAATGGGCGGCCCCTTATTCTAGTCTCTCCCACCAGTGGAAACATCCTTTCTGCATCCACCTTGTCAAGCCCCTTCATAATCTTATATGTTTCTATAAGATCACCTCTCAATCTTCTGAATTCCAATGAGTAAAGGCCCAACCTACTCAACCTTTCCTCATAAATCAACCCCCTCATCCCCAGGATCAACCTAGTGAACCTTCTTTGAACTGCCTCCACATCAAGTATATCCTTTCGTAAATATGGAAACCAAAACTGCACACAGTATTCCAGGTGTGGCCTCACCAATACCCTGTACAGCTGTAACAAGACTTCCCTGCTTTTATACTCCATCCACTTTGCAATAAAGGCCAAGATTCCATTGGCCTTCCTTATCACTTGCTGTACCTGCACACATTCCTTTTGTGTTTCATACACAAGTACCCCCAGGTCCCGCTGTACTGCAGCACTTACAAGAATCAGTCTTGCTGTCAATTTAATGCCAGAGATTTAGAAATCTTACAAAATTGGGGATTGTCCGAGATCTGGCGGGCCAGCTTTTAATTATTGCTTTGAACAATTGGAAATTTCGAGAGTTGCGATTCTAACCTGTTTTGCGAAGTGTGAACTATAAACTGTTAAACGGATCGGTAGAAGTTGTGTTTTAAGGAGCAGTCGTCTCGATAGTTGGAACTGGTTCAGTGGGCATCCACCAGTAGTTACATTCAAAAGACACAGGATGAAGGGATCGGTCATGAACAGAAAGCCAACAAAAAAAATGCTGAGATAGTTTATCAGGAGTTGTCCAAAAAGGTATCCATAAAGGACATAGGGCTAGAACCTCCACTTTTGTACTTATCGCCCAAAAATGGGCGTTCTTTCCGGCATGGGCAGTAAAAAATGATTTTCAGATCGCCGGCTTCTCGCCCATTCTGAAAAAACCTAGTTTACATTTTTGAAAATGTCCGTCACCGTGAGCGATATGAAATGGGCGTAAAGTATGGCCATCCTTAGCAATGGCATGGCAACGCTCGATTCCCGTGATTCTGGAGGTCAGGGGTCACCATGACATGGGCAGAAGAGAAGACAGAGAGAGAGGAAGCTCAGAGGGACTGAAGGTGTGGCTGGGTGTGGTGTGGCTGCATCGGGAGGAAGGAGGGAGACTTTAGAGCTTCACAGCAATTAGGCAAACAAAAAGCTTCAAATTTGACCGAATTTGCCCTATAATGGAGGGAGAAGAGGAAGCGTCACAGCACGCTGTGGAGACTGACACTGGAGAGAGCAGTAAGGTGGGAGAGGAGCAGATTGGAGGGCGCAAAATTGCCAGGAGGTTCTCGGACGAGGCAAATGCCTCCCTCCTGCAGGAGGTCGACTCACACTGGGGTGATTTGACACAGGGAGGGTGTGGGAAACCCACCCCAAAGGCCTACCAGAGGATATGGACTGAGATATGGACTAAGGTGGTCTCGTCGGTGACCAACGAGGTGCGTGAGGGCAACCAATGCCGCAAACGCTGGAACGTTTGTGGGATCTGCAAGAGTAAGTATTACATTGATTACATGTACTTATGTATTTATATAACTTGATTTGTGACAGTCATGACTGACTATCAGAAGATGTGAGGTCTTGCACTTTTACCGGGAATGTTTTACTCAAAGCCTGTGGTCACGGTGTATGTCTTTAGGTAAAGAATGATAATATTCATATTAATCATGATGAAATCTGTTGGTTATGTGTTGTATCAGTCTCTGTAACAGTACCTAGCAATGATATCACGCAATGATCTCATGCCATGTTGTCCTGTCACCTTTTACAGAAGAAGCTATCGACGATGAGGTCTGTGCTGAGGCGAACGGGTGGGGGGCCACCAGTCCCCAACGACATCACAGAGGTGGAGGAGTGAGTGCTAGCACTCGTGGGGAAGCACCCCTGGACAGCCACGGACGCATCTGCAGACACGTGAGTAAAGCTTACACCATTGCGTGATGTAAAGTCAATAGATACCACACCAACTCATATCCAAACAATCATATAAGAACATAAGAATATAAGAACATAAGAAATAGGAGCAGGAGTAGGACATACGGCCTCTCGAGCCTGCTCCGCCATATGATAGATGTTTTCTAAAAGTGTCATAGAAATCATTCTGGCTGAATGAAAATCATTGCAATGCACAATGTGTTGATGGTCATGAAATGTGATGTCTGCGATGATTTTGAGAGCGGTGGTGCTTTTGTGGTGCATATGTTGTGTGTAGCACTGGACACACCTTGTCACCCTAGTACCCCTGTCTCCTCTAATAATCTCATTTGTGTCTTGCAGCTCAGCCAGCAGCGCGGCCCCAAGCAAGACCACAGAGGCCAGAAGGTGGGGGTGTGGGGCAGGAGTCGGCGGACGATCCCACTACATCTGGTGCTGAGGAGCTCCGATTGTCACCCGTCAATCCGCTGGGTCTGTTCTCAACGGATGTGAGTGCAGACTTCGAAGAACCTGCATCGCCACGCTCCAGAACCCATTCCACCCCAAGGCCATCTAGGTCATTCCCACCTCCACTCTGGAGGTGCCGGCTCCAAGCACCTCTCCACAAGGCACCCCATTTGTCCCCAGGATGGCGCCGAGCCCGCGTAGACCTCGTGGACGTGGCAGGTTTGTTCCACGAGCGCGACATGACAGCGGAGAGATGATACAACTGTCCAGGAGGACTGTCGACATTGGTGACCAGCTCAGCGAAGCATTGGGGGGCATATCCCGACACCTGGCCACCATGACTGAGTACATTCCATGCATGGCAGAGTCCCTGGATGCGATAGCCAGGAACGCTGCTCCCACAGGCCTCCCAGTGGTCCCCGAGCACAGCACTCCACCCTTAGGTTCTACACCACCACTACGACCGACTGATGAGAGCAAGGACCAAGATCCTGCTTCTGCCTCAGAGAATGTTGGCCCCTCAGCACCCCCTGCTCCCGTATCCGTCCAACCAATGCATCTGCCTTCTTCCCCCCCCATTGAGGCACCGCCTGAGGAGCTCCTCGGTCAGGCACCATGGAGCGAGGAGGGGAAGGGGTAGAGGTGGGGAGAAGAAGGACAGGGGGAAGGAAAGTGAGGTGCATGTGCGCAGGTGATGGCGATGTTATATCTCCATCTGGGTGTATGCAATTTGTTGCAAAGTATGGGGGCTGGGGACCACGCTCCTGCTTTGCCTTTGTATTCTGTGTTGCTGGGCATGTTGAACATGTGAGTTATGTCAATGGTGGAAAAAATGGGGTGTGGGCAGGGGTTGGGTGTTATTGACTGTGATACTTATGATTTCAGACTAATGTTGGTATTAAACTTTTATTGTTGAACATAATCTTGTTGCACATTGTCTCAGATAGCTGGACCATTACACGCTGGTGATTCCTTACCATGAAAGGATTAAATATAACTTAACATCAATCAACGTAAACTTTAACTGGCACCGAGGTGATGGGCACCATTGATGTCTGAGCTACACACACACAGTAGTGTGTCAGCGTTGTCACTCACATCAGCGCTCTTTCAGTCAAATCTTTCAGATATCAGCTCCTCATGTAAGAGAGGAATTTAACAAATGCCAGCCACACTGGTTAGTTCCATATTTTGTGGGCGGTTTTTTGAGCGAGCGATATTGTTATGTGTGCGAGGTGGTGAAATTGAAGAAGGGCGATCTCCATGGTCACTAGTTTGGATAAATATGCTCTTTATGACAAAAAACAGTGAGCGGGCGTCAATATTGAATCTCGTCGTTAATTCCATGCGGAAAGTAACACTGGCCGATATTATGGCCGTTGAATTCGCTCATTCTGCTGATTCCGCCCCAAAAAAGTGGGTGGGCGGTGATATTTTTTTCCTGCCGTTAAGCCCATTGGGAAATTAACGCTTGCCGATAAATCTCCTAAAAAAGCCTGTCAGTTTCCATTTTGTGCCAGAATGGGCAATATATGGGCGTTATACGTCATTTCAGCCTTAAAATGAGCGTTAAGTGGGCATTAAGCATGCAAAGAAAGTGAAGGTTCTAGCCCATAGAAGAGTTACAGGCACAGGCACCATATTTCTGTAAGGACCAACATGCGTCCTTTGGGGAGCTTGTGACATTTATCGAGGAGAAAGTAGATCAAGGAGAGCCAAGGCCAAAACGGGCAAACGGTCTTTTGGCATTCAGTGCATTTTATTGAACCCAGAGAGATGAGGAATTAATAAGGCAGGAGGCCAAAGTTATACAAGATTTAAAAGAACTACAAGTAAAAGAGGTTCAAAGCATGAAACAAAGGACAAAAGAGAGACAGGATTTAAAAGAATTGCAAGTAAAAGAGATTCAACAAAAAGAAAAAGAGAATCAAGATATAAAACAAAAGGAAGAAGGCCTCCAACTTGTGAAGCAGTTAAAAGAGGGATAAATACAGCATTTAAGACAAGAAATTTGTCAATTAAACCATAGTATTAGGCAATTAGAAACATAAAAACATAGAAAATAGGTGCAGGAGTAGGCAATTCTGCCCTTCGAGCCTGCACCGCTGTTCAATAAGATCATGGCTGATCATTCCCTCAGTACCCCTTTCCTGCTTTCTCTCAATTCCCATTGATCCTCTCGGCAGTTGGCGAGAGGTGGGAGCAGCGTGAGTGAGGCCTATAAAGGCCCAGCGGGTGTTCCTGAGGCGGCGGCAGTCAGCGAGAGGCGGGAGCAGCGTGAGTGAGGCCTATAAAGGCTCAGCTTGTGCAGCTGCAGCAGGGACAGAAGGCAAAAAAGTAGAAAGAAATCGAAAGGTGACATCACAGCCAAGGGGGTAAGTAATTGGCTGGTGATTGGTAAGTAGCTTTTCTTTTTTCTTTTCTATTTCAGTAAGGAACCTTTAGCATTGTTGTTGCCAAATTAAGTTAATCTAGGGATTAAGTCTTGGCAGGAGAGCTCGGACACGTGTTATGCTCCTCCTGTGGGAAATCAGGGACGCCTCCTGTGTCCCTGACGACTAAGTGTGTGGGAAGTGTATCCACCTCCAGCTCCTAACGGTCCGCGTTGCGGAACTGGAGCTGCAGGTGGATTCACTCTGGAGCATGCACGATGCTGAGAATTATGTGAATAGCACATTTAGTGAGTGGATCTTACCGCAGCTAAAGTGTCCACAGCCAGATCGGGAATGGAAGACCAACAAGAAGAGCAGTGCAAGGAAGGTAGTGCAGGAGCCCCCTGCGGTCATCCACCTGCAAAACAGATACACCACATTGGGTACTGTTGAGGGGGAGAGCAACAGCAGCCAGGTTCAAAGCACCGTGGCTGGCTCTGCTGCACAGGAGGGCAGGAAAAAGAGTTGGAGAGCGATAGGGGATTCAATTGTAAGGGGAATAGATAGGCGTTTCTGCAGCAGCAACCGAGACTCCAGGATAGTATGTTGCCTCCCTGGTGCAAGGGTCAAGGATGTCTTGGAGCGGGTGCAGGACATTCTGAAAAGGGAGGGTGAACAGCCAGTTGTCGTAGTGCATATAGGTACCAACGATATAGGTAAAAACAGGATGAGGTCCTACGAGACGAATTTAGAGCTAGGAGTTAAATTAAAAAGTAGGACCTCAAAAGTAGTAATCTCAGGATTGCTAGCAGTGCCACATGCTGGCTCAGATGAATACGTGGCTTGAGCAGTGATGCAGAAGGGAGGGATTCAAATTCCTGGGACATTGGAACAGGTTCTGGGGGAGGTGGGACCAGTACAAACCAGACGGCACCTGGGCAGGACCGGATCCAATGTCCTAGGGGGAGTGCTGTTTGGGAGGAGTTTAAATAATATGGCAGGGGGATGGGAACCTATGCAGGGAGACAGAAAGGAGAATAGTAAAAGTGGAGGGCAGAGAAACCCAAGGCAAAAAACAAAATGGGCCACTTTACAGCAGAATTTTAAAGGGTCAAAATGTGCTAAAAAGACAAGCCTGAATGCTCTGTGCCTCAATGCGAGGAGTATTCGGAATAAGGTGGACAAATTAACTGCGCAGATAGCAGTTAACGGGTATGATCTGATTGGCATCACGGAGACATGGCTCCAAGGTGACCAAGGCTGTGAACTCAACATCTAGGGGTATTCAGCATTTAGGAAGGATAGACAGAAAGGAAAAGGAGGCGGGGACATTGCTGGTTAAAGAGGAAATTAATGCAATTGTAAGAAAGGACATTAGCTTGGAGGATGTAGAATCGGTATGGGTGGAGCTATGGAATACCAAAGGGCAGAAAACGCTGGTAGG
The DNA here is from genome assembly GCF_044704955.1 of Pristiophorus japonicus. Taxonomy (NCBI): domain Eukaryota; kingdom Metazoa; phylum Chordata; class Chondrichthyes; family Pristiophoridae; genus Pristiophorus; species Pristiophorus japonicus. Next base: position 235,391,238 of record NC_091983.1, read on the forward strand.
AGTTGTGTACAGGCCACCAAATAGTAGTAGTCAGGTTGGGGACAGCAGTAAACAAGAAATAAGGGATGTGTGCAATAAAGGTACAGCAGTTATCATAGGCGACTTTAATCTACATATTGATTGGGCTAACCTAACTGGTAGCAATGTGGTGGAGGAGGATTTCTTGGAGTGTATTAGGGATGGTTTACTGGACCAATATATCGAGGAACCAACCAGAGAGCTGGCCAGCCTAGACTGGATGATGTGTAATGAGAAGGGACTAATTAGCAACCTTGTTGTGCGAGACCCCTTGGGGTAGAGTGACCATAATATGATAGAATTCTTTTATTAAGATGGAGAGTGACAAAGTGAATTCAGAAACTAGGGTCCTGAACTTAAGGAAAGGTAACTTTGATGGTATGAGGCGCAAATAGGCTGGATTAGACTACCAAATTATACTAAAAGGGTTAACGGTGGATAGGCAAATGCAAACCTTTAACGATCATATGGACGAACTTCAACAATTGTACATCCCTGTCTGGAGTAAAAATAAAACAGGGAAGGTGGCTCAGCCGTTGCTAACTCGGCAAATTATGGATAGTGTTAAATCCAAGAAAGAGGCATACAAATTAGCCAGAAAAAGTAGCAAGCCGGAGGACTGGGAGAAATTTAGAACACAGCAGAGGAGGACAAAGGGCTTAATGAAGAGGGAGAAAATAGAGTACGAGAGGAAGCTTGCCGGAAACATAAAAAATGACTGCAAAAGCTTCTATACATATGAGAAGAGAAAAAGATTAGTGAAGGCAAACATTGGTCCCTTTCAGTCGGATTCGGGTGAATTTATAATGGGGAACAAAGAAATGGCAGACCAATTGAACAAATACTTTGGTTCTGATTTTCACAAAGGAAGACACAAATAACCTTCCCGATGTACTAGGGAACCGAGGGTCTAGTGAGCAGTAGGAACTGAAGGGTATCCTTATTAGGAGGGAAATTGTGTTAGGGAAATTGACGGGATTGAAGGCCGATAAATCCCCAGAGCCTGATAGTCTACATCCCAGGGTACTTAAGGAAGTGGCCCTAGAAATAGTGGATGCATTGGTGATAATTTTCCAATGGTCTATTGACTCTGGATCAGTCCCTATGGACTGGAGGGTTGCTAATGTAACACCACTTTTTAAAAAAGGAGGGAGAGAGAAAATGGATAATTATAAACCGGTTAGGCTGACATCAGTAGTGGGGAAAATGTTGGAATCAATCATTAAGGATGAAATAGGAGCACATTTGAAAAGCAGTGAAAGGATTGGTCCAAGTCAGCATGGATTTATGAAGGGGAAATCATGCTTGACAAATCTGGAACTTTTTGAGGATGTAACTAGTAGAGTGGACAGGGGAGAACCAGTGGATGTGGTGTATTTGAAGTTTCAAAAGGCTTTTGGCAAGGTCCCAAACAAGAGATTGGTGTGCAAAATCAAAGCACATGGTATTGGGGGTAATGTACTGACGTGGATAGAGAACTGTTTGGCAGACAGGAAGCAGAGAGTCGGGATTAACGGGTCCTTTTCAGAATGGCAGGCATTGACTAGTGGAGTGCTGCAGGGCTCAGTGCTGGGACCCCAGCTCTTTACAATATATATAAATGATCTGGATGATGGAATTGAGTGTAATATCTCCAAGTTTGCAGATGACAGTAAACTGGGTTGTGGTGTGAGCTGTGGGGAGGAAGCTAAGAGGCTGCAGGGTGACTTGGACAGGTTAGGCGAGTGGGAAAATACATGGCAGATGGTATAATGTAGATAAATGTGAGGTTATCCACTTTGGGGGCAAAAACACGAAGGCCGAATATTATCTGAATGGAGGCAGATTAGGAAAAGGGGAGGTGCAGCGAGACCTGGGTGTCATGATTCATCAGTCATTGAAGGTTGGCATGCAGGTACAGGAGGCGGTGAAGAAGGCAAATGGTATGTTGGCCTTCATAACAAGGGATTTGAGAAAAAGAGCAAGGAAGTCTTACTGCAGTTGTACAGGGCCTTGGTGAGGCCCCATCTGGAATATTGTGTTCAGTTTTGGTCTCCTAATCTGAGGAAGGACGTTCTTGCTATTGAGGGAATGCAGCGGAAGTTCATCAGACTGATTCCCGGGATGGCTGGACTGTCATATGAGGAGAGACTGGAGCGTCTGGGCCTGTATTCACTGCAGTTTAGAAGGATGAGAGGGGATCTCATCGAAACATATAAAATTCTGACTGGACTGGACAGGTTAGATGCCGGAAGAATGTTCCCGATGTTGGGGAAGTCCAGACCAGGGGACATAGTCTTGGGATAAGGGGATAAGCCATTCAGGACTGAGATGAGGAGGAACTTCTTCACTCAGAGAGTTGTTAACCTGTGGAATTCCCTACCGCAGAGAGTTGTTGATGCCAGTTCATTGGAAATATTCAAGAGGGAGTTAGATATGGCCCTTGCGGCAAAAGGGATCAAGGGGTATGGAGAGAAACAGGAACGTGGTACTGAAGGAATGATCAGCCATGAAATTATTGAATGGTGGTGCAGGCTCGAAGGGACGGGTGGCCTCCTCCTGCATCTATTTTCTTTGTTTCTATGTTTCTATGTTAGCCGTAAGGGCCATATCTAACTCCCTCTTGAATATATCCAATGAACAGGCATCAACAACTCTCTGTGGCAGGGAATTCCATAGGTTAACAACTCTCTGAGTGAACAATTTCTCCTCATCTCAGTCCTAAATGGCCTACCCCTTATCCTAAGACTATGTCCCCTGGTTCTGGACTCCCCCAACATCGGGAACATTCTTCTTGCATCTAACCTGTCCAGTCCCGTCAGAATCTTCTACGTTTCTATGAGATCCCCTCTCATCCTTCTAAACTCCAGTAAATAAAGGCCCAGTTGATCCAGTCTCTCCTCATATGACAGTCCAGCCATCTCTGGATTTAGTCTGGTGAACCTTCACTGCACTCCCTCAATAGCAGGAACGTCCTTTATCAGATTAGGAGACCAAAGCTGTGCACAATATTCCAGGTGAGGCCTCACTAATTCCCTGTACAACTGTAGTAAGACCTCCCTGCTCCGAAACTCAAATCCCCTGGCTATGAAGGCCAACATACCATTTGCCTTCTTCAACGCCTGCTGTACCTGCATGCCCACTTTCAGTGACTGATGAACCATGACACCCAGGTCTCGTTGCACTCCACTTTTCCTATCTGCCGGCATTCAGATAATATTCTGCCTTCGTGTTTTTGCCCCCAAAATGGATAACCTCACATTTATCCACATTATACTGCATCTGCCATGCATTTGCCCACTCACCTAACCTGCCCAAGTCACCCTGCAGCTTCTTAGCATCCTCCTCACAGCTCACACCACCACCCAGTTTAGTGTCATCCGCAAACTTGGAGATATTACACTCAATCCCTTCATCTAAATCGTTAATATATATTGTAAATAGCTGGGGTCCCAGCACTGAGCCCTGCGGCACTCCACTAGTCACTGCCTGCCATTCTGAAAAGGACCCGTTTATCCCGACTCTCTGCTTCCTGTCTGCCAACCAGTTCTCTATCCACATCAGTCCATTACCCCCAATACCATGCGCTTTGATTTTGCACACCAATCTTTTGTGTGGGACCTTGTCAAAAGTCTTTTGAAAGTCCAAATACACCACATCCACTGGTTCTGCCTTGTCCACTCTGCGAGTTACATCCTCAAAATATTCCAGAAGATTCGTCAAGCATGATTTCCCTTTCATAAATCCATGCTGACTTGGACCGATCCTGTCACTGCTTTCCAAATGCGTTGCTATTTCATCCTTAATGATTGATTCCAACATTTTCCCCACTACTGATGTCAGGCTAACCAGTCTATAATTACCTGTTTTCTCTCTCCCTCCTTTTTTAAAAAGTGGTGTGACATCGGCTACCCTCCAGCCCATAGGAACTGATCCAGAGTCAATAGACTGTTGGAAAATTATCACCAATGCATCCACTATTTCTATGGCCACTTCCTTAACTACTCTGGGATGCAGAATATCAGGCCCTGGGAATTTATCGGCCTTCAATCCCATCAATTTCCCGAACACAATTTCCCGCCGAATAAGGATATCCTTCAGTTCCTCCTTCTCACTAGACCTACTGTCTCCTCGGACAATCGGAAGGTTATTTGTGTCTTCCCTCGTGAAGACAGAACCAAAGTATTTGTTCAATTTGTCTGCCTTTTCTTTGTTCCCCATTATAAATTCAGCTGAATCCGACTGCAAGGGACCTACGTTTGTCTTCACTAATCTTTTTCTTTTCACATATTTATAGAAGCTTTTGCAATCATTTTTTATGTTCCCCGCAAGCTTCCTCTTGTACTCTATTTTCCCCCTCTTAATTAAACCCTTAGTCTTCCTCTGTTGAATTCTAAATTTCTCCTAGTCCTCAGGTTTGTTGCTTTTTCTAGCCAAATTATATGCCTCTTCCTTGGGCTTTAAAACTATCCTTAATTTCCCTTGTTGAGCCACCTACTCCGTTTTATTTTTACTCCAGACAGGGATGTACAATTGCTGAAGTTCATCCATGTGATCTTTAAATGTTTGCCATTGCTTATCCACCGTCAACCCTTTAAGTATCCTTTGCCAGTCTATTCGAGCCAATTCATGCCTCATACCGTCGAAGTTACCTTTCTTTAAGTTCAGGACCCGAGTTTCCGAATTAACTGTGTCACTCTCCAGCTTAATAAAGAATTCTACCATATTATGGTCACTCTTCCCCAAGGGGTCTCGCACAACAAGATTGCTAATTAGTCCCTTCTCATTACACATCACCCAGTCTAGGATGGCCAGCTCCCTAGTAAGTTCCTCGACATATTGTCTAGAAAACCATCCCAAATACACTCCAGGAAATCTTCCTCCAACGCATTGCTACCAGTTTGGTTAGTCCAATCAATATGTAGATTAAAGTCGCCCATGATAACTGCTGTACCTTTATTGCATGCGTCCCTAATTTCTTGTTTGAAATTAGGAAGAGGGGCTGAACAGGCAGCTTCGTTGCTACAACAACAAAGCCTGTCAAATTTAAATGCCACAGCAGCCGTCGTTGAAGCAAATGAAAACAAATTAGAGATAAAAAAATATAAATTGGAAAACTTGGGGCTCCAGCAAGAGACAGAAGATGTTAGGGGTGCATTAAGGGAAGTAATTAAGAACACACATAGGGAGGCAGACCACTCCCAGTGCCAACTAGAAATAGTGAGGTTAAAAAGTAAGTTAGGGGAGCAGCAGGCCCTGGTATCCGCAGTAACACGGGGAACCATAACAGAGACAGCAGAAGGGGACAAGTGGGAGACAAATTGGGAAGAGGAAGGCAATCAGTTTAATCCTCAGGGTCGTGGTGTAGGATTTAGGGTTGGGTTGGAGACACAAGAGCCAAGAGCTACGCTACATGTAGCATAGTAACCACTTCTTTACGACGTAATATGTATGGTCACATCACCAGTAACCATACTGACTCACGGCCCATATCTGGTGTTGACGCCACGGCGTGTAGTCACGAGTTGGGGCCCATTAATGATGGGGACGACCCACTGGAAGTTAATAGGAGGTGGGCAAATTTCAGGAGGGGTCACCTTGAGTTGGAAGAGAGAGATTTAACATGAGTCCTCCTCTTGGCCTCTTCCACTTTCCTAAAAGATAATCTGCCAGACGCAGTCCTCCAGCCTGGCACAGCGGCCGATGCACTCATGACCGAGATCCTAAACCATTTAGGGAACCAAAACTTGAACTTAGTGGCTCTACTTAATCAGACCAAGTAGTGCACAGAAGAGACCCCGAGAGCCTTCAGTAATCGCCTGTACGATATCTGTCAACGTACCCAGAAACAGGCACCTGCAAATGCTACAGTCGGAAAGAATCAGGAACAATTTAAATCAATGTTCCTGACCCAACTGCAGTCTTTAGTTAAAACCACCCTGGGCATAGCCATGAGGCCCACCAATCAGTTATAGCAAGCAGCGCTCAAATAACCTGGAAGATGGTAAAAGACCAGTTGAAGATGAAGTAACCACCCACTGCAAATAAACCAGTGTCAACGGTGGAGAGATCTCAAAACTACCCCTTTAAGGGACAGTGCTTTAATTATACGAAGGGAGGCCACCTCGCAAAAGACTGCAGTAGACCCAGACCGGCACCGAATCACGATGCAATGCATAGATACCTCCCGAGGGACGAACCCAAATCCTCTGGAATGGAACAACAATTGGCTCAGTTAGTAACTCTTCTAAAGAAGGATGAATCCCAGGCCTCTGGGACAGTTCAACGATTGGACCAGTTGCTAACCCTGATACAAACACAAATTGCCACAGGGAGGATGCAAAATCATTTACTGCTGCACACAATGGCCGATGCACACTCATTAGAGAGACCCATTCAAGGATCGACCCGATGACAGGGTTCAGCCCCAAAGATTGGTCAGGAGTGGGGTTCTGACGTGATGGTAGAGGGAGATCAATAGTCCTTGTTGTTTTAAAAGAGGACAGGCAGCAGATTATGCTTATCGATACTGGCTCAGCCGTTACCATCATCCACACCTCATACCCTGAACGCCACGCAGAGGCAGGCAAGGGTTGTATGACCCTTAAAGGGTTTAACGGTGATACAACCACCGCGTATACAGGGAAGGCCACTGAATTTCAGTTGGGAGGCCTCACCTGTAAGGTCCCAGCGCCAATGCTGATGACCACCCCTGACGGAAAGGGAATTTTAGGGACTGATGTGTTGGATCAGTATGGCGTGGTGATAGATTATAATAAGGACTGTGTTTGGATGGGATTGAGAGATAAGACAGGAGTGATAGAAATTTCAGATGTTCACTCGGTTTTTGCTATTAAAAGGCCATCTGAGTATGACGCTCCGGGGAGCAAAAATGAAGTGGTGGCAAAACTAATTCAGGAACACTTAGCGGTGTTTGCCACATGCAAGCATGACTGTGGAAAAATGGCAGGCGAATAATCTATTGAGGGATCCTCCCACTCATTCACTAAACAGTACCCCATCCCAAGAGAGAGTCACCCGTACATCTGAGTCACCATAAAATCCCTAGTCGAGCAGTGTGTTCTTAGGACAGGCACTTTCATGACCAATTCACCCACATGGCCTGCTAAAAAGCCTGACAGCAGCTGGTGACTGACTATTGATTACAGAAAGTTAAATTCTGTAACACCAGCCTGCTCACCAGTAGTAAGAGAAACTCCCAGCATATTATCTCAAACTCCTGCTGGTTCCAAGTACTTCTTGACCCTCAACATTGCCAATGGATTCTGGAGTATCCCTGTTAAAGGGGAAGACCAGTACAAATTTGCATTCAAATTTGAGGACCAGAGCTACACCTGAACATGCCTGCCTCAGGGGTTCCACAATGCCCCCACGATATTGCACAAAAGAATGGCTTCAATTTTAAAAGACTTTTCCTGCCCTACCTGCTTGCTGCAGTATGTAGATGACCTACTGCTGGCAAACACATGGAGGAGCATCTGTCCCTTTTGCACAAACTTTTGACATTGTTGGCTCAGGCGGGACTAAAGGTGAATCCCCGTAAGGGTCAATTAGTAAAAGAATGGGTCAGCTTTCAAGGAGTGTCCATTTCCCCAGAGGGATCACCCCCTGAGTCTCACAAGGTGGAGATAATACAGCAACTGCCATTACCCACTTCCAAAACAGCCCTACGATCATTCTTGGGTTTGGTGGGGTACCAAAGGAATTTTATCCCAGGCTTTGCAGAGTGTGCAAACCCTCTGTATGATTTAATAAAATGCGGGGTGATGACATACGCCTGGCATGGACTGATGCTCACACCCAGTCCGTGGCTAAATTAAAAACTGCAATGATACAGGCCGCATGTCTGATCCCTCCTGATCCCACGCAGCCTTTCCATTTGGAGGTCGGGGCCACAGAAGAAAGCCTCACTGCAGTTCTGTGCCAAACGCGAGCTGATCGACTACAGCACATTATATATGTGTCTCGAATCCTGCAGGGGGCAGAAAAGATATATACCGCATGCGAGCGCCACCTACTGGCCGTCTTCTGGTCGGTACATCACTTTAACTTTATAACTGGGTTACAGGCTACAATCCCGCACAGCGGACACACACCTCTGAAACTACTGATGAAACCTGGAGATTCACTAGTTTCCTCGCAGCACCTCAGCAAATGGATGTGGAAAGAGACTTTGATACCATTTCCAAACCCACCACATTGCTGCCACAATTTCTGATCGATGAGGAGGACCCGCATGAATGTCCGTTACCCCTGATTAACTTTGAGACCCATCTTGTGCAGAAAGAGCCCATACAGGGTGCTCCAGATGTCTACATCGATGGGTCCTCATATCACATTGAGGGATCCCTCACACCGGATATACTGTGGTATTGCCAGAAAGAACCATCTAGCGAAGATGCAACAGACAGTCTTCACAATATGCAGAAATCAACGCACTTCATAAGAATATAAGACCATAAGAAATAGGAACAAGAGTAGGCCTTACGGCCCCTCGAGCCGGCTCCGCCATTCAATAATATCATGGCTGATCTGATCATGGACTCATCTCCACTTCCCTGCCCGCTCCCCATAACCCCTTATCCCCTTATCGTTTAAGAAACTGTCTATTTCTGTCTTAAATTTATTTAATGTCCCAGCTTCCACAGCTCTCTGAGGCAGTGAATTCCACTTCTAACTGCTGTGAAGGAAAGCTCAGACAGACCGGTGAATATTTGGTCTGAGAGTGCCTGTGCTATAAACACCATGCTCTCCTTGCCCCATACCACAAAAATGACTATTGTACGATAGACGGCAAGGCCCTGGTCCATGGGCACTGGTTACGCCTGCTCTGGTCATACCTTCACCAGCGATTCCAGCCCTGATTCGTAGGAAAGGTAGCAGCCCATAGAAAATGGGGTCCGTATAGTGAGGGAAATTCCAAAGCAGACAGAGCAGCCAAGGATGCTGTGATTAATGGGGAGATAGAAGATATAGTTTTTGAGTCCTGCAATGCTGTTAGCAAGGCCTCCCCAACAGATCACCTAGATTTAAAATCCCTGCAGCAGCAATATTGGTCATATGCTGTTGTAAGCGCCTGGCATGAAGAAGACAGACCCCTTCCTCAACTAACAGCCTGGGTTCCCAATACCATACCAGCCACTTCCCCTGACTCAGATGAGCAGTTGCTGATGTTCAAAAGAAAGCCAAACGCCTGGTGGTGTGTGTTCCACCAGAAGTGGGTCAGGAACTGCTCTCCTTCTTTCACTCCCACCCCACAGCAGGGCACTATTCAGCCAACCTTCTATAAAGTAGAATCCACAGCTTGGTGGCCTTCCATGAGGGAAACAATCAACCAATACGTGGCACGATGCCTACCGTGCTTGCAACACAATCCTCCCGCATGCAATAACCGAGCCTTGCTTCATAGCACACCACCACCTCAAGGGCCATGGACTCACCTCCAGATAGACTTCATTGGGCCACTTCCACAGGCGCAAGGCAATTTTTCAGCCTGCCCTAGTGGTAGCGGATCAATTCACTAAATGGATCGAAGCATTCTCCTGCCGCTCCAACACCGCAATCACAGCAGCCAAAACACTATTGAATCATGTGTTTTGTAGGTGGGAAGTACCAGTACAAGTGGACAGTGATCAAGGTTCACACTTTACCGGTAACAGTTTTACCCACCTGCAGGAAATGTTGGGGATAAAACACAAATTACATCTTGCTCACCAACCCCAGTTGTCCGGAGGGGTCGAAAGGGGAACAGGACCCTCAAGTTAATGTTAAAAAAATTGTGCGTGGCCTACCCAACTCAATGGGCTAACATACTGCCAATGTGTTTAATGGCAATGAGGTGCACACCTCATAGAACAACAGGGGTCTCCCCATAGCAGGCCATGATGGGGAGGCTCATGAGAACACCAGGCCAGCTAACACTAACAGGGATGAGTCCCCTGACAATGAAACTATGTAGTTCTAAGTGGCTGGAACAAGTGGTAGATCACACCGATCAGATCAATCAAATTGTGGCCACCAAATTGGGGAAGTCAAAAAGGCAAATTAAAAGGTACTTTGAGAAGAAAGTACGTCCCTTTAATATGAGGTGGGAGACCCAGTAATGATTCTAAATGATGGGAAAAAGAAGCTGCCTTTGAGCCCAGGTGGTGGGGACCGCATACGATCATAGACCGATTGAACCCCGCGGTTTATTTGATTCAGTTACTGGGGAAAAAGGGCGTTAAGTACAAGAAGTGGTTTCACATTAATCAGTTAAAAACTGCCAAAATATTGCACTGAACTTGTTTCCCACAGACCATGTTACAGATCCTCACGATTGTCAGGACGGGGGAAGATGGAGAAGTGGGAGCTGCAGCATGACTCACGAACATCATCAACCATCAATGTGCTTTGAGAAGCGACGGTGCACTGAAGATTGTATTATAGTAAATCCCCGACGTGTGGCATACCCCTTACGGGGTGGGAACCGAGTCAGGCCATGCGCTTTTCTCTCTCTCTCTCTGAGCTAAAAACTCATTAAACAGCGGTCATCCACCTCACAGAAACATGAACAGCAGAGCTATCAGAATCCTCTCATGTTTATGATATGTGAGCCCTGAGGAGATAACCCACATGAGGAATCAATAAGGATATTTCCCTCTCAAGGCAGGGAGTTTGTAAGAAAAAAAATGTTTAGTAATGAAAAAATTGATTCTGTATATATATATATATATATATAAATGTTAAAAGTGTAGATTATACGGAAAGGCTGCAGTGTTGAAACAAAATGGATGACTTCCCCAAGTTCATGTCTCCATGGCTTTGAAACTCACCGAACTAGAAACGGTGTTAATTGGAAAGCCATTAACATAATCAAGGAAAGTCCCCGGCCTTCCAGACAGACACATGTATGAGGAGAAGCAAATCAGGAACGGCCCTGCAACCAAGATCCAATCCTGAGGCTTCCTGAGAAACAGTGGCCTTAAGGGGTATAATAAGTCAAGCCAAAGATTGCTGGCTCTCTGCTTCTCTCTTCCTAAGCACGCGGAAAAAGCAGCACCTTCCTCTACAGACCAAGAAGCAGGCCGTGTGGTTGGCCAGAGGGAAGTGACATATACCTTTTTATACCTTTTTATAAATCATGATTGTAACATTGTATCTATTGTAACTAAGTCGATCGGTCGGAGAGCTGACACTGCTGATAAGACGTCCATGTGTGCGTTTAATAAACTATTCCGAATTGTTTTAAAAGAATCAGTCTTGCTGTCAATTTAACACCAGAGATTTAGAAATCTTACATCCCTCCCGTCCATCAGTTTTCCCCACATGGGATTGGGGGTAGTGTGCTGACGTGGATTGAGAACTGGTTGGCAGACAGGAAGCAAAGAGTAGGAATAAATGGGTACTTTTCAGAATGGCAGGCAGTGACTAGTGGGGTACCGCAAGGTTCTGTGCTGGGCCCCAGCTGTTTACATTGTACATTAATGATTTAGACGAGGGGATAAAATGTAGTATCTCCAAATTTGCGGATGACACTAAGTTGGGTGGCAGTGTGAGCTGCGAGGAGGATGCTATGAGGCTGCAGAGTGACTTGGATAGGTTAGGTGAGTGGGCAAAAGCATGGCAGATGAAGTATAATGTGGATAAATGTGAGGTTATCCACTTTGGTGGTAAAAACAGAGAGACAGACTATTATTTGAATGGTGGCAGATTAGGAAAAGGGGAGGTGCAACGAGACCTGGGTGTCATGGTACATCAGTCATTGAAGGTTGGCATGCAGGTACAGCAGGCGGTTAAGAAAGCAAATGGCATGTTGGCCTTCATAGCGATGGGATTTGAATACAGGGGCAGGGAGGTGTTACTACAGTTGTACAGGGCCTTGGTGAGGCCACAACTGGAGTATTGTGTACAGCTTTGGTCTCCTAACTTGAGGAAGGACATTCTTGCTATTGAGGGAGTGCAGCGAAGGTTTACCAGACTGATTCCCAGGATGGCGAGACTGACATATCAAGAAAGACTGCATCAACTGGGCTTGTATTCATTGGAGTTCAGAAGAATGAGAAGGGATCTCATAGAAACGTTTAAAATTTTGATGGGTTTAGACAGGTTAGATGGAGGAAGAATGTTCCCAATGTTGGGGAATTCCAGAACCAAGGGTCACAGTCTAAGGATAAGGGGTAAGCCATTTAGGACTGAGATGAGGAGAAACTTCTTCACCCAGAGAGTGGTGAACCTGTGGAATTCTCTACCACAGAAAGTTGTTGAGGCCAATTCACTAAATATATTCAAAAAGGAGTTAGATGTAGTCCTTACTACTAGGGGGATCAAGGGGTATGGCGAGAAAGCAGAAATGAGGTACTGAAGTTGCATGTTCAGCCATGAACTCATTGAATAGAGATGCAGGCTTGAAGGGCACCTATTTTCTATGTTTCTATGTTTCTTCCCACTCAGACCCCTCCCTCACGATCGTTGCCCCCTCTCCTGCCCACCCCCTCCCTCACGATCGTTGCCCCCTCTCCTGCCCACCCCCTCCCTCACGATCGTTGCCCCCTCTCCTGCCCACCCCCTCCCTCACGATCGTTGCCCCCTCTCCTGCCCACTCCCTCCCTCACGTTCAAAACAGTTGGCCGTGAGTTCAATTTCTGCTCCAATACAGAGTGTGGTCAGAATGTGCAATTCTCAGCCACAACACGGTGTTGAAACAAAGTCCATGAATTTTTTTGGAACAAATTAGTTGCTGGATAAAAATAGGATTAAAGTGTGAGGAAATAGCCAGAGTGTGGGATAAAACTAGGGGCACGGTTTGCATTCAAACGGGAGTGAAGTCGGCTGTGCGTCCCCTCAATAGATTGAGTAAGAGGCCCCAAACCAGTGTTGGGTTCGGGCCTCATTAACATACAGTCAACAAGCTGCCCTGTGCTCAATGTGTGCTAACGGGTCGCTCACCGAACTGGGAGGGCCAAAAATCCAGTGGCCCCATGGGTGGGCCGAGCCAGAGGTCAGTGGGAAATGTTGGAGGGATGAGGGAGGAAATTGCCCAGGCCCCAGATAATATATTTCAGGACTCTATTGAGGGTGGATGAGGGCCGGAGGACTGGAGATTGGGCCGTGTAGGACTCATTTTTTAAATGGAGGCACCTGTGAAAGGAAGGGCAATAAGTTTACAGAACTCAAACCGTCCCACACACCCCCCACTCCCACTATACGCTCCCACACACCCCACAACCCCACTATACCCTCCCACACACCCCCCACCCCCACTATACCCTCCCACACACCCCCCACCCCCACTATACCCTCCCACACTCCCCCCACCCTCACTATACCCTCCCACACACCCCCCACCCCCACTATACCCTCCCACACACCCCCCAACCCCACGATACCCTCCCATACACCCCCCACCCCCACTATACCCTCCCACACACCCCCACCCCCACTATACCCTCCCACACACACCCACCCCCACTATACCCTCCCACACACCCCCCACCCCCACTATACCCTCCCACACACCCCCCAACCCCACTATACCCTCCCACACACCCCCCACCCCCACTATACCCTCCCACACACCCCCACCCCCACTATACCCTCCCACACACCCCCCACCCCCATTATACCCTCCCACACCCCCCACCCCCATTATACCCTCCCACACACTCCTCACCCCCGTTATACCCTCCCACACCCCCCACCCCCATTGTACCCTCCCACACACCCCCCACTCCAACTATACCCTCCCACACCCCCACCCCCACTATACCCTCCCACACCCCCCACCCCCACTATACCCTCCCACACACCCCCCACCCCCCACTATACCCTCCCACACACGGTCCACCCCCACTGTACCCTCCCACACACCCTCACCCCCCACTATACCCTCCCACACACCCCACCCCCACTATACCCTCCCACACACCCCCACCCCCACGATACCCTTCCACACACCCCCCACCCCCACTATACCCTCCCACACACCCCACCCTCACTATACCCCTCCACACACCCCCACACCCACTATACCCTCCCACACACACCCACCCCCACTATACCCTCCCACACACCCCACCCCCAATATACCCTCCCACACACCCCACACCCTCACTATACCCCTCCACACACCCCACCCCCACTATACCCTCCCACACACCCCACACCCTCACTATACCCCTCCACACACCCCCCACCCCCACTATACCCTCCCATCAATGTCAGCAACACATCTTTGGTGAAGACATCGGATAGGATGGGTGAGAACCTTGATTCATTTCTGAGAGATAAGTTCAGGGAGTCTCCCATTTTACAGGGATTGAGGAGCTGCAGTTCATTCCCAAGATTTAATCTGCATTCCCATAGTTTCCAAGGCAACGGCTCCCTCTAGTGTTGGACTGTTGAATATAAAAATCAATCCAACAACCAGCGATGAACCACAGCTTGTATTCGTCATACTCAGAAACCAGAAACCCCGATATACTGCAAGTCTATTCGTGTGTGAACCATGAATCAGCTAAGAGCACAACCTGAGAAGTTTGGTGGTGCGGTTCACCCAACCAATAACAACAGTAATAATAATAATGAAATATTGTTAAAAAGTGCATGTTGTCACTGGGGCCTGCAAGCCCCGGCGATATTACATTCTCAAACATTTCCACATGACATGTCATTGTCAACGGATCATCTCACACATATAGAATGCTGAACTATTTGGCCAAAACAATACAGTAAATCGGAGGATGTGGTGCTACACTGTTTCCGTGCTGGGGCCACACCATACCTTGAGCACTGGGCCCTGTTCTGGTCACCAAGACAACAAGGGAGATTTTCAGTACCATGATGCACTGCACGAGACTGATCCCTGGGGAAAGGGACTGAATTATGAGCAAAGACGGCAGAAACATGGGCTTTCTAGCTGTAAAAGGAAGCGTTTTGAGATTCTTAAGATAGTAAATGGTATAGAAAAGATAAATCTGGGTCGGGTCGGGTAAGTGGGAGAAATTGGGTCTCTGGGTCAAAGTGGAAAAGGGCAAATTAACTTTGATTTCAGGAAATTTGTCACACCGAGTGCTCAACACTTGGAGTGGATTCCAGATAGTGTGGTTGGGGTAAAAATCATAAGGAGTGGTGAGGGAGGGCATTTGTATCTCAGTTTGAAAAATAAACAAGGAGGAATGTCTGAAAATGCAGTGTCAGTTTCCACATGTACGCTGATGACACCCAGCTCTACCTCACTACCACTTCTGTCGAACCCTCCACGGTCTCTAAATTGTCAGACTGCTTCTCTGACATTCAATTATTGGATGAGCAGACATTTTCTCCAATTGATTATTAGGAAGACCGAAATCATTATTTTCAGTCCCTGCCACAAACTCCGTTCCCAAGCCACTGACTCCATCCCTCTCCCCAACTTCTGTCTGAGGCTGAAGCAGACTGTTCACCTAGGTGTCATGTTTGACCCTGAAATGAGCTTTCGACCACGTATCTGCAACATAACTAAGAGCGCCCATTTCCATCTCTGTAACATCGCCCGTCTCAGCCCTTTCCTCAGTTCATCTGCTGCTGAAGCTCTCTTCCATGCCTTTGTTATCTCGTGTCTTGACTATTGCAATGCACTCCTGGCTGGCCTCCCCCACTCTACCCTATGTAAACTTGAGGTTATCCACAACTCGGCAGCCTGTGTCCTAACTCGCACCAAGTCCCGCTCACCCATCCCCCCTGTGCTCGCTGACCTACATTGGCTCCCGTTTAAGCAACGCCTCTATTTCAAAATTCTCATCCTTGTTTACAATTTCCTCCATGGCCTCGCCCCTCCCTATCTCTGTAATCTCCTTCAGCCTCACAACTCCCTAAGACATCTGCGCACCTCAAATTCTGCCCCCTTGAGCATCCCTGGTTATAACTGCTCACTGTCGGTGGCCGTGCCTTCAGCTGTTTGGGCCCTAAGCTCTGGAACTCCCTCCCTAAACCTCTCCGCCTCTCGCCGTCTCTTTCCTCCTTCAAGTTCCTTAAAACCTACCTGTTTGACCAAACATGGTTATCTGCCGTAATTTCTTCTTATCAGGCTTGGTGTCAAATTTTTTTGTCTTCTAACACCCATGTGAAGCGCCTTGTGATGTTTTACTGCGTGATATGTTGCCTGGATAGAAATACAAGTTGTTGTTGTTGTTGTTGCACTGAATGACTCTCAGCACCTTCAGGTGGGTCTACAGTTTGAGCAGCGAGTTCAGATCTATTGATACGGCTTTCTGAAGATATTTTCAAATACTTTAGGCAGGAACATTAAACGCTGAAGAAAAACAGCAGCTAATTGATCCTGGAATTGTTTCTTCCTTCCAATATTGTGATGGATTTAGAAACCATGAACTCTCTGAGTGTCGGCTCCAGGGAGGTCTGAACACCCGGGGCAGCCATTGTTTAATGATTCCAGCTCTCACACTGTAAGGCTGATAAATTCCCCAGTAATACAGTAATAACATTGGGGAAGTGTCAGGAGTGGCTTGTTCTGTATGTTACAATTCAGCCTCACTCCCAAAACTCTTTCCTTGTTCTCAGTGTAAAAGGCAGCCTCCATTAGTAGGCCCACACCTCGGGATCATTTTGACTTTGAGCGAGATTATAAAATGGGCGATACTACATCAGCCGCCCGTTATACATCTCTCCAATAGAAATGAAAATCCGCTATCGCCCGTTGTATACTATCCGGCAAAGTCAAAATTACTCTCCTCATTTAAATATGGGTCTTTGTAAATCGAGCTTCCGCCCAGGACAGGTTTCACCCCGTGGTGTAATCTGCAGTCTGTGCTGAGTTCTCCAATCTCAGCCAGGTGGCAGTAGGGGCACAACAGGTAGTCTCACCTCCCTTGTCTGGGAAGGGATACAAATCAGCATTGTTCCTGCTGTGGGGATTACCCAGCGAGCCCTGCTGATAAATGTATGTATGTGGGTGTTGGGGAAGGACAGGACTGGTTCAGCTGTGATACTCTCTGTGGTCAAAAAACATGGTTAATTTCATGGGGTCATTACCATATTAAGGGTGGGTAACCCTGCAGTGGTGGTGTTACAGGGGCACCCACCCTGATGGCCAGGTGGAATATGGGAACAGCTCTTTGCTGGTCTATGAGGCATGTAACAGCCTGGTGTGGCTGAAGACCTGGTCCTTCAATGTCTTTCTGAATACTGGTCCCTCAATGGTGGGCCCAGAATCAAATTGTCATGTATCTTACATTATTATATATAACTGTATCCTAACATGCTACACATGACTGTAATACGATATGACCTGTAACCACCAGCACACCTTACCACCAGGGATGCACTTGCAAGAGACAGGTATATCAGGACAGGTCTCAGGCAAGTGCAGCATTCCAGAGCTGTGAAATAAAGGTGCAGGTCCAGAGTGACCTTGACTTCACTACATGCCTCGTGTGAATCTGTACTGAGGGGACAGGACTTTACAGTGGCGACGAGTTACGGGAATACAGAATCCACAGAATGGCGAACAACGGATCAGATGTAAAGTACAATGCTGGAGACAATTGAGAGGACTTTATAGAAAGGCTCCAGCAAAGCTTTGTAACCAAAGATTGGTTAGGAGACGAGAAAGCAGACAAGAGAAGAGTCCATCTCTTGACCAGCTGTGGCTCGAAAACATACGCTTTAATGAAGGATCAGCTGACACCCGAGAAACCAGCAAGCAAGTCGTTTGAAGAATTGAGCACACTGGTAAGAGACCACCTGAAGCCAGCGAGCAGCCTACACATGGCCAGACACAGGTTCTACAACTACAGACGCTGTGTGGGCCAGAGCATACCCGACTTCGTGGCGGAACTTTGGAGGTTGGCTAGTTTATGTGAGTTCTCCGATGAACTGAGGAGAGAAATGCTGAGAGACATTTTCATTGACGAAATAGGCCACGCAGGCATATTCCGAAAGCTCATAGAGACCAAGAACCTGACCTTAAAGGCAGCAGCACTGGTTGCACAGACATTCTTGGTAGGGGAAGAAGAAACGCGGTTGATTCACAATGCAGGTATGACAACTAACGAAATATCGGAACAAGAAGTTCACAGCATTAAACAAGCTGCTACCCCCACACACAGACAAAACCGGGAGAACACGCTCTCGACAGCAGGCAATGGCGCCAGAAACCAACAAGAGCCACAGGAATGGCCGTTCACACCTCATCAACCATGCTTAAAATCCAAGGTGCCACGCTGCAGGGTCGCCTGTCGCGACAGCTGCTGGCATACAGATCTCGTCCACACTCATTGACTGGGACCACCCCCGCGCAACAGTTGATGAAAAGGACTTTAAAGACAAGGCTCTCATTAATCCTCCCAGACATGCACAAAATCATTGAGGCAAAGCGCTGTTAGCTGACTGATTACCATGGCAGAAATTCGAGAGGGAGATGGAATGAGATAGGGGACAAAGTGTTTGTACTAAACTATGGCAGGGGTCCCAAATGGCTTGCAGGGACGGTAACAAGCAAGGAAGGAAACAGGCTACTGGAATACAAATGGACAATGGCAAAACCCCCCGGAGGCATGTAGACCAAGTCAAAAGCAGATATACCAACAACACTGCGGAACCAGAGGCAGACTACAATGTGGAACTCGCACCACACCTGGTGGACAGACAGAGGGAACAACCTGAGGAAAGGGCAATCCCAACAGACAGCCCAGGCGAGTCAACAACAATCACACCAATCTAAACAGACAGCCCAGGCGAGATACCAGCAAACACACCCAAAGAAAAAAAGACACCAAGGCAAACAACTGAACCACAACTCAGACGCTCCACGCGAGAGCATAGACCACCTGAGAAACTGAACCTATAAAGACAATAAGACCTTGGGGAGGGTGATGTCATGTATCTTACACTATTATATATAACTGTATCCTAACATGCTTTACATGACTGTAATACGATGTGACCTGTAACCACCAGCATACCTTACCACCAGGGGTGCACTTGCAAGAGACTGATATATAAGGACAGGTCTCAGGCAAGTGCAGCTTTCCAGAGCTGTGAAATAAAGGTGCAGGTCCAGAGTGACCTTGACTTCACTACATGCCTCGTGTGAATCTGTACTGAGGGGACAGGACTTTACACAAATGACTTCATCAGTGGAGCACAAAGAATGTCCAGAAAAACACCAATCCAGCTTTCCGCAGTGTAAGTAAATACAGCTATCTGATGGGGTTTTCGGGCTGCCTGGTAAAAACTAACGGAGATGGAAGACGCACCCGAGCCCCCTCCACTGGAATTTCCGTTCCCGCATCCAATATCCGAGGGTGAGTGTTTGCTCGTGCTGTTGGGGAGGAGTTAAGCTAATATGGCAGGGAGATAGAGGGAAGTAAAAAGGAGGCGGAAGCAAAATGTAGAAAGGAGAATAGTAAAAGTGGAGGGCAGAGAAACCCAAGGCAAAAAACAAAAAGGGCCACATTACAGCAAAATTCTAAAGGGGCAAAGTGTGTTAAAAAAACAAGCCTGAAGGCTCTGTGCCTCAATGCGAGGAGTATTCGGAATAAGGTGGATGAATTAACTGTGCAGATAGCAGTTAACGGATACGATGTGATTGGTATCACGGAGACATGGTTCCAGGTGGACCAAGGCCGGGAACTCAACATCCAAGGGTATTCAGCATTTAGGAAGGATAGACAGAAAGGAAAAGGAGGTGGGGTGGCGTTGCTGGTTAAAGATGAAATCAATGCAATTGTAAGGAAGGACATTAGCCTGGATGTTGTGGAATCAGTATGGGTGGAGCTACGGAATTCCAAAGGGCAGAAAACGCGAGTGGGTGTTGAGTATAGACCACCAAACAGTAGTAGTGAGGCTGGGGACAGCATCAAACAAGAAATAAGGGATGTGTGCAATAAAGGTACAGCAGTAATCATGGGCGACTTTAATCTACACATTGATTGAGCTAACCTAACTGGTAGCAATGCGATGGAGGAGGATTTCCTGGAGTATATTAGGGATGGTTTTCGAGATCAATGTGTCGATGAACCAACCAGGGAGCAGGCCATCCTAGACTGGGTATTGTGTAATGAGCAGGGACTAATTAGCAATCTTGTTGTGTGAGGCCCTTTGGGAAAAAGTGACCATAATATGGTAGAATTCCTTATTAAGATGGAGAGTGACAAAGTTAATTCGGAAACTAGGGTCCTGAACTTAAGAAAAGGTAACTTCAACGGTATGAGGCGTGAATAGGCTAGAATAGGCTGGCAAACGATACTAAAAGGGTTGACGGTGGATAAGCAATGGAAAACATTTAAAGATCACATGGATGAACTTCAGCAAATGTACATCCCTGTCTGGAGCAAAAATAAAACGGGGAAGGTGGCTCAACCATGGCTAACAAAGGAAATTAAGGATAGTGTTAAAGCCAAGGAAGAGGCATATAAATTGGCTAGAAAAAGCAACAAACCTGAGGACTGGGAGAAATTTAGAATTCAACAGAGGAGAACTAAGGGTTTAATTAAGAGGGGGAAAATAGAGTACGAGAGGAAGCTTGCAGGGAATATAAAAACAGACTGCAAAACCTTCTATAAATATGTGAAGAGAAAAAGATTAGTAAAGACAAACGTAGGTCCCTTGCAGTCGGATTCAGGTGAAATTATAATGGGGAACAAAGAATGGCAGACCAATTGAACCAATACTTCGGTTCTGTCTTCACGAAGGAAGATACAAATAATCTTCTAAGGTACTAGGGGACGGTGGGTCTAGTGAGAAGGAGGAACTGAAGGATATCCTTATTAGGCGGGAAGTTGTGTTCGGGAAATTGATGGGATTGAAGGCCGATAAATCCCCGGGGCCTGATAGTCTGCATCCCAGAGTGCTCAAGGAAGTGGCCCTAGAATAGTGGATGCATTGGTGATCATTTTCCAACAGTCTATCGACTCTGGATCAGTTCCCATGAACTGGAGGGTAGCTAATGTAACACTACTTTTTAAAAAAGGAGGGAGAGAGAAAACGGGTAATTATAGACCGGTTACCTTGACATCAGTAGTGGGGTAAATGTTGGAATCGATCATGAAGGACGAAATAGCAGCGCATTTGGAAAGCGGTGACAGGAACGGATCAAGTCAGCATGGATTTATGAAAGGGAAATCAAGCTTGACGAATCTTCTGGAATTTTTTGAGGATGTAACTAGCAGAGTGGACAAGGGAGTACCAGTGGATGTGGTATATTTGGACTTTCAGAAGACTTTTGACAAGGTCCCACACAAGAGATTGTTGTGCAAAATCAAAGCACATGGTATTGGGGGTAATATGCTGACGTGGATAGGGAATTGGTTGGCAGACAGGAAGCAGAGAGTCGAGATAAACAGGTCCCTTTCAGAATGGCAGGCAGTGACTAGTGGACTGCCACAGGGCTCAGTGCTGGGACCCCAGCTCTTTACCATATACATAAACGATTTGGATAAAGGAATAGAGTGTAATATCTCGAAATATGCAGATGATACTAAACTGGGTGGCGGTGTGAGCTGTGAGGAGGCCACTAAGAGGCTGCAAGGTGACTTGGACAGGTTAGGTGAGTGGGCAAATGCATGGCAGATGCAGTATAATGTGGATAAATGTGAGGTTATCCATCTTGGGAGCAAAAACACGAAGGCAGAATATTATCTGAATGGCGGCAGACTAGGAAAAGGGGAGGTGCAATGAGACCTGGGTGTCATGGTTCATCAGTCATTGAAAGTGGGCACGCAGGTACAGCAGGCGGTAAAGAAGGCAAATGGTATGTTGGCCTTCCTAGCTAGGGGATTTGAATATAGAAGCAGGGAGGTCTTACTGCAGTTGTACAGGGCCTTAGTGAGGCCTCACCTGGAATAGTGTGTTCAGTTTTGGTCTCCTAGTCTGAGGAAGGACGTCTTGCTATTGAGGGAGTGCAGCGAAGGTTCACCAGACTGATTCTGGTGAGGGATGGCTGGGCTGTCATATGAGGAGAGACTGGATCAACTGGGCCTTTATTCACTGGAGTTTAGAAGGATGAGAGGGGATCTCATAGAAACATATAAGATTCTGATGAGACTGGACAGGTTAAATGTGGGAAGAATGTTCCCGATGTTGGGGAAGTCCAGAACCAGGGAACATAGTCTTCGGATAAGGGGTAGGCCATTTAGGACTGAGTTGAGGAGAAACTTCTTCACTCAGAGAGTTGTTAACCTGTGGATTTCCCTGCCGCAGAGAGTTGATCATGCCAGTTCACTGGATATATTCAAGAGGGAGTTAGATATGGCTCTTACGGTTAAGGGGATCGAGGGGTATGGAGAGAAAGCAGGAAAGGGGTACTGAAGGAATGATCAGCCATGATCTTTTTGAATGGTGGTGCAGGCTTGAAGGGCCGATTGGCCTACTCCTGCATCTATTTTTCTATGTTTCTATGTTTCTATGCCAATGGTGATACTGCCGAGTCCCTGCCACTGGAATTTGCCGTTCCCGCTTCCATGGGGCCAAAACATATTTTGCCCCAACTTCTGGTACCTCTTTGTTGATCTCTTCGTCTAATGTCATGTCCACCAGAGCCTGGTCATGTGACCCTGTAATACCTAGAGTGGGAGGGGCTTGGGCTGCTTTGTGACATGGGTCCTGGCTCCTTTGTGATGTCACCTGGAGACAGGTTTACGCCCCTGGTTACACAGCATCAGTGGGAGTCACTATGGGAAGAGCTGGACTTGGCAGCTGACACTGCGAGTGAGTTTAGTCCATATAAATAGGGGAAAGGAAAGAGCAATTTAATATAAAGGTAAACTGAACCAAATGTCAATAATTACCAATATATTCATGTTAAATATAATCATCGTCATAAAAATAGGCTCACTGAATTCCAATTACAGATTCCAGAATTAATATTAATGTTTATTAATGTTTTGGTGTTAATGTTTCTTCTACATGAAAACTGGGCATCTTGCGAAGGCATGCCGACTGAAGAGTAAACCAACTTTGAAAGCTTTAAGTTGAAATCCCCAGAGAGTACATAGCATGGAAGAAAAGCAACAGGATGAAGAGATACACATCATCAGGAGCACAAGGGTATCTAACAGCGATTCCAAAATTATCATCATCCAAGTAGATGTTGCAGGAACCAGGATACCCATGGAAATCGACACTGGTGCATCCGTGAGCGTAGTACTGGAATTGCAATATCTCAACAAATTGCTTGATTTTCCATTGGAGAAATGCAAGATAGAGCTACTCTGGAGAGAACATTCCTGTGGTAGGTTGTATCACCGTACCGGTGAAATACAAGAATCAATTTCAGGGTTTGCCTCTCTTAGTACTGGCAGGAGACAAGCCTGCCTTAGTAGGAAGAAATTGGTTGGGATCACTGAAGCTGAATTGGAGTGAGATTTCTCGTGTTTAAGGGAGATTTGCATCGAAGGATGGTGTCATCAAAAAGTATCTGAAGGTGTTCTGCGAAACAGGCAGCCTGATCCAAGGCTTCAAGGCAACTGTCTTCAGGGTACAGAAGGATGCTAGACCTGTTTACTGCAAGCCACGTCTCGTACCATATGCACTCAAGGAGAAAGTTGAGCAAGAACTCAAAAGACTAGAGATTGAGAACATTATCTCTAAGATAGATCTATGTAATTGGGCTACACCCATTTTTGTTGTACCTAGTTCCAATGGTATGGTAAGGTTGTGTGATGATTATAAAGTAACCGTAAACCAACTTCTAGAGGGTAATCTCCCTAATACATTGCCTGATGTAGAAGATTTGTTCACAACACTGACAGCTGGTCATCAGATCTCAAAGTTAGATCTCACAAATGCCTAATTACAACTTGAACTAGATGAGGAGTCCAAGTCATGTTTGACTATAAATATTCAACTAGGCCTATATCAATTTACTATGCTACCATTTGGAGTGTTTTGTGTTTTCCGTCCCTGCCATATTTCAAGGGGTGATGAACCAGATTTTGCAAGGTATTGAAAGGATAGTATGTTATTTAGATAGCATACTAATTTCAGCACCAAACAGGCAAATCCATAATAACATATTGAATGAAGTGCTCAAATGGCGAGAGAAGCACAGACTATGATTGACTGCTCGCAAGTGTGAGTTATTTCAAAACTCAGTACTTAGGGCACAGAGTAGACAAAGATGGTTCACATCCAACCAAGAAAAAGCAATCAGAAATGCACCCACTCCCAAGAATGCCACTGAACTTCGATCATTTTTGGGTCTTTGAACTAATCGGGGAAGTTCCTATCGAAGTTGGCAACAGTGTTACATACACGGAATGAGCTGGTGAAAAAACAGGTCCATTGTGAGTGGTCAGAAGAATGCGATGCAGAATTCAAGGAGTTTAAAAGCCAATTGATAGAGAGCACCATGTTCAGTCACTCTGATATATCGAAGAAGATCAAGCTTGTATGTGATGCCTCTCTGTATGGAGTTGGGGCAGTGATCTCTCATGCACTACATAGTGGGGAGGAGAGACCAACTGCTTTTGATTCATGCACTCTCAGAGCCAGTGAGCGTAATTATGTGCAAATCAAAAGGGAAACTTTGGCATTCATTTTTGAAATCAAGAAGTTCCAAAAATAATTGTATGGTCATAAATTTACCATTGTTATGGATCATAAGACACTGACAGCAATCCTCCATCCAAAGTCCCTAGTTCCAACATTAGCAGCAACCCGAATGCAGAGATTGGCTTTGATCTTGTCAGCATATACATATGATATTGAGTACAGATGATCAGCTGATCACAGTAATGCTGATGCTATGTCTAGATTGCCTTCCCCATCACAAGTTACACCCGATACATTGATGAACTGCCAGTCACAGCAGAAGAGATTGGTAGAGCAACCAAATGAGACCCAGTTATGTCAAAGGTGTTTACATCACAAATGGCTGGCCAAACCAGGTATCAGATAAAGATATTAACCCATACTTCCTTCATAGGAATGAATTGTCTGTGGATAAAGATTGTATCATGTGGGGTGCAAGAGTGGTTATACCAAATAAATTCAGGTCCAGATGATTGGAGATCTTCATGACCAGCACCTGGGAATGTGCTTGACCAAGAGTTTTGCATGCAGTTACTTATGGTGGCCAGGACTAGATAATGATATAGAGTACATCGTTAGTCAGTGTACAACATGTCAATCGGTAAGCAAGCAGCCACCATCAGTACCATTGCAGCCATGGAAAGGGCCTCCAGGGTGGGGCAAAGGTTACATATCAATTTTGCTGAGCTGGAAGGACAGCAATTGTTAATTGTGATTGATAGCCATTCGAAGTGGGTTAAGGTGTTTCCAATGCGGAAAAGATCAACAAGTAAAACATTAGACATTTTCCGAAAATTGTTTTCTTCAAATGGCCTCCCAGAAGAAATTGTGTCTGACAATTGTTAAGAAGAATTTAACAGTTCACAAGCAAAAATGGTGCGAAACATAGCAAGGTTCCACCATACCACCCTACTTCAAATGGTGCAGCAATGCGCATAGTACAAATTGTAAAATGTGCCCTCATCAAACAAATGTTTGATCCAAATCCAAATAAACAACAGTCGTCGTTGGACCACAAATTGGCTAATTTTCTAATTACATATCGTAATACTCCTCATACATCATCATCATGGGCAGTGCCTCGAAATCGAGGACGACATGCTTCCACACTAAAAGTGAGTTCTTACGTGACTGAACAGTCCACTGCAGGAATTACAATCTTTGTCACAGGTGGGACAGACAGTCGTTGAAGGAAAAGGTGGGTGGCGATTATGGTTTGCCGCACACTCCTTCCGCTGCCTGCACTTGCTTTCTGCATGCTCTTGACGATAAGACTCGAGGTGCTCAGCGCCCTCTCAGATGCTCTTCCTCCATTTAGGGCGGTTTTTGGCAGGGACTCGCAGGTGTCGGTGAGGATGTTGCATTTTATCAAAGAGGCTTTGAGGGTGTCCTTGAAATGTTTCCTCTGCCCACTCGGGGCTCAGTTGCCATGTCAGAATTCCGAGTAGAGCGCTTGCTTTGGAAGTCTTGTGTCAGGCATGTTCGAAGTATATAACAGAGATGTCAGATTGTTCGAAGATCAGGCCCTCAAATCTGGAATCAAGCTCATGGTCTACAGGGCTGTAGTGATACCCGTCCTCCTGTATGGCTCAGAGACGTGGACCATATATAGTAGAGGTCATGTTTAGAATAACTCCACGAGGCTGGGTTGTAAACTTAAACCATTGTGACCTTGGTCTGGTTACTATAACTCCAAATTGAAGCAGCAACATGGTGACCTGCCTTTTACACCTGCTTGCACCAGGGTACACACAGGTGACCCATAGGTCTCCCATGGGTATGCCCTCTGGTGGAAAATCTTAAACACAGGTGAGGTTCACATACACAGCATCACTTCCCCCCAAAGACTTGAATACAAGTTATTTATAGGTTGAGGTGATCTGGCGGCCTGCATTCCCTGGTCAATCGTCTGAGTTGACATCCTGGCATGGGTGAGTTGGTCGGGTCATCGCTGCACTGCAGCTCGGCTGGTCTCGTTGGACTGTCGGGCAATGTGGGTTCATTCTTGTGGTTGACAGTGAGGTCACTTGCTGGTTGGGTGTGTGTTGGTGGATCAGAGATGGTGGGGTCTTCCTCAACCTGTTCTTGGTAGTCTGTGAATCGCAGTTTGGTCTGATCCAGGTGCTTTCTGCACGTTTGCCCATTCAATAATTTCACAACAAACACTCGATTCCCCTCCTTGGCTAAGGCAGTGCCAGCAATCTACTTGGGACCATGACCGTAATTTAGAACAAACACCGGGTCATTAACACCAATGTCACGCGAGGTCGCCGCGCGATCATGGTACACGTTATGCCAGTGCTGCTGGGTTTCTACGTGATCATTGAGGTCCAGGTGAACTAAGAAGAGCCTGGTTTTGAGTGCTCTCTTCATTAACAATTCTGGAGGGGGAACCCCGATGAGCGACTGGGGCGTGTCCGGTAGCTAAGCAGGAACCTGGATAACCGGGTCTGCAAGGAACCATCCGTTACGTGTCTCAAGCATTGCTCGCTCACCGGGGTTCTGCCTGCAGAATTGTTAATGAAGAGAGCACTCAAAACCAGGCTCTCCTTAGTCCACCCGGACCTCAATGATCATGTCGAAAACCAGCGGCACAGGGATAATGTGTACCATGATCGCACGGCGGCCTCACGTGACATTGAAATCAATGACCCGGTGTTTGTTCTAAATTACGGTCCCAAGTGGATTGCTGGCACTGTCTCAGCCAAGGAGGGGAATAGAGTGTTTGTTATGAAATTATTGAATGGGCAAATGTGCAGAAAGCAACTGGATCCAACCAAACTGCGATTCACGGACTACCAAGAACAGTTTGAGGAAGACCCCACAATCTATGATCCACCAACACACACCCAACCAGCTTGATGGTTTGGACTGCCCGTTCTGCTTGGCTGTTGGATGCGGGTTTACGTGGGGCAGACCTGACATGCTTGATGCCATTGCGGGTCATGAATTTGTTGAATTCTGAGTTGGTGAAATATGGTCCATTGTCACTGATAAGGACGTCGGGCAACCCATGGGTGGCGAACATAGCCCTGAGCCTTTCAATGGTGGCAGTGGACGTACATGATGACATTATTATACATTCAATCCTTTTTGAGTAAGTGTCCACTGCTACTAGAAACTTCTTACCTAGAAAAGGGCCAGCGAAGTCTACGTGGACCCTGGACCATGGTTTGGAGGGCCATGACCACAGACTCAGTGGGGCCTCCCTGGGCGTGTTGCTCAGCTGTGAGTAAGTATCACATTGGTGTACAGATGACTCTAATTCGGAGTCGATGCCAGGCCACCAGACGTGCATCCTGGCAATAGCCTTCATCATGACTATGCCTGGGTGGGTACTGTGTAGGTCGCCTATAAATGTTTTCCTGCCCTTCTGGGCAAAATCACGCAATTCCCCCATAGGAGGCAATTCGACTGGACTGACAGTTCATCTTTGCGTCGGTGAAAAAGCTTAATTTGCTCTTGCATTTTCCCGGGAACGCCCAACCAGCTCTCATTGAGGATGCATCTTTTTACTAGTGATTTCAGGGGGTCTTGGCTGGTCCAGGACCTGATCTGGTGAGCCGTGATAGGCGACCCCTCACTCTCAAAGACATCCATTACTAGAAGCAAGTCTGCGGGTTGCGCTATTTCCACCCAGGTGGTGGGCAATGGCAACCGACTGAGGGCATCAGCGCAGTTCTCTGTGCCTTGTCTGTGGCGGATTATATTGTCATATGCAGACAACGTTAGCACTCATCTTTGGATGTGGGATGAAGCATTAGTGTTGACATCTTTGCTTTCTCAGACCAGTGATGTGAGCGGTTTGTGGTCGGTTTCTAGCTCGAACCGGAGACCAAATAGATATTGGTGCATTTTCTTAACCCCATACACACAAGCCAGCCTTTCTTTCTCAACCATACTATTGGCTCTTTCAGCCTTGGACAAACTTCTGGATGCGTATGCAACTGCTTGCAGTTTTCCTGACACATTTGCTCTCTGTAACACACACCCGACCCCGTACGACGACGCATCACATGCTCGTATCAAACGTTTACATGGGTCAGACAGAGCAAGTAATTTGTTGGAGCATAGCAAGTTTCTGGTCTTGTTTAAGGCTGTTTCTTGAGATTTACTCCAAACCCAATCATCACCCTCAATAAATCTCACAAGAATACCAACGGCTGCCATTTCCATGTGAAAGTATGTGATCTGTAACTCGTCGCCAGTTGCTATGTTTAGAATAACTCCATGAGGCTGTGTTATAAACTTAAACCATTATGACTTTGGTCTGTTTACTATAACTCCAAAGTGAGGCAGCAACATGGTGGCCTACCTTTTAAACCTGTTTGCACCAAGGTGCACACAGGTGACCCATAAGTCTCCCACGGGTTTGCCCTCTGGTGGGAAGTCTTACACACAGGTGAGGTTCACATATATAACAGTAGACACCTCGAATCATTGGAGAATTATCACCATTGATGACTCCACAAGATCCTGCAAATCCCCTGGGAGAACAGATGCAACAACGTTAGTGTCCTCAATCAGGCCCACATCCCCAGCATCGAAGCACTGACCACACTCGACCAGCTCCGTTGGGTGGGCCACTTTGTTCCTCATACAACTACTGGTAGAGCACCAGCAGAGTTGTTTCTCAAACGACAGCCATGAACCAGGTTCTCGTTGTTAAAACCAAACTTAGCACAGTCAGTTGTGGGATACGTTCCTACCCCCACAACGGTAAAAATTGGACTACTAAATATAAAAACTCAGAAATGCATTCCGGCCTGCAAAAAGAGCTGTTCATGAAAGGGACACAAGCTGCTATTCAAACATTGCAGCCAAACCATCAGACATCATGAGAGACAATGATACAGGATATCTGCTATCAATCTTAACCCACACAGACAATGACATCAAAAGAGACATCCACACCTTCAATGGTTTTCTGTCTGAAAAGATACAGGGACAGTCACACATTCCTCAACTGTGGAGACCAAGGAAGGTTACGCAGCAGGAGAGCTGACCATGCCCCTGTCTGGGCCAGGGAGAGACAATCAACACAGACAATGCCATTCAAACATTCGATGGTCCTGGCCATTGCAGTGAAACTATGATTCATCGAGAGATTGGACATCATCAAAGCACCAGAAGAGGGATATACACACCTTCAATGGTTTTCTGTCTGAAAAGATGAAGGGACATTCACATCTTCAATGGTTTTCTGTCTGAAAAGATACTGGGACATTCAAACATTCCTCAACCATCAATACCAAGGAAGGCTTTGCATTGTGTTGCACAGCAGGAGAGCTAATATCACAGGAGGGAACAGGAAATCTGTTTGGAGATCACAAGCTTGTTTTTGGAATAAAGAAGACCCATTTTCGAAGGCAAGAGAGCAGTACAGGAACAGCATCGAAACAGCAACAGAAGCCAACGCTGTGTCTTTGGGACACAAGCTGCAATGAAGAAAATGGCCTACAGTCAACCTCAGAAGATAGCCGAGGAATTGGTGATTGTATGTTTGTTCCAGCCAAATCATAGAAGGGTTTTATGATTGGGTCTGGGTAACTTTATGTGCAACAGTCAAATCGTGGACGGGTTTAACTGTCATATTGTGCCGATGCAAATGAGTCTTTCGTAGGGGTTTGTATTCTGGGGTTTGTTAATCCAATATAAATTGTATGATTTATACAGGGGAGGTAATTGCGTGTATGGTCAATAAAACAAACAAATCTTGGTTGAGCCAAAACCTTTGCTGTGTGTATTTTGTTCTTATAGATCCTGACCTCAAAGAACTGTGTGTTACAGGGGTTAGGTATTTAGAAACCTTTACCAATAGAAGAGAAACAATTAAGACAGAAGGAGAATCATGATAGCGGTGGAGTAAAATAGGGAAGTATGAAATTAAATCAGAAGGTGAGAGTGAAGAACCATCACCATAAATGGTTAAAGTGGTTACCAGGAAGAGTGGTGAAGATATGTGGTCCTCGCACATATTTGGTCAAGATGTTTGATCATGGAGAGTGTTAGGTTTGTTCACATTGATCATATTTCACCAACAGATGTGGAAGGAGTTGAAAGTTGGAATGATTCAGAATCACGTCCAAGAGAAAGTGAGAATTTAAGTGTGAGTCCGAGTCAGGCAGACAAATAGTCTGAAGTTGTAGAGAATTCAAATGTAAATCAAGTTCATCCCTTGGAGTAAAACTTTTCTCAGGCTCAGCCTAGAATGAGTCTAAGTTCCACACCATGTTTGGAAAGTTCTGTTCGAGAGCGAAGGTATCCTCTTCGAAACAGAAAACCAGTCGTTACGTTTGATTTGTAAATATGCCAAAATAAGTCCATGGGCTAGACTTTCCTCTTCATTTTCGACAGTTTTCTCGGTGGTACAGCTCTTTTTCAGCGGAAAATCACACAGTGAAAGTTTCCTTTTCATTTTTGAACCCGTTCCGCCGACATTTTCTAAATACCGCTGGGGAGCAGACGGCCCACGTGTATCTGTGTGCACCGCCGAGAAAACTGCCACGGTCCAAGTTTTACCTCAACGGTGTCCCACATCAACTCGAAAAAACCACCCACAAAAAGCTGCCGGAAACAGGACGGTCAGTAACTACCCTGAAAAGAAAGGTAAGTTAAAGATTTTTTAATAATTATTTTAAAATTCTTTCATGATGATTACGTTAAAAAGGGTCTTGAGAATGTTTTCTTATTTTTTATTTTTTGTTTCATTGAAAAACTATTTTTTGAGCTTTCCCTCCCCTCCCTAGGGCCAACCGTAATTTGAGTACTTACCGTCTATTCTGGTAAGAACTGCCGATTTTGCCAAGTTTCAATTTAACCACCGAGAAACCCTCGAGAATCTACGTGTAAGATTCATTTTCTCGCCGGGCGGTATTTTTTCCCTTTTTTATGGAATTTTTCGCCAGTGGTATTTGAAGAATCTTTTTGGGCAGCAATCCGGCGGTGGGGGGCTTTAGGGAAAGTCTAGCCCCATATCTTTTGTTATGTATAACCATGCCAGTGATGTATGATGATTGTTTGTTATAATTACTTCTTCATTGAGGAGGGAGAAGTGTAATGTAGTTCCATATAGTGGATTACTGCTCTACCCAGTGGACAAATGTGGTAATGCAGCTATTGCTGTAAATGCAATAAAGATGCAGGTCACCTGACAAGTTCCTGAGTTAACAGCCATCTTGTGACGTCTTGTGTGTTTGCGAGGTCCTAAAGAATATATCACATATGCTGCATTTAGCACGTGCTGGATGTGAGTTGGCTGTGCTTGGTGAACCAATTTAGAGAGAGCTTCACTCTGTACC
Source organism: Pristiophorus japonicus (assembly GCF_044704955.1). Classification (NCBI taxonomy): domain Eukaryota; kingdom Metazoa; phylum Chordata; class Chondrichthyes; family Pristiophoridae; genus Pristiophorus; species Pristiophorus japonicus. The sequence goes on from NC_091983.1 coordinate 235,423,064, forward strand.
TAACTCATGCTTAACCTGGCCTGGGAATGTTTGATGGGACAGTGTAGATGGAGCTTTAACATATATCTAACCCCAGTGTAGATGGAGATTTAACATATATCTAACCCCAGTGTAGGTGGAGATTTAACATATATCTAACCCCAATGTAGATGGAGCTTTAACATATATCTAACCCCAGTGTAGATGGAGATTTAGCATATATCTAACCCTAACCCTGGATGTTTTGATGGGACGGCGTAGATGGCACTATACCCAGTTTCTAAACTATGCTGTACCTGGCCTGGGAGTGTTAGATGGGATAGTAGAATCATAGAAATGTACAGCATGAAAGTAGCCCATTTCGGCCCATCATATCTGTGCCGGTTGACAAAGAGCTATCCAGCCTAATCCCACTTTCCAGCTCTTGGTCCATAGTCCTGTAGGTTACGGCACTTCAAGTGCACATCCAAGCAGTTTTTAAATGTGGTGAGGATTTCTGCCTCTACCACCCTTTCAGGCAGTGAGTTCCAGACCCTTACCATCCATTGTGTGAAGAAATGTTCCCTCAAATCCCCTCTAAAACTGCTACCAATTACTTTAAATCTATGCCCTGTGGTTGTTGACCTCTCTGCTAAGGGAAATAGGTCCTTCCTATCCATTCTCTCTAGGCCCCTCATAATTTTATACACCTCAATTTAAATCTCCCCTCAGTCTCCTCTGTTCCAAAGAAAATAAACCAAGCCTATCCAATCTTTCCTCATAGATAAAATTCTCCAGTCCAGGCAATATCCTCGTAAATCTCCTCTGTACCATCTCTAGTGCAATCACATCTTTCCTGTAATGTGGTGACCAGAACTGCACGCAGTACTCTAGCTGTGCCCTAACTATTGTTTTATACTGTTCAAGCATAACCTCCCTGCTCTTATATTCTATGCCTCGACTAATAAAGGCAAGTATTCCGTATGCCTTTTTAACCACTTTATCTACCTAGCCTTCTATCATCAGGGATCTGTGAACTGTACCTCAAGGACCCTCTGTTCATCTACACTTCTCAGTGTCCTACCATTTAATGTGTATTCTCTTGGCTTGTTAGCCCTCACCAAATGTATTACCTCACACTTCTCCAGATTGAATTCCATTTGCCACTGTTCTACCCACCTGACCAGTTCGTTGATAACTTCCTGCAGTCTACAGCTTTCTTCTTCATTATCAACCACAAAGCCAAATTTATCTCCATCTGCAAACTTCTTAATCATACCCACTACATTCAAGTACAGAGGGACCTGTACCCCATTATTGCCCATGATACACCTTCCAATTCATCATCATCATAGGCAGTCCCTCGGAATCGAGGAAGACTTGCTTCCACTCATACCATGAGTTCTTAGGTGGCTGTACAGTCCAATACGAGAACCACAGTCTCTGTCACAGGTGGGACAGATAGTCATTGAGGGAAATGGTGGACAGGGAGCCTGGTTTGCCGCACACTCCTTCCGCTGCCTGCGCTTGATTTCTGCGACGATACTCGAGGAGCTCAGTGCCCTCCCGAATGCACTTCCTCCACTTAGGGCGGTCTATGGCCAGGGACTCCCAGGTGTCAGTGGGGATGTTTCACTTTATCAGGGAGGCTTTGAGGGTGTCCTTGTAATGTTTCCTCAGCCCACCTTTGGCTTGTTTACTTTGGAAGAGTTCCGAGTAGCGCGGTTGCTTTGGGAGTCTCGTGTCTGGCATGCAAACTACGTGGCCTGCCCAGTGGAGCTGATCAAGTGTGGTCAGTGCTTCAATGTTGGGGATGTTGGCCTGGATGAGGAGCTTGGATGATGTGGAATCGGTATGGGTGGAGCTACGGAATACCAAGGGGCAGAAAACGCTTGTGGGAGTTGTGTACAGACCTCCAAACAGTAGTAGTGATGTTGGGGAGGGCATTAAACAGGAAATTTGGGGTTCATGCAATAAAGATGCAGCAGTTATCATAGGTGACTTCACTATGCATATAGATTGGGCTAACCAAACTGGACACAATACGGTGGAGGAGGATTTCCTGGAGTGCATAAGGGATTGTTTTCTAGAACAAGATGTCGAGGAACCAACTAGGGGGGAGGCCATCTTTGACTGGGTGTTGGGTAATGAGAGAGGATTAATTAGCGATCTCGTTGTGCGAGGCCCCTTGGGGAAGAGTGACCATAATATGGTGATTCTACATTAGGATGGAGAATGAAACAGTTAATTCAGAGATGATGGTCCAGAACTTAAAGAAGGGTAACTTTGAAGGTATGAGGTGTGAATTGGCTAGGATAGATTGTTGAATGATGCTTAAGGGGTTGACAGTGGATGGGCAATGGCAGGCATTTAGAGACCGCATGGATGAACTACAACAATTGTACATCCCTGTCTGGCGTAAAAATAAAAAACGGATGGTGGCTCAACCGTGGCTATCAAGGGAAATCAGGGATAGTATTAAAGCCAAGGTAGTGGCATACAAATTGGCCAGAAATAGCAGCGAACCCGGGGACTGGGAGGACGACGGGTTTGATTAGGGCAGGGAAAATAGAGTACGAGAGGAAGCTTGCAGGGAACATTAAAATGGACTGCAAAAGCTTCTATAGATATGTAAAGAGAAAAAGGTTAGTAAAGACAAACGTAGGTCCCCTGCAGTCAGAATCAGGAGAAGTCACAAGTGGGAACAAAGAAATGGCAGACCAATTGAACAAGTACTTTGGTTCGGTATTCACTAAGGAGGACACAAACAACCTTCCGGATATAAAGGGGGTCAGAGGGTCTAGTAAGAAGGAGGAACTGAGGGAATTCCTTATTAGTCGGGAAATTGTGTTGGGAAATTGATGGGACTGAAGGCCGATAAATCCCCAGGGCCTGATGGTCGACAGCCCAGAGTATTAAGGAGGTGGCCTTAGAAATAGCGGATGCATTGTCAGTCATTTTCCAATATTCCATAGACTCTGGATCAGTTCCTATGGAGTGGAGGGTAGCCAATGTAACCCCACTTTTTAAAAAAGGAGGGAGAGAGAAAACAGGGAATTATAGACCGGTCAACCTGACATCGGTAGTGGGTAAAATGATGGAATCAATTATTAAGGATGTCATAGCAGCGCATTTGGAAAGAGGTGACATGATAGGTCCAAGTCAGCATGGATTTGTGAAAGGGAAATCATGCTTGACAAATCTTCTGGAATTTTTTGAGGATGTTTCCAGTAGAGTGGACAAGGAAGAACCAGTTGATGTGGTGTATTTGGACTTTCAGAAGGCTTTCGACAAGGTCCCACACAAGAGATTAATGTGCAAAGTTAAAGCACATGGGATGGGGGATAGTGTGCTGACGTAGATTGAGAACTGATTGGCAGACAGGAAGCAAAGTATACGAGTAAATGGGTACTTTTCAGAATGGCAGGCAGTGACTAGTGGGGTACCGCAAGGGTCTGTGCTGGGGCACCAGCTGTTTACATTGTACATTAATGATTTAGACGAGGGGATTAAATGTAGTATCTCCAAATTTGCGGATGACACTAAGTTGGGTGGCAGTGTGAGCTGCGAAGAGGATGCTATGAGGCTGCAGAGTGACTTGGATAGGTTAGGTGAGTGGGCAAATGCATGGCAGATGAAGTATAATGTGGATAAATGTGAGGTTATCCACTTTGGTGGTAAAAACAGAGAGACAGACTATTGTCTGAATGGTGACAGATTAGGAAAAGGGGAGGTGCAACGAGACCTGGGTGTCATGGTACATTAGTCATTGAAGGTTGGCATGCAGGTACAGCAGGCGGTTAAGAAAGCAAATGGCATGTTGGCCTTCATAGCGAGGGGATTTGAGTACAGGGGCAGGGAGGTGTTGCTACAGTTGTACAGGGCATTGGTGAGGCCACACCTGGAGTATTGTGTACAATTTTGGTCACCTAACTTGAGGAAGGACATTCTTGGTGTTGAGGGAGTGCAGCAAAGGTTCACCAGACTGATTCACAGGATGACGGGACTGACATATCAAGAAAGGCTGGATCAACTGAGCTTGTATTCACTGGAGTTCAGACGAATGAGAGGGGATCTCATAGAAACGTTTAAAATTCTGACGGGTTTAGACAGGGTAGATGCAGGAAGAATATTCCCAATGTTGGGGAAGTCCAGAACCAGGGGTCACAGCCGACGAATAAGGGGTAAGACATTTAGGACTGAGATGAGGAGAAACTTCTTCACCAAGAGAGTGGTGAACCTGTGGAATTCTCTACCACAGAAAGTTGTTGAGGCCAATTCACTAAATATATTCAAGAAGGAATTAGATGTAGTCCTTACTACTAGGGGGATTAAGGGGTATGGCGAGAAATGGGGGAATGGGGTACTGAAGTTGCAGGTTCAGCCATGAACTCATTGAATGGTGGTGCAGGCTCGAAGGGCCTAATGGCCTACTCCTGCACCTATTTTCTATGTTTCTAACGTTTGTGCATCTGTCCTCCCAGACCTTCCAATTAATGTTCTGATGTTCTCACTCTTTGATATCCCTGAAGATCCCTTCATTTATAGCCTCTGACACCTTTCATTTTCAGAAAATAAAGTTGTTTCAGAGCACATAGGATGTTGTAATATCCTTGCCTCATCGCATATCCCATTCCCGCGAACTGCCTCTCTGTCAGAGCAGGAGGAAGACACATTGGCTGATATCACGAGAGCAGAGACTTTCTGGTGTATAAAGCAAGAGGTAGATATGGGAACCATTGAATAGTGGGATGTCACATTTGTAGCATGGGAGTGATAATTTTGGGAGTCAGTGCTCTCTGCCTGGAGTCTCACGACGTGGGAGCAGGGTTGGAGATGGGACTGAATGTAAAACCTGCATTCATGCGCAGTGAGACTGCATACCAGGAGCAGAGCCTGGTCATTTGATCCTGCAATACCTAGCGTGGGAGGGGCTTGGGCTCCTTTGTGATGTCACCTGGAGACAGGTTTCCGCCCCTGGTTGCACAGCATCAGTGGGAGTCACTGTGGGAGGAGCTGCACTTGGCAGCTAAAACTGCGAGTGAGTTTCGTCCATATAAATAGGGGAAAGGAAACAACAATTTAATATTAAGGTAAGGTCAACTAAATGTTATTAATTACCAATATATTCACGTTAAATATAATCATAGTCACTAAAATAGTCCGACTGTATTCCAATTACAGATTCTATAATTAATATTAATTTTTATATTAAAATGTTCATGGAGTGAGCAGTTCTCAGGAAGGTGGAGAGAGAGGATTCAAATCATCATCACACTAACTGGGACTGGAGAAATGTCGCTGGATTCACAGAGCAGATCTGCTGGGACCAAGACCCTCAATGTCAAAGATGGGATGAAACAAGAATCCTCAACAATGATTGTAAAGGTGAGGAACTTTACTGAGGATCCCATCAGTCCAGGATATTGCTGAGGTGAAAGTCTAACCATCTATTGGGAGCTTCTTCGATAGATGCCATAAGGCTCGGCCTTTGATGTGACAACTTGACCCGAGCTTAACCTGTGTGTGAAGCCAGCCAATACCTCACCTGGGAATACTTGTCACTTGTATGTAGAAGGTGTTTTATTTTGTATTCTTACAATGCAGTACCTGAGCTGGTGGGCCCGAAATTCACCGTCCCCAAAGGGGAGTTTGGGCAGTCGATCGAGAAAATCGATGGGCCGCTGCAGTCGGGTAATTTTCCCTCCCCGAGCCATATTCTGCTCGGGGAGGATTTCAGCGGTGTTCACCTCCGCCGGGAAGGGCGCGGTGAAGCCGCTGGAAAGGGAAGTTTCCAGCGGAGAGGGAAGCAGCGTGCAGGCTGCTGAAAAGCCACCAGGACAGCGCTCTTCACCGAGGAAACGGTCGGACTTTTCCCGGCAGTACCCCCGCAAAGTTTTCGATGCGGTGCTCGAACGCGACATCGCTGGGGCCCTTTGGAAGGTAAATAGTTTTATTACTTACTATTGATTTTATTTCATTTTTCAGCATGCATCCGCAGTATTTATCTTTTGAAAAAGTTTTATTACTTATTATTGTTTTTACTTCATTTTCCATGGTCTGCAGTATTTGTCTCTTGATATAATTGTATTAATTGTTTTGGTTCCATTAAACCTGCTGAGTGCTGCTCAGAGGTTTTCACATAGCTCTGTACTTTTGTATAACTTTCAGGTCTGACTCTTTAGTGGGCTGCAGAGAGCTGCTTGGCAGGGTTCACCCTGAGGATGGGAGGAGTGTTGGGAGGGCGACACCTGGTACACCTGCTCAGAAGTAGGGTGGCACGCAGCAGAAGGCATCGCCGTCAGCACCGTGCAGACAGGCAGTGGGCAAGGGAGGGAGCAGCCATTGATTCGTTCATTCTGTGCCACACCAGTGTGCCCGCTGTCTTCACCGGCCTGAATCAGGATTGTGGTTGGCTGCTTGGGGACAAGGGATATCCCCTGTGGCTGCTTACTCCTCTGTGGTACCCCAGGACAGTGGCAGAGCCTGCTTACAATGACGCTCATTGTGCCACCAGGTGTATCATCGAGCAGTGCAGAGGCATCTTTAAGCAGAGATTCCGGTGCCTGGACCGTTATGGTGGCACCGTGCAGTACTCTCCTCAATGAGTCTCCATAATCGTCATGGGCTGCCGCAAGCTGCACAACATGACCATCATGAGGGGACAGTCGCTGGAGGTCGAGCCAGCAGTACCACCTGAGGAGGAGGAGGATCCCATCGCCCCAGAGCTAGGAGGTGTCGACCCATCGCCACCCTGGAAGGGCTGGGTGCAGACTGGCCAGCACGCTCCTGGGCGGCTGCGTCCTCACATATATGGAGGTGCCTGACACCTCCCCTGCAATCTCCCTCCATGCATTATGTACTGGCGGTCTGCCAGGTCTCCCCACATCAGGAAACAGCATTCTTCTTCTGTCCTCCACACCATCCATCAGTGTCTCCAGCTTCATATCAGTGACTCTGTTGGCTCTCTTACAACTCTTGAACCTCATCCAACCTCCTTCCCCCCCTCAGGGCTTTGCTGCAAACCCCGGCCTTTAAAAAGACCAGGGAGCAGGTGGCATCGGAAACTCTTACCTGCATGCTGAATTTCTCAGTGGTGATAACACTCAGATTAAGACAGCCACACCGCTGAAAAATCCACTTTGGAAGGGTTCATTGGTGCTGGAACCATTTGTTCACTTTTGGAGCTGAATATGGGGTGGCCCAGCCACAGAAAAATGTTGGCGCTAATGGCCACAAAAATGTGGGGGGAGCACCAGCTTTCAGGTCCGGTGTGCTTTAATGCACATCAGAAGAACTGTATGCTGCATTTAATACAGGCTTGATCTGAGTTGGTATATTGTGTGAACCAATTTAGACAAAGATTCATTCAGCATCTAACCCGTGCTGAACCTGCCCCGGGTGTGTTTGATGGGACAGTGTACAGGGAGCGTTACTCGATTGAACCCCTGCTGTACCTGCCCTGGGAGTGTTTGAAGGGACAATGTAAATTGAGCTTGACAATGTATCTAACCAGTGCTGTAACTGCGCTGGGACTGTTTGACTGGACAGGGTAGATGTAACTTTATTCTGTATCTAACCCATGCTGTATCTGGCCTGGGAGTGTTTGATGGGATAGTATAGAGGGAGCTTCACTCCATTATTGCCCAGGATGCACCCTCCAATTAATGCTCCGATGATTCCACTCTGACACCCCTGAAGATTCCTCCACTTATTGCCTTTCCTGTTTCAGGGAATAGACTTGTTTCAAAGCATAAAGGATGTTGTAATAACCTTGCCTCATCCCAAACACAATTTCCACAAATTGTCTCTCTCTGCCATAGCAGGAGAGACACACAATTTAAAGGGAGTGGAGACACTGGTGTATAAGCAAGAGGTAGCCATGGCGGACATTGAATAGTGGGATGTCACATTTGGAGGATGCAAGGCATAATTTAGAAGTGGTAATTTGGGAATCTCACTACATGGCAGCAGGGTTGGAGACGGGACTGAATGTACAACCTGCGTTCATGCCCCGTGAGATTGCACACCATGGGGAAGAGCCTGGTCATGTGACCCTGGAGTACTTTGAGTGGGAGGGGCTTGGGCTCCTTTGTGATGTCACCTGGAGACAGGTTTATGCCCCTGGTTACACAACATCAGTGGGAGTCACTGTGGGAGGAGCTGCACTTGGCAGCTGACACTGCGAGTGAGTTTAGTCCATATAAATAGGGGAAAGGAAAGAACAATTTAATATTAAGGTAAGGTCAACCAAATGTCATTAATTACTAATATATTCACGTTAAAAATAATCATAGTCACTAAAATAGTCCGACTATTCCAATTACAGATTCTAGAATGAATATTAATTTTTATATTAAAATGTTCATGGAGTGAACAGTGTCTCAGGAAGGTGGAGAGAGAGGATTCAAATCATCAGCACACTAACTGGGACTGGAGAAATGTCGCTGGATTCACAGAGCAGATCTGCTGGGACCAAGACCCTTAATGTCTAAGATGGGATGAAACAAGAAGCCTCAACAATGATTGTAAAAGTGAGGAACTTTACTGAGGATCTCATCAGACCAGGATTTTGCCAAGGTGAGAGTCTAACCATCTACTGGGAGCTTCTTCGATAGATGCCATAAGGGTCCGCCTTTGATGTGACGTCCAACCGAGCTTAACTCATATGTAAAGCTGGCCATATCTATGACTGCATGACATTCACATGTAGATGGATTTTTATTCTCTATTCATCCCATGCTGTTCCTGAGCTGGTGTGCTTCATTGGATAGTGTCAGAGGAGTTGTACGCTGAATTTAACACATGCTGTGTATCTCAGTTGGCTGTGTTTGATGAACCAATTTAGGGAGACATTTACACTGCATCTAACTCGTGCTGTACCTGGCCTGGGATTGTTAGATGGTCATGTGTAGTGGAAGGCTATACTCTGTATCTAACACATGCCATACCGGGCCTGGGAGTGTTTGATAGGACAGTGTAGAGAGAGCTTTACTCTGTACCTAACCTGTGCTCTACCTGTTCTGTGAGTGTTTGATGGCACAATTTAGAAAGAGTTTTACTCTGCATTTAACTGAGACTGGCTGTTTCTATCATATACCCAGTACTGACCTGAACTCAGATACATTCCATATACTCACAGAGATCAGCATGAGAGCAGAAAAGATCCCAGTCACAGGAGCTGACCCTGGGATGGTGCGACACTACCTCTGCAGGTAAATCAGCAACCTCGAGAGAGGAACCCCTGTCCGCGCCCAGCCTAATTTATCATTTTCTTTTGGTTACAGTTGGAATATTGCAGGTGTGAGACATCAAGCCGAAGGAAATTACCATCTTTGACCTCTTCAATTATTTTATTTCAGCTATTCTTTGAAGACCAGGACTGTCCTTCAGATGTCACGCATTACCTGACAGTACATACCCAGTACTGGTCAAGTGACAGGAGAGTGACACCAAAGAGGTAGAACATGTACAGTCACACTCAGCAACATCCACCTTACCCAGACCTGGTGCTGGGCTGTAGCAGATCGAGAAATGCTGGAGATCCCCTGTGGAGGGAGGCAATTGCAGTTCTGCTGCAAAAGACAGTCACTCGATGCAAGAGATGGTGACGGAAAGAATCAGGAAATGTAAAGCTCTGAGGAACTGGATTCTGAACAAAATGAGGTTCAACAGATCATGGTGGAATATTCGTTCCAGATACTGGTGTCAGAAATATTTGTTGTTCACAATTCATCCTGAATGCTGCAGCTCAAGAGGAGTAACAGTCAATTCCAGACTAACACATATGAGGCCTGTTACACAGAAACATGGAAACATAGAAAATAGTTGCAGGAGCAGGCCATTCTGCCCTTTGAGCCTGCACCACCATTCAAAAAGATCATGGTTGATCATTCACATCAGTATCCCTTTCCTGCTTTCTCTCAATATCCCTTGATCCCTTCAGCCATAAGGGCAATATCCAACTCCCTCTTGAATATACCTAACGAACTGGCATAAACAACACTCTGTGGAAGAGAATTCCACAGGTTAACAACTCTCTGATTGAAGATGTTTCTCCTCATCTCGGTCCTAAATGGCCTACCCCTTATCCTTAGACTGTGTCCCCTGGTTCTGGACTCCCCCCAACATTGGGAACATTCTTCCTGCATCTAACCTGTCCAGTCTCGTCAGAATTTTATATGTTTCTATGAGATCCCCTCTCATTCTTCTAAACTCCAGTGAATACAGGCCAGGTCGATCCAGTCTCTCCTCATATGTCAGTCCTGCCATCCCAGGAATCAGTCTGGTGACCCTTTGCTGCACTCCCTCAATAGCAAGAATGTCCTTCCTCAGATTTGGAAACCAAAACTGAACACAATATTCCAGGTGAGGCCTCACCAAGGCTGCAGCAAGCCCTCCCTACTCCTATACTCAAATCCTCTAGTTATGAAAGCCAACATGCCATTTGCCTTCTTCACCACCTGCTGCACCTGCTTGCCAACCTTCAATGACTGATGTACCATGACACCCAGGTCTCGTTGCACCTCCCGTTTTCCTAATCTGACGCCATTCAGATAATATTCTGCCTTCATGTTTTTGCCACCGAAGTGGATAACCTCACATTTATCCACATCTGCCATGCATTTGCCCACTCAACTAACCTATCCAATCACCCTGCAGCCTCTTAGTATGCTTCTCATAGCTCATACCATCATCCAGCTTAGTGTCTTTTGCAAACTTAGAGATATCTTCAATTCCTTCATCTAAATCATTGATGTATAATGTAAATAGCTGGGGTTCCAGCACTAAGCCTTGCGGCAGCCCACGATTCTGAAAAGGACCCGTTTATCCCGACTCTCTGCTTCCTGTCTGCCAACCATTTCTATCCACGTCAATACATTACCCCCAATACCATGTGCTTTACTTTCGCACACCAATCTATTGTGTGGGACCTTGTCATATGACGCTTGAAAGTCCAAATACACCACATCCACTGGTTCTCCCTTGTCCACTCTACTAGTTACATCCTAAAAAAATTCTAGAAGATTGGTCAAGCATGATTTCCCTGTCATAAATCCATGCTGACTGGACCGATCCTGTCACTGTTTTCCAAACGTGCTGCTATTTCATCTTTAATAATTGATTCCAACATTTTCCCCACTACTGATGTCAGGCTAACCAGTCTATAATTTCCCGTTTTCTCTCTCCTTTTTTAAAAAGTGGTGTTACATTTGCTACCCTCCAGTCCATAGCAACTGATCCAGAGTCGACAGACTGGTGGAAAATGATCACCAATGCATCCACTATTTCTAGGGTCACTTCCTTAAGTACTTTGGGATGCAATCTATCAGGCCCTGGGGATTTATCAGCCTTCAGTCCCATCAATTTCCCTAACACAATTTCCTGGCGTCCTGGGCCCAATATTTATTCCTCAACCAACATCATAAAAACACATAGATTATCTAGTCAATGATCATGATACTGTTTGTGGGAGCTTGCTGTGCACAATTTGGCTGCAGTTTTTCCCTACATTACAACTGTTGGATAATTCCTTCTTTATCCTTTAAACACATTTGCACAAGTAGAGACAGTAATATGATTGATAATTCGCTTCATTTATTACCAACCAAACACTGCTCTTAAACACTCAAACCAACCAAACATTAATCTTAAGCACACTAACCATTATTTTGACTTGTTGTGAATTGCTTGTCCTCTACAGGGACCTGTACACACTGCACATTCGGTACACGTATTCTTCATAAAGAACACTGTTGCTTCTGTGGGCCCCACGCTGCCATCCTTAAAAAGGAAATGCATTCCACAGGTAACTGGTGTGACGTTTCTCCCTGCAGCAGTGCCCTTTCTGGCATCCTTAAAAGGGAAATGTACTCCTGCAAAACACATTGGTGTCATTGCAGGCACCACTTCTGGCACCCTTAAAAGGGAAATTCTTTAATGGGAACATTACAAAACCACTATCAATTATGGGGACCTTGATCACGCAGCGCAAGAGGTATAATGAAGCTGGCAAGTAAGTGAAGGGGCGAAGGGAAGGAGAGGTGTGGAGGGTAGTGTCATGTATTCAACTATCATTTAACCCATGTACAAGCTGACCCAAGTTGTACACCTTGAGTACATTGACCACAATGGGGTGAACTGGTGGGAGACACTCCTAACCTGGACTTTCAGGTATAAAAGGGGAAGCTCCACCCATCACTTGAGGTCTTGGTAATAAAGGTAACTGGTCACAGAGTGACCTTCTCTCAAGTATGGGCCTTGTGTACATTTATACTGTATAGTAAGGACATATCATTGGTGACGAGAAACTGGGATTTAAACCACGCGAGCATGGCCACTAGCAGCACAGAAGAGAGGTACTGTGTTGGTGATGATTGGGATGCATTTATTGAGAGACTACAGCAAAGTTTTGTCACTAAGGAATGGTTGGGACAGGATTCGGCCGACAAACGCAAGGCTCATCTACTGATGGTTTGTGGATCCAGAACATACTCCCTGATGAAGGACCTTCTAGTGCCAGAGAAGCTGGCGGACAAGACGTTCGAAGAGCTCAGTAAGTTGATCGGGGAACACCTTAAACCAGCGAGCAGCATGCACATGGCGAGACAGCGGTTTTACACGCACCTGCGGCGAGAAGGGCAAAGCGTTCCAGACTTCGTGGCAGATCTCCGGTGACTGGCGAGCCGATTTAAGTTCCCAAATGCATGCAGAGCAGGAATGCTGCGAGATTTTTTTATTGAGGGCATCAGGCTCGCTGGGGTTTTCAGGAAACTGATTGAGACCAAAGACTTGACCTTGGAAGCGGCGGCTCTGATAGCCCAGACATTTATCTCAGGGGAGGAAGAGATCAGAATGATGTATGACAAAAATCTTGGCTCAAATGCGGCAAACGACCAGGGAGTCAACATTGTTAATACGGCACACAGTTCTCTAGGCAGACAAGGGCAATCGGACATGCCCCAGCATGTAGTTGAACCCAAACGGGGAATTCAACAGAGACAATGGCTAGCTGAACGGCGATTCAGGCCATCGCAATGGACAATGCAGCCAGTAATGGGTTCATCGACACCTGTTAATGGTGCACTTAAGGAAAGTTACAGAGACAGTCAGAGAGGATCAACCAGTAATGGACCTTTTGTTTCCAACAACGAGGCCATCACACAGCCAGAGCTTGCAGGTATCAGCAATATATCTGCAGAAACTGCAACGTCAGTGGTCACTTGGCGCGTATGTGCAGGAAGCCTGCAGCCAGTTTGATGTTCGAGGAGGATGGGCCCAATGTAAGCCCTACGAAACCAAATGAATACTGGGAGAAAATTGCTGGAAGCTGAAGTTCAGCGAGTTCAGGTGGAGCACATATACAATTCCGATACCAGGACGCCACCGATAATGATGAAAGTGCTCCGCAATGGCATCCCAGTATTGATGGAGCTAGACACGGGGGCCAGCCAGTCCCTGATGAGTATCAAACATTTCAAAAGGTTGCGGGTGTCCAAGGCCAGGAGGCCAAAATTATTGCCGATTGACGCAAAGCTACGGACATATACAAAGGAGATCATTCCAGTGCTAGGCAGCACCACGGTAGTCATGACCCACAAAGATTCGGAGAACAGGTTGCCACTCTGGATTGTCCCGGGGGATGGTCCCGCACTACTGGGAAGGAGTTGGCTTGCTGTCATGAACATGAAATGGGGCGATGTCAATGCAATTTCTTCTGTGGAGCGAGTATCATGCTCACAGGTCCTGGACAAATTTGACTCATTATTTCAACCCAGCATCGGCACTTTCATGGGGGCTAAGGTAGTGATTCACATAAACCCGGACACCAGGCCAGTACACCACAAGGCCAGAGTGGTGCCGTACGTGATGCGGGAAAAAATAGAATGCGAATTGGACTGCCTGCTGAGGGAAGGCTTCACCTTGCCAGTCAAATTCAGTGACTGGGTGAGCCCGATCATGCTGGTGCTCAAGGCGGATGGGTCGGTCAGGATTTGTGGCGATTACAAGGCCACCATCAATCGGGTGTCACTCCAAGACCAGTACCTGCTACCGAGAGCGGAGGACCTCATTTTGCCACCTGATAGCATCGCACTTTTTTCAAAATTGGACCTGACCTCAGCTGACATGGCCCAGGAGCTGGTGAGTGACTCGAAGAAGCTGACCACCATCACGACACACAAGGGGTTGTTTGAGTATAACAGATGTCCGTTCGGGATTCGTTCGGCAGCTGCGATCTTTCAGCAAAATATGGAAAGCCTCCTCAAGTTGATTCCAAGGACGGTGGTTTCTCAAGACGACATCCTCATCATGGGTCGTGATACTGAAGAACACCTCCACAACCTGGAGGAGGTGCTACGCAGACTGGACCGGGTAGGGCTGCGACTGAAAAAGGCGAAGTGAGTCTCCTTAACTCCAGAGGTAGAATTCCTGGGGAGGAGAGTAACAGCAGACGGGATCAGACCTACTGCATCCAAAACGGAAGTGATCCAAAGAGCACCCAGATCCCTTAACACGACGGAGCTGTGTTCGTTCCTGGGACTCCTGAACTATTTTGGTAAAGTTCTTCGCAAATGGAGCATGCTGTTAGAGCCGCTACACATGCTCCTACGCAAAGGTCGGGATTGGGTCTCGGGGGACAGCCACGAACGGGCATTTGATAGAGCACGCAATTTGTTATGCTCCAATAAACTGTTAACGTTATATGACCCATGTAAGAAACTTATTTTAACTTGCGATGCATCGTCCTATGGGGTCAGGTGTGTGTTGCAACATGTGAATGCCAATGGTCAGTTACAGCCGGTAGCTTCTGCCTCCAGAAGTCTGTCCCAGTTAGAAAGGGGCTACGGGATGGTAGAAAAGGAAGCGCTAGCATGTGTATATGCAGTAAAAAAAAAAAAATGTACCAGTACCTGTTTGGCAGGAAATTTGAGCTGGAGACGGATCACAAACCCCTAACATCCCATTTGGCTGACAACAAGGCCATAAATGCAAATGCATCGGCCCACATACAGAGGTGGGCACTCACGTTAGACGCCTATGACTACACAATTCGGCACAGACCGGACACTGAAAACTGCGCCGATGCACTCAGCAGGCTCCCACTAGCCACCACTGAGTGGACAACTGAGCATGATGCTGAGATGGTCATGACTGTTGCAGCTTTCGAAAGTGAAGGCTCACCTGTGACAGCCCGTCAGATTAAAGTCTGGACAAATAAAGACCCACTACGGTCTTTAATTAAGAAATGTGTCCTGAATAGGGACTGGGCAGCCAAGTACGGGGCATGCCCAGAGGAATTTAAACCATTTCATAGGCGCAAGGATGAACTCTCGATTCAGGCCGGTTGCCTACTATGGGGAAACCGAGTCGTCATGCCCCAGATGGGCAGAGAGGTGTTTATCAGAGAACTTCACAATGAGCACCCGGGCATTGTCTGATGAAGGCAATTGCCAGGTCACACGTTTGGTGGCCAGGGATAGATGCAGACCTGGAACTTTATGTTCGCAGTGCAACACTTGTGCTCAGCAGGGCAATGCATGCAGGGAAGCCCCCCTTGGCCCTTGGTCCTGGCCCGCCAAGCCATGGTCACGCATCCATGTGGACTACGCAGGGCCTTTCATGGAAAAAATGTTTTTGGTTGTAGTAGACGCCTACTCCAAATGGATTGAGTGTGCCATTTTAAATTCAAGCACATCCTCTGCCACGGTAGAAAGTCTACGGGCATCATTTGCTGCCCATGGTCTACCGGATGTCTTGGTCAATGACAATGGCCCATGCTTCACAGGCACTGAATTCCAGGACTTCATGGCAGACAATAGAATCAACAATGCAGTTAATCAAACGGGATGCTCAGAATCCAAGGAGGTTCCCTACAAAGCCGCCTATCATGCCTCCTGTTGACCAATAGATCCCGACCACACTCGCTCACGGGTTCCACCCGCAGAGCTGCTGATGAAAAGCACGCTCAAAACCAGGTTATCCCTTATACACCCTACTATGAAAGAAATTGTTGAGAGCAGGCGTCAGTCACAATGTGACTACCATGACAGGAATGTGAGGGCATGATGTATTGATGTCAATGACTCTGTTTTTGTCCTTAATTATACTGCAGGGCCCAAATGGCTTGCAGGCACTGTGATTACCAAAGACGGGAATAGGGTTTTGGTAGTTAAACTTACCAACGGACAAATCTGCCGCAAACACGTGGATCAAACTAAAAAGGAGGTTCAGCAACCCCATAGAAGAAGCAGAGGAAGAACACGACGTAGAGTTTACTCCACCACAGGTGACCGAACACTGGAACCAAGTGGAGGAGAGCCCAGTCACTGTGAGCAGTCCGGACAGGCCTGAGGCACCGCAAACAGCAGACACTCAGGCTAGTGCCCAACAACCGCAGCCCCAACTCAGGCGCTCCACAAGGGAGCGTAAACCACCAGAGAGACTTAACCTGTGATCCCAATAAGACTTTGGGGGGGGGGGGGGGGCGGGGAGGTGATGTCATGTATTCAACTATCATTGTAACCCATGTGTAAGCTGACCTAAGTTGTACACCTTGAAAACATTGACCACAAGGGGTGAACTTGTGGGAGACACTCCTAACCTGGACTTTCAGGTATAAAAGGGGAAGCTCCATCCACCTTCATTACTTGAGGTCTTGGTAATAAAGGTAACTGGTCACAGAGTGACCTTCTCTCAAGTATGGGCCTCGTGTGTATTTATACTGTATAGTAAGGGCATATCAGGTCGAATGAGAGGGGGATGGTGGGGAAGAGAGGTGTGGGGTAAAGGAGAGCAGAGGGAGAGAGCGAAGGGGAGGAGAGGGGAAAGGGGAGAAGGGAAAGGGGAGAAGGAGAGAGAGGAAAGAACAAGCAGAGCAGGAGAGAGCGGGAAGTGGAATTAGAGATGAGATTGAAGGAGAGTGAGGATGGAGGAGGGAGGGAAGGGGAGAGAGGCAAAGGAAGGAGAGAGGAGGGCAGAAGAAGAAGAGGGGGAAGGGAGAAGGAGGGGGGAAATGGAGAAGTAGAGAGGGGAGAGAAGATGGAGGGGAGAAGAAAAGAAGAGGGGGAAGGGGAGTAGGATAGAGAGAGAGGAGATAAGAACATAAGAAATAAGAGCAGGAGTAAGCCATACGGCCCCTCGAGCCTCCTCCGCCATTCAATAAAATCATAGCTGATCTCATGGACTCAGGTACACTTCCCTGCCCGCTCCCCATAACCCATTATCAGTTCATAAACTGTCTATATTTGTCTTAAATTTATTCAATGACCCAGCCTCCACAGCTCTGAGGCAGCGAATTCCACAGATTTACAACCCTGAGAAAACATTTCTCCTCATCTCTGTTTTAAATGGGCAGCCCCTTATTCTAAGATTATGCCCCCTAGCTCTAGTCTCCCCTAAGAGTGGAAACATCCTCTCTGCATCCACCCTGTCGAGCCCCCTCAGTATCTGATATGTTTCGATAAGATCACACCTCATTCTTCTGAATTCCAATGAGTAGAGGCCCAACCTACTCAATCTTTCCTCATAAGTCAACCCCCTCATCTCCGGAATCAACCTAGTGAACCTTCTTTGAACAGCCTCCAAAGCAAGTATATCCCTTCTTCAATATGGAAGCCAAAACTGCACGCAGTATTCCAGGTGTGGCCTCACCAATACCCTGTATAACTGTAGCAAAACCTCCGTGCTTTTATACTCCATTCCCTTTGCAATAAAGGCAAAGATTCCATTGGCCTTCCTGATCACTTGCTCTACCTGCATACTAACCTTTTGTGTTTCATGCACAAGTACCCCCAGGTCCCGCTGTACTGCAGCACTTTGCAATTTTTCTCCATTTAAATAATAACTTGCTCTTTGATTTTTTCTGCCAAAGTGCATAACCTCACACTTTCCAACATTATACTCCATCTGACAAATTTTTGCCCACTCACTTAGCTTGTCTATGTCCTTTTGCAGGTTTTTTGTGTCCTCCTCACACATTGCTTTTCCTCCCATCTTTGTATTATCAGCAAACTTGGCTACGTTTCTCTCCTTCCAAGGGACTGAGTGTAAGAGAGAGAGACAGAGAGAGGAGGGGAGAAGGAGAGAGAGAGAGAGAGAGAGAGGGGAGGGGAGAAGGAGAGAGAGAGAGAGAGAGAGAGAGAGAGGGGAGGGGAGAAGGAGAGAGAGAGAGAGAGAGAGAGAGGGGAGGGGAGAAGGAAAGAGAGAGAGAGGGGAGGGGAGGGGAGAAGGAGAGAGAGAGGGGAGGGGAGGGGAGAAGGAGAGAGAGAGGGGAGGGGAGGGGAGAAGGAGAGAGAGAGGGGAGGGGAGGAGAGAAGGAGAGAGAGAGGGGAGGGGAGGAGAGAAGGAGAGAGAGAGAGGGGAGGGGAGGAGAGAAGGAGAGAGAGGGGAGAGAGGGGAGGGGAGGGGAGAAGGAGAGAGAGGGGGGAGGGGAGAAGGAGAGAGAGAGGGGAGGGGAGAAGGAGAGAGGAGGAAGGGGAGAAGGAGAGAGGAGGAAGGGGAGAAGGAGAGAGGGAAGGGGAGAGGAGGAGAGAGGAGGGGACTATTTGCATTGGATAATCCCTCAGAATAAAACAAAATGTTTGCTTATAAAGAATTAACACTGTCTGTAATCTGTCTTTGACCCGGTCTTCTGAACAAAAATCTCAGTCTCCGGGATCTCGGGAAACAGCTGATTTTTGTAAAAAATTATTTGTTTGGGAATTGCTTGAAACCAAACTTCGCCCCTGCTCACCCTCACCCCTCCCAACCTGCACCCTCCCAAACCCACACCTCAAAACCTCAACATCCCCGAGCCCAACTCCCCCATCCTACACCCCCCAAACCACATCCCCAACACCCCCCAACCTACACTCCCCCAAAACCCCGCAACACCGACCCCCATCCACCAAACCACACCCACAACAAAACCCAACCCCAACTCCCCCATCCTACACCCCCAAAACCACATCCCCAACACCCCCGATCCTACACCCCCACAAAGCCACACGCCCAACCCTGACCCCTCCATCCTACACTCCCCAAAACCACACCCCAAATAACCACACACCCTTCAACCCCGACTCCCAACCCCCATCCGACACCCCCCAAACCCACATCCCCAACACCGCTCTTTCGAAGAGCAATCCAGTTAGTCCCACTCCCCGCTCTTTCCCCATATCCCTGCAATTTTTTCTCATTTCAAGTATTTATCCAATTCCCTTTTGAAAGTTACTTTTGAATCTGTATCCACCACCCTACCAGGCACTGCATTCCAAATCCTAACCACGTGTTGTGGAAAAAAATATTTGCTCAGACGCCTCTGGTTCTTTTACCAATCACATTAAATCTGTCCCCTCTGGTTATCGTCCCTTCAGCCACTGGAAACAGTTCCTCTTTATTTACTCTATATAAACCCTTCAGGATTTTCAACACCTCTTCAAATCTCCTCTTAGCCTTCTCTGCTCTAAGGAGAACAACCCCAGCTTCTCCAGATACTCCTAAGTCTCTTCTGCATTCTCCAAGAATGCAGGTCTTTCCTAACATGTGGTGCCCAGAATTAGACGCAATACTTCAGCTGGGGCCGAACTTGTGTTTTATAAAGGTTTAGCATAACTTCCTGACTTTTGTACTCTATGCTTCTATTTATAAAGCCTACTGTCTCTCTCTATCTCACTGTACCCGTGACCATCTGGCACAGATCACAGGGAGACCCGGACCTCCCGATACTCACATACAAGGGGTCACCGTGCAAGGGTCCCTTGACCAGAATGAAGCAAGGGTACTGGAGCAGATTTACAACTGCCGCAAGAACCAGTAGCAGTCCATAGACCTTCCCAAAGTGGCGGGAGGGAACCTGCAGAGAGAGAGGAGGAGGTTCAGAGAATTACATCGGGTCGACAGCACAGAAAAGACCATTTGACCGAACTGGTCCATGCCGGCGTTTATACTCCATTCGAGTCTCCTCCCACCCCTCTTCATCTCACCCAGTCAACATATCCCAATATTCCTTTCTCCTTCATGTGTTTATCTAGCTTCCCCTTAAATGCATCTCTGCTATTTGGTAGCGAGTTCCACACAGCTTGCTTGTGTGTAAATTGGTTGCTGCGTTTCCTACATTGCACCAGTGACTGCACTCCATAGAAACATAGAAATTTAGAAATTAGGTGCAGGAGCAGGCCATTCGGCCTTTCGAGCCTGCTCCGCCATTCAATAAGATCATGGCTGATCATTCAACCTCAGTTTCCCTTTCCTGCTTTTTCTCCAGATCCCTTTGGCCATAAGGGCCATATCTAACTCCCTTTTGAATATATCTAACGAATTGGCCTCAACAACGTTCTGCAGTAGAGAATTCCACAGGTTAACCACTCTCTGTGTGAAGAAGTTTCTCCTCATCTCGGTCCTAAATGGTTACCTCTTATTCTTAAACGGTGACCCCTAGTTCTGGAACTCGCCAGCAACAGGAACATTCTTCCTGCCTCTACCCTGTCCAATCCCGCCAGAATTTTATTTGTTTCTGAGATCCCCTCTCATTCTTCTGAACTCCAGTGGATACAAGCACAGTTGATCCAGTCTCTCCTCATATCAGTCCTGCTATCCCAGGAATTAATCTGGTGAATCTTCACTGTACTCCCTCAACAGCAACTCCTTCCTCAGATTAGGGGACCAAAACTGAACACAATATTCCAGGTGTGGCTTCATCAAGGCTCTGTACAACTGCAGTAAGACCTCCCTGCTCCTATACTCAAATCCTCTAGCTATGAAGGCCAACGTGCCATTTGCCTTCTTCACCGCCTGCTGTACCTGCATGCCAAACTTCAATGACTGATGTACCATGCCACCCAGGTCTCGTTGGCTGAGAAGTGCTTTGCGATGTCTGGTGGTTGTGAAAGGCGCTATATAAATCCAAGTCTTTCTTTTTCTTTTCTTTACTCTCTGGGTAAAGATGTTTCTCCTTTCCTACTGGATTTATTGGTGACGATTTTATATTGATGATTTCCTAGTCTTGGTCCCTTCCCACGAGTGGAACCATCTTCTCTAATCATAGTGTGTGTGTGGGGAGGCTGAATGGACTCCTGGTCTCAGGGTCCAAGATTTACCTGTGTGTGTGTGTGTGTGTGTGTGTGTGTGGGGAGTCTGAATGGACTCCTGGTCTCGGAATCCCAGATCTAACAATGAGTATTGGAGTCTGAATGAACTCCTGGGCCCTGAAATTTGGCACCTTAGCGCCGGCAGTTAAGGCCGGTTTGGGTTAGGGGGAAAAATGGCGGCTGCCTCGCTTCCACCCACTTCCGGCACGGCCCACACTGGTCGCCATCTTGGTGCGAGCGATAACACGGGCGGGACGAGCGTGTGCAGGCCGTGGGCAGAGTCGGCAGATCGTGACGTCAGTCAGCGTGCAATGCTGATTTGATGCATGACCTGCCATTTTGGACATCGCCGTCCCAAACAACGGTTCTCCGAAACACACACAGCTGGACATGTGATCAGCTACACGAGGGACTCCCACCAGCGCTATTTAAAGGGAAACATTCAACTTGCATTTGTATAGCGCCTTTCACGACCACCAGACTTCTCAAAGCGCTTTACAGCCAATGAAGTACTTTTGAAGTGTAGTCACTGTGGTCAGTTGATTATTTCTCTTGTACTGGCTCTTGCAGTGTTCATATCAATACTGGCTTGTTGGAAGACATTTATAACATTGTTAAAGTATGCAGGGAGTGCTGCTGGACATGGGAAGGCATTGGTTGGAACTGGAAGGCCTCTGACTACACCTCTTGCTACCAGTCAAGGGGGCTCTACCTGTAGTCCCCCTCACACTGCAGCATAACAGGGAGATGGAGCAGTGGCAGCAAAGACAAGCTGCCCACAGTGGGAGGTGGAGGAGGGGGAGAAGGGCTGTCAGCAGAGGCCTTACCCACCGAGGGTCTTCAGGGAACACTTCTCATCCCTACACCTAAACCAGGAGCAGTGTGTTGGAAGGCTCCATGTCACCAAGGATGTAGTCACAGATTTCTGCCACCTCCTACACCCAGACCTGCAGCCTGAGATCGGGGCGACGACATTGCTGCCAGTGGCCCTCAAGGTGACTTGGCCCTGAATTTTGCCCCAACTCATTTTTCCAGGCTGAAACAGGCGACAGCGCTAATTGTCACAGTTTGCTGTCCATCGCTACATCTGCTAGGTCACAGAGGCTCTGAACTCCAGCAGAAGGGACTTCACTGTCTTCTCACATAGAAACATAGGGCTAGACTGTCCACTTTCAGGCTAAGGCCAAAAAAAATGGAGTTTTGGTCACCTTACTTAAGGAAGGATATACTAGCTTTGGAGGGGGTACAGAGACGATTTACTTGGCTGATTCCGGAGATGAGGGGGTTACCTTATGATGATAGATTGAGTAGACTGGGTCTTTACTCGTTGGAGTTCAGAAGGATGAGGGGTGATCTTTTAGAAACATTTAAATTCATGAAAGGGATCGACAAGATAGAGGCAGAGAGGTTTTTTCCACTGGTCGGGGAGACTAGAACTAGGGGGAACAGCCTCAAAATACGAGGGAGCCAATTTAAAACCGAGTTGAGAAGGAATTTCTTCTCCCAGAGGGTTGTGAATCTTTTGAATTCTCTGCCCAATGAAGCAGTTGCGGCTAGCTCATTGAATGTATTCAAGTCACAGATAGATAGATTTTTAACCAATAAGGGAACTAAGGGTTACGGGGAGCAGGCGGGTAAGTGGAGCTGAGTCCACGGCCAGATCAGCCATGATCTTGTTAAATGGCAGAGCAGGCTCGAGGGGCTAGATGGCCTACTCCTGTTCCTAATTCTTATGTTCTTATGTTCTTATGTTTTAACGAGATTGCTTCTGGAAATCATGGGTGGGGTGAGGGTAGAATTAGTGGGACTGGCACTTGAAGTAGCAACACTGGCTGGAGGAATGGGTGAGATGGAGAGCGACACAGTTAATTCAGAGACTAGGTCCTGAACTTAAAGAAAGGAAACTTCGATGGTATGAGATGTGATTTGGCTCGGATAGACTGGCGAACGATACTTAAAGGGTTGGCGGTGGATAGGCAATGGCAGACATTTAAAGATCACATGGATGAATTACAACTATTGTACATCCCTGTCTGGCATAAAAATAAAACAGGAAAGGTGGCTCAATCGCGGCTAACAAGGGAAATTAGGGATAGTGTTAAATCCAAGGAAGAGGCATATAATTTGGCCAGAAAAAGCAGCAAACCTGAGGACTGGGGAAATTTCGAATCCAGCAGAGGAGGACTAAGGGTTTAATAAGGAGGGGGAAAATAGAGTATGAGAGAAAGCTTGCAGAGAATACAAATACTGACTACAAAAGCTTCTCTAGATATGTGAGGAGAAAAAGATTAGTGAAGACTAATGTAGGCCCCTTGCAATCCACTCTGTATACCAGAGCTGGCTGTGGTGTCCCTCCCATTACCGGCATACATAGAAACATAGAAACATAGAAAATAGGTGCAGTAGCAGCCCTTCGAGCCTGCACCGCCATTCAATATGATCATTGCTGATCATGCAACTTCAGTACCCCACTCCCACTTTCTCTACATACCCCCGATCCCTTTAGCCGTAAGGGTCATATCTGACTCCCTCTTGAATATATCCAACGAACGGGACTCCACCACTTTCCGTGGTAGAGAATTCCACAGCTTCACCACTCTCTGGGTGAAAAGGTTTCTCCTCATCTCGATCCTGTATGGTTTACCCCTTCTCCTTAGACTGTGACCCCTGGTTCTGGACTTCCCCAATATCAGGAACATTCTTCCTGCATCTAATTTGTCCAATCCTGTCAGAATTTTATATGTTTCTATGAGATTCCCTCTCATTCTTCTAAATTCCAGTGAATACAAGCCTAGTCGATCCAGTCTTTCCTCATATTTCAGTCCTACCATCCCAGGAATCAGTCTGGTGAACTTTCACTGCACTCTCTCAATAGCAAGAATGTCCTTCCTCAGATTAGATGAAAACTGAACACAATATTCAAGGTGTGGCCTCACCAAGGCCCTGTACAACTGCAGTAAGACCTCCCTGCCCCTGTACTCATATCCTCTCGCTATGAAGACCAACATGCCATTTGCCTTCTTCACCGCCTACTGTATCTGCATGCCAACTGTCTATGACTGATGTACCATGACACCCAGGTCTCATTGCACCGCTCCTTTTCCTAATCTGTCACCATTCAGATAATATTCTGCCTCCCTGTTTATGCCACCAAAGTGGATAACCTCAAGAGAGAGGGGAAACTTTTAGAAGCGGTAAACAGGGACGAAGTTAAAAGTTACTTAGATAAGTGTGGATTAATTAAGGAAATCTAGGATACATGGTGGTTGAAATTTAATGCAGCAAAATGTGAAGTGATATATTTTGGTAGGAAGAACGAGGAGAGGCAATATAAATAAAAGGGTACAAGCATAAAGTGGGTGCATGAACAGAGAGACCTGGGGGTACATGTGCACAAATCGTTGAGGGTGGCATAGAGTACAAAACCAAGGAAGTGATGATGAACCTTTATAAAACACTGCTTCGGCCTCAACTGGAGTATTGTGTCCAATTCTGGGCACCGCACTTTTGGAAGGATATGAAGGAGTTAGAGAAGGTGCAGAAAAGATTTACGAGAATGGATCCAGGGATGAGAGACTTCAGTTATGTGGATAGACTGGAGAAGCTGGGGTTGTTCTCCTTGGAGCAGAGAAGATTGAGAGGAGATTTG